>NW_027117315.1:0-691720 GCF_021436955.1 Diplodia seriata | reverse complement strand
CGGAAGGCGATGTCAAAGTCGACTCTCCAAGCCCGAGGTCAAACGGGTCGAAACCTCCAGACAAGGTTCAGGTTACTAAAACCGATGAAGTCAGCCCTGTATTCCATCAATTCTTGGATGCAACCTACCAGCTCCTCCACCAGAACCCAACGCGTTTCGAATTCAACGAGCGGTTCTTGAGGCGCCTGCTCTACCATCTCTATTCTTGCCAGTATGGCACGTTCCTGTTCGACAACGAGAAAGAACGTGCTGACTACAGAGCCCACGAGCGGACACAGAGCGTGTGGGACTTCTTCCTTGCTCGCAAGAAAATGTTCCTAAACGACAAGTACGATCCGGAGGTTGATGATCGGATCCGCGGTAAGGAGCGCATCTTCTTACCCGAAGTTACGAAAGTAAGGTGGTGGGCCGAGTCGTTTGGCCGGAAGGACGAAGAACTCAATGGCACTGGTCCTGGTGCTGGACCTCTTCCGCCACAGAGCGCTGGGACGGTGCCGGTTCTGTACAGAGTCGAGCACGCGAACCCGGCGACGGGAGCGACGGTGAGGCAGGAGCTTAGCGCCAACGAGAGCTCTTTCAATGGAGAGCCTGAGATGTCTGCAAGCTTCTCGAACCTGTCGATAGGAAGAGCAAGCCCGAGTCAAAGTCGTGATCCAAGTAGGGGACCTAGTCCCAGCAGGGGCCTCAGCCCTGGAGCTGGTCCTAGCCTTGCAGCTGGTCCTAGCCCTGGAGTTGGTCCTGGCGCTGGTCCTGGCCAAGACGCGACGGCGAGCGAAGTTGCACCAAAGCAGATGGAGCTCGGGGCTCATTCTCACCGAGACGCAGCAGCAGCTCTGCACACGATGCAATGAATGGTTTAGAGCAAGGAGTTTCGGGGTTCAGAGGCATGGTTGGCGCCTACGGGTTCCGTGAGGTGCTTGCTGATTCAACAGTTGGGTTTTTGTTTGATTTGGAGGCCACCCAAGACTTTCAAGTGTGCTAGCAATGGTCGAGGCTGTCCGATGCCCGTCTTCTTCTTTTACCTTGATTCTCGCGTTCCCGTTCGTTTGAAGTAGCGCCGAGATGCAGCCATGACCCTTGCAACCAGCTGCAGCTCGCAGCTGGGGTCCCTATCTACTACGTCACTCGCAGCTCAACCTCCGTCTCAACGCACCCGTCGGGCCCGTGCTGCATTTGATCATCAATCAAAGTAGTCCCAAACAGAACATGCAGTGCGCGATAAACCCGTACCTGCAGCCCGTTTCCCGTGGATCTTCAACGCCAATGCCGTGCTTCCGCTAACTATCAGGTTTTGGTCGCTTTAAGCTCATGATAAGTGGACGCGCTCTTTCCGCACTCGGCCTGCCTTTCCATCTCTCTCTTCCTCTCCCAACTTGCACACGATGGACAAATATCTGAACAAAGCAAAGTCCAAGCTCCAGGACAAGCTCCAGCCTCTCCTCCAAGACCGCAATGATTCCTCGAATGGCAGCCAACAACAACATCACAGCAGCGGACCGCCACCCATCCCGCCCAAGCCTCTGATCCCGCTCACGTCGCAGCAATCCGACCGGCCCTCGGCCATTACGCGCGTCACGCCGTTGGACGTGCTACGCTACCGCTACCAGCACGGCGCGAACCTGGGCTCCATCTACGTGCTGGAGAAGTGGCTGTTCCCCGCCATGTTCCCGGGCTCGTGCGCCGGGCACGGCAAGAGCAGCGAGCTGGCGGCGGTGCGCGCGAGCGTCGACGAGCTGGGCATGGACGGCGCGCGGGAGAAGTTCGAGCGGCACTGGGCGGGCGCCGTGACGGATGCGGATCTGGATTGGCTGGTCGGCAAGGCGAAGTGTGAGTTCCTCTCTCCAAATAGCAGTTCTTCTTTTGCTCGTCTCTACACATACACAGGCATCCATACACGCACAATCCGCTGCTTCTCTCACCCTCTTCTACTACATTCCTCCCCCCAACAATCCGCCCCGCAGACGAACCCCCAAATTGACACCCCTTCGCAGGCAACACGATCCGCCTCCCCATCGGCTACTTCACCCTCGGGCCCTCCTTCCTCACCTCGCCCTCGGACCCGTTCCACCGCTACGCGCCCGTCTACGCCAACGCGTGGTCGTCGGTGCGCGCGCTGGTCGCGCGCCTGCGCGCCCGCGGCATCGGCACGCTGCTCGACCTGCACGGCCTGCCGGGCGGCGCCAACGGCTGCGACCACAGCGGCACCGACGCGGGGAAGGCGGGCCACTGGCGCTCGCGCGGGTGCCGCGCGCACTCGGCGCGCTGCCTCGCGTGGATCGCCGAGCAGGCGCGCGACGACGCGGCGCTGCGCGAGGGCGTCGTCGGGCTGCAGCTCGTCAACGAGGCCGAGTGGGCCGCCGAGGGATTGTGGGAGTGGTACGACGACGTCGTGCGCGCCGTCGCCGCCGTCGACCCGGGCCTGCCCGTGTACGTGAGCGACGCGTGGGATTTGGGGAAGGCGGTGCAGTGGGCGGCGGGCGCGAACAAGGTCGGCGTCGGCGCGCGGGTGGCGCCGGTGGTGGTGGATACGCATTTCTACTGGTGCTTCGCGGACAAGCACAAGAAGATGGGCCCGGAAGAGGTGGTGCGGGAGGCGAGGGGGAAGCTGGGCCTGCTGGACAAGGCCGAGGGGGATGTGCTCAAGAAGGGGGCGGTGGCGGCGGTGGTCGGCGAGTACAGCTGTGTCCTGAGCGAGGAGACGTGGAAGAAGGGCGGGCAGCAGAAGGGCAGGGACGAGTGGGCGAGGGAGTTTGGCCAGGCGCTGAGCGCGAGGTTCCAGCAGAAGGCTATGGGCAGCCACTTCTGGACGTACAAGATGCAGTGGATGCCCGGCGGGGAGTGGGGCTTCAAGGCGTGCACCGAGAAAGGGGCCATCACGCCGCATTGGACGCTGACGTTGACGGCGGATGACGTCCGTCAGAGGCTCGAGGTGGCGCAGGCGCAGAGGGACGAGCGCTTCGGACAGACGTTTGCGCAGCATTGCGGGTACTGGGACAACAACTCTCCCGGAACGCAGTTCGAGCACTGGCGCTACGAGCAAGGCTGGAAGCAGGGCTTCGACGATGCGGCCGCGTTCTTCGGCATGCGCGTTAATGGTGGCTATGGAGATGTGGGGGCGCTGGGAGAAGGTGGTGCTGGAGGGGGTGTTGGTGGCGACAAGATCGGGAGCTTGGAGGTTTGGGTGCGAAGAAGGTTGATTGAGAGTGGCATGGGCGGTCCATGCGTGTGGGAGTATGAGCAGGGTTTGAGAAAGGGCGTGGGCGAGTTCTGTGAACTTGCAGGCGGCCTATGAGAACCTCACTGCAAGACACAGCGCGAAGCCAACAATCCTCGTGATATTCATGAGGCACCGCCTAGCATTACAGAACAAGAAGTCAAAGGATTAATTGATAACCTTATGAGAATCATCGACGGGCTTGCGGGGAGTGCTAGAATAGACAATTTATGCCGCTGACATTAGGAAAATCTGAGAAATGCCATCGAAAACCCTGTAATCGCTTAATAGTAATCATCCTCGAGTCAAAAAGAACATCACGACCTTCCCATCAGCATACCCACGGCCGTCACCGCCGTGCTAACGCTCCAGCCCACCGCGAGCTTCTCCAACGACTTGATGATCTGGGCGGTCGAGCTGATCGCATCGTTGAAGCCCTCGACAAACGGCACCTTGGCCTTGTTCTCCCAGAAGCCGGCGACGTGCGAGCGCGTGAGCAGCGCGTTGGCGATGTTGGCCGCGTTCAGGCCGATGGCGAGCCAAGGCGAGGACGACGGGTACGAAGACTCGCCCGGACGGAGGGCCGTGTAGAGGAGGAAGCCGGAAGTGAAGAGGGAGGTGAGGACCTGGGAACACGCGCGGTTAGTTGTCGGTGGATCGGGCGGCTGCGGGCGTCGGGTCGAGAGAAGGTTGGGAGCTTACTGTCACGAGAGCATTTCCCTGGGTGGTGCGCGTCTTGCGTAGCTGCTCGGCGGCGGTTGCCGAGTACTCTGCTGCCTTTTCCGACTTCTTCTCGTACTGCTTCAGGTTCTTGATGGAGATGTAGCAGAAATAGAGTGTGTATGCGCTTCCGGCTGCTTGCGCCAGGTGAATGGGCGGAAGAATCTTGTCCATGATGGTGTTGGCTCTTCTTTGGGCTGCGAAATAGGAGTGTGTTTACGGATGGTGGCGTGGCTTGACGAAGTGGTAGATTAACGCAATGACGTAGTGTAGTCGAGCTTGGCACGGAGCGGGGCGTAAGGCTGAGATTCACACAGGGGTCTAAGGCCCGTCTACCAATGGCGCTCCTCTCATTGGACATTTTATTGGCCGGTACATTCCCATATAATGCGAGGTTTATCTCTAAGAGAAGGTACACCATTCTTTCTGCGAAGAGGGGAGCTTAAATTAAATTAAATAAATTGCTCCACGCCATCCTCGATGCGATCGCTGTATGCTCTAACTCTACAGTAAAGTACACTTCAGCGAGCTCTCCGCTCTGGACGTGCGAAGATCCGAACGCAATAAATGCGAGAGTATTGGGCCTAGAGCTTGTCGCTCAGGCAGCCTACAATCTGCTATTCGATCTTCAGCGCCGCACTTTTTTGCTTCCCCGGTAGGATGCATGAGATGAGCTGTCCTCGAAGCTCCTCGGTTGCCCGACACTTGAAAACAGAGCGTTGCCGGCCCTACGAGCGAGAATCCGCTTTTTCCTCTATTCTTTTCGCTTTCAGACCTCAGCAGAAGGGCGATTATTTCTTGTCTCCCTTGTCGCTTTCCAGAATATCCTTGATACTGACCATGCCGCTTCCCCGAGGCAGAGGCTTCGATTGGTTCGGGCCCTCTTTCCAGCCAATCATGTAGATGAGCCTGAAGGTCGCCGGCAAGGTACCTTCCTCATCTTCGTTTCCGTGTAGAGCTCTGTAGATGCCCTCTGCAGCGAGCAGTACATCCCTTCTGATTGGACCCATCTCGCGGCCGAGGACCGCATTGTTCTCGCCCATGGCCTGGAGATCAGTCATGAGCGCGAATATACTGGGGTAGTCCACAATAATGTCGTCGACGTCGACGGTGAGAAGTTTGAAGCCGGCGCCCTGCAGTAAGCCGCCGATATCTCGCACGTCGGCGAGCGGAGAGGTTCGCGTACTGACGCCACCTCGCCGGTCGAGCTCTGCAAGCTGCAGGCTCGTGCGCAGCTCGAAGAGACTATCTCCACCAAGCATTACGCCTAGGAAAGGAGCATCGGGCTTCAAGACACTGTTGATTTGCCTCAAGACCGAAGGCAGGTCGTTTATCCAATGCATGGACAGGCTGCTCAGCACGGCGTCGAAAGACTCGGGCTCGAAAGGCAGACACTCCTCATCGGCCAGGACCTGGCGGGTCATCTTGATGTCGTTGTTGAAGGGCTGGTCGGCGTCGCGGTAAAGCATGGTCGGCGACGAGTCGACGGCGACGACCTCTCCAATGCGGGTGGAGAGTGGCTCGGACACGGGTGCCAAAGAGGTGCTGTCAGGGTCCGGCTTTGTGAGTATGCGTCCGATGTTGCAAGCGTTTGCGCCCAGGTCAAGCACGCGGTCGAAGCGGCGATTGATGTCCTACGCGGAGGATGATAAGTATGGCGCAGGCCGTGGCAGCGGGACGAGATGGGAGTACCAGGAGACGCTCGCATAGCCTGAATGCCGTCTCATCTCGCAGGTAGTCGGTTTCCCTGCTCCTCTCGGTGTTCGCGGCGGCGCGCTCCCTCTGCAACACTTTGGTACGGCGGTTGAAGACCTCAAAAGTCGGGGCTCCGGGTGCTTGCACGGCGTAGCAGCGCTGGGCGGCAAAGCGCACCCTGCGAGTAGCCGGCGGAGGGATTAGGCTTCTGATGGAAAAGGGCTTCATTGCGGATGTGTGAGAGGGAGGCTCGGCCTCGGAGTGGAGGCCAATGGAGAGGGCGAGGGAGAGAAGCTCATGACGCAGTGGAAAGAAATGGCCGACGCCGCGGGGAACGTCGCGACCTAGCAAGGGTCCAAGCTCCGCTGCGACGCGCTTCTCGCGTCTTGACTGCTGCACAACTTCTCCAGCACACCGCCCGTCATGGCCCAGGCCTTTCCCTACACCTTCTACTCGTGCCCATGTGTCGACACTTCGACGCCGAGCGCTCGCGTGCGCGACAAACGCTCCTCGCAGTACTCGACCCACACCAAGGAAGAAGAAGACCGCACCTTCGACCCACGTAAATCTCGCTCCAACTTCTCGCTGTATCCGCTCGAGCACCTGCTGTACTGTGAGGACTGCCATCAAATACGCTGCCCACGATGTGTCAGCGAAGAGGTCATCACCTGGTTCTGCCCTAGCTGCTTGTTTGAGGTTCCCAGCAGTAACATTCGGAGCGATGGGAACAGGTACGTTGGAGCAATCTCGTCGTCGTGTCATGCCATTACTGACCATGTCTGCATAGGTGTATGCGAAGCTGTTACAACTGCCCCGTCTGCACCGCTCCCATGGTCGTCAACTCGCTCGATTCGGAAAACGAGAAGCATGTGCGCCTCGGTGAGGACGGCGAGGCCGTCCAGCCCCCCGGTCCCTTCTACCTATCGTGTCCGTACTGTCAATGGAGCACGCTCGAGATTGGCGTCGAATTCGAGAAGCCCAACAACATCTCCGGCCAGCTGGCTCGGCTTGCAAACGGAGGAAAGACCGTGCCCACCCTACGGGAGCGGGAAAAGGCCCGCGACAAGCGCAAGGAGGCTGAAGAGCTCGGAAAGAGACCTGACGAGGAAGAGGATGAAGGTGTGCCGGATGAAGACTTGCCAATGGACCATGACATACGATTTTCAAATTTGAGCGCCTTCTATAAGTCCCAGCTGCAGACCGATACAATGGGCGGTGATTACGGTTATGGTTCATCAAGTACCTTATCGCGAATCATGAGCATGTACAGTGGCAGCGGCGCCAAGAAGTCGAAGAAGGACAGACCATCGGCCATGAGAGAGGCCTTTGGGTCAGACGAGGGCTTCCAAGTCCACAATCGTTCTTCCGAAGACGAGGTCATCAAGCGCATGCGGCAACTTGGCTGGGAAGGAACCGTCAGTCCAGAGCAGCGCCAAAGCCAGATCCAATCCGACGTACGCTTCGCAGCCGATCTGCGGCCCGTCCCTACTCTCCTCCGCACCAAACGCGCCAAGCGGTGTAGAACATGCCGACACATCCTAGCCAGACCCGAGACCAAGATATCAAGCTCCCGCTACAAGATCAAGCTGCTGGCTCTCAACAACATCCCGCAAATCTCGCTGAAGGCGCTGCCGCGCCAGGCCGAGACGTCCGTCCCCGGCATAACAGCGCCGGTTCCCTTCGACTACAACAAGTTGCAGCCGTTCATGGCGAACCACTTCATCCTCACCATCCGCAACCCTCTTTTCGACCCCATCCACGTGACCCTCGCGACGCCGGCCATGACGCCCGGCCGCATCCAAAGCAAAGTCACGGTGCTATGCCCGGAGTTCGAGGTGGGAGCCAACACAGACGTCTGGGACGAGGCGCTCACGGGGCCCGGCGCGACGCAGAAGAAGTCGCAGGCGCCCTCGTCCACGGAGCTGGGCGCCTCCAACCCGGCCACCCAGGCCGAAGCCGGCAAGGTGTGGGAGCGCGGCCGCAACTGGACCAGCGTCGTGCTCGAGGTCGTCGCCGACAAGGCCGACCCGGCCGACCTCGAGGGCGGCCTCGACGAGGACGAGGACGTCCTGGAGATACCCATGTTCGTGCGCATCGAGTACGAGACCGACATCACGGACGAGATCAGGGAGAAGGACCGGGAAAAGGGCAAGGAGACGGGCGGCGCGGACGGCAGGGTCAAGAGGGAGGAGGCGTTCTGGTGCGTCCTCGGCGCCGGCCGCATCGGGGCGTTGCCCAAGCTGGGTTGATGACGAGCAGCCGAGAAGGAGATTGCCATCTACGTTGCTTGCGTTTCAAGATGGGGATGGAGGAACCCGTTCCCACCAATGTTCACACACAGGGCGAGTTCACGGTCGGGGAAAGGCTAGTCTGCGTCATGATACCCATTAACTCCACCCCTTCTCTCAAATGAAGATCGATGCCGCCAACCGTTCAGCAACGGGTATCCAACCGTCGTGACGGACCCGTGGGTCCTTTAGCCTCCCGTCAACCGGACGAACCCACAATCCCTTCTGGACAGGGGAGAGGGAGAGAGAGGGAAAGAACAAGCAGTTACGTACTGTCCACTGCTGCAGGGGAACAGAACTGCGATGCGATGAGTCCGCTAGGACCACTTTCCTCATCTCTCTTCCTCACCCAATCCCGACCCTTTAAACGCCACGTCAACGCCAAAGCCCCGACGGCGACCAGCCAATGCCTCACGAGTATCGTCGTTCCAAGGTCCCGGCGGCAACTCGTGCGTTCCGGTCACTGTGGGCGTACTGGATGTTACGTCATTCTCCAATGCGAGGATAGACCCAACGGTAATAGTCCAGGCAGGACGAGAAAGTCAGCCTTATGCTGCGTAGTTCTAAGACACTATTTCTTTATCCCCAAAACAGAAGAAACTTTCCCATGTCGAAGCTTAAGGCATGTATATGAATGGTATTTCTGTGTATCTGCTTGTACGTGAAGGAATATCGTCATGCCGACTATTCTGCAAGCAATTCGTCCTGTTATTTGTCAGCGCCTGGTTGACGAAAGAGCATGGATGTGTTGCGCTAAGAAGCGAATGTATTTATGTTCCAGTATTTGGTGGTAATAGATGACAGAGCATTAATTGTGTAATATTTACTGACACAAGCGGAAGCGGATTGTAAAGCACGAAGAGACACCGACACAAAGGAAATCTAGTGACCACCAGCACAATTTGGGTATACGTGGGGTAGATGAATCTGGAACCGGCTCCTAACCCGCCATTTACCTTTGAGCCTACCCTAGGAAATAGGAAATATAGAGAAGAAATAGGCTGGGTTGCCCTACTGAATACCCAAATAAAGCGGAATGTGCAAGTGTTAGAAGTCATGGAATCAAGGAAATAGATCTGAAGATAGATTGAACAGAAGGGGTGGGAAAATGAAATTGAATGTGTTTGCCAACGAATGCAGCCAGTTGCCCCTCTATCTTGAACAAACTTTTGGCTCGTCCCAGTTCCTACATTACTCCGCGCAAAATGAACAAACAGCCCTCGTGAAAACACCATGCTTGAAGATACGTTGAAGATGAAGTGAAGAGAGGAAAGAGGAGAAAAGAAAGATGGGAGACCGCCATTGACCTAGCGAGCGCTAGCCAAGATTTCTACGTCTTTGATGCCATAGCCGAAATCAAGCAACAGTGCCCTACCATCTTGGCTAGTTGCCACGATTCTCCGGTAGTCGCTCTTGGCGCTAAGAATCCAGCTGGTAGTCCAGTTGTCATAGACTGAGACGTCTTCGCCGGTCTCGTAGTCGTAGACCCGTATGCTCTGATCATAGCTGCCAGAGAGCACTCGCTTGTTGGGAGTATCGAGGAAGAGCGAACGCACCAGACCGGTGTGGCCAGTGTACTTCTTGACAACTTGACCGGTGGTGATGTCGAACTTGTAAACGGTCTGATCATTTCCTCCGGCGAGGACGTACTTGGCATCGTCGCTGAATTCAACAGCAGCAAGGCCTCGATCGCCACTCCTCAGCTCCTTGACGAAAGCCTTCGTCTTGATATTCCAAAGCATTGCAGCACCGTCACCGCTAGCGGAGACCAGAAGGTCCCCGCGCATTTGCACAGCGTTGACGGGACCCCTGTGGCCGCGAAGCTGCTTGAGCAGCTCGCCGGTATTGCGATCCCAGATGCAGATGGAATTATCCTTGCTGCAGGAGATGATGTACCTGCTGTCGAAGCACACATCCAGAACACCGGCCTCATGGGCATTGAGACGCCACTTGGGCTCCCAAGTCTTGATATCCCAGACAATACAGGAGCTGTCGGAAGAGCCGGTGACGACAATCTCGTCGTCGAACTGCAAACACAAGATGCTAGCCGAGTGGTAAAAGGCCGGTTGGTGGTAAATGGCATGGCCCTCTGGGGTGCCGTTGACCGAGGGGATATTACTCTCGGTATACTGACGCTTGATGTCAAGTGTAGGGGGAGTGTTAGGCTGTGGCCGGGCTTCGGGTCCTCCAATCACCTTCAGGCATTTGTAAGTCTTCAAATCCCACACACGGATGGTGCGATCGCGGGAGCCAGTGATGATCTTGTTCTCGTCGAACTGGCAGCAGTATACACTGTCGGTGTGGCCATTGAAATAGACGGCAGCCGGGTGCGAAGACCTCCACCGACGCTCGATTGTCCTCCTGATGTGATACATCAACTTCCAGTCCTGGTAGGATTGCGCCATGCCGGTGCCGATACCGCCCATCTGGAGCGGTGGCGGTTCCACGTGAACTTGTTGCTCATATTGGCGGTTGAAGACAACACGCCACACATGTCGGGACTGGGCGGGTTCCCTCCAGCCACGGGAGACACGCTCGCAGATGGCGAGCGACGATGCGTCGAGGAACGAGAAGACGTGCTCGGACAGTTCGCGGGGGAATCGTTGGACGAAGTCTGATGAGTTGCGTTAGCATAATGATAATAATCTGAACAAGATTGCAGGGGGAGAGGTACCCATCCGCGGCGGCTGTGCCACCAGCTGGCCCTGGTCATCTCCGATAACACTATCCGTTTCAGACATCTGACCACATGGCGAGACCTTGGAGCGGCTGCGGGAGTGCAGGCTGAGGTTCATGGCGTTGAGCTGGTTGGCCGAATCGCGAGCGGCCTGGCCGGCGTTGTGGTCAATGTAGGGCGGTCCTAGCGACGGCGGCGGTAGAGGATTCCAGCGATCGTTGGCAGGGCCAGAGACAGCAGGGCGGCGGAACTTCTTCAAGGAGCGACGGGCGCTAGCCCAGCGCTTGGGAGCCTGGTGTTTACTGGAAGGAACGGTTTGTGAGGGCTGGAGAGGGGAGGAGGAGGCGAGCGACTCGACGTCGGCGTCCGAAGGGGGATTGGCGAACGACGGCGAACGCTGTGGGCGCATGTCGACGGTAGCTTCTTGGCTGCGGCTGGGTCCGGCGGAAGAAGCGGCTGCGCTCTGGCTCTGGCTCTGGCCGCGGCGGTGGATGAGGTCGCGGACAGTGCTGAGGGCGAGCTCGATGTTGTGCAGGGTCGACTGTCGGCGGTGGCTCTCCTGACGGTGGGTATCGTGCGACAGCTTTGCCTCCTTCTCAGGGCCGGCATGGTGCGAATGGCGCCAGGCAGAGGCCTCGGCCTCGACGTCGTGAGGCCCAAAGACCTGGCTCTGCGTGCGCTTGGGCGGGCGCGGGATGGCGTTGTCGGGCTCGGGGTCGGCGGCCGGATGGGCGGACTTGGGGCGGAAGGAGAGGGTGGACCGCCTGCGCTGGACCATGGCGGATAAGTAGCACGAGAGCTGGGGGCGGCCCGGGCTCTCTAATGAGTGACTGAGGGCGAGGGCGGCGCGGGAGGAGACGAAGGGAAGGAGCGCTGGGGCGGCGGATGGTCGAAGGAACGGCGCGGAGCGAGAAGGCACCGGGCTCGCGGGGCCGGGCGGTGCAGAGTGGGACTGGGAGAAGGGACAGAGGGCAGCGAGCGTGAGGAGTTGGCAGGCCAGTGATTTTATTGTGGGCGAGGGCGGTGGGTAGAGGTAATAGTGTGATGGTGAGGAGCCGTAGGGCAAGGCCAGCCAGCGATCGCTCTCGCAGCAGCCCAAGCGCTCGCACCCCCCGGCTCTGGGCGCCCCCTTCCGGCCGCCACGCCGGCCGCCTCTAGCCCGTCCTGCCCGCGCGAAACCCGCTACCGCCGCACGTCACCGGCCGGAAGCAGAGCAGAGCCTGCGCAAGCCCGCTCTTCTGTGCGCACCGCACCGCACCAGCAGCACCACCACCTCCACGCACGCAGCCGCGGACCGCCCACGCCACTGCCACGCCGGCTGCCGCTCACCGCCCGCCGGCCGTGTGGCCGTGTGGCCTTCGCTCCGTGCCAGACGCCTCGGTCCGACTGCTCGCCTTCACGCAGGCAGCGGCGCATTTCTGCCCGGCTCGCTGTCACAGTCCCGTGCCAGCCGTCGGCTCCGGGCGCACCCTGCGTGTCGTGCGCTCAGCTCGCCAATCTGTACTGTGCCTGCTCTTGCCCTCGACGACTGCGCGCCACCGCCGATCGGCGCCCTGCCCTTCAGCCTCCGCGTGGCCGCTTTGGGGCCAGCAGCCAGCGCGTGGAATGCAATGGCTGGCGGACGCCGTTGGCTTTGTTGTCGCGGTGCATGGCATTCTTGCGCGGCAGCGGGCTGCGCGTTAGCTGACTGCAATCTTCCGTGGTGCTGCCTCATGACCGCTCCCTCATTTCCCGCGTAGCCCTCCCTGTCTTCCGCCGTCACTTTGACGACGGGAGCCATGGGACTATCCTTTCATGGTGCGAATCCGCCCCGATACGGACAGAGGCGGCTTCGCTGCGCCATGCCTCTGCTCAAAGACCACGGTAGCACCCCGTCTAGCTCCCAATTTGCGGGGTAATGCAGACGCCCAGCTCATCTCGAGAGCACTCATTTTGACGTTCGGATGCAGCCAAGTCTCCACCTTGACTCTCGATGACGCCCCTCGGATTGCGCCGACCCCACAATCCTTGGAGCCAAATTCGACTGCAGCTCCGTTCGTGGCCAGAACAATTCCCGGGGCTAATCATCGGGTTGCTTTCTGGCGCGAGTAACACAGTGCTCTATTTCCGAAGACCGGTATTGAAGAAGCCGAACATCAATTAAGTATACATACAAAGAGTGAAGCACCATTGAAACCAGGAGAACGTCAAGGCGTGAAACTGCCCTCCTCGTCTGTGGATGACTTCTGTTTTTTGGAATGCCCTTCACTGCCCTCGCCCCCCGTCCTCTTCCTTTTGCCTCCGCCTTTCTCACCCGCTCCTTCGGCAACAGCGTCGTTATTTGGATGGCCTAGCGCGGGGTCAGCTTCTCTCGCACGAAGTCCTGCTCAACCATACACACCTTCAGTGCCTAGCTCATCATTGCTCTGCGCTGGCCGCAACTTTCCCATCATCGATCGTCGCGCCATCTCAAGGAGGAGTACCCCCCTATCCGCCCGGTAGTCATCTAAATACTGGTCTCCGAGCCTCTTTCCATAATCTACAGAGCCGTTGCTGTCGTCCATCGGATACATCAATCCTCCTCTGTAGGAAGCCGGTGGAAAGTAAGTTCCACCATCATATCTATGATCGTCTCCGCTTGGTCGGATGTCGAGCTCTGTTATCGCATCCTTCACCATGTCTCGGAGTTTGCGAATGGAAGGTCGGTCGTCTGCATCCCACTCCAAACACTGACGGAGTATGCTGGCCAGTTTGGTCTCTTTGTTCCCCTCCAGCGGTTGCACTTCAGAATCGGATACTACCCACTCCCGGGGCAGTTCCTCCCTCCACTTCTTCACCGGCTTGCTGCGCAAGAGCCATTGCGATTTCCACTTCTCCAGTTCCCACAGATTGACCCAGTGAGAGGTTCCAGGAGCACCCAGAATGTCCCTGGAGAGATTGTGGAGCTTTCCCCTAACATATTCGCCTATCTTCGCGAAGGGCACCTCTTGGTCACGGGGAGGATCGTCCTGATAATGTTCGATCAAATGTCCCTCAATGTCTTCGTTACTGCGATTGGGTGGTAGGTGCCTGTTGTCTTCGCCCACGGCCGACTCAGCTGCTTGCTCGGAAGCCAGGAAGCCTGGCATTTTGCCCAGCCAAAGCCTAAATATAACCACGGCAATTGCGAATACGTTTGTGCGGTCTGAAAGCTTTCGTGCGAAGGGCGCACCAATAGGACGATGTTCAAGTTGTTCCTACAAGAGGGTTAGTATCCACTGACATGGAGGCTGTCACTTAGGCAGATGCCCTAATCATGAGGACGACTTACTGGTGCCATGAAAGTGAGCGTGCCATACCTGGCGTAGGCTTCCGGGTTGTATGGATCATCAGGGTAAGCCTCAAAGGCCAGACCCATGTCAGCTATACAAGGGGTCGGGTACTGCATTGGATTGCAAGCCGTGTCAGCAGCATGCTTTGTTTTCGCAGTACCATCAGTCGCTATCTTCTTACCATATAGAACCTTTCCTCACCGTCATGTTCTTCCCTGTCCATGAAGGTATTTCCTGGCTTGATATCTCGGTGCACGATGGGTATCCAACCAGCCTTCCTACCTTGCGTATTTTGCATTTCCTCCACAGGAGGTTCGTTCTCTTCCCCTCCCCACCACCCACAGTCTAGGGCCAAGCACGCCTCCGCCATGGCAAGAAAGGCGTAAAAGGCAAAGTCCACCGGTATGGTGATACTCCGGTTCCACCCCTTCGCGAAGTCTATTGGGTGTTGCAGCGATTGTCCCGGCAGGTAGGGCAGGTAGAGCCTCCACCTCCGCTGACGGAGATTGAGACGATAGCCGCGCGAGCTTATGAGGTAGGGACAAGGTGGGTTGATCTTCTTCAAGTGCTCTTGAATCGCGATCTCCCGCGGCAGGCCGTCGCGCCAGTTGTACGGGTCGGCCCAGCCCCCTGTCCCAGACTCTTCTTTGACAGCAACCATCTGCGACACAACCGCCGTCAGTTCAGAGCAGAATAGCTTATTTTGCCATCCAACGCAAATCGCTGTCACTATGCCTGGAAGGCGACGATAGATGATTCTGATGAATGGGACAGCCACTTACATCCTTAACCCACCCAAACGGATCCATCTTGCGCCACAACGCCACTCTTCCGAACCCCCCCTTGCCAAGCATTCGATGGAACTCCCATATCCCCTCCTCATGGTTCAACACTTCTTTGCCATCACGGCCCTCAATTTCCCCTTTCGTCATTCTTTCGTAGTAAGCTACCTCCCGCAGAGCAGCTTCCTTGCGATGTATGGTCCAACGTCCGGCTGACCTGTGTTGAATTATATTTTGGAGTTGGAATGACCATTTTTCCCACAAGTGGCCGGTGGGATCGTCATTGCCATGGTCGGTAGATGGCGGGAGAGGCATGTGGGCGAGGTTGGGCCAGTGTCTTCGCTGTGAGACGTGGCTACCAAGATAGGCGTTATCCTTGCGGAGTTGGGTAACCTGGGCCTCGAGGTCCTTGATCCGGCTGGCTTGCGCGGGATCTGGGGCAGACGGGAGCTCGTCTGAATCGCCCGCGATTGGTCCCTCTTCTACTGGGGCCCCTTCTACTGCACCCTCTTCTTCTGCGCCCTCGTCTCCTGCACCCTCTTCTTCTGCGCCCTCGTCTCCTGCACCCTCTTCTCCTTCGCCCTCTGCCCCTGCACCCTCTTCTCCTTCTCCTTCACCCTCTGCCCCTGCACTCTCTTCTCCTGCGTTCTCTTCGCCATCCTCTTCCGAGGATATATCATAATTGGCAGGATCATTTAAGAAATCTTCTCGCTCCTGTATGCTCTTCTTGGTATTCTTGACGATAGGCGGAACGTGAATAGGAATCCTCCACTTGAACGGCGTATCCTGCTTGCCATCGTAGCACCATTTCTCTTCCCTAGTAAGCACAGTATACCATAGAAACTCAAGATAACATTTTGTGTTGCCTATAATCATGTCAGATTGTCGAAAGACTGATGGCTCAGCTCTTCTATTGCCGCAGACTTACTGGCATTCCATTGCGGCCTTGCACGTTGCACATGGTCAAGATGTGCGGCCTCGAAACGGCCCTTATGGTGGCCTGGGAGTCGGGCTGCCATGACGACTTGGTATGTAGGGGCCGAAAGGTTGAACTCCAGGAGCGTTTAAGATACGTTGAAGAGACGTCGAAGGTGAGCAAAGAGTCTGCCAGAAGGAAAGGAGTTGGCCCGGCCATTTCATCTTTACCACCAGGCCTTCTTTGTGGTGGGTTTTCTTAGAAGCATACGCCGGAAACGGGCTCTTTGCATCACTGGATAAAGACGTCGGAACCAACAATGACCGAGCAAACACAGGCTTTGACATGCAGAACGAACAAAGCAGGGAACCGGCAAGCCAGCGAAAAACGAAAAACCGGCATGGTTTCCACATGCAGCTGCTCAAACAACGCAATCTCCTGGACGCCGGATGACTACACGGCTCACACCAATGCCAGTTTGCTCATGAACGGGCTGCATCGCCACCGTGTCGAGCCCGTATTCCCTATAATGAGACCCCCTCAAGTGACATGTTGTGCGGGGAGCCCAGTAGATCGAGTTGCCTCCTAGTGGTGATGATGTTCGATGCCTGGAGTTCCCAGTCACGCAGTGGCAGCTGGTCCGGGAGCAGATCTGGGCTTGGCGGCGGGATACCTAGTTAGGTAGGTAGGCTGATTGGCGCCACCGGGCCGACGATGATCCGCCGCATCGGCACAATCGATCTCGTGAAATCGACAACGCGCAAAACCTCAACTGCGACGCGAGACGACCTCCCTCCTTCGACCGACCGCTCCTCCCGTCGAACAACAATCCGCAACCATGTCGGCCGCCCTGAACAAGATCGCTCCCAACAGCCCCTCGAGGCAGAGCCCCTCCGAGATCGAGACCAGCATTGCCAATGCTCTCTACGACCTCGAGCAGAACATCCCGGACATGAAGGCCTCTCTGCGCCCTCTCCAGTTCGTGTCCGCCCGCGAGGTAAGATGACACCGCGCGCACCCGCGCCTCGCGCCGCTTTCGCACAACATCAACTCCGGATCTCGTCGAGCTGTGGCCAGACAAGACAAATCGGAACAAATCGAAGAGGCGGTGGGCACTGGGCGGCAACATTTTGCTGACACCAGGACTCTTATAGATTGAGGTTGGCCACGGCAGGAAGGCGGTTGTCATCTTCGTCCCCGTCCCCCTTCTCCAGGGCTGGCACAAGGTCCAGCAGCGGTACGCAGTCCTGTCCCCCCACACAACACCGCTCTCTTCGTGCTAATCCACCCGCAGCCTGACCCGCGAGCTCGAGAAGAAGTTCTCTGACCGCCACGTCCTGATCGTTGCTTCCCGCCGCATCCTGCCCCGCCCCAAGCGCTCCAACCGCTCGCGCTCCAACCAGACCCAGAAGCGTCCCCGCTCGCGCACTCTGACTGCTGTCCACGACAACATCCTCCACGACCTCGTCTACCCCGTCGAGATTGTCGGCAAGCGCATCCGCACCAGGGAGGACGGCTCCAAGGTCCTCAAGATCATCCTCGACGAGAAGGAGCGCGGTGGTGTCGACTACAGGCTCGACACCTACTCTGAGGTCTACAAGCGCCTCACCGGCAAGGGTGTCAACTTCGAGTTCCCCCAGAGCAACGTCTCTGAGTACTAGACGACTTGGGGGTGAGGGGAGTTGATTGTTTCAGCATGCTGCATGTATGATGGAGCATTAGTTCAAAAAGGGCCGTTCTTCCGGAAAACAGGGTCTGGTTCGGATAGTCTTCTGGGAGTTCAATGCACGCCGTGCCAAGCGCACGCCGTGCTAGGATACCAATGGTCAAAAAGTTTACCACTAGGAGGTCCAAATCGTGTTCCCATGCCAAGTTGTGACAAGAAAGTACTTTTTGGATTTAGGATGTCAGGCATAGCTACTATATACCCACTGTAATGCCTAAGCGACATGTTTGCGCTCACTCGCGGTCCAGCTCAGGGTAGTGGCGGTAGAGGCCTTGGGAGTACTTCAAGCGCCTATCACTGGCAAGGTACTCCTTCAGACCCTTCTCTTCCTTGATCCCGGGATAGAACTTGCCGAAGATCAGAGGGAACTCTCCTTTCCGTGCTTCAAGCTCCTTGGGGAAAGCAAAGAGTAGGCTGCAGACGTCAGTCATCCTCAGTTCAATGTTCGTATGCACCTTGGAATATGGCCGGTAAATGTTCCCCGTGCATCAAACAAGACTTCAACAGGTCACTTAAAAAAAAAAGACTCACCCATCGATAACCTGCCAAAACGTCGTATCCGCATGAGACAGCTTATCACCCACGAGATACTTGCCACCGCCTGATTCTTCGTTGCCCTTCAACGAACGCTCAAAGTAGCTGAAGAACTTGGGGATCCTGTTCTCGCGGAAGTCCTTGGCCCGCTGCTTCGCCGCGTCCTTCTGGTCCTCATAGTACAGTGACACGGCAATGGGGTGATGCGAGTCATGCGTCTCGTTGCTCAGGTCGAGCGCGGTCAGCACGATCTGATTGGCGTGCAGCGCGTCGGCCTCGTCCGCGGGCGCCAGGCCGACCTTGGGCGCGAGGTACTGGAGGATGTTGGGCGTCTGGGAGATGACGAGCGCCCTGCCGTCCTTGCCGGCGCCGGGCACGCGCAGCGCGGGCGGCGCGAAGACGGGCGGGTTGCCGTCGGCGTCGCCGGTGCTGGTGGGCGAGCACGTCGCCAGCACCGCGTCGTAGCCGGCTTTGCCCTTCTCTCTGGCCGGTTCGCTGTAGGGCGTGCCTGCGGCTTCGAGCACGAGCCGGATGTACTCGCCCCGCCCGGGAATGCCGGGGTGGTAGAGCAGCTCGTAGGGGGGCTGCGTGCGCTGGCGCTTGGCTTCCGGTGCGGACATTGTGGATGTGAGACGTGTGGGGTGTGTGGCGGGACTGTGATGGGGTCGGAGGCACGCGTACGACCTCGTCGGGGGCGAGACTGTGCGGGCGAAGCTGGAGTATGCAGCAGTGAAGCTTGGGAAGGTGTCTGGAGAGCAATTGACCTGGCGAGAAGTGATGGGGGAGGGGGAGACGGATGGAAGGGCGGAGTGGAGGGGCCGTTTTATAATTGCTGAGACGGAAGCCGGTGATGTGGGGGAGGTCGTGTTTACATGGCGTGACGTCAAGCGGCGGGATTGAAGGGAGGCTGCGTTCCGTCCCGAGTGGGACAGGACGGCGCGTTGGAGCTTGTGCATGGGCGGGCATGCTGGGCGGGAGTGAGATCAGGCTGGGGGCCACAGCGGGCTTGGGCTTGGGCTGGCCAACGGCGGGGATGGAGCTGACTGAGCGGTAGGGCTTACACACAGAGGCCCAGGGCAACGTTGGAGGGCTGCAGCCTGTGGCCCCGCACCGGTGACAGCTCAGCTGGTGCTGGCCTCGCCGAGGGACAATAAAGACACGCTCGGGCGCTCCAGACACGATCCCCGGGCCGGGCTTGCGGTGGTGCTGTGATTGACAGTCTTAGCGCTCACGGACGTCCCGCGCGCGCGTCGTTTCACTTAACTCTGGGAAATTCAATTAAGCTTGCTCACCTAGCCACTCCCCGACCCAACACACCACCCTCTCTCACCCGCAAAGCGCGCGAGCGAATGTCAGCCTTCACGGCGCCAACCGACACCATGAATGGCTACGATTCCATCCTGCCCGCGCTGGAGCAGAAGCTCGAGGCTTTTCGGCGCTCCGACCAAGAGCGCGATGCTCTCCTCCAGGTATGCTGCCACGCCGCAGTGCCCGCCTCGCAGCCCTCACGCCGCTCGGCGTGCCCCTCGTGTCCATGCCCGCGCTTGCCGCCCATCACCCGAGTCTTTTGCTGTGCCGTCTCGTCCTGGCGCGCCACTGACGCGTCCGCAGGAAATCGTGCGCCAGTATGAGCAGCTTAAAATGGCCTTCAACGAAAAGTGCGGCGACTTCGACAACGAGGTACAGGCTCGTAGATATTGGCAGCAGCAGTTTTCCGAGGCCAGCCGCGTGCTTGCTATGACGCGCCAGCAAGCAGACCATTCGCCCTTCGTTCTAGCCCTAATAGACGGCGACGGTGCCGTCTTCACGGAGGCCCTGCTGCGCGCTGGCGCCGACGGCGGTTCGGACGCGGCCCACAAGCTTCACAGTGAAATAAGGAACCACATATTGGATGTTTATGAGGGCGCAGCCGGCAGCTGGGCTATCATGGTGCATATCTACGCCAACCTGGAAGGCTTAAGCAGGAAATTAGCCTCGGTAGGCATCATCAAATCGCCCCAGGAGCTGCACGTCTTCGCCCGTGCCTTTAGCTTGCACCAGCCGCTGTTCAATTTCATCGACGTCGGCAGCGGCAAGGAGAGGGCCGACCACAAGATTAAAGGTACGCCCAGCTGAGCTGACCTGTTCTCTGCAGACCCGGGCTACTTGTCGCACGGAGAGGTGGTTTTGCAGCTGATGCGAGGCCGCCCCGCCTCCGCTCAGCCTTGGGTAATACTGACACGATCGCAGAAATGATGCGTGTGTTCATCTCCAACATTCAGTGCAAGCACCTTATTTTTGGCGGATGCCACGATAATGGTTACCTTCCTAACCTCGAGTATGCATCACCCGGCTGTGCGTTGGCAGATGCAGCACTGACGCGTGTGCCGCAGCCCTTACAAGCACGACCCCGCCCTTGCCAACCGTATTTCGCTGTTGGAAACCACGCCCGCGACGGCTGGCTTTATTTCGCTTAAGTTCAAGACCGTGAACTTCACCTCTGTCTTCAGGTCCGACGAGCTCCCCGACTATCGTCTGCCGCCGCCGCCGTCCCAAGCTCCTGCTCCCGTCAAGACCGTGTCTCCCGTGCAAACCATTGCTTCGCCGCAGTCGGCTACCTCTCCACTTAGCAATGGACTCCGCAGCGCAACGCCTACGACGACGTCGTCTTCGTGGGCCACGGTGGGGAAGTCGGGAATGACCGGCAAGAGCATCTCCATTGCTCCTACTAAGCCAAAGGAGAAGAAATTTGTTTTCCTCAACGCCTATGATCAGCGTATCGACGAGAAGCTCGCCAAGGTCGAGCGCGGCGCTCTCGAGCGCTTCCACGCCAAGATCGCAAAGCAGAAGATGTGCAACGAATACCATTTGAAGGGCGCCTGCACCTTAGGCCCTACTTGCCCCTACGGCCACGGCGAGAAGCTCAGCCCCGTGGACCGTCTCGCTTTGCAGCACAAAGCCAGGAATATCCCGTGCACTTTCCTGAGCGATTGCCGTGAGGTCAACTGCTACTACGGGCACAACTGTCCCTACGATGAATGCACCCGTGGTGACAACTGCTACTTTTCCATGACCCACGACATGGATAGGGTAAGGCAATTCCACTTCGCATGCCCGTCATGAGAACAATGACTGATGTCGTGGACAGGTGCCACGCATGAAGATGTACGAAGACGGTACTATCGAGATCCTCAATTAAACGTAGCGACAGATCTAATGTGGCTGGGTTCATGCCTTTGCTTGGCCAAATCCTAGGGCTAGGCTACCAGTGAAAGATTGACAGATGGTGGGGATCTGCACGCCCGCACTACCACCTCATGACCTGGATGGCCTATTGGTCCGCCAGGGCTGGCAAATAACAAAATATCACCTTACGTCTACACTCCCTCTTTCCTTTCGGGGTTGGCGGCGGTCTATCATTCTGCTATTTCGGTTCATCTCACTTACAACCTCACTTTTCTCAACAAAAACATGGAGGTATTTACTTTAGTACTATTATATTGCTTTGGAGGGTGCTGAACGGTTGATTAAAAATTGATGAACAGGGTATTTTTCTAATCAGATGTAGCCGCTCGAGTGAACTTTACATGCGCAAAGAAGCGCCCGGAAGAGAAAGATAAAGCCACGGTATTGTATGATAGCTCAAAGGTGCACAAGCTTGAGTAACGGGTGGCAGAGTCTTGAAGAAGCATTGTACCTACATCCCCTCTCAAGTGTCCTTCTCATGCACCGCTTTCTCCACCTCTGTTCCGATCTGCACGCCATCCTCGTCCCCATCACCGCCTCCGCAATCCCCTCGAAGAAAAATAGCTAATCCACCAACCTTCCCGAAATATCGAGCATTAGATTGAAGGGGCTGGAGATATTAATTTAACGCTTTTAAATGTATTTGGTTGTAAAGTCTACCTCTACGCAAGTAGAATACTATCTTCTTTGAAATATGCTTGGCAAGAGTGAGCTACTGCATGGAACGAATCAGATGAATAACATGCAAAATGAAACCAAAATTGGAAAAGGGCTTGCCATTGTCTTCGATATCCAATAGGGCCCATTATGTTACATTTTCCCCTTCCCCCCGGCCATTTTTTGTACCATTCCCGGTTGATGTGCATCTCGGAGGTTTCGCGTCACTCCGACGTCCGAGAGGCCAGAGCTCCAGCCCTCTGCCGCGGCCCCTCCGAGCTTCTGGAAGCTCCGCCCGCACCACCCACCCACCGAGAGCCCATGTCCCCGTCATACCAGACTTTTTCATCCTCGATCCCACCCTCCGCCGAACCAAGCGCCGGTTCAATCGCAGAAGAAGAAGAAGAAGAAGAAGAAGAAGCCCACCTCATCCGCCGCGACCCAGCCAACTCTCTCACCACCACCACCACTACCACCACCACGACGGCCGACACCGTGATCACCACCATGCCCGGCATCTTCTGGACAATCGGCTCCCTCTACGGCGCCGCCAGCGTCGCCTTCGGCGCATTCGGCGCGCACGGCCTGAAATCCCGCATCGCCGACCCCCAGCGCATTGCAAGCTGGAACACGGCCGCGCACTACCAGGTACGTACATAAATGACTACATACAACCTACCAAACACACCACATCCACCCCCCACACCCCCCTCCCTCCCTCCCTTCCAACCACAGACCCAAAAGAAGAGAAAGAGAAAAAAAAAAAACAAGAGATTGACTCACCAAACCACCCCCTCTCCCTCTCATCTCTCTGATATCTGTCGCAGCTCATCCACTCGAGCGTCATCCTGCTCGCCTCGGTCGCGGCGCCGCAGAACAAGCTCGCCATGACGCTGCTGACGGCCGGCGTCACCATGTTCTCGGGCTCCATCTACCTGCTCGTCCTCGACCCCGCCCGCTTCCGCGCCCTCGGGCCCGTCACCCCGCTCGGCGGGCTGTGCATGATCGGCGGCTGGGCCGCGCTGGCCTTTGGCCGCGGGAGGGTGCCGATTCCGCCGAGGACGTAGGACGAGGAGGGAAAAGAAAGAGTGGGTTGGTGGGGGGAGGAGGGGAAGGGGAGGGAAGGGGAGGGGAGGGAAGGGAGATGTTGTGTTGTGGTGGTGGAGGAGGAGGAAAGAAAGTCAAGAGTCAAGGGCAAGGGTGGATGGAGGTGGTCGTGGGTATTGTGAATAGCGAGTGTGTATATGAGGTCCTCTCTCTCCTTCTCTCTCTTCCGCATGGACGCAGGACTAGGCAAACGGATGCATCTAAATTGGCGAGGTGGCATGCTGAAGGATATATACCCATGTCTACGAGCATCATGCATGCTAGAGGTGAGTTGTAATTAGAAGCACCATACTGAACCAGCTGAACAGTTTATCCCACGCATAACGGACGGAGTGAAGCACTTGTGTCACCCAACATTAACCTAGCGGTGCCCCCGCTTACTCCTTTCCCGCTCTGTTGAGACACAACTGTTTCAGGAAAGCATTGATATCGCGTAGATACTTTTAAACCGTGCTCCGAGAACCCATTTTTCTAAAACTACAAGTATGATAAGCCTGCTTAACGGGAAAGAAAGAAACTTCGAGGAGAACAAAGAAATTCCCGAAAAAGGAAAATTGGGACGCAAAAGAAAAAAGCGAAAATACTGGTTGGAATGCCCTTCAGTAGCACTCAAAAGTGCTTGTACCCTCGGCGTCCCAAAATGTTGTTAACCCATTTGCTCCAATAACTTGGTGTTCCCAGACCAGTGCGTCTAACCAATGTGCTCTCCTGGCACGACGCAATCCCACAGCTTTAGCTGTTCAAACTCCAAAGTAGTCAAAGAGATTCCTATGTTCCGGCCGTCAGTGTGAGTCGGGGGGTATTCGTGATCGAAGGGAAAAAGTGAAGGGCGGGTAGGCACAGTCCGCCGGGGAAGTAGGAGGTCCTGATATCAGTGCTAATGGAAGATGCTGACGTGCTGAGCGCTTAACAAAAAACCCGCTGATGCAATTGCCGAAAAAGAAAACAAGGCCTTGAACTTTGCATGCCTGTTCCATAACCACCAACGCCCAGTCTTTTCTAGGTCGTCTTGACCGGTTGAATAGACTGCTGCCAATCCGAATGCATGACTAAAGAGCTGCTTCGCACAAAATAGAACGCCTCCGAGGGACGGCATGGTCCAATGATTTGCGTGCAATACAGATGCATCGCAAAAATGGCAACGATTCGAGGGAAAATAGGAGAAAACATTCAGCCCAGCACTTCACTGCCGTCGCCAAAGTCTTCGTCCATCTCTTCGCCAATAGCAGTTGCGCCCATCATGGCCGTTACTTGCTGGTGCACATTGACATTGACAACCATGTCAGCATCGTCGCCATCGTCGTACATGGTACCATCGGTCTCGTATGTCGGGTTCGTCTCCTCCTGGTTGAGGTGGTCGCGCAACCGAGCAACTCCGTTGCCGGAGAACACACAGAAGACATCGCGTTGGTGCTCGTTGAACTCTGTGGAAACGATCAGCAACGACAACAATTGACGGGCTGAATTTGGCATACCCGGTGGAGCCTCACGGCAGAACACTAAGAGATCCTCACGCAGGAATGCCTGCACACCCGTCAAACTCAAGTGTGTCAAGCGAGGGCAGTTGTTGAGCAAAGCGTGAATGCCCTGCAGATGAAATGTCAGCAGAGTCCTGGGAGTGTATGCACGGGAATCTTACATTGAGCGTTAGGAGCGTGCAGTAGCTGAGATGCACACGTTCAAGGGAGCACGGGACTGCCTGGCCATTCGCACCTTGATGCCTCTGTCTGGCAAGTGCCGTGATACTCTTGTCGGTGATGTTGCCACACTTGACCAGGCCGATTCGCTTGAGTTTAGTGAGGGTTGAGAGCTGTTCGACGGACTTGTCTGTCAGATTCTGACAGCAGGCGAGGTCAATGTAGCGGATGCGCGTGCACATTCGAATCAATTGCTGGACGCCGGTGTCGGTAATGCGTGAGCAGTGGCCGAGGTGGATGTAGTGGAGGTTCTTGCCAAGCTTCGTGATCGCCGCGACGGCACGGTCGGTGATCTGGCGGCATTTTGCCAGGACAAGGTTACGCAAACGTGGGGCGGCCGTGATGATCTTCTGGACTCCGACGTCGTTGAGCTCTCCACAGTCGGTTAAATCGAGAATGCGGAGGCTCTCGTAGGTGGCGTCCGGCGGCAAGTTGAGGAAGGCGTGGTCCGTGATGCGGGTACAGTGCGCAAGGCGAAGTTCTCGGAGATGTTTACCTTCTCTGACCAGGGCCGTGACCGAGGCATCTTCCAGGTTCCGGCAGTTCTCCAGGTCTATTTCCAGGATGTAGCGGCAGTTGTTGGCAAATGCCATGACCGCGTTGTCGGTGATTTGGTTGCAATGGTTGAATTTGAGCTGCCCATCACGGTTAGTGCAAGTCACCGCGAACAGCGAATAGAAAAGCTTACCCTCTTCACATTCCTGCAGCTGCGAGCAACGGCTTCTAGGGATTCGTCGTTGATCTTCCTGCACCCGCTAATGTTTAAGCCCTGGAGCTTCAAGCAGTTCTTCGCGAGCGCGAACATGGTCCGATCGGTAAGATTCTCCAACTCGGTCACATCTAAGGCCAGAAGGCTACGGTTGCCGTCCAGCATCGCCTCGAGACTGAGGTCCGTGAGCTTGACACACTTGGTCAAAGTCAAACGCTCAATCCTCTTGCAGCTGGAGAAGGGCTGCAGAGTGCCGTCGCTGACCTCGACGCCGAGGGTTGAGAGATTGAGTCTCTTGACCAGAGTCTGGTAGTCAAAGTAGCTATCCACCTTCCTGATGGCCTGGACCACTACGTGTACGCTGGGCCATTTGTTGGTTTGTGGGCGGTGCCACAGCAGGCCTACACTATTCCGCGCCCAGTCCTTGGACACGAGCATACTCGACTTCAGATCGGCGGGCGACGAGAGCTTGGCGAATATGGAAATCATGAGCTCAGCGGGAAGTCGGCTGATAGGCGAGACACGGCACCTCTCCTCCATCTCGCGGGCATAGACATCTTCCTCGGATGTGGAAGGAGCGATGGACGACTGGGAATCGTTGGCCTGCAACATGAAGGAGTCGTTGTCGTCGTCGGGGCAGCGCTCGGGCGAGGTCGAGGCAGAGGACTCAGAACTGGTACGGCCGCCAGAGAGGCGCTCTTGCCGTCGAGACCGGGTCATTGTGTGGGCGCGTGGGGGAGTAGCGGCGCCAGAGTCAGGGTGGAGGGACGCGAACAAGGGAGTCGCCCGCCCGCCGGTGGGGGTCGAGCTGGACGGGGTGCTTGCGAGCGAGTCCAGGGTGGCGGTTGCGTGCGGCCGGGCACGCGGTGATGTCGTGGGAGGGGGGTGTGGGTGGAGGCAGAGTGCTCTCCGGGGAGCGCAGGCGATCTCGGGCGGGTTGGTCCGACCAGGCGGGATAGAGGGGAATGGGCGTGTCGGGGCGCGGCGGCGAGGGGCAGAGGGCGGGCTTTGCGGGGGAAGAGAGGCCGTCGGGCGGTGACCGGAGAGGAGGGTGTTGTTTGGAGGAAGGGTAGGAGGAGGCTATTATGCAGCGTCTAAGTCCGACGCGCGAAGGACCAGTGACATAGGCTGAGGCGTGGCAGGGACTGCGCTAGCTGCGAGACCGTGCACCGTCGGGAACGGCGGGCAGACGGGCGTTTCCTGGCGGCGGCGGGCGATGGAATCGAGCGGCGCGGAAGCTGCGAGGTCAGGACGGGCTGCGCTGGGCGGGTCCTGCAGCCGCAGGAGGTGTTGAGCGGGCAGAACGTGCTGGGATCCCCGCGAAGCTGACTGCTGGGCTCCGACTGGCGCTGCGCAGGCGCCGAGCAAGAGACTCGGCCGCCCTGTGCCAGAGCAGGTGACAGGTGATCGCGCGCGACAACTCACCCGCCCACTGCCCGCCGCCTGGCAGCCTCGCTCACGTCGTCACATTACGCTCCTTCAGTCCTGCCGCGCTTGCCCAGCGTGGCGTTCTGGGCGCCCAACGCCGCCTCGATTCGATCCGCACGATAGCTTCGCCTTCTAGAGCATCTCTCTCGTCTTCTAGCTGCTCTGCCTCGTACGAGCTTGCTCCGACCCATCCACAAACTTGCTTTATTGCTTTTACCTGCGGTGTAGGCTTCGCCTTCGTCGTCATCATCATCGCTCACAGCAGAAATGCAAAAGCAAAGCCTCCACCATACGTCAGCCGCCGCGCCGGCGCGTTTGCTCCTCAGCAGCCCGATCTCTGCAACGGGGGAATCGGCGCTCACAGAGGGGAAGGTGCTTGTGTTGAAAATTGCTTCTTCCGGCGCCATTGACAGGCATGGAGCCGGAGCTGTTGGCTGGTTTCGTACTACCCGTGCTGACCTTGCGTCGTAAAGTTCTCATCCGCCTACCCTCTATTGCAACGTCGCTGCCGAGTCCACAGGAATTGGACCCTCTAATCACATCAACATAGTAGCGTTCCCCGCATTCTTTGCCTTTATTTCTTGCTCGGCTGTCTGCGGCAAAGGCGGCTGGCTCACTTGTGTGCTGCTTGCATGCTGCATTCGATCCCACCAGTGCAGGATTGCTGTTTGTGGTAATGTCTCCGGGCTCAGACTACTAGAAGCTAGCTGCGCATCCCGGTCACACTGGTGTTTGGTTTCGACTCCCTTCATGCAAGCTCACGCAACAGCTGTTGAGGTGCCACAGCACTGTCCAGACGCAGCGCGCTTGGGTCTGCCAGGACGCAGCGCTTGAGGTATGCGCTGTCAGACACAGGAGGCGGAATGCGGAGCTGTCTCACGGACGAGACGGGCCAGGCGCCGCGGCAGTCAATGGCCGCTGCATCTGCATCTGCAGAACGGTAGGAGCGACAGTAGGGCTTAGCACCGGCGCCGGGTGCCGGGCTCCCAGCGGTGTCGCGGCGCGCAGCTGTCGGATGGCGATGCCGGGCACGTGTGGCGGCGTGGACGAGTGACCGATTGGGCGTCTCCACTGCGTGGTGCGGTAGCGGGGCGCGTAGGCGGTGGGATGCGCAGCGCTGCGAATGGCGGGCGGCGCAGCGCATGACGGGCCCGCGCCGCACAAGGTGCAGCGGCACGCCGACCAGATCTCCCCCAGGGCGGTCTGGCGGTCGGTCAAGCAGTCGTCCCGCTGCAGCGTTGCCTGCGCACCCGCTCCTGTGGCCGAAGCCCCTTTTCAGTGGCCAAGGCTGATTGGGTGCGGCCGGGCTTGGGCGTGCTGCTGGTCCTCGAGCGGGCGATCGTCGCCGAGATCCAACGGTTCCCAAGCACCTCCAGTGGCTGCCCTGCCGCCTCAGTCCCGGACGCAACACCCAGCTCCCAAGCCAACCCTTCGCGGCGCTGCAGCTGTGTGCCCGCGACAGCCCTCTCCCCGGACCGCTGCCGCCCTATGTCTCCGCGCTGATCTGCCTGGCCCTCCCCTCTTGCCGCCGGGCAAGTTACCGCCGTCCCCATGACGTCTCAATACCACCCCTCGACCGTCGCCCGCCCTGGTGCCTTCCACGCTCCCCACCATGCCGTCCACCACAATGCCCCGCCCGGCACCTTCGCCTCCGGCACCAAGGTGCAGGTTGGCGGCCACCGCGTCGTCATCGAGAAATACCTCTCCGAGGGCGGCTTCGCCCATGTCTATGTGGTCAAGGTGCCCAACACGGCGGGGGGGTTTGACACCGCGGTGCTCAAGCGCGTCGCCGTGCCGGACAAGGACGCGCTGGCGAACATGCGCACCGAGGTCGAGACCATGAAGAAGCTCAAGGGGCACCGCAAGATCGTCACCTACATCGACTCGCACGCCTCGCAGCTTAAGGGAGGGGGATACGAGGTCTTCCTGCTCATGGAGTTTTGCGCCGGCGGCGGTCTGATCGACTTCATGAACACCCGCCTCCAGCACCGCCTGACCGAGCCCGAGATCCTGCACATCTTCTCCGACGTTGCCGAAGGTGTTGCCTGCATGCACTACCTGAAGCCCCCGCTGCTCCATCGCGACCTCAAGGTCGAGAACGTCCTCATTAACACCGAGGGCGCGTCGAGGGTGTACAAGCTCTGCGATTTCGGCTCCACCGCGCCCCCGCGCCCCGCTGCCACAAACGCGGCCGAGGGGCGGTTGATCGAGGATGACATCCAGAGGCATACCACAATGCAGTATCGGAGTCCGGAAATGGTAGACGTCTACAGGAGGCAGCCCATCGATGAGAAGAGCGACATCTGGGCGCTGGGCGTCCTCTTGTACAAGCTCTGCTATTACACGACACCATTTGAGGAGCAGGGGCAAATGGCTATTTTGAATGCGAGCTACAAATTCCCGCACTACCCTCCTTTCTCGGACCGTTTGAAGACACTGATAGGTAGATGCTTTCCCAGCACCGTACTCTCGTGTCTTGCTAATATATGTGAACAGCATGGATGTTGAAGGAACACCCGCAGCAGCGACCCAACATCTATTTGGTGGTTAAGGAGGTTTGCGCCATGCGCAACAGGGATTGCCCCATTAAAGACGTGGGTTCTCCGGTAGCTCTCCAAGACCGCACGTTAACAATGCGCAGATATACTCCAACAGGACTCAATCAGAGACACGCAATAACCAGCAGCTCCCGACGCCTGACCTCAAGACTGCATCTCCGGGGCCCACAATCGGTATCTCAAAGGCTGCACCGGTCCAGCAGGTCCAAGTTCTCCCAGATATCAAGCCCATGCGGCGTGGAAGGCCAACGGCGCCGGCTCAGCAAAGCACTGCGGCTCACCATAGTCCATCTCCTATGAGAGGTACTGGTGCTGCAAACGACCCTTTCGCGGCTTTGGATTCCAATTCTGCGCCTGTGAGAGCTGCGGCTGCCGACGAATTGGCCCAAAGATTTCCGTCCCTGGACGAATTCTCACTGCTTCATGACCGGGGCGGTAAATTCCAGTTCTCTAGCGATTCCCCCGTGGAGCCTAAGGCGGAGGCCGTTCAAAAGCGCGTCGCGGAAGCGTTGGCAGAGGAGGCTTTTGCAATGCCGAGTCATCAACAGCCAAAGAGGGAGCCGCCAACATCGGCAGTCTCTCCTGCGATACCAGCCAGGTCGGATTCGTTGAGATCGGCCCAGACTATTTCTCCGAATCAAAGAGCGGAGTCTAGGCAAACTCAGCCCTCCCAAATCCACCAGCCTCAGCCACAGCGCCCTTCGATGATCTCTACTGGCATTCAAACCTCGCCTCCTGCCTCACCAGCTCTAAAGCCCGAGCCTGCGAAGTACGAGCCTCCCAAGTATCCCGAGGTCAGCCAACGCCCTATCTGGCGGGTACCTCAGCATTCAAGCCATCACAGAGCGATGAGCCAGCCGCGGTCTTCGGAAGACGACCGGCGCTCGACACCATCACTATTGAAGCCCGAGACAGGTCCGGCTCCCCCGCACCGACCCAGCTATCTGGACATGCATCGGTCCAAGTCGCAGCAAGCGACTTTACAGCTCCCGCAGTCGCCTGCATCATCCAGGCCTTCTTTGGAAGGATCCAGGCCGTCGGGAATGGATCTCACGAATCCTATCAGTCGATCCAAGTCAGCAAACTCCAGAGCCAGGCCTTCCAGTGTGCACGTGGAATCCAACTTGGACTTCTTACGTGATCGCGAGGCTTCACGAAAGGGCGATAGAGTCACTAACCTGATTGACACTGAATCGGACCTCAACAGGGTGAGGTCTGCTCCTACGATAGACCCTGAGTTGGAAGAGATGAACATTGCGTCGAACGTTGAGTTTCTGCGAGCGCTGGAAGGAGACGATGGCTCTAGAAAGAGCTTCCATCGCCGCACGGATAGCAACGCGAGCAAGCACTCCAAGCGATCTAGCCTGCCTTCGCTTTCCAATACTAAGAACATCCTTGCTGGAAAGTTTGGAGACGCTTTCCGCCGATTTGAAAGCAACACCAGTCCACGAGAGCAACAGCGCACGCCTAGCCCTGACGTTGACCTGAACAACCAGCAACTCACGCCAATCGCAGGCTCTGAGGTCACGGGAGAGCGAAGCGATGACGAGACTGCCATCGATGAGACGCAAGACCTGCCCGCTGAAGTTCGCCGGGAGTTGGAGCGCCGGAGATTATCGCAAGAGGAGAAGCGTGTGGCGGAGGCGGCTGCTGAATATCGCAAGCGCATTGAAGAACAAGGAGAAGGCGCCAAGGGCAAGCCTGGTGGCGGCCCTTCGAAAGCTTCCACGATTCAAGACCGGGTCAAGAATCTGCTGCAGGACAACACGCAAACGTCCCCGAAGAAGCGGACTGCGGAGGGCTATGGTCGTTACACCGAAAGCGTGGCGGAAAAAGGGAAACCGCCACCACCCGTCGCCAAGAAGCTTCCTTCTCTTCCTTCCGGAGCGCCACAGTCAGAGCTGACGTATCGACCTGCGCGGCCTCAACAGTCTTCTTTGACAGGCCAACCGCAGGGGTCCACCGCCTCCGGCTCCCCGTCGCTGTCTCAGGGAAATAAGCCGCCTCCAGCGCCGCCGAAGCCAAAGGCGTTGCGCACTGGCGGTCAGTTCGAGTCTCCCAATTCAAACAACTTCCCTCCATCACCCCAAAACCAGAAGCCTCCGTCGCGAGGAGGCCGTCCGGCGGATGGCGCCACGGGTACGGACAATGGCCTAGGAATCAACACGGAAGACTGGGAGGCAAATTTCAGCAAGAGGTACCCGAGTTTGAGCGGGTTGGAGATGGTCGAGACCGAAGTGCCGAATGGGGGTCGCTACCGCGACATATAGACCCAGGCAGGCAGAGGGCGGTAGGATAGCGTTGTAGGCGAGAAATGGAGTTGGGATGATAGACGGTGGATATCAAGGATTTCTGTCCCGCATTGACAGCACGGTGCTGACAAGGGCCGTGGGTGCAGTCACCACATGTTTGAATAGGTTTTCTTTTCTTCAAGCACAGCCAAGGCGTGGAAAGTAGGGAAGCACGGATAGATGTTGCGAGAATACCTCCAAGCGAAATGATCGCGTCGAATATATGGTTCTCCGGATGGTCCCGCCCTTCTCCCAAGAAACATGTGACGTGAGAGCGGAGATGGGGAGCGGAGATGGAGAGCAGACATGGAGTTGTGGCTTGGCGCCTGGCGCCGCGCGCCGCGGAAGAGCTCCGCGGTCATGACGCAGGGCAGTCGAAAATCTTGGCTTCCGCACGACACCATCGTTGCACCTCATTCCTCACGAGCCCCTTCTTTGTATATGCTTTGTCCGTCGTGAGACCGGGCGGGTCCCTCGGCAGACGGTGATTCGGTCGGTCCAACACACCGCCTTGACCTCACAAGTCCGCCGCATCACCGCCGCACCACCGCCGCCGTCATCACCGCTTCCACCCCGCAGCCGTCACTGAACCCAACCACGCCGCTGCCACCGTGTGACTTACGGCCTGCTTGTTTACCTTCTACGTCTGTCTTTCAGTCTCTTCAGTCGTCACCCACACCTGCAAGCAATACAGCGTACAGCGTCACACGAGAAACGAAGAATTCGAACAACAACACATCACACAGAGCACACCTTAGAAGGAGAAAAAAAGAAAGGAAAACCTGACGACCATGCTCCCCAACCTCCTCCGCATCACGCCGCGCAGCCCGACCGAGGACCCCGAGGACGTGTTCGCGACGGCGCTCGGCACCATCTTCACCGATGACCTGCGCAACCAGCACGGCGACCCGGGCTGCGTCATCGCGTACCTGTCGCGGCGGCTCGATGGGCCCGTCGACCTGCACGTCGCGGACCCGCAGGGGGAAGAGGAGCGCAAGAAGTTCGCGCACTACCTGTGGAACGCCGGCGTGCTGATGGCCGAGCTGTGCGGCGGCCGGCCGGCGTGGGGCGGCGGGGAAGAGGACCGGGTGCTGGGGGGCTTGGAGTGGCGGCTGCACGCCGGGAGGGAGTGGTGGGTCGATGCGGGCGAGGAGGCGTGTTGGCGGGTCGAGGGCGAGAGGGTGTTGGAGCTCGGGGCAGGTGGGTGAAAATAATATTTGTCGTCGTGAGGCGGGAAACCCCCTGCGGTGGGGGGGATCTTCGTAAAGTGGGCAGGAAGCGCTGATGGCATCATCTTTTCGAGCATCATAGGCGTGGGACTCGCTGGAATCGTGAGCACGCTCGTCGGCGCGGACGAAGTGAGTGTTGCCCTTCTCCGTTGGAGCGAGTCTTTGGAGGGCTATGCTAACAAGTCATGCTTTCTCCGCAGGTCGTCGTCTCGGATTACCCAGCCCCGGAGATCCTGGAGAACCTCGAGCAGAACGTGAAAAGGAACATTCCGGAGAAGCTAAGGTCGAAGGTCTCGGTCCAAGGCCACCTATGGGGAGACCTGGACTCTCCGTTCGCAGTGGCCAATGCCGGCAGCTTCACCAGGATATTGGCAGCAGACTGCCTCTGGATGCCGCACGAGCACCGCAGCCTGGCCAAATCGATGCTGCACTTCTTGTCGCCAGAGCCGCAGGCAAGAGTGTTCGTGATAGCAGGCTTCCATACCGGGCGGGCTATGATGGCACCGTTCTTTGAGATAGTCGTAGAAGAAGGCCTGGAGATTGACGATATCTATGAAATGGATGCCGAGGCGAGGCGAAGGGAATGGGCGTCCGAACGGGACGAAGGGAGGGAGGACCATGGAGAGAGGAACAAGTGGCTTGTTGTTGCTCGACTAAAGCGCAAGCAGTAGCGGGGGGAGCTTCTCTTATTGTCTCCACGCATGACCCATCTCAAAGCTTGAACCACTCTGCAGCGACTCTTCATGCCGTGGCATTGCTCTTTTTCTTGAAGCACAGGGTGCACACCTTGGACCCTGACCTGCCCCCAAACATGAAGCTGGGATACTTGATCTTATCCTCGTACTCCAGCAACCCCCCTTCCACCACGAACCAAGCCTTCAGCTCGTCGGCCGTCCAATTGCAGCTCGTCACCAGCAGCAAGCCGCCCGGCTTGATCAACGGCTCCACCTTCTCCCTGTAGCCCTCGAACACGCGCCTGCCCTGCGCATCCGTCTCGGCGCTCAGGCTGATGGCATCGAACGTGCCCTTGTCCAGCACCACATCGAACCCACCCTGCAGCCACTCCTCCCGCGGCTCCTCGCCCAAGATATCCCACTCCTCAAAGTGCACGTCCGCCGCCGCCGGCTGCTCCTCGTCGTCACCCTCCTTCCTATTCCTCTCCACCGCGATGCGCCGCGCCAGCTCGACGCTGCGCGCGCTGTAGTCGACGCCGACCATGCGGCCGCGCCAGCCGTCGTCGCGCAGCGCGAACAGCAGGTGGCCGTTGCCCGTGCCCAGGTCGCAGAAGCTGGTGCAGTCGCCCTCGGCCTGGCGCGCCCCTTCGTCCTCGAAGCCGCCGTCGTCGCCCTTGACCAGCCGCCAGTCGTCCGCCAGGTCGTCGAGGTACGAGAGCATCCGCTCCTCGGCGCCCGCGTCGGCGAACCACACCGTCCCTTCGTCCGACGGCCGCTCCGCGTGGTTGGCGATCTCGCGGTCGTAGCACGCGTCCCAGTACGCTTTGGTGCCCAGGTCGGAGGGGTCGAGGTGCGCGGGGTGGGCGTCGCCGGGCGCGGTGGTGGTGGGGTCGTCGGTGGCGGTCATGGTGGTGGTGGTGGTGGTAGTGGTGTTTCGAGGAATTGGACTTGTTCTCGGTGTGTGTGGTTGGTAGGGTTGTTGTGGAGGTGGAAGCACGGTGGGGTTGGTGGTGAATTTTTGGGGTCCCTGGGGAATTTCTTTATCGATAAGGCGGCAACCCGGGGTGTACAAGTAGGAGCGCATTCAGTCTGCTTTCGTTCATTTGCTTTTCTTACACTCGCTCTTTGAGGATTACCAAAGATTCCCGGAACATTGTTCCACTGTCCCGTGGCCGTTGTTGCGGGTATACGTCTCTTTAGTCTCATAAGCCTGCTGGAGCTCCCAAAATACCATTGTCAACCAAAAGTGCTGATGCGAGACATCATCATTTATAGGAAATGGTGGACACCTTCACTGTAATGTGGTGAAAATCATTCTCGCGAGCATAAATCCTCCTTACCAGATGGCGAAAAAAAAAAAAAAGCCCGGGCTTCGCGAATTCCGCAGCCGCAAACAGTAGGCATTATTGGATTTCTTTCGGTATTCTTCTTCTGCCGATGGCTTTTGCCTTTTGCTCGGGAAGTCCATGTCCTGTCTCCGTGATTGGATATTCTTTCATACTTTTATCCACAAAGCTTCGCTAATCGCTCTCGTAGAAGTGTGGCCTACACAGTCCCGCAATGCCACACGCTCTGCCATGCGCCTTGTTCTGATCAAGTACACGGACATGACCATTCAAGCATATATACAAGACCCTGCCCAAGTAACCAATTTGAAATTCATGTACTGGATAATGAGCCAATTCGAGAGTCCAGTTGATGGTTGTTCTCACTTCTGTGTGGATTGTGGGGCCGACTCCCAAAACCTTTACAGTCACTTGCTTCATAGTGGAAGGCCCAGCATTGCCTTGTCTTTCAAACTTGGAACACGCATCACTGTGGGATTTTGGTGCCAATTTACATTAAACCATGATGTATTTCCAGAACTTCCTCAAATGCTGGTACTCACCAGCTTATACAAGGACTTAGTATTTCGATTGCTTCAGCGCTTTCCTTATGACCTGCGCACTTTGGTCAACTGTAAAATACAGTTAGACATTTTTATTGCCTTTCTGCCCCTTGTCGGTCTGTTGCAAGTGTGTTCATGGTCCACCCAACCGCGACCAGTGAAGCGCTGCTTCCACGGTGAGGAGGCTAGAAAGGCTCTTCTTTCGATATTGCGGAACCTGTAAGCTGTCTTTCCGCTGAGTTTTCGGATATTTGGAGAAGAATTTCAAGTGACGCGGGGCGGTGTCATTCCAGACCTCATCAACCCCGATATCAACATGCACCTTCCTTGTCCTCGCAAGCACATGCTCCCACAAGTGTCTTCTGATGCCAACAAAATCTGCCTCATGGTATCTTCTGCTGGTCATACCTGCCCGAACAGCTATTGTTCAACGGTTGACCTCTCCACGTGCATAGCCACGCGGCCTTCCTCGTGAAGGACCCTGCATCATGAATGGGCACAAGGCGCCTTCCACGCAACCACATCTGCACCAGATGACCACCCCAACATGCAACCACCTGCTTACTTGAGTGGTCACGGCGCTCATCCAGGGTCCGATCGTGCATGTGCACTTGCCACGCGCGCGCAAGCAGCCCCATGCCGCCCGATCCTCCGCTGCCTCCCATTACCTACATAAACCCCACCACTCCTTGCCCAGAAGCCTCCTTTTCTTCTTCAGCTCTCTTTGCCTTTTGGCTTAGATCAAGTGTAGTATCTGTTCTTTTTAGTTTAATCTCTAGAACGCCCCTACGGGGGCATTTCTTCTGATTAAACTAGTTTTTGGGACCCGGTCGATGGCCTCTGGGCTCCGCTTACCGTCATCGGCCACGGTGTCGCTCGTATTGCACTGCCTCGGGCTGACGCGAACACCCACTCTTTTTCGTTGAGACACTCCACCTTGCGTGGAGACTTGAGGAAGAAGAACGTTGCCTGGGCGGTCAGCTTGGGGAGGCAATTCAGAACGGACGAATCCGCGAGGACACTTCATGTCTGCTCACCTCGCTGGACTCTGTTCGATGAGTGTCACCATGATCCAGTTTACGCAGAAGGTATTGACAACGATAGCAGCAGATCCTCACTTGCTGTGCGTATGGCTGCTGGCTTACTGGATGATGCGCACCTTCACCATTCCTGCGCAGAATGGAATGTTGCTACGCGAAGAGCTGTGTTTACGATGCATACTTGCGGCATCACTGCACAAAGGTGGTGCGCAGCAAATTCATTTAGTAATGAACATCCTTTACGGGGGCACTTTAATCCATCATTGACCATGGGAGTCATACCTCCTTGTTGGACAAAGAGTCAATCGTTGTCGACCGTGATCCTCACTTACAACACAGTAGACTGAGATGTTTCACCCTTCAACGGTGCCTGCGTCAGCTTTTGTAGCGAGACTTCGTTCTGGCTGATAAAACACTCCCGTGAGCAAACCGAATCAGAAAAGGCAGGGACATAGCATGTCAGATGGCCATCTATATGGATATGACGTATGAGAGGTAGGGTCTTATTTGTCTTAGGGGATAGCTGCAAAGCTAGGGACTTTACTGCCTCTGCAAAGGATGGCTGGTTTGTGCTACTGAATTAACTTTACATTCTCAGCAAGGTTTGACATAGTATAGCTGATGTAAGCGTTCGATGATGTTCGTCGTTTCTTCACTTGCCGTGTTGATTGGCACCTGCGCACACCCACTTCTCCGCAACTGAATATCAACGCAAGGCTAGCACATTCAAATTGCGACCGGTAGATGATTGGGATTTGGAGCTGCCCTTGAAACTGGCTTCAAGATCATCCGAAGCCCGCAGAAGGGAGGAAGCCAACATCCATGCAGCGGTAAGTATCCGAGATATCCGTGATACTGCAGCAATAAAGTATCGCGGCAGGGCCGGTACGGGCGCATGATAGTTCTGAGTGCGTAAACAGGCTCAGCGCGGAAACAAAAGGGTCTGCTCTCGGCCGAGAAGCTTACTGTAGATATTGACAGCGGATAGACTTTGTGTGGGCACGGTCTTTGTTCGCACAGTAACTGCCCCAGTCTTTTTTCTGTCTTTCTTTCTTTTTTTTTTTTTTTGGGAGGAAGGAAAGTAACAAAGTGCGCATCAACTGCACATAGGAGATTGGTCTTGAAACTTCCGAGAGCCTCGGATAACCGAGGAAAAGTGAAGGTGTGTTGTTGTTTTCGTTGTCGTTCCCATAGCCGACTCTCAACTGCCGAAGTGGTTGAGTCAGCAGCCAGCAACGACCACGTTGAGGCAGACCAGCTACATCATCGCCCGTGGAGACCGGCAGATACGATCGGGAGTGCGCAGAAGGCTGTGCGGCGCTACGAATCGGTGGTAAAACACCCATTTTCACGTCAAAGAAGCCAGTCGTTGCTGCTGGTTCGGATACCTTGAGAAGTGCATCTTTACACGAAAAGGTCGAGTGATGTCAGAAAGCCCGGAGGCTAGGCCGAGCCAGCCTAAGGAGAAAAGGGGAGGAAGTGTGCGCCAGATCTGGTCGGCGGCACCCGGATGTTCCCCCGCGTTCCCCATGATCGAACGCGCAAGTGTGGGGCACCCATGCAGCCTCCTGCTCCACAAATCAGAGAGCGGCTTATCGACCTCCTTGGTTACCGAGCGGCGCCACAGCCTGTGATCTCCCAGTGGGAGCTTATGACCGATGCTCAACTGCCGAGCGACCTCCTGCGTCCTCAGCCGCCTGCCACCGCGGACGCCTATCAGGTTTCATGTCTTGTGCTCAAGCATTTCTGTAGTTCGTCCCATGGACAGCCATGGTCCCCCTCGGGAATGGCGGCAGTAGTCCCACCTGCTATCGCCATGCTGCCGACCCCATGGCCGCTGGTTTATATACCATGGTCCTCCCCGCCCCATCAAGAGCTTCATCTGAGCTCTTCAACACGCCAGACACCCTCCCACGATGTTGCTCAACGAGGTCGTACCGTTTCTCATCCAGCACTGGCCTGCCGTACTCGCCGCAGTAGTTGTCATCCACATCCTTCGAAACAAGTTCAACAAAGGCCTCCACAAGTATCCGGGTCCGGCTCTTGCGGCGTATACGGACTGGTGGCGGCTCATTGATGTATGGGGCCGGAAAACGGAGCAAACACACATCCACCTCCATCAGAAGTATGGAGATTTCGTCAGGGTTGGTCCCAACGTCATCTCCATTGCGGATCCGAAGGCCATCAAGACAATCTATGGCTTGAACAAGGGAATGACCAAGGTGAGCATAGCCATTTCCATGCTTCAAACGTGGCGCTTACAAACGAGCAGTCCGACTTCTACCCCATCCAACAAGCCACCGCTGGTGGCCACCGCGTCTGGTCTCTCTTCTCCACCAAGGACGAGGACTGGCACGCAAAGTACAGACGCTGCATCAACGGGGCCTTCGCCATGAGCGCGCTCGTGTCGTACGAGCCGCTGGTGGACTCGACCGTCAACTACTTCCTCGACCAGACGGACAAGTTCTTCGCGTCGACGGGCCAGGTGTGCAACTTCAACCGCTGGCTGCAGTTCTTCGCCTTCGACGTCATCGGCGAGCTCACGTGGAGCAAGCGGCTCGGCTACATCGAGAAGAACGAGGACGTCGACGACATCGTCGGCTTCTTGGGCAAGTTCCTCAGCTACTGCGCCGTCGTCGGCCAGCAGCCGTGGCTCGACCTCCTCATCGACAAGAACCCGGTCAAGCTGGCGCTCCAGCGCTACGGCCTCATCGGCAAGGTCTTCCCCATCACCAAGTTCGCCCTGACCCGCCAGTCGGAGCGCGCGGGCGAGATGGAGAAGATCCGGCAGCACGGCCTGCAGCAGGATAGCAAGAAAGGTGGCGGCATCGACCTGCTCAGCAAATTCACGGGCGCGCTGCACGACCACCCGGACTTCATGACGGACCGCATGGTGCTGGCGGCGTCGGTCAGCATGGTGTTCGCGGGGTCGGAGACGACGGGCATCAGCCTCAGCGCGGCCTTCTACTACCTGCTCCGGCACCCGCGCGTCTACGGCAAGCTGATGCGGGAGCTGGACGAGGCGGTGCGCAACGGGAGCATCGTCGACCGCGAGAACGGCGCGGTGACGTGGGGCGAGGCGCAGAAGCTGCCGTACCTGGACGCCGTCGTGCAGGAGACGTTCCGCATGCACCCGGCCGCCGGCCTGATGCTCGAGCGCGTCGCCCCGCCGCAGGGCATCACCGTGTGCGGCCGCTTCATCCCCGGCGGCACCATCGTCGGGTGCAACGCGTGGGTGCTGCACAGGCGGCCCGAGGTCTTCGGCGAGGACGCGCACGAGTATCGGCCGGAAAGGTGGCTGGAGGCCGGCGGGGATAAGTTGAGGGAGATGAAGGCGACCATGTTCCAGTTCGGCGGCGGGTCCAGGACGTGTCTCGGCAAGAACATCAGCTTGCTGGAGATCTACAAGCTGGTGCCCAGCTTCTTGAGGAGGTTCGAGGTCGAGCTGGAGTATCCCGGCCAGGAGTGGAAGACGCAGAACCACTGGTTCGTTCGCCAGGTCGAGTTCAACACCAGGTTCAGGCCCAGGCCGCTCCACGCTACCGTGTAGATCACGAATGATGACTGCGAGGTGTCTTCATTGCCTTTGTTTCCAGCCGGCGTTAGCAAGGAGTAATCGATTGGCGATATCGCGTTGGTTCCGGGCACCTTATAATTAGATGAAAATCCATGCAAACCTTCATTTTCCCGTACATGCTACCTCAAGAGGCGATGGATGTTGAGCGATTCCGCTCACTGGCCGATGAAAGGGTGGCTTGCGGCGTGGTCCTGACTTCATCGAGTGCAGGAGTCGATTTGGGTGAATGATGAAGAGTCGTGTTCGGTTGTTGGAGGAAGACGTTGCCGAGCTGATGTCGGCGCGCTGGACCCTCTGCCGGCGCCGCACGACCTTTCCGAACGTCAACGCCGACACTCTGTCCTGCTCCGTTAGATTGACATCAACGTAGACGCAGTCCGTGCCAGTATTTGCATTCGTTCTCAATAGCATCTCATTTTTGCTGGAGTTTGGAGGCGATCAAAGGTTCAGAAGCACCAATCTGCGAAAACAGCAATTTGATGTGACGGCCCGCCGTCTAATGGAAACTCAACCCCACTATAGCTGCATATCAGCCGAACCACAAACAGTACATATCAACCGTCCCTATCTTCGTTCCAGCCATCAATCCCTTTCATACATCGCCAATCTTTTTGTCCAACCTTCATCCAACATGGCCGCATCAGTCAAGAGTCCCGGGGCTACTGCCGTCCTCGAGGCAGCAAAAGCACGCTTTGTCGAACGTAACCCCAAATCCCTCGAGATCCACAAGGAGGCAGTCCTCAGCCTGCCAGGAGGCAACACGCGCACCGTCCTCCACACCGCGCCCTTCCCCGTCAGCATGGCGCGCGGCGACGGCTACCAAGTCTACTCCGAAGACGGCCACACGTACGCATATATACCCACCTCCCCAGCAGTCCTCACAAAAGAGAAACCCCAAAACCAAAAAACTAACAATCCACAGCTACACCGACCTCACCGGCGAATTCACCGCCGCCCTCTACGGCCACTCCCACCCCACCCTCTTCTCCACCATCACAGACACCCTCTCCCGCACCGGCCTCAACCTGGGCGCCACGACCCGCCACGACGCCGCCTTCGCCCGCGCCCTCTGCGCGCGCTTCCGCCTCGCGCGCGTGCGCTTCTGCAACTCGGGGACCGAGGCCAACCTTTACGCGCTCGCCGCCGCGCGCGCCTTCACGCGCGGCCGCCGCCGGGTCGTCGTCTTCCGCGGGGCTTACCACGGCGGCGTGCTGTCGTTCGCGCACGGCGTCGCGCCCAACTGCGTCGACCGCGCCGACTGGGTCGTCGTCGATCGGTACAACGACGCGGATGCGGCGAGGCGGGCGATACGAGAGACCGAAGGCGTCGCGGCCGTGCTGGTCGAGGCGATGCAGGGCGCCGGTGGGTGCGTGCCGGCGACCCGCGACTTCCTGATGGCGGCGCGCGAGGCGGCGAGGGAGGTCGGCGCCGTGTTCGTGCTGGACGAGGTCATGACGAGCCGCATGGGCCGCCGCGGGCTGCAGGGCGTCGTCGAAGGGTTGGAGCCGGACCTGACGACGTTTGGGAAGTGGCTGGGCGGCGGGCTGGCGTTTGGCGCGTTCGGCGGCCGGGAGGACGTCATGGGCGTGTTCGACCCGACGAGGGAGGGCGCGTTGGCGCAGAGCGGGACGTTCAATAACAATTCGTTGGTGATGAGGGCGGGCTTGGTCGGGATGACGGAGGTGTTTACCGAGGAGGTGGCTGAGGGGTTTATGCGGGTTGGGGAGGCGTTTTTGGCGAGGTTGAGGGAGGTCACGAAGGGCACGAAGGCGACCTTCACCGGCGTGGGGACGGTGCTCTGCCTGCATGTTACGGATGAGGGTGTCAGGGATATCGTGCGGGTGGATGAGGTGGAGGAGAGGGATGATCTGAAAGATATCTTCTGGATGGAGATGATGGAGGAGGGCTTCTGGATTACGAGGCGTGGCATGATTGCGCTGATTCTGGGTACGCCCGAGAGTGAGTTGGATAGGTTCGTCGAGTGCGTGAAGGCGTTCCTTGAAAGGCATAGAGATTTGATGGCCCTGTAGTCTTACAAAAGGAGGGACTACCTCCCCATCCGTCGTTAGACTACTTCCATATGAGTAAGCTCCTGGAAAGGCAAGGAGTTAGTAGATGGCTCGCACCTAACTGCCTCCGATTCCTTGTTGCCTCGTTTCCTGTTTTTGCGGAGGGCAAGGCGTCAGCGTTCAGATATACGATCGGCCAGATATGCGGAGAGAACGTCCTATAGATGACCGGCTCAGATTCAACGCTAAAGTCAGCCTTAAGGCGTGGCACCGTTTGCGCAGTGCGATGTGTATGCCGATCATATAGTAATGATCTATGGGTAGCACGTTCCGCATAGATTGAGATTCAGCTTATCCATTGTATTATGAGTCAGTGCGCGACACTGGAGTGTTAGAGAAGTAACAAGCTGAGCCACTCAGTGACCAAACCTAGCTCATGAAAGTACGCAGTCTGCTCGCAAGCCAGAGGCGCTGGGCATTGGAGGCAAGGCTTCAGACGTGATTGTCAAGTTCGGGTTGGACAATGGCTCGCGACATGAGTTACACTGCTGTGTAGGCGATGCTAGTAGCATTGTCGTACTGCAGATTTTCGTCCTACCTTTAGTGAGCTCTACCAGTTCGACCATGGTCCAACAGGACTGCTGGTTGGGACTTCCAGCACGTAAAACGAACGCACTCGAGGGTCGATATCTACCTTCCCCTGACCGTACTGCTGGTGCGGTACCGGATGGTCCCAGGAAACAATGCCACTTCACTGAGACATGCTGGCAGCCACCTATGGCAACGACCTATGCCACGAGACAGTCGCTTGTCAAGACAACGAGGAGGTTAGGTTCCACAACTGTCCTAAGCTCTAGGCTGCATGGGTTGCGACAGATAAGCCTCCCCGCATGCACCTTCGAGTGGTCCTGGTGGAGCTGAAGTGTTTTGTGGCAAAGGCACCGATCAAACATGTCAACCCCGCCCGTAACCACGGATCATCGGCCAGCACAGAAGGTGGTGGGAACGCTTGCACCACAGACCCAGGAGTGGTTCGATAGGCGGGCAGTTCTGCGTCAGAGTAGCGGCTCCCTCCAGGCTGCCGCCACCGTTCCCCGCAGACACCACGAGGTGTGTCTGAGACACCCCACTTTCGGCGGGAAGGGCGATTGAGTTGTATGAATCAATGGCCAAGTTTCGGCTCAGCCTCGCCACCAGCGCGCGAAGCGCAGCGGTGGACATGTGAGGGGTCGCCTGCATGCATGGAGGCACGGTCCCGTGTTGGTTTTCTGGAAAGCGACGAAGAAGCAGGCCGGCCCCGTTTATCTCCTCCTGATCTCCAAGCGCGGTGAGCTCGACGATGGTTTGGCGGTGAATGCGGCTGACATTTCAGCGCTGCTGCGGGCGGTTCGTGTAAGGCAGCGCTGCGCAGTCGGAAGGGCGCGGGTCGGGGGCTGTCTGCTTGAATAGGGCGTGCGAAGTTCCTTTTTCAGGCGGCGACGGGCTCACAGACCATTGGGCCTGGCGCGTTCATGCAAACGAGATATAAAAGGCAACGGCGGCTTGGGAGGGGCCCCCCGCCACACCACCCGGCGATAGACGGCCAGCCTGTCGGAGCCGCACAGATGGACGGCGCAGGTGACGTGTTGTGGGGACGAGCGTGCGAGGCGTCGTCCGCTGGGTTGGCGGAGAGACGGTGAAGACGCGGGTCGGCGGCGAAGGGCAGTGGGCGGCGCCGGCCAGCCATTCGTTTGTCTCGACTGCACGAGCGACGCGACGCGACGATCCCCGGCGGATCACGCAGCCGCCATCCACCACGGCACCACCTCTCATGGCGGCGCGAGCTAGGTAGAGGCGCCTGTCACAGCTACCCAACGGCCGATAGTTGCTGCGCTGCAGAGCTTGGTGCAGCCCCTGGCCGCGAAAAACCATGAGAAGAATGAAGAACTCGAAATTGCAAACGCCGCGGTCGCCAATAGCTGGCCGTTATGCGCTCGCACGTCTCGGCTGCAGGCCCCGCCGTCGGGCGTTAGAGGGACGGGGCAGGGGTGTTGAATGGCCGGGCCAGACGAGATGCTTCCCAATAACAAGCCCGCCGTCTCGTGCTGCACCGCAGCTCGCGCGCCGCCATTGTCCTCCGCTCGCTACTCCTCTCCGCCTGCGACTGCGAGCCTCAGCCCTGCGCTGCCTGCAGAGCCCGCACCAGCCCCTCGGTCCGACGCGCGCACGTTCCGGACTGTCATCTGGCCTTCATATCCGCCGTGCCGCCCGCCTCAGCTGCAATTTCGCTGCGAGCCCCCGAGCCGATGCGCCGCCCACACCCACTCTCGCCCGTCCCGCTGTCTCTCTAGCCCCTCGAGCACAGCGGTGCCTGTAGCATCCCTAGACTGCCATCCGACGCATAGCGTGACCGCCTAAGTGGGCACCTGAGGGGACTCTGCTTCCTTCTCGCGCCGCCGACGAAACCACCCGGCACCACATCCCTGTCGCCCTCTGCGCTCCGCCTCAACACCGTCCACCAACCCTCCCTCTTTTGCAGCGCGCCCGCCACCGCTGAGCGGCACCCTCCCCCCCGCATGGCGATGGTGTCTCACGCGCAGACCGTCACTACCATCACGCCTCCCGCCTCCGCGCATGGCGAACGCAGCTCCTGGGACTTCGCTGTCCCCATAAGTCCCGAGGTGCGTGCCCTTCCTGAACTGCCCGAGCGTGCGGCCCTGCGTCTCCTCGAGCGTTGGCTCTGCCCTGCACACTAGCTCTAGCATCCGCTCAGGGTCCCGATGGTGAAGCCTGTCTCGTCCAAGAAACTAGTCGCACTAACGTCATAGGTCCCACCAGAACGTGACTTTCGATCATTACATTTCAAACGATCTCGCCGGAAAGACCTATTCACCCCGCCAACCGCTCAGCGGCCAACCAAACGGATTCCCTCGAGCCGTCCAGCACCGCTCCAACACCTTTGACTCTGCGCGTTCCAACAAGTCGGGGCATGTTGACGCTCACCTTGTGCCCAGCCGAGTCGACGCCGTAGCCAGAAAGCCGAGTGGGCAGAGCGAGGCCGACAGTCTGCTCGACATGCAGAAGAACGGAGACAAGCGGAGGGTCCCCAACGGCGTCCAGTCGAACGAGAAGGACGGCACCGAGCGCAACCAGTCGTACTGGATTCACCGCGACAAGCTCGCTCAGATTGAGCGCCACGAGCTGGAAGAAGCAGGATTCCTCCCTCGCGACGGTGGAAGGTCGACAAGCAGAGATAGCAGCAGGTCGAGGGCTACATCTCGTAAGAGGGGCGACACCTCTACTAGCAGAGATGGCTTGAGAAACTTCTCTGGTGACGAGCCAAAGACACGCATGGTATCTCCGATTCCTGCAGAGGACGAGCCGGATGAGCACCGACACTCCAACGTTGTCACCGACTGGCGTTTCCGTGAGGAAGGTAGTGCTGAGAGGGAGAACAACTCAGGCAAGAAGGATCCTCCCAGGCCTGGTACCTCGAGGATCCCAATCCCCAAGCACACTCCAGCGCCGATCCCAGCGGAAGCTGTTGAGAGAGAAGCACCGCTGCCGCGCAGTCGGAGCGGAAGCCAGGTGTTGGGCGCCACGCCGGGACCTGACGGTATTGCTTACCGACGGAGGAGGGGCGGCAGTATCGGAAGCCAGGTGCTTCTGGATGATGTTTCTGATCAGGGAAGCTCGAACAATGGCGATATCGATTCGAAGAGGACCTCGCCTAAGAACGGGTCTCCGAACAAGGCCAAGATGCCCACGAGCAAAGTGCCGGCCTCGGGGAAGAGGACGCAGAGCAAGTCGCGCACTGGCTCGCAGACTAAACCCAAGTCGAGGACGAACTCTGGTACCAACAACAACGGCCGACCACGCACTGCCTCACGCCCGCAAACAGCTCGCCCCGAGGGAGAGGCGCCCTGGATTGCGACCATGTACAAGCCAGATCCCAGGTTGCCCCCGGAGCAACAGATTCTCCCAACGCACGCAAAGCGTATGGCACAGGAGCAGTGGGAGAAGGAAGGGAAAGTTGGGAACATCTACGACAAAGACTTCAGGCAGCTCAACGAGTACGACTACTCACAACACCGTCGTTCCACTGGCTCCATGTCCCCAGTCCTTCAGGACCCTCAACCGGAGCAATTCCAATCATTGGAGGTACAGCACATCCAGCCAAGGCCCGAGGAGAAGAGATTGGACAGGAGGGAATCGAAGAGAGAGGACAGGAAGGAGGAGAAGAAGGAGAAGAAGGAGGAGGTGCAGAAGGCCGAAGAGCCGAGCTCCAACTGGCCTTTGAACGCCTCCCCGAAGGTCGAGCAGAACGGCAGGCCTCAGACCGGTACAACGGAGAACCACGCCGGGTACAAGATCACTCCCAGCATTCCTACCTCGCCCGTTGCACCCAATATTACCACCACCGTCACGGCCCAGCACAGCCCCAAGCCCGAAACTATCAGGATGCCCGATCCTGGCGAGAAGGAAGAGGGGAAGCCCAAGAAGAGTGCTTGCTGCTGCGTGGTCATGTAACCACCCAACCCGTCGGGATTCCCACGCCACCACCATTTATATTCTTTAATCTTTCCAGCACTGCGCGACCTTTCCTTGCATCAATTCTGTTTCCGGGATATCTTCCATTACCGTACCATACCCTTGACACGGGCCTCGAAAAGCCCCTGTACAGCGACGCCTCCGTCTCATTTGTGTGTTTTCAACCGGCGTTTGGGAGCGAAAATAACTCGATACTACCCCCGGACGTTCCATTTGCTCTCTTTTCTTTTTGATAGCGTTCAGCGGCTCGGTATTTCTTTCTCTTTCGAAGCATAGCGCTCTGACGCTTCATTTCCGTCACCGCTCAAGACCAGCCTGCTTTCTTTTCAGTTCTAGAATGTTTCTGCGGCGGGCTCCAAGGCTTTCTCGAGTGGAGCGTGGTGGAGTTATCGGAAGGCGACAAGACTCAGTTGGGACGGCCATTTGCTTTCTCGGTTCAATAATTTCCTTTCCATTAGCAGGGGATTTGGAAAAGCGGCAAGGCGCGTGGGACGGATGGTTCTTGGATGATGTGTCATTGACACAGGAGAATCCGATAGCTGCGATTGAATGGCAGCGTTGAAATTGCTTTTTCCCTCGTGCAGTGCGGCTATCACGGTGTAATAAGAGAATTTGATATATTGAATCGAGCAACCGACCTTGGCGTGTAGATCGACTTAGGCGTGCTACCCGCCCATGGTCAGGGCGCAAGGCGAGGAGTCAAGCGCGTGAGGGGGGAGAGCACGAATTACGTGATCACGTGTGGGTGCGAGTCTCCGCTGGCCGCCAAGACCCGGGCCGACTCGCTTCACGGCACAGAGTGAGCTCGATCCGCAAAATCGACTATCGGGAAACTTTTCGACCGCTCGCAACCCACCAACGAACGACAACCCACAAGTCTCCGTCGCATCTCTTCGAGGAACACCCGACATCACATCCACCATCTAGTCACAATGGTAAGGAGATCCCGCGCCCCAAGACAGCCTCGCAATGAGGTTGTCGGCTACTTCAACCCGTAGCCCCTCCCACCCACCAACACGCCTCGTCCTGAGCCTCAGCCTCGTCGCCGGCACATCACCGTCGCGCCCTCAAACCATGAGATGCCGCCATGAAAAACCCGCATCCGGAAACATCGGAAACATCGAATGCTAACGCACGTCTTTGTGAACGCAGTCGGACGGAGAAGAGCCCACTTCCCCCGTTGAGCAGCAGCAGGAGGTCGAGGTTTCGGCCGATGCCTCCTCCGGCCAGATGTCGGTGCTCGACGCCCTCAAGGGCGTCCTGAAGCTGGCCCTGATCCACGACGGCCTCGCCCGCGGCCTGCGCGAGGCGTCCAAGGCCCTCGACCGCCGCCAGGCGCACATGTGCGTCCTCAACGAGGCGTGCGAGGAGGAGGCCTACAAGAAGCTCGTCGTCGCCCTCTGCTCCGAGCACAAGATCCCCCTCATCAAGGTTCCCGACGGCAAGCAGCTCGGCGAGTGGGCCGGTCTCTGTACGTTCTACCTCTCTCTCTTGCATTTTCTCCGTTGTGTTCGGTTGCTGACTGTCTATTTACAGGCCAGATCGACCGTGAGGGCAACGCCCGCAAGGTCGTCAACTGCTCTTGCGTCGTCGTCAAGGACTGGGGTGAGGAGTCTCAGGAGCGCAACATCCTCCTCAACTACTTCCAGACCGAGCAGTAAATGCGCTGCCTAGCTTTTTTCTTTTCTTGCACATACCCACCCCCAATGACGTGCTGCAACAAACGCTGCAAGACACGCATGGCCGATACGACTTGCTCGGGTTTCTCATGAGGGTGGAACCGGATTGGGATCTGGGCTTGAGTGAATGGGACATGTGATGCGCTTGTGGCGGGGAAAAGTGAAAAAGGGACATGAAAATGGTCTGGCTGGAAACGGAGAGGGAAAAATCAAGGCGCACGGTTGATGTGGATGTTGGCTCCCATTGTAGACGGAGAAATCAAAAACGTCAATCCGAAACCCAAGACTGCGACTTCTTTTCGATCGTTTGCGTGACCAGCATTCTCAACGCCACGTTCAAGTCGGCATTATGTTCAGGCATAGAGCTACCGGCCACCAGCACCATTGTGTCTAGAGAGATATGTCAAAAGACCAGTGTACAAAAGGAGCCAATATCAGCTAACTATCTTTCTCCACTCCCCCAGCCATACATAACCCACAGTCAAGCAAACACCAAACACCTTCCTTCTTCACTTCTCTCTCTCTGCCCCAGCCTGCAAAACCGACTATAACCATCTAGTAGCCCATTCCGCACCCATCATCCACTCCCACCACCACTCACCCCTTCTTACTTAATCCCACCGTCCGCTGCTGGAGCGCCCGCTCCCCAAAACCGCCGACGGCGGCTTCGGCACCGCAATCTCGACGTCCTGCGCGACCTTCTGCTTGACGCCCTTCTCGCGCTCGCGCAGCTCGCCCCACTCGCGCCGGATCTGCTCCGCGCGCCGCTCGCTGACGTCGGCGGTGCCCCAGACGTAGTTCCCCGCGCCGCCGCGGCCGGTGCGGGCGACGGGGACGGCTTCGGCGGCGGCGGCCTGTTGTTGCTGCTGATTGCCGTTACTTCCGGGACTGGTGGTGGTGGTGGGGGAGGCGGTTGTCGCGGTGTTCCACCAGTTGGAGCTGGAGTCGAGGTTGGCGAGGGGCGCGGCCGGGGGCTCGGCGGTGGAGGCCGCGGCCGAGGTGGTGGACGAGGGGACGGTGTCGGCGTTGACGAAGGTGCCGGTGGAGGCGAGGGCGCTGGGGGAGTACCAGTTGCCGGCGCCGCCGCGGCCCATGTGGCTGTATTCTTGCGGGGAGGCGGCGGTCGCCGTGTCCAACGGAGGGGCTGCTGCTGATGATGATGTGGTTGGGTGGTTGGCGGCTTCGAGGTCTTGGGCCTGTGGGCGGAAAAGGTTAGTTTGGTTTTTGTTCGGGGAGAAGGGAGGAAGGTGATTGGATCGAGTGGGAGTGAACCGAGACGGGGATTGTGGTTGGGGGACAACGCGTGTACGGCAGCTAGGCTCCGCTGTACGACGTCGATGGACGGAAGAGGTAACTCGACTGTGCTGACTAGAGAGAGCCGTGACGTCTCGCCAGCAGCAAGACCGTAAGCCTCCCCCCTCTACGCTTGTAGCGCTGTCCGACCCACCACGGCGTGCACTACCACGCCAGTACATGACTAGTCTACCTCGATGGCAGGAAACGTGGGCAATAGCTGGGCACGGGTCTCGGCTCATCCGTCTGACAGCTCACGCCAACGTCACACAGCCACGCAGGCCGAGTTCCAGAGGGTCCAGGCGCCACACAAAAACAGGTAGACGAGAATAGAAATGGGTGAGGAAACCGGGGCGCTTAGGACTCACCTCCGATGCACGCTGTTTGCTGGCCTCGGTGGCCTGCTGGATGTTACCTGCGCCTCCGCGTCCCCACATCCTTGCTTTTGTGTTTTGGTCGTTTGGCTTTCAGATGTATGTCTTGCTCTCCCCTGCTCTCATTCGCAGAAGCGCGGGTAGTTGTCGGTGCGCGGCACACGAAAGAAAGGGCTTCCTTCGGGCTTACGGCAAGCGAGAAAAGATAGGTAGAGAGCAAACGGGGATTGGTAGTACAAAAAGAGCACCAAAAGAAAAACACAAGAGGACTTTGGAAAAGCAAACCCTTCCCGAATCCGATCGCGTCCACTCGCGACTGACTTCGTCGTCAGTAAGAGGCTGGGCTCTCCCGGTTGCGTAGACGACCGAGGTAGGGGTGTGAAAGCTTAGGCCTGGATACACTCTCGACTCTTTCCGGGGCTTGCTTTGGCCGTGACGGCGAATCCAACAGCGATGTTGCTGGCTGAGCAGGTTACGGCGGGCGTGCACGTTCTGCCGTTGGACGAGTGGTAATATCGGAAGCTGCAGGCGCCAGGCAGACGTTTACCGGATACCGCAGGTCAGCAAGGAGTGTGTGCTGGACGAGTTGAATGAGGTGATGAGCTGGCGGCCTTGTGGAACGGCTTGCAGGCAGGTGATGCGTTCGCTGAAGCAGGATCTGGGGATTGCCGGACGAGTTCCCCGACAGAGGCAAGAGCGAGAGGGCTCGAGAGTCGGCACCGATGTCGGGTTTGACTCGCTGGCTTCTTGGGCGCGAGGCTTGAGCACGATAGAGGTTGCGTTCGTCGATCGGCAGACGGCAGAGGGCGGCAGTTACGATAAAGTTGTGGTCAGAGAAGCACGGCGAGCAATGTCTGGGCGCCGATGTGGGGTGCGGCGCGATAGCATCGGCCAAGGGGCGAGTGCCGCCTCGCTTGCGCTTGGGGCCGATGATGTCAACCCCGGCCAAGGCCCAAGCCCCTCTCCCCGCCAGCATCTCCTCCTTCAGCGGAACTCTCGGCACCAAGCGTGCAGCGCGCAGGGTTCCTGATCCCAGCCCGTCACCAGATGCATCGGGTCAATCGGGAGAACAATATGACTTTGCCCATTGATAGATACCTAGGTAGCGCGTACCAAAAGCCACAATCCAGCACAAAATCAAAACCGCCTCGACACAAGCCTGTCCGTAAGAGGCGCCTGCAGTTACTCCTGCCACCTGATCCACCCACTCCTGGTAAGACTCCGACCAAAGAAATACAAAGGAAATGAAGAACGAATGAGGCTCCTGGCTGCACCTGCGCATCGCCTCTGCTCCAGCCGTAGCATGGAGTCCGCAAAATCTCATCCACGAGAACTTAGGAAAGGGGAGAATGCAGTTCCATTCCCTACCCGGGCATCATAATACACGTAAACTTTTGACCAGCAGCGTCCTTAATCGCTGTCTTGCACCGCTCGTAGGACCGGATACAAACTGCGCTCCTCCTCCGACATGCCCGCCCCAGCAGAGCCGCGGTCTTCTGCGCTCTCCTGCTTGACGCCTGCCGACTGCTCGTCGTCGTATTCGCCGCGTTCGAGCTTCACCTTGATGAACGCGCGCAGTTCCTCGATCATGCGCATGTTCTGCACCCACGCCTCGTTGTCCTGCTCCGAACCGCCCTGTTCAGACTGGTGCTCGGAAGCAGCCTCAGACTGCTCACCAGGCGAACGGAGCGACGGATCAAGCGGAGGAGGCGACTGGATAGCGAGCTTGTGGACGTCCTTGCGCAGGCCGTCGCGGTCGACCGAGTTGCGGCGTGACGCACTAGGGGTGGAGTCGTTGTCTGAAACATCCATTGCATCCTCATCACGCGACGGGCGCGACTTCTGCAGCTGGTTGCCTGACCATCTCCTGCGACCGTCAGAGTCGAAAGGAGCAAGGTTGGGAGCGTTGCTGGTCGCCGGGTAGCTGCCAGCGATGTCCGACATGGCGCTGACGGAGGGGAGAGTCGGGTACATGGAGATGTTGGGTCGCGACACGGGAGAAATGGTCTGGCCAGAGTGGACAGAACCGGGGGATTGGCCTGAAGTATACGACATCACGCTCGATGCTGGAGTCAGCGCAGGAGTCTCAGTTGCCGGCGCAGAGAGGGGCGCGAGGGTGGTGGCGTGAGATGACTGAGGCTGCTGAGAGTGACTGCCCGGTGGCGAGTTGCTCGAGCGGTAGTTGAAGCCAGAGTGGAGATAGTGCGTACCCGGCTGAGCGACGCCAGCGGCCGCGGCCTGCTTGGGGTTCTCGTAGATAGTTGACTGGAGCTGCTCAAGGACCTGGTCCACGTCGATGAGGTCGCTCTTGGTCCTGAGGTTGGGCATGCTGGGCATGGGGAGCGAGTACTGGTGCGATGGAGTTGGACCATGGCCGGTAGGAGAGACCATGGCGGGTTGTGCGTGGTACTCTTGGCCGCCATAACCCGCGAGGAGAGGGAGCTGGCCCTGGATGCCAATGAGGCGCTGGCCAACGTCGTAGTAGGTCGTGGGGTCGATCTCGCGGCGCTTGACGCTGCCGAAGAATTCGTTCAGAGCATCCAAGGCAGCCCTCTTACGGACTTCGTAGTCGCTCTGGATGTTGCCGTGGTTGACGGCATAATAGACGGGGCCATAGGCCGAGTTGGTCTGCGAACCGCCGTAGAAGGCACCGCCAGCGGCGGCGCCGGGGTGGCCATAGGCAGAGTTGCCACCCATGCCATCCTGGTAGAAGCCGCTCGCTGCTCCAGCAAGCGCCTGCAAGTCAGCGACATCTGCCAGACATATTAGAACCAAGAAAACGGAGGGGAGGGGACTACGGTGCTGCTTGAACATCGCTGCGGGAGATGACTTACGCTTTCCAGACTGGCCGGGGTAGCCGCCTCCGGAGCTTCCGTGAGGGTTGCCGCGGTTGGGCTCGGGCGAGCGTAGGAGGACTGAGTCGTCGGCGTGCGTCTTCACGTGCTTCTTCAGATCCTGGGGACGCTTGAAGGCCTTGCCGCAGAAGTCGCACTTGTGCGGCTTCAACGGGACGTGGACGCGGATGTGCGAAGTGATGTGGTCACGCTTGACAGTCGTGGTGTGGCAGTTGCCCCACTGGCAGGTCAAGTTGAGGTTGTTGGTGCTCTTGCGACCAACGTGACGCTCGCAAACATGGTCCTGCACGCAATTAGCTTGCTGGCCGGGCGGCCGCAGGCGGGCGACTCACGTAAAGGAGCTCCGCAGTGCTCAGGCGCTCGCCGCAGTTCTGCCACTGGCAGGTAAGCGAGTCGCCGCCGCCGGTGGTGGGCGTCGCGGGCGCCTGGGGCTGGACGGGCGTCTGTGCCTGGGCGGGCTGCTGCGGCTGCTGCTGGGGAGTGCTCGCAGACTGCGCGGGCGCCTGAGCGGGCGCTGCAGAGGGGTTTTCAGCGATGGCCGACATGGCCAAGAGCGCGCGTGGTGGTGTTGAGTGGGCGTCGAGTCTTGGCTTGGCGGAAGCACAGAGCGCGTGGGTTGAGCGCAGGAAAAAAAGGGCAAAAGTGGCAGGCGCGGTGCAGCGGTGACAGATCTGCTAAGCGGACGCTCGTCGCGCTCTTGGGCACAGCGGAAATCTGGGAGTTAAGAGTCTCGTGCCGTCGCACGCCGGGCTTGGGAGAGGAGGACTGAGGGCTGGGGCGTGCGGGCGTTTTGAGATTTCTAGGCGTGCCGGGTCAGGCGGGGAGGACTTGGTCCGCTGCTTCTCGGCACAGCTGGGGGCGTTGGCGCAGCGTCGGACCAAGCAGCGCTGCTGGAGCAGGCGCCGGCTAATTATCCATTCGGGCGCCGACGGGCAGCACAGCCCCCTTCTGCGCGCGTTGCGTCGCTTTGCATTACGAGAAGTGGCCGCACCCATGCACCCGTGGGCGCCATGGCTCTTGGCATTCTTGCAACTTGCCTAGCGCGTCGCTCCGCCGGCACGTCGCAGCCTGCATCGCGCCCATTCGCCCACGCGCCCGTATCAGCCCAAGTCTGTCAGCCCTCCAGCCCGCGACTTGACCTCGCGCCCTCGCCGTCCCGGCCCCGCGCCTCCTCGCCAGCGCCCTCACCGCGCCCGTCGTGCAAGTTGCGGCCGCCCGGCAGCGCGCCAGCACGACTCAGCGCCCGCCGCGGCCTGCGCAACCACGGCCAGAACGTGCTCGCAGCCGCCCTGCGTCCCGCGGTGCGCGCTGCCGTCTGCCGGCTTGTCGCACCACTGCCAGAGTGCTTGTCCTGGCTCGCCCAGCCATTCTGCGCCCCTTGGCGGCGCCAGAGGCAGCTCCAAGACTCGCGGGCGAAGCGGAGCACCGGCCACTGAGCGCAATTACTTGGCCGCTGAGCGCGGAACGCTTGACGTCTTCGCGCCGTCTCGAATATCGCGCAGCCGCTCTTGGCCCAGCGGCCTCCCCCGTGGCCAAATAGCAGGGCCCTCCGGCCTCCGCACCTAGCAAGAAGGAGCCCCGACCATCCGAGCAGGCCCTCATCTCCCCTTCGTTTACGGCAAGATTGTCCCGGCCTCAGACGCACTCCTCACGCAGCCTCCATCCCTTTGCCTCCGCGTGCATCCAGCCCTCTGCGTCTTTGTCCACCATCAAGGAATGCAGAGCGCCCTGCATGGCGCCATTTGCCGGATCGACGGCATGGCCTGGCTCCGTCCGCGTGTTGTGCGCACCTAAGACCGGCTGGTGTTATTGCTGGCCCCGCCACGCCACCAGCCAGCCGGATGACTGAGATGAGCGGCGCCCGCAGTAACCGGCGGCGCTATTGTTGTTTTGCGCGTAGTCAGCATCGGCTGTGCCGTGCCTGATCCTGCTCACGCTATAGCGCCAACGCCTTCGCTTCTGCTGTCTGCTGTCTGCTGCGGAATACGCCAGTCGTCGCCCACTGTGCCCACCTGGCCAGTAACGCCCCTTAGCCAACCAGAATTAGGCATCTCAGGGCCGGGTCTGCATGTCCGCCGTCAGCTTGGCACTCCGCGCAGAAATAGGTAAACAGTCCTAGCCGTGCCGATCCCAAGCGTCTGAGTTCCAGACGGCTTGGGAGCTGCACTGCGCCTCTGGTACGTACGGAATCTCATGTTGCAGAATGACGCGGCATTTGCAGTGCTGTACTGCAGCCGGGCTGGTCGGAAATGGCGCCGATGTCGATGTTGGTACTTTTTGGTGCGTCAGTGTTTCTTCCTTGCCGCGCTGGACTCCTGTGTCGGGAAGCGGCGGGCTGAGATGCGGCCATGTTTCCCATCAATCATGGCCGCAAACACGCGCCCTCGCGGTCGAGAGGCCTGATCTCGTCCCGGGTCGACGTCAAAGGTGCAGTTAGTCCTGGTGCCAAGCTATTCTTCACGCCAAGCCCTACGACGTCCCTCTCCGCCCTTGCGTCAGCCTCACAATGAAAGACATAACGGCCGGAGATCTGCTCGGTTGTGGGTAGATTCCAGCCGTTCGGTTTCAGACAATCCAGGCACCGCCCAATCGCCACGCCCCGGCTTTGTCGCTTGCTTCAAGAATGCTATCCACCCTTCACGCCAGCGCTGCCACCCTTTCTTCAGGGGCTCTTTGCCCTACAGGGCGCTGGATCCGCCTTGCCTCATTGAGCGCATCCAAGTTGTGTATCGGATCTGCGCGCCGTCGTAACACGGCCATCATACACGCGCGCACTGCATCGTACTGGCGTCTAATCCCCACCAGAAATGAGAACAGGGACCGGTGCAGCACTGACATGGATGGGCGCGGTTAACCTTTGTTCCTGCAGAGGCACAGCCGACCGCGTTGCGATGGTGCGGAAATGACGGATCTGGACAGCGCGCTGTGGTCAGACGTATCTGCACGCTTTTAGAATCCGAGGCGCACCGTTGTTGTAATCCGAGGAGTTGACTCGTATAGTGACTTGCAGGGAGTCCGGGCACTTTGGAGAAAGCGCGCGCGGTAGTGCGTCTGCTATGCTGAAGTGAGCGCCCAGCCCCGCCTCCGCATTCGCAGCCACACCGCTGCTTCCGCTCTGCGCACGTCTCTCGGTAGGGTCCAGTTTCCCCGCGGAGCATCTTCGCCCGATGCCTCCTTCCGTATCTTCCAATTTCCTCATCAAAGGTGCAAACGGGCTAGGTTTCTAGCGCCCGGCGTCGCCGTGGAAGAAGCCGGGCGCCCTTGCTGAGACACGCTGGCCCGAATCGTGCAGTATGGCCCCTTGATGGGGATCCGTTGATCGTCTGCTGATTGTTGCTCATTTTCGTCCGGCTGCAGAAATTCATGACGATTAAACTGGAAGTCGAGATTCCTGGTTCTGGTTGAGGTGAGTAAGGGAGGCTCACGGGACCCTTGTCGCTGCATTTGTACTCCCACACGCGGCAGGTGCCGATTGTTGGTGCGACTTCTCCACTTCTTCACACTGCGATTGCGAAGTGTCCATGGAGACAGTCCTCTCGGGGTCTATCGCGTTCGCTGCTGTGAGGTTGACGTCTTCCTCTTTGCAGGAACTTCTCGTCACTCTCGTTGATGTTCAGGCGTATGTGCATGCTATTCCAGGGAAAAGAAAAGAAAGAAAGAAAAGAGAAAACATAAAACAACCCCCATGGGCAAGTCGACATTCCTCTACGACATGTCATATTTTGTCGAGCGCCATTGCCCCGTTCACGATTCCACAGCATTGTCTCAGAACGCTCCTCATGGCACCATGATACTTGTCAAAAAGACCAGAAGACAGGCTTGTCTACGACAAGCTTCACCCAGCAACTCTTCTTACCCGCTCGCAGGCACCCCGGCCAAACCCTGCAAGACAACCAAGAGTACCGCGTTCTGGGCTCCAAGATGCTGTGGACCGGCGCCTGTCGCCTCCCGCCCGTCCTATTCCCGGCATTCCCTCTTGACACGAGACGACGACCGGATAGCCGCTGACCCATGTGAGACCGGCACCTGCCACGACGGCCTGTCAGTGCAGTGTCTCGTTGTAAGACTCTCTTTCTTGCCTCCTATCCGACTGCAGTTGCCGCCGGGCACAGCCGCGCATGAAGGATGGTGTGACCAGCAGTCTCAGATGGATGCAGCGCTGTGGAAGTAGACGGCACGATTGAATGCGTGCATCGCTGGGCCGGGGGATGATGAAGCGGTGTGGCAACATCGCCGCGTGGGCGGGTTTGGGGCTGAGGTGGCTGGCAGGCTGCCGTTCGAGGACCCAGCGATGCCCACTTCCTCGTTGCTTGGAAGAGCGCCTGCATGCCCCATGCTCACAGCGTGGGCCTTGGCCTTCTTGACGGGACGGGTATCAGCGTGCGGATGCTTGACAGTAGTCAAGCAGCGCGCCAAGGATGGGACTCGGCCGGTCGCGCTGCTCAGCCGTCCAAGGCGTCCCTCAGCTCTGCACATGAGAAACCCACAACATCTACAGTTCAGACCAGATTGTGATATACCTTCCACCAGAGTCCCTCAAATCCAAAATCTACTTCGTAACAGATATACGTCGAAATGCAACATCGATCCCTGAACCAAAGCCGCCGTCTCGTCTCGCGGCCGTCGTCCTGCCGATTGCCCAGCGCATGAGTCAACCCAGGGGCGGACACACCGTCTAATACCACATTTACTTCGACCCAGCAGCCATCCGTCCCCATAATCCCATGCTCGCCATGCGAATCCTAGCCGGTGGACCGAGCCAGGCATCGATGCCGTGTGTCGCTTGCCCACCTGCTGAACATGGACGTCATACTGCGACGCGCATGGAGTTTCTGCATCCCGCGTGTAGGAATGCGAGCGGAAGATGTGGTGTAGCAGTTTTCAAGTTGAGGTAAGCACCTACGGTGGGCCTCACCCATTCCCCGTCGTCGTCGCCGCCGTCGACAGCCTCCTTGTTGGATCACTCTTCGCCGATGCTCGGTCTACTATCCAGTAGCGCTTCTGGGGTAGCGCCGGTGCGTTGGCTGGTCGATTTGACGGTGATGACGGTGGTTTCCGTGTGGTGGGTGCTAAGGAGGGTGGTGGTGAACTTCGAGAGTGTTATTGTGGGATATGGGCAAGTGAGCAAAAGGTATGTACAGCGATGAAATGACTTCTAGCTAAGCGCAGAAGCTGACCTGCGGACAGGATTTATCCACTATTTTGACGATCATCATCATGCTTCTGCTCGGATACCAACATTTACTTAGCAGCGGAAGAGATCAGCCAGCCAAACTCCGAAGCATAAGCCCTGCACAACGACATCCGCATAGGTGAGCCTTGCTTGGAAAAGGAAACATACTAGTCGACAGCATCCGGCTGCGGGAACGTGGCGGCCCGTTGGTGGCTGCTTGACATTGGACGTGCATGCCTGAAAAATTGCCTGATTGGGCAATACCGGCTGATCCAATTAAGTTCGCCGTCGACTTTGAGTGAAGCACGAGCATGCCGTCGTCATGCGTTGCTTCTACTGAGAGTAAGGCAGAGCTGTCAGTGTATCACTAATTGACGACGCCGCAGCCAGAAGACAGCTGGGAAGAATGAATCTTGATGGGTAACTGCGTACTCTCAGTGCCCACGAACCGAGCGTTGGAAGACAGAAGCGGCGGTGGCGGTCGGGTACATGGACCGGGTCGTGCCTGTCTCTTTGGGGCTCAGTGCTGTGCCTTTCACAAGCCAAATAAGGGATCATTATGAGTATGATGTGTTGAGAGGTTAATGGTGTTGACGAAGGATCGACGAGGAACTGGAGCGCACTAAGCCCCTCTTGGATCTGGCCGTGCCTGCCTGGTTGCCCCCACCCTTCACGACTTCGCCCATTCTCCACCGTCGCGTCCAACCCCCAGCAACGAAGTGCCTGCTTGCATTGCCACCTCTTAAGCGGCTCGAAACCACAATCGACTTCGACAAGGAAATCGCCGGCTGCAGTCAGTCCCGTTGCTTCAACGGATCTGGTCCAGCACCCATTCCCGTGGGAGATCAACATACAGCAAGTCCGCAACAAGGCTTCTAATTGGATAGAGCGCCGGCGATTTGACGTTGGCTGCGTGGTTATTGACGTTGCTTCGTTGTTTGCTGGGTTTGCTTCAATTGGCCAAGCCGGATCGTAGTGCTTACCCGATTTGGAAACCAGCCTCTCCGGTGATCCGTTCGGGACGCAGATCACCATATTTCTTCCTTCCAGGTTCTACTTCGCAAAGTCCGCTACTACTGAAGGTTTCTCCGGCAACAGACCGACACTAAGCTTCCCAATGTGTCAGCTCTTCCAATGACAACTTGCCGCGAGCCATTAACGGTCAATTTTCGGCCCAGTGGCGGTTCCGATTTCCACCAATGATGTCTATTTACGACCGTGCTTATCTATGGATGGCATATCTCTGTTCTTGTAAGCTGGTCACAAGATACATGAAGTATCTCCAGAGCCATACCTTGCCGTATGCTGTTGAAAGACCCTTAGACCAATGTGGCCAACCAGGAAAAAGTACATTCTCCTTTGATACTTCTGCCAACCCGTCAGTCTTTTGAAAGGATACCAAATGCTTTTAGTTGAAGCTTTGTAATGACATTTTCGCGTAATACAACGACGACGAGCAAGCCTGACAGGATCACATCTTCTTCTCTCATTCTTCACCTTCCCTTGTGCATTACCACACAGCAACAAGTACTCCTGCTCACAATCGAGGCCCAAACAAGATAGGCTTTTCCGCTGACATAACCAGAACGGGCTGCAAAGTTTTCTACCCGAACCACTCGGATGACGAGCACCGTAAGAGCCAGGAGTGAGAACCAAGCTGTGCCGGGATCCGAACTCCCCAGCCTGGATGCGGCTCTGTGGAGATCTGCAATCCCTTCTGTGCTCCCACACTACGGCGGTAACAGTCAACGGGTCCAATGAAGGCATGCAACTAAGCGAGACAAGGGATGCTCAAAGCGAAGTGCTTTACCCTTCCGCTTCCAACCTCTTTGTATCCACGTGGACTTCCCGCGCAAAACGCATTTGGTACATGTGTCCCCTGTCAATTCCAGGTAAAAGAAAAACAATAAATCACGCAGGAAGAGCGATTGTCGTCGTCGTCTGCAACCGGAACCTTGCGACAGCCTGCCTTATAAAATGCTGTGACGATGCATTCTTCCGCACGGACAATACCTGTTCATATTACTGCAGCGGTCCATCCTCTGCTTGATCTTCCGAACTTGTCCGTACCGGCGATGAGGGGACTTGCAGCGCTGTTGGCGTCCGTGCCGCCGGCCGTTGCCGCCGCACTTGTTCCCGATGGTGTGATTCGTCGACAGTTCGAGAGCGATACTACTGCTGCTTTGCCCGACTCTTCTTCAGCATTCGATACGTTGTATGTATGCTTTCTATTCCTGATTTTACCAAAAATCACATCATCATCTTCCTACTGCTGCGTTCAGATATGAATGCTGCTCTCGCAATATCATCCTGTTGTCAACAACCATTGAAACCCATTGGTCTTGCTTCAAATTTCCATATCAAAAAAAAAAAAAAGTCCAAACGTTCATCCCCTCCCAGGTCCACCTCCACCGAAGGATCATCACCACTTCCACCACCCTCAAACACGCCTCCCACCTGCAACCCGCTCACCCCCACCAACCCCTCCACATGGTGGTACGCCGACCTCCTCTCCCCCTCCTCCTCCTCCCCGTCCCAGCTCGGCACCTCCCCCTTCCTCGGCGTGCCCCTCAACAGCACCTACCCGGTCCACCGCAACGTGCTCTCCTACGGCGCCGACCCTTCCGGCACGCTTCCCTCGACCGCCGCCATCCAAGCCGCCATCAACGACGGGGGCACCGTCAACATCGACAGCGACAGCGGCGGAAGCTTCTCCTACTCCTACCCCAACCTCCGCAACACGACCGGCCGCGGCCCGTCCTTCGGCTCCACCCTGACGCCCGCCGCCGTCTACCTGCCGCCGGGCACGTACCTGCTCGACGCGCCGCTGCAGCTGTGGGTCGGGACGGTGCTGGTCGGCGACGCCGTGTCGCCGCCCGTGCTGGCCGTGTCCGCGGGCTTTTCTTCTTCCGCCGCGGGAAACTACGTGATTCGCGGCAAGGAGCCGAACCTGCCCGCGACGAACGGCTTCTTCGTGGGGTTGCGGGACGTGGTGGTGGATTCGAAGGCGTACGCGGGCGACGAGGAGCTGGTGCTGCTGGATTGGACGGTTAGCCAGGGGACGCAGTTGGCGCGGGTGAGGTTTGAGATGCCGCCGGGGGCCAGGCATGTCGGGATGAGGTATGTGTTGTTTTCTTTCGTGTCCCCCCCACCTTTTTTTTTTTCTCCTTCCGTGTGGGAAGGTGGAACTGGGAGTCGTTCGGGCTGACGGACTTTGTTCTTATGCGTATAGTACGAAGCTTGACTACAATAGCAACGTCATCTTGAACGACCTTTCGTTCAACGGAGGCGCCGTAGGAATGGACTTGAGCGGACAGCAGTGGCTGATCAAGTCAGTGACTTTCAACGGGTGTGGTATTGGAGCGATCGTAGATTGTAAGTGATTCGCGGCCTTGAATTACGATTGAGCTGACGGTTCCGCGCTAGGTTACGATTGCGTTTTTCTTGATGTAAACGTATGTACTTCGCCGAACTCTGAGGGATTTGTCTGACTTGCTCTCAAGTGTCTCGGAGTCGGCATTTGCCTCGATGGCAGCCAGACGTCAGGCAGCCTCACTGTCATCGATAGTTATACTGCCAACTCGGGCACATTCGTGTCCAGCTACGAGTCGGTCAACGGTAGTAACCAGCTTGTCCTCGAGAACATACAAAGCGACGGTGACACCGTCACTCTAAGCGGCGACGTTATCTTAAGGGGAAATGTGCCATTTACCTGGATCCGCGGTCAAGTGGTGAGTGGCCTCCTTCCTGCCCACCCGTCAACGACTTAACCTGACTGAACGGTGACCAGTACACGCAAGGCAACCCTAGTCCCTCATATCAGCAAGGCGCTATGGTATACACGCCTCGGTCTTCCGCCCTAACTAGCAACGGCAATTACTTCGTGATGAAGCCGCCCACATTCCACGAGTACGACAGCTCGCAGATCCTCAACATCAAGGCTGTTCCGGAATATCCCGTCTACGGTGACGGCAACACCGATGACACGAAATCCATCAACGCAATCCTTACGCAGTATGCCGGATGCAAGGTCATCTACATCCCCGCGGGCACGTACGTCGTCACCAACACGATCTTCATTCCGCGCGGGACACGCATCTACGGCGACGCCTACGCCTCCGTCATCAGCGCCAAGGGACCCACCTTCTCCTACCCCAACATCCCGATGCCGATGGTCCAGGTCGGGGCACCGGGAGACGTAGGCGTGGCGCAGATAATCGACATGATGTTCACCGTCGGCGAGGTGCTGCCGGGTTGCAAGCTGGTTGAGGTGAACATGGCAGGCGAGCAGCCTGGCGATGTCGCACTAATCAACTCGCACATGCGCGTCGGCGGCGCCGCCGGGTCGGCCGTTCAGACAAGTTGCGAAGACGCTTCGCCGTGCCGGGCCGCGTGGTGCTTGATCCACCTGACAGCGCAGTCGAGCGCGTACGTCGAGAATGTGTGGGGCTGGACGGCGGACCACGACCTGGACGGCATATACACGCAGAACATTGCTACGGGTAGGGGGATGCTGGTCGAGGCGACGAAGGGCACGTGGATGGTCGGCACGTCGATGGAGCACAACACGCTCTACCAGTACAATTTCAACGCCGCCCAGAGCGTCTTCGCCGCGATGCAGCAGTCGGAGACGCCGTATTGGCAGGGGGTGGACTCCGGGACCGTCGCACCGTATCCATGGACGGATGCATTGCAGGCCAGTGATCCGGACTTTTCGCACTGCCCCGCGTCCAGTGGAGGATATTGCGGGGCAGCGTTGTTCGAGAGAATCGCGCAGAGCAAGAGCCTCTCCTTGTACGGCGGCTGCCTTTGGACCTTTTTCACCGGCGGAAACGAAAGCGAGAAATGCGACTCGGATTGTCAGCAGGAGGCGATTGACATAGATAACGCTTCGAGCGGTATCTATCTGTACGGCACAAATGTGCATAAAGTGACGAATATGGTTAGGAGCGGCGGATGGAGCATTGCGGGTCAGAGCACGAACGAAGGCGGCTGGGGTGGCGTGGTCGCTGCTTACCTGTACAACTCTTGAGTCAATATTTCGGTTGTGAAATTTTGTTGGGATTAGTAACATTTCGGATCTACACTTTGCGTTCTTCACCACCGTACCGCCCCAGTACGCAGCCGCTGCCTCCTGCTGAAAAGCCGAGGGGACGAAGTGAAGAGAACAGTAGTCTGGTGCCAGTCCGTGATCTTTGCTGGCTCGTTGCTGCCAGGTACCAATTGGGAAAGGTGCGTGACTGCAGGTTGCTCCACACCTTTTTCTCCTCGGCGAAAAATTACAGTCATAGCAGGCGTTCAGCCCGAAGGACTCTTCACTGTCTTCATTTGAGAAATCCAGCCAGACGCAAGAGATCGCTCGAACCTGCTCACGGTTCAGTCAGTCCCAACACACCACACCACATCGTGGTCAGTTGCTCCGCTGTGGTGTCAGCGGTTGGCGTCTGGAAACCACAGCAATGCTGGATGAAGTGGAGTCTAAGTATGGTCTGGGGTCAGACGATATGATCAGGTGAGAACCGTTTCAAATGACAGGGTTCTCTCCAGCTTCTCCGCAAAGGCGGGAGTCATACCACAGGCGGGAGAGCGGCATAGCCTGGGGCACAGACAGCCTTCCATTAGGCGGCTCGATTAAAAGCTTGTCTGCTCAGGCGTAGATCATTAAAGGCACCACGGCCTGCCCCGGACGGATCTAGAAGGTAGACACGTGATGGAAAAATGGGTTTCTCTCCTGACCCGAGACCGGCAGGCTGGCCTGGAAATGACGTGCCTGGGGAGAGGCTCTGGCCGGCTGGGCAGATCTGGAAAGCTTCCAGATCTCGAGCAATGTTTGGGTCGGGGTCGCACAATTCTTTGGTCGCAGCGGCGCGTGCGTCCCTGCGTTGGCTGCAGGCGCATGGTGCAGCACGCCGCGGCCAACCTCAGCGCCACCGTTTTGACGGCGTCAGCCTCGCGCTAGGAGCCCCTATACGGTGAGCGAGTGACGTCGGGACGAATGCCAGGGCTTCAGGTTTTTTTGCGGCGGTTTCTGCATGTGCCTCGGAAGGGTCTGGCGTCTGGCGGGCGGGCGCAGAGAATTGCGGGCGGTGCGGGAGAAAACCGGGGCCGAAGACGCTTGGGCGCATTTTGGCCAGGAAGTCGGTTAGGACACGCGGGCAGGATGGTCAGCACGCGCTCTGGCGGTCGTGGGAGCAGCATCGCCCCGCTGCGCGGCTCTGGGCTCTGGGCTGCAGGACGGGCTCCGGGGGGCCAATTGGCAGCGGCATTGGGCGGGCAGCAGCGGCGTCTGAGGCCCAGCAGGCTGGCGGGTCGGCGGCAGGAGAGCTGGAGTGGATGGACGGCCGGCAGCTGCGCTGCTCGAATACACCCGTGTAAACCCGAATCTTGGCGCGCTAGCCGCTTGCGCTGTAGCGCGGTCAAGCGAAGTTTTCGCGGCCGACCGCCGCCCTTATTTATGCTCTCAATCCTTTCGAACCCTCTTCTTCTCCATCCATCTCCCCTCATCCCTTTCCGTTTGGTTTCATTGATCAACCGGCACAATGGCAAAGGAAGGCGAAGTTGTTCAGGCTGACAAGGTATGTCTTTCCGATGCCGCTGTCGCAACGCGACGATGCGCGCCCGTCCACCCGATATAGAGCTGCGGCTAACAGAAGATAACAGAGCGTTTTCGGCATGCCCGTAAGTCATCTCTGACGACCTCCTCGCATCGACGCTCGTCTTGGACCGGTCCTGCAGCACCCGCCGCATCGCTCGCAACGGCTGCCGCGTCGTTGGCGATAACGGCGTTGCGGATGCTGCAACCTGTCCAAGTTGCGGAGTTGGCTCCTCGATGAACCTCACTAACACAATCACAACAGGGATTCGTTGTCGACTTCTTGAGTACGTCCAACCCCTAGGCATCCATCGCCAATGCATTCCCGATGCCATTGGCACCGGCGATGGATTCGCGATGGATGCTGCAAATTTTGCGTCTGGACCTCGATCGCTGACTGCTTATCTACAGTGGGTGGTGTCTCCGCCGCCGTCTCGAAGACCGCCGCCGCTCCCATCGAGCGTATCAAGCTTCTCGTCCAGAACCAGGTACGCTTTCTTCGTCGACTGGGCACGCTCACCGCCTGCCTCGACCACCTCGTTGGCTCTCAGCCTCCTCTGCTGAGCCGACGTCACCTCGAGCATGTGCTAACCTGCGTCCCCAATAGGATGAGATGATCCGTGCTGGTCGTCTCGACCGCAAGTACAACGGCATCGCCGACTGCTTCCGCCGTACCACCGCCCAGGAGGGTGTCGTCTCCCTGTGGCGTGGTAACACCGCCAACGTCATCCGTTACTTCCCCACCCAGGCCCTGAACTTCGCTTTCCGTGACACCTACAAGTCGATGTTCGCCTTCAAGAAGGAGCGTGATGGCTACGCCAAGTGGATGATGGGCAACCTTGCCTCCGGTGGTGCCGCCGGTGCCACTTCCCTCCTCTTCGTCTACTCTCTCGACTACGCCCGTACCCGTCTTGCCAACGACGCCAAGTCCACCAAGGCCGGTGGCGGTGAGCGCCAGTTCAACGGTCTCGTTGACGTCTACAAGAAGACTCTTGCTTCCGACGGTATTGCCGGTCTCTACCGTGGTTTCGGTCCCTCTGTTGCTGGTATCATCGTCTACCGTGGTCTCTACTTCGGCATGTACGACTCGATCAAGCCCGTCGTCCTCGTTGGTCCTCTTGAGGGTAACTTCCTTGCCTCCTTCCTTCTCGGCTGGACCGTCACCACCGGTGCCGGTATCGCTTCCTACCCTCTTGACACCGTCCGTCGTCGTATGATGATGACTTCTGGTGAGGTATGTATCAGCAGCACCCCAGATTGACAGCACGCAGAATGATGCTGACCAACTTTGCAGGCCGTCAAGTACAAGTCTTCCCTGGATGCCGCCAAGCAGATCGTTGCCAACGAGGGCTTCAAGTCCCTGTTCAAGGGTGCTGGTGCCAACATTCTCCGTGGTGTTGCCGGCGCTGGTGTCCTGTCCATCTACGACCAGGTCCAGCTCATCCTCTTCGGCAAGAAGTTCAAGGGTGGTTCCGGCTAAATGCACTCTCCTTCGATATCGACCGAGAGAAGCATACCTTAATACTGGGGTGGGGACGACGAAGGGGGGATGGACTTGGAGTGGATAGAGTAAGATCAAGCCTGAGCTTGTTCTGGTCACGAAAGAAAACAAAGCTGGGAGCGGTTTCTGATATCCCTGCTTTCCAAGCATTTTGTACTTTACCCGGCAAATTTTCTTCTTTGTACCTTGCGCATCTCGCTGGCTTGACTCGCTCTGATTTCCTTGATTTCCAATTTGCTCGCTGGGCACTTCCGTCGTTAGATAGTGCATTCTCATCGGCAGGAGGTGTTCAGAGGTTGGCAGCGGGAGAAAATAACGGCATAGAATTCGATTGTGTTTTTCGTTACTCCTGAACGCCATGCAGCGCGGTGAAGATGTTGAACTAGCCAGATCTCAACAACAGACAGGGTCTTGAGCCTCAGCCACGATGAAGATCGCACACCCGCCCGGCGGGGTGGTTGAGGCATGGTGAGTTGCGTAATTCCATTGTCGAATCGTCTTCGTTGTGCCCTCCTTGCATCTGCCGAACCGCCTCCTTTCAATCATGATGCGCTGGGGTAGAGGCGCAGCTGCCGGGCCTTGGGATCGGCGGCCCGCTTTAGGGAAAGCTTCACGTGACGTCATCGGGCTTGTAAAGGCAACAAGCTCATCTAGCTTGCGCTTCTGCTGCGCCAGGCACCTGTCCTTGCATCCTCGCCGCGACGCCCACACATACTACATAAAGGCATACAGCTTCCTCGCCATCGCATCAATTTCACTCGGCACCTCTTTTCTTCGGCTACCCAATCTCCAATTCGCACGACATCGCCAACCATGCCTCCAATCCCCATCTTCTCGGACGCGCCGATCAACCCCCAGACCGCCGCGAAGCCGGACGGTGTGACACCGCAAACCGCCGCAGCAGACAACCTCCAGCAGCAACCGCAGCCCACACCCACCCGCAACACCGCCACGACGACCGCCGCCGCCGCCGCACCCCCACCACCCCAACCAGGCGCCGCGCCCGTTCCCCCCTCGACGAACCAACACTTCCCTCCGCCACCCTCCTCGAGCTCCCAATTCTCGTCTTCCACCCCGCCACAGCCCCAACCCGGCGCCGCGCCCGTCCCCGCGCCCACCGGTACCACTTCTTCCGCCTCGCCCGGCACGCCGGCGGTCACAAAGACGGTGACGGAGACGGTGACGATGCAGGGCGGGCCGCCGCCGCAGTTCGGCATCCCGGCGCCGGGCGCAAACGCGGCGGCCACGCACTCGACGGACGCGGCGGCAGCAGCGAGCTCGCCCTACCACGGCGGCGGCGGTGCGACGACGATAAACTTTGGCATGGTGGATGGCAGTGGTGGCGCCACGAGGACGCGTGGCTCGAGCACGGCGAGCTTGGAGCATCCGCCGGGTTATGTGCAGTATGTGGATCCTTTTTCTCCCTCCTCCCCCCTCTCTTTCGCCCTCATATTGGGGGTGGTGGGGTTTCTTTCGTCATGATGGTGGTTTAGGGATGGGATGCTAACGCGGGGGCTTCCGTTTAGGAATCAATACCCTGACGGAACGGCGGCGCAGAGGGCGGCGCTCGAGGCGGCGGCGGCGAGGGACAGGGAGGAAGGCGGCGTTTGGGGCACCGTCAAGGGCCTCGCGGCCACGGTGGGCGAGGGGCTGAAGAAGGCGGACCAGGAGGCCTGGAAGTTGGTTGGCCAGGGAAAGTAGAGAGGGTAGACATGTTCGTCTGGGAATGTGGGGGTGATTGGGAATGGGATACGATAGCATACGGACGGGTTGGGTTTAGGGATTATACATGATGGATCATGGCTCATTCGGAATGGCAACGGCGTTCAGGATTGATGTTGTACTATAGGATAGGCTTACCTGTGCATGAATCACAGGAACGACAGCAATGCGTCATCGAGATGGTCTCCTGCACGTACGACCTCAAAGCCGATCTTGATCGTCACAGTGATCGAGGCAAGACGCAAATTCCGTCACCCGCATGCAGTTTGCTCTCAACGGCAACCCCTCTTCATACACGAACGAACGTCTCAAACCACAATCCTGTAGGCCGGCACTACAGCCGCCAGTAAGATAATACGGAGCTGCGGAACAGTTAGCCGCTCCAAGCTATTAGTGACCGGGCGTGCGGCACAAAAACCCACCAAATGGGGGAGGACGGATGTCACGAGCTGGTAACCATCAAACGCGGGCGGGCGAATCGGGTGTATGTGCCGAACGAAAGAGCCGCAACGAAGAGGGCAATAGGGGGCTGGAGAAGGGACGTGATAGGCCGCGCCCAGCGCGGAAGACAACTCCGCTTCGTTCGAAGTTGCTCACGTTTAGAAGCAGCTACCGCTCCGTGCCATCCACACAGACACATTGTTCCCTCAGAGGAACAGAAAAGAGGAGCAAGGATTCCCGGATCGGGCAACTCTGCAGCTGATGGGGAAGGTTCTTGAGCGTTTTGTTGAGGGCTTCAGGTTCGTGCATGATGATGTCGCCGCCCCATTGCCTTCGATGCTCTGGAGTTAAGTCCTCCGATCAGGGGCGGAGGGGAGAGAAAAACTCGCGGCCATTTTTGATTCGTTCGGGTTCAACACCCGTCTCTTGCTTCTTTTCTGTTCACGTCACGCTCTTGGCTTTTCTCCGGGTAACACATGCGGTCCGGCTTGCATCATGATTTCATACAGGCACTATATGCGAAAGAAGGACCACGTGGGGTTCCGTCATAGCACGGAAGCAAAAGCCTTGTATCAGTCCCATTGCCCCGCTCAACGGCAGAGCAAGGCTGAAAAGGAACGAGCGCCCACTCCGACCAACAAGAAATCATCGGACGTAACCCCCTCCGAAAACAAAGAACGAAAACGAAAGAAAAGAACAAAACAAGCGCACGAGCCGCGCAAATTCCTCGAAAGTAAAAACCCGCCGTGATCATTCGCCAGTTGTCGCCACAAGGAATCACTACTTCCCAAACACCGTTGAAACGCCCCCAGAACCCCCGATTGGGGGTCGAGCATTGATCATCGTTACCTGGAGAAGGCAGAAGGTATTCACATCGCCTGAGCTGTTGCTTGGTGCCAGCCGACAGCGCCACAACGCCAGGAAGCAAACTTTTGCAAGGAAGCAAAGTCTTACGAGAAGTTCCAAGTTCCATCAAAGGTTATTCCCGAGAGACTGGAGCACAGCGGTCTCTGCCGTAGCGGTGTTGGGGGTTTGTTTCCGGGAGCCAACTTTGTCGGACTCGTTTCCAGCGTTCTCCTTTTCTTCAGATCCGGATCTCATCAGAGAGTCATGCAAAATGCGGTGCGGCGACGTGTCCATTTCAAGTTTTGGGCTGATGCCCTCCGGATCCTCGTACACCCGATCTTGGTTCTCTGAGACTTGGGTAGCGGGTGTTGTCTCTGCCTCTTCCTGCTTGGGTTGCGGCGCATTGCTCTGTTCACGAAGCTGGTTATCGGGAGCCACGTCCTGGTCACATCCATCGCCAGCTTCATCCACATCCTCATCAGCAGGCACATCCTGATCAGCTCCATCTTCGGTTTCGTCCACACCCTCGACGAGACGGCGAAAACCCTCTTCACTGCTCTCCAAGATATGTGCGATGTCGTCCCTCAGGTCAATCTCGGCCTGCGACGGAGCGGCGACCGTCCCAAGATTGCCAAGAACCTGGATATAATCCCTTCGAGCGGTTGCGTGGACGCCTTCGGCGCGAATCGCCAGTTCCGACTTGATAGTCGAAGTCAAATCGTTCAACCGAGCTTTGACGGCATCGCATGCGTCCTGGAACACGGTGGTACGGCTCTTAGACACATGTGCAGACATGTGCCCTTTCATGCGCATGTAGCTTCCAGAGCCGTGTTCCGTCAAGCACATGTGGTACGCATGCTCCATCGCAGCAGCAATGACAGGTGTGAACTCTCTGTTCACCTCTCTCTGGATAGTTGTCATCATGGCCTTGATAGACTCGACCTGGCCCTTCAAGAACGGCTCATAGCTGTTGAGCTGGCGACTAAGTGCTGCAACAGCTACCGTGCTGACACCCAATTCTCTGGCTCGCTTAGTGACCGTGTTATGGAAATTGGTCAAGACCTCCAGTGTCATCTTCTTGAACTTATCCAGCTGGGCAGGAAGAGCGCGTTGGAAAGCCCTCTCCCAACCAGTGGCAATTTGCTTTATCATCGGTTCGGCACTGGTGAAAGATTAGTGGGCTTGGCTCGACCATCTGGGCTTGAAGCGACTTACAGTTCTCCGTTGAAATCACGAGGACCAGCGGCCCCTGAGAATACACCGTTCCGGACAACCGTTGCGCGGTACGTCGCCCAGAACATCCCACCCTGGCTACGAGGGGCGCCCCACCCTTCAGCTGTCGGAAGGCTAGCATCAGATGCAGTCGCAATGGCTCGGTCGTATTTCTCGTAAATGTTCTGAGTCAGAGCTTCGGTCAGACCGGAAAGCGTATCATCGACGACTTTGCTAAGGTCCTGTTTTTGTGTTTTCGTCAGCATGCATGTGGATTTGGCTGTATACAGGGAAATGACGCACCTTTTGGAATTCTTCTAGTTTGTTTTCCACGAACCGAGCCTCCTTCTGCTGCTGCGCGGCTGAAAGATGAGAGCCATTCCTAGTGCTAGACGCCCACAAGAGCAGCGAATTGAGAAGCTGGGAAAGGCTGTTGAGGAATCGACGTCCGGCGGCGGCACGGCCGTATTCGGTCAGCTTCTTGCAGTGCGCTTGAAGTTGCGGCATCTCCGTCTCATAAACGTCGCTGAACCCAGACACATCCTTGTCCCTCTTGAGACGACCACTGAGCTTCTGGAAAGCCCTCGCACTTATGCAGAAGACCGGCAGCGAGCGAGCAACCTCGTCGTAGTCACGAATCTCTTGGTCGGGATCGAAATTTTCCTCGTCCTCTTCCAGGGCGGTTTCCTGGTCGAGCTCTTTGATTCCAGCAGCGAAGTCTTGTTGGATGGCCCCCTTTGAATACTCATTCCTGCCCTTAATGCATAGCGAGTTGATCTTGTGGTCGATGGCCGCAATTTTCTCGTTCAGGGCCTTGATTTCTTTCCGCAGTTCCTTCTGCTGCGAGTCTATTGATTCGCGTTGAGTCTTAGCATCCCTTTTCCCGGATCGAAGCTCTTGGATTTTGGCATCGATCTCCTCGCTGCTAAGAGCCTGTCGATCGTCTGATTCGTCCTCTGAGTCAGCTTCAGCAGAGGACGCTTCAGAGGCATCAGATACGTCTTCAGCATAATCGTCATCGGAATCAGTCGTGCGGCGTCTTTTCTGCGGACGGGAACTCCCCTGCGATCCCTTTCGCTTCTTGGCACTGGTCGGCGCATAGACCGTCTTGCCATCTTGTATACCATCTCTTAACTTCTCCCAGATTTCGAGCTGGTCTTCGCAATCGTCTATAGCGTCATTGAAGGCCTGCTTGGCGTCGGCATGCTCGTTCAACTGGTCTTTGAGCGCTTTGACCTGGTTTCTCATCTCATCGGCCTCCTGCCAGGACTCCTCGGCAGTCTCATCCAAGTCGAGACTTTGTACGGCTTCTTGATTGGAAATGTCGTCCGTCTTCGAGCAAATGAAGGTCACGTTCCCGTAAGTGCCATCTAGTTTCAGCTGTCGCTTAAACGAGTCGCCGAGGAGTGACTTGGCCGCTTTGTCATCAACGGCGCGTGTGATGGGGGCCACAATCCAAAGCCCCGTGCACTGCTTCATGTATCCGTCGGCGACAGCAGCGCGCGCCGCATTCGAGTCGTGCACTCCGGGAAGATCAACAAGAACAGCACCGGTTGACAAAGCAGGTGCCTTAGTGTAGATCTTGACAATCCTAATAAGCGGCCAGTATTACATGCGCTTTGTCTCAGTCTTCTTGTCCTTCTTTTGACCGGTGTTCTTCTCCTGGCTGTCCACGTAGGTCTGGAGCTTCTTGTAGAACTTATTGTTGTCGCTGTCGGCAATGTGTTTAACAGTCCCAAGTATGTTGTTCACAGTTGCGTCGCGCTTGAGAGCCTCCAGTCCGCCGGCAGCAAGCGACTCCTTCGTTCTGTGCGGGTAAACAGCGTGGATCTTTGCAAAAGCTATGCCAGCTTCACCATCCGGATTGCTTGTGACCTCTTTGCGGATATTACCACTGCCGTCCAAAAGATCCTCAAAGAGGATCTCCAGTTCCTTGTACCACTCTTCGGGCTTGATGAACTCGACATCCGCTCGGTAGCGGTCTTCGGCATCATCGCTCTCGTTGTAGGACAATTCGGTGACGACGGCAGTACAAGCACGCATGCAGTTCGTAGGAACGAGACGTTCCTCATCAAGCAGGGCATTGATAACGCTGCTCTTACCGGCACCAGTATTTCCGACGACACCAATAACAGTGCGGCTACGGATAGATTCGTTCTTTAGGTCCCTGATCTGTCGGAGCCACTGTGCCGCGTCTTCACTCGAAGTTTGGTCATCTGCCAGGGGTTCTTGAAGCTTCTCGAGCAAGTTGACAGCTTCCTCAACACCTTTCTCCAACTTCTCCGGGTCCGTTTCCGATGACAGCTGTTGCAAGAATGGATTTTGCGGTGCGAGTTTGGTGTCCTCGTTCTCCTCTGAAGCAGCGTCCTGGTCATCGGGAACAACCCCATTCAACGCGGGTGACAGTGGCACATTGCCAAACTGTGTGGGCAGCTGTGCGTGACCTCGGCTCGACGGACTCGCAGCAGATGAGGAATAGTTGCTTGAAAAGGGACTTTGAGGATGATTGTGCAGATACGGACTAGTGTAGCCTTGGGCAGTGGGGGGAGCCGCCGGGACCCTTGGGGTATTAGCATACGGTGAGGAGCCCCACGGCACACCAAAGTGCGGAGATCCGGGAGATCCGAGAGACGGTGACGTGGAGTGTGCTGGTGGCTGCGAAGGCCAGCGCTGGTTTTGGAGCTGTGGTAGGTGCTGCGGATTCTGAGCCGGCGCAATTGTGCGAAACCCGCCCGCAACAACCGGTGGCTTGGATGTGTAGCCTGTCGGCGGTGGCACTGATATCGCTGGCTTTTGAGATGCGGTTGGCGGAACCGATGCAGAACCAGGACAGCTGCCCTGCACCGGCTCAGACTTGGGCCAACGAATCGGCTCGTGCGCCGCAGGGCGTGGGGTTCCCAAAGACGGAGCAGCAGAAGTTTTCGCTTGAACCGGCTCAGGCTTGACCGGGCCATTCGACGACTGCGCTGCCGTGGGTGGAGTTGCCAAAGACAGAGCAGCAGAAGTCTTCGCTTGCACCGGCTCCGGCATGACGGATGAAGTCCTCACGACCTCAGTAGGTGCAGGTGGAGCGGTAGGAGCATCGGTGCGCACGGGCACCAAGACAATTAGGTTGTCCTCGCTAACGAGCATGGTCAATTCACATGGCAGTGGAAGGCTTCATGTCGCGGTCTACTTACTATTTGTTCAACTCGACCAACCTGACTGTGTTTTCGGGCACGGTGGGTCCAAGTTGCAGACGGAGATGGCCAGGCCTGTCCTGATACCTCCGGTGGTACTCGTTGTGGATGGTTTTGATTTTAGTCTTGCTATTGGCCTTGATCCAAAGGAAGTCGTGTTGCTCGGAAGCCTTTGAATGCTCCGGACCTTCGAGCAAGACAGCGACCCAATATCCGCCAGGTTTGTGGGGTTCGTCAGGCTTGACCGCCTTGGTTCTTTCGCGCAATGCGTCGTAGGCCGCCGACGTGGTGGTCATGTTGGCAACCGACGGGCTAATCGAAGTGAGAGGAATAGGGCTGGAAGCAGTGGCACATTCCACAGTAGCCGCGTGTTGGGAAGCGAGTGCCAGCTGTTGCCAGCTGTTGCCAACGCCGTTGCAGGGGTCAATGCTTCGGAAACTAAGGGTGATGCAGTGAGCCGGGCATTGAGCGATGCAGACAAGCCAGTGTGAGCGTTGCGGAGTGCACAATGGACGGGGAGGTGAAGTGGGGGACGGGTCGCGACAGAAGTGTGCGCGTCGCGAAGCAAACGCGCTAGCTATTTTGTCACGTGAAAGATACGCGCGGGCCACTATGCGTACCAAGTGGGGCAGCCGCCGGTTGCGAAGAAGATCTTGCTCCACACCGCCCTTCTGAACTGACCTCATAGAATTATTTATCTATCTATTTGGGGTTTACGTCCTTCTAGAGTCTAAGACTATGAAAGACGAGCTAACTAAGCTAAAGTCTAGAGAAGCGAGTACGCTGAGAGGAGAAATTTCACCCCGTTAGCTAGTTCGAGGGTAGTACGAGGAATGTTGACCTTTAGATAGTCTGTCTGCAACGGACCTCGTACGCCTTTTGAACTCGCTGGACAAAAAAATCCAGATACTCTGCCCTGCGTCAAGCTTGTAGCGCGGCCAAGCCTTTTCACGTGTTTAATCCGCAGTGTGATATCCATAGCGTCATCGATCCTTAGCTGGATGCGTAACCTCGGCCCAGTCCCCATCTCGTTGGTTAAAGCTAGAGTTTGGATGTATTTGACAGCTGCTCTGTCCTCGCTGTTGGATCTGTGAACCAGGCAGTCCTTTCACACCGGACTCAACCTTCTGTCAGCAAGATGGCACCTCCGTCTCCCCTCTCGAAACATCAGACTCAACCTCCTCTGCGTCAGCTTGCCGCGGAGAAGCTGCACGGAAAGGGAAGCAATCCCTCTCAGCTGGGAGACCCCATATCTCTCAAGGCCGAGACCTCGAACTCTTGGCCGACCGGAGAAGATGCCAAGCCTCGTGGTGGATCCACTTCGTTCTCTCTAAGCGACGCGGCCAAGAAGACGATGCTTGGAGATCCAGTCAGTCTGAAGGCAGAAACGGTGAACACGGAGCCCGCCGACCATGACAATGGCCCGTCCGGAAGCCGTGGAAGTTCGCAGAAATCAAAGCTCTGAAATCAGATCAGCAAGTCTTTCCTGAGGCGACAGGCACCCCACGATCGATCAACTATCCACGTAGGATGATTGTACCGTCCTCTGCAACAACCTTTGGAGGGCTCAAATCTTCTGAGCTCTGCTATCACCCTCTCTGATTTTGATTTTGATTTTGTAAGCGCGGATCAGATTCTGTTTTCCTTTGGCGCCTGCTGCAAGTCTGGTTTAAAAGCAATTGCAATGACTTGCAAGGATATTCATCGAGTTTGAGCATCCGCTGGATCTCCGGTTTTGTAGTTCGCGGTCTACTCGCTGCGGCCACAGTGGTCTGGCAAAATCGAGTTTACCTTATTGTCCCCCATCTGTGCCAAAGATATTGGCCCCTACTTACACAGGCAGAAGAATGAAGTGCTGTAATTGTACGGTGATAAATTTCGCATCTGTGTCCGGATGTTTGCTTCGACTGCCGCTTAGGAAAAGCGTAGCATCATGCGCTGGACACGGAGGGAACAAGTGGTTTGCAGTGTGCCGTGTAGCCATTGCGTGGCCTGGTGCCTCTATACCAGTGTTGGCTAGCGATGCGTGCGCTATAAGCGCCTAGTGATAGGGGAATGGCGCCGTGAAATGGACGGTCCTGAGTCTATACGCAGGCGTATTCTCGTATTCGTGTCGATCAGACGCAGGAGAAGAGAAGAGTGTCCAGGCGTAGTCCTTGTGGGCATAGAGCAAGTGCGTGCTTCAGAAGGCGCAGGTGGCAGGGGGCCGGGTCTAAGCAGAGATCTGGTCCCTGAAAGCGCGCAGATGGAGCGAGGTACGTAGTAGATGTACGCGCTGATCAGCAGCCAGAACCCGGGCGCGGACGCAGATACCGGTTTTCGCGCAGCAATAAAGTGGCGGCAATGAGGGGCGATTGACGACGTCGGCATTGCGCAGCAGCAAGCTCTGCGCCGCTCGAACCGTAGTGGCGATGAAACCTTCGGTCTGTCGTGGTGCGTGGATGACAGGTCGCGGATAGGCCGGCGGGTCGTGGCGCACGGCGATGAGGCTTGAGGCTGGCCCGTGGGGCGTGAGGGTGACGTCGCGCATCGAGCATGGATTCCCCATGATGCAAGCTACGCGGCCTTAGGCTGATTTACAAATAACCAAGACCCTCTACACCCGCCCCCAAGCTCCGCCTGTTGTGCGAGCTGCTGCACTGCGACCCCTTCCAGTGCCGAACCCCGATTCCCTGGCCCTGTTGCCCCGCAATGCCGAAGCCTTCGCACGAGCGGTAGAAACCATCCCTCCGACCCCGACTCCTTCCCCATCCGCGCCGCACCAGAGCTTAGCCCGCCGCCGGAGCTTACGGAGCTTGAAGCTTCCGAGCTTCCATCACTCGCTCATTACATCACCCGCCCTGGCTCTGTCGCTCGCTCAAAGAGCCTCACCCTCCGCCTCCCGTAGCGCCCGCCGCTCCCGCAACACCAAAGCCGCGTCATCATGGCGAGCGCACAGCTGCACGGCGCCCTCGGCTGCCTGAGACCGAAGGACTTCACCAGCGACGTCCCTCTCGATGACCTGCAGACATGGATGCGCGACATCCTGACGAATGGCGAGACCATCGTCAACTCCATCCCCCAGGTGCCTGGTGGCACAGACTTCCTCTCTTCCGAGCGCAAACGAACCGACGTCAACGGTGCCCACAATGCCTCCGAGATGACCGTGTCAGACGCTCGATCGCCGCCTTTCGACCCTTCGTTCGAGCCTCTCCAGGCGTTATGGGGCAAGCCGACCAATGCCAGCAAAAACCCTCAGAAGATTTCCGTGTACAAGATGGCGGGCGCAGACAGATACGGCTCGTGGTTTGCGAGGCGAAGCGTACATGAGGGCTTGGGGTTTACCAAATGGAAGCGGGCGCTCCAGCAGGAGTTCGCTGAGAGCTTGGCCGTTGAAGGCGGACCCGGAGTCGGCAGCATCAGAGGCATTGGTGGAGACAAGCGGCTCGAGCGAAAAGTTGTCGAGGGTCTTGGGAAATTGGAAGGTGCGTATCAGCAAAGCAATGCTCCTGGCCGACCGCCAGCTAACCGTTCTCGATGCCAGTGCTACAACTATCCGCAAAGTTCCCGGCACCCACAGCGCCGCGAGAATTCATCACCATGATCCTGACGTCCGATAATGCATTGAGCGAGAAATCCAAGCCCCATGTCGATGGTCATGCCGCCGCGGAGCAAATCCCTCGGCACCACATGATTGTGTCCATACCTTGCGAACACCCAGAAGCACCTGTTAGAAGTGAACTCGTACGAGGCAATTATGAGTCCATCGAGATGATTCGAGAGATACCCCTTACCCCTGCAAAGTCTAAGAACGGAGATATAACAAGGAAGGAAGAGGCCAGCCCTGATGATCCGGAAACCAACCCGGTCGAATGGATCATGATTACACGAAGTGATCCAGGCGGTGGAATCCCTAGATTCTTGATTGACCGCGGAACCCCAGGCTCCATTGTCGCAGACACGAGCAAGTTCCTGGACTGGGCCTGCGCGAAGGAGGACCTTCCAGACCCAGAAGCGGTTGAGCAAGAGGGCCTGCCGTCGGCAGCAGACAAGGAGGCAGCACAGGTAGAAGACGAGGCGCAACCAAGAGCAAGCTTTTCGGCCGCGTCAAGGAATGCGCAACTCGCTGGCGTTGGCACAAGCATCGCAGATCTGCCGCTCACGGAGCCCGCTACCATCAAAAATGGTAAGGACAACAACGGTTTCCTATCAAGCCTCTCGAATGCCATGGAGACTGGGATTCAAAACTATGCTCCCTCATCGGTGGCCTCGTATCTCCAACCTAATCCGCAAAACTCATCATCGTCATCTTCAGGATCCGACAGCGTTAGCGACACCGAAAGCCTCAACTCATTCGCCTCCGCCGAGCAATGGGCCACCGCCAATGGAGGCCCCGATGGTGACGACGAGCATGCCCCACCCTTGCCTCCGAGACGCGTTTCGGGCGAGAGTGTTGGCAGCGACCTCACGAAAAGCCAATCGGCCCAAAATCGCTACGACAGGGAGATGCAGAAGCTGGACTCCAAGCGAACCGCGCTGGAAGAAAAGATGCGGAAGCTCAAGGAGAAGGAGCAGGCGCGCGAACAGCAAGCTACGGAACGCGAGGAGCGAGAGAAGCGCCGGGCCGGAGAGAAGTACCAGCGAGAGATGGAGAAGCTCGCGGCGAAACGGGACAAGGAGGCACAGAAGCGGGAGCAGCGAAGGAAGAAGGAAGAGGAGAAGAACATTGTTACCCGAGTGCAGCGTGAGCGTGACGAGTTCAAGTCGCGCGCGGAGATGGCAGAGCACGAAAACAAGTTGCTCAAGGAGCAGCTTGGCGAGCTGCAGCACCAGAACACGAAGCTTGTTCAGAGCTTGGGTAAGAGTGAGCAGGGGAAGCAGGTGTTGAAGTCTATTAACGACGAGCTGAGTAGGGCGAGGAGCTCGAGTGCCACGTCGAGTGTCAAGAGCAAGGGCAGCAAGAGGAGTGGGGATGAGAAGGTCACTGGGTGAACGGGTGGCACATTGTTGCTATTGAATTGATCTTCATCTTTCTGATATTCTGCACTTCACTCTTATCAAGCAACGAGCGGCGATGGGAGTCGGTTCACAGTGGGTTTAGCTTTCAGTCACCTTTGTTTTATTGCATTCATACCATCATTACCGGACTGGGAGTGGAGCATTTGAAATACCAAGCGGATTGAGGTTACATTCAGTAGTGGTAGAGCATGGACAGCCATCTGTCTGTGCAAGACAATCAAAGCATGGAAATCCCCTTCAGCCATCTTCTTGACATCAGTTCATTGCTCTCCACATGTCACGAGATGCGCGCAGTCGCAGGAGCCAGGCACTTGCAGTCGAGGTTCGCTACAGCCATGGCGTAGCGCCTCATCCCCACATACAAGGGTGGTGGCCTTCGGAGATTTTATCTGCATGGACACAGGTTCTCGAGCATGCCCCATTGGTTCCAGGCACACCCGCCAGAGCGGTTGCCTCATCTCCGAGCAAAGAGCCATCGTACCCCTTCGACAGCGGCGGGCCGAGCACTGGGGAGAACAGTGCAAGCCTTGCAGACCTTTTTCCCCCACCTCTTGGAGCTCCACATGCCCGTAACAGCCTCGCCTTCTGGCATCCCCCAAACCCTTGGCTGCCACAAACAGCAGTACGTCGAAAGGACACCTCATCGATTGAGGGACCTGGACGGCGGAACTGCGGCGCTGCTGCCGCTGTAGCCGCCCAGGTCGAGACAACAGCTGTCCCCAGTTATTTCTACTTTTGGTCGTGTTGGGTATGCCACCTATGTGAGAGCTGGGCGAGGGTGTCACGGATGCTTCCGTCCTCAACCTTCTTCCCCTTCATCTTGATCCGCTTCCCCGTGAGAGACGACGTTTGGTTGAGCAGCCACGAGCACAGACAGACATGACTCGTTGCGCCGCGCTCCCTACGCACCCGGCGAAGCGAGGTTTGTTCATGCATCTTGCAAGGTGTGCTGAGAAAGAGAAGCGAGCTTTGAGTGGAGAGGGATATAGTATATCCTGTTGACCAGCGGAAAAGATGGATGCGAGGTGTATAGAAAGAGACGACTAAGCAAGGGAGCCCAGCTTGCCCACAAATGTTGAAACCCACAAGAGTTCCCCCTGACGGGCCGTTGGCAACGGGGAGGCGGCCTGAAGAAAAACTTCTCGACATGTTGCTCGAGGAGGAGGAGGCTCATGCTAGCCGGGGAAGGGAACCCTGCAACGGACGGAAAAAAGAAGAGAGAAAAAAAACCATGGGCAACAAATCGGGCAACCACTCGGCGACGCCGTGGAGCCGAGGCTGGCGCTGCCGGGATCGCTTCGAGCTCTCGCCCCTCATCCCGGCCGGCCGTCTCTTGTCAGCATTATTCATCGGACGCTCCGCACAGGAAGCGGGAGAAATGGTGCAAATGCCACGCGCCGCACCTCTCAGGAGAGAGAAGATGGCCAGTTGACTAAACTAGCGGCCGGGGGAGCTGAGATGGCAGAGAGAAAAAAAAGAGGAGACAGGTATAGGCGAGGCCGAGACAAGGTGTACCTGGCTATGCCCTTTTTTGCGGATCCCGGACGCATGGAGGAGGACGATGCCCTTCCCCTTGAGCCACCCAGCTGCACTAGCTCTAGCGATTGTTTGGCTCGCGAGTCGGAATGTCGGATGGAGGTGGTGGTTGGATGATGGACGGCGCGTAGTGGGGGCCGCCGGCAGGATGGACGTGGGCTCGGTCCCTCGACAGGCCCCTTCCTGCTCCCACGCTCCCTCGGCGCCGGCCCGCGCGGATTGCGCGTTTGCGCGGCGTGTGCTAACACCGTTTGGTGTTCAGGTTGGCTCGGGGCTGCCGCCTGCCGAGAGGGAGCAGGGCCCCCGCCGCGGCAAGCCTGGACCGACGCCGCCGCCGATGATGATGATGCTGATGATGCTGCTGCTGATCCTCCCCCTTCGTTAGCCGCGCCTGCTCTCGATGCGATGGGTGGAGCAAAGCGCTTGCGGATGATCGGGGGTGGACGGGAGACGGGCGCCACCTCCCGCGACAGGGACGACGAGGAAATCAAGAAAAGCCGCGGCCAGGAGACGGCGCCGGCAGAACACACGTCCACGTCCATCAAGCCTAGATGTCGGCGTGCCTGCTCCCCGATGCCTGCGCCCAGTTCCCCGATTTTCCTTGCATCCCGCGCCAGAGCCAGAGCGAAGCTCGTAGGGATAATGGTTTCCTGCCGCCCTATCATGGCCGCCCGTCGGGTTCGCGTTGAAGATTCCCGATCGGCCCAATCTCCCGCAGGTAGTCGCGATAATCGCTGCAGATGCAGCATGCTCGATTCGGCCATATCACAATATCCCATTCATCTCCCTCCTCCTCTCCCCGGCCGCGGGAAGGATCGCGGTCTCGGCGCCGAAGAGTGAGAAAATCAGAGGCCATCCCGACGCCTTTCAATGCCCGCACCGTGCTCGCGGCCGTTTTTCACCAGAGATTGAAGGCGGTTTGTCTGGCAGACAGAAATAGGATCGGGCTAGTAGTGGTGAGGTCGCACGAACAATGCACCGACCAACTACCGCATTCAGACACAATGCCTTTCAGTCCCGTTCGTCGTCGCAAGCAGCAGCAGCAGCAGCAGTAGCAGCACGTTCCGCCGTTCCGCGCAGCAGCCACCCGGGCCGTCTCACATCACGACGAAAGAGGAGAGATGTGTGTGAAGAACGAGAGCAGCCTGCATTGCTGGCTTGCTGCATGCACATCATCATCTTCCTCCTCCTCCTCCTCAGTCGATGTGCCCCGGCCGGCCCCCAAACCCTTTCCCTGCCTCACGTCATGCATGCATGCATGCACACATCAAGGACAGGCCGCGAAATGTGCCCTTACACATGTCTCGCATTCGGCCCTGCAGGGCCCACAAAGACGTAGAGAGAGAAAGCGAGAGAGCGGGATTTGCGCCCAGGGCAGCAAAATGGAGAGAAACAAGCCGAATGGCAGAACGGCCGGCGAGCGCGACGAGAGCGATGGGCCGCTCCAGACGGGCGCCTCTCAGACGTCATCTCTTACCCTTTTCCTCGGCGGAGGGCGCCGATGATATTATTGCTCGTGCTTTCCGCGGTTGGTCACTGACCAGCCCCATCCGACGGACGGGACACGCGCTGCTGCTGTCATCATTCCATCCCGCTCTACCGCTCATGCAAGTGTGGAGACCGGGAGACATCAAATCCTGCGGAAGCTGCAGATGTGTGTCGCGCATACGGCAAGAGCAAGGAATGCAGGGCTGCCTGACAAAAACGCTCGCGCTTACGCACGCTTCCCCGGAAAACAACGCCCCCATCAAGCATCAAGTCCCCTTGCAGCCAGCCATTTCAACGCGGGAAAAGAAAAAAACGAAAGGCGGCGGGCGCCAACCAGTGCGCTAGCACGCGCCTAAATTTGGCGAGGCTGGCTGGCAGGAGATGCCCCCGGGCCACAGAACCACAGTATTGTCTTGCAGCCTCTGGCAACTGCAAGCATGCTATACGACAACGACCAAGGAACAGGAAAGGACGGCACGGAATATAGAAAATCTAAACACTGGTAGTGAGGAACCACAGGAGAACGCCGTTGCTGTTGCCCCATCTTCCCGTTGGCGCGTCCAGGGCCCCGGCCGCGAGATCCAATCGTCGGAGATGTGACAGGGAACCGCGTCCCTACGTCTATACAAGCGAGTGGTCTCGTTTTACTCCCTCTGCCGCGGCTACGGCTGGGCGTCCGTATGGCGGGCGACCGGTCCCCTTCTCTCAGTGCGGGTGTGGCGCAACGCCGGCTCCATGCACCGTGGAGAATTCGAGCACGAGTTACGGCACGGGATAAGCATAATGGAACCGTTTCCGAGGTTGTACAAAAACATCAATTCTGTATTTGGGACCGATGACTCTTTCTACTGATCTCGTCCCGCGCTTAGCTCCTAGCTAGAGCCTCGGGTGAGGTGGAATATCGATGGCGGTTGCGAAGGGCAGCAAGAAAAAAACAATATACACCACAGCTACCAGAGATTGAAATGAGATTGGACTAACCTGACAAAGTGCACATCCCGACTATGGTGTCGAGCTTCATGGGTCTAGAAATCCGTGTTCAGACATCGGGTTGAGTCCGGTAGTCGTGGTCTCAACCGTCGTGGCGTGAATCTAGAATTCCGAGTTCAATGATCGTGATCTCAAATGTCGTGGCGTATCAAGTCATGGTGTCGCCCGTCTCACTTGTGGGGTGATATCAAAAAGTTCAGTCAAGCTTCGAGGCATGCACTCCCGAGTGCTGTAATTGCGTCAGCGGCGGGATCCAAAGACGGCGGGTGGAGTGTGTGGTAGAGGCTTTTGGTAGCCGTGATGCGAATGGGTGCACCATTGGAACATGGATGGTGCATGGACTGGTCACACGTAAATATGCAGGCACGGCCAGACTTACGAGTTCCGGAAGGTGAGCAAGAGGCTCGAGCAGAGAACCATTGATTCACCTGCTCCCCTCAGAGACCGCATGGGCGGATCAACTAGCACCATGCCGTGTCAACAGCACCCAGAAGCTGAGTTGAGACCGGTGCCACAACAGATTCACTATATTGCCATGGTCTGTGCAAGAATCACAGGCCGGCCGATAGCCATTTCCATGTGAAAAAAGAACTCGTAAACCGTCTCGTCGAGTGAGTGTCTTGTCTGTTTGAGGAAATGTGAAGAGTATGATGACGATACGACGCGAAGGAAATGATTGGCTATCACAATTCACGATTTGCCCGACACCAGTCGAGTGACGGCAGAAGAACAACAACGGAGCAGAAGAGCAGCTCTGTCCTGTTTTCTCCTGGGTCTTTACGCTCGTATTCGAAAGAGAATTGTTCGACGCAAGAGCCGTGCCGCGTCTCGGGAGCAGACTCACGTCAAGGTCGCAAGGAAGTTGCCGCCGCTGCCCAGCGACACGTCGAACGGGGCAATGCTTCAGGTTGTCGTTTCGAAGCTGGGTGTGTTGTCGTGTCCAGTCGGGATTTTCCTGTGCATCGCGAGCAATGACGAAGTCCAAGGCGCGCGCCGGCTGTTGCTCCTCATATGGAAGCGTTTTTGCCGGCGTGTGACGCCCAAGCATTTCACCGCTCTGCAGGCCAGCACAGCGCTCCACTGGCAGTGCGCCGTAGCATCGTCAACAGCGTCCGGGACGGGCAAGAGCAGCGCAAAAGAGGTTGTTGGGCGTCTTGATGATCTGAAACATGCATCTGTGCCCGTCGACCAGATGAGTCACAGCTGCAGCGGTGAGGGTGGCTTGCACAGCCATCCATGAGTCCGGCGCCGATCATGAAACGGTCTCTCGGAGAGGCCGCAGCCGAAAGCTTCGATGATGATGAAGGTGGCAGGCGACTGAGAAGAAGGCAGTGCAGCGTTGGCGTCGCGCCGGTTGACCTCACGCGGCGCGCATCCTTGCTGAGCTGAGCGCAGGCTGGAAGCGGCAAGTCGCGCTGCATGCTGCTGCTGCAAGGACTGAGCACTGGAGCCCCGGACGGGCCGAGCGCTGCTGGTGTCGGAGAGGGCTGGTGGCAGGCGGCGTCGAAAGGCTCAGGCGGCGTGCAAAGGCTCTGGCGACGAGGCGCAGCTGGGAGATGGCGTCGCCGTGCAGCTGATGAAACGGCAACGGCAAGAAACAGCTGGCGGGTGGAGAGGATAGCTATCGATAACGCCGCTGCTATGGGTCGCCGCGATAGGCAAAATCTGGGGCTGCACCACTCGAGCCCGGCGAAACACTAGCAGCGCGCGCAGGCGAGACGGCGTAGTCAGCTCAGCGTCTTCGCCGCCCGCGCCGCGGCAGGGGAGCATGTGGCATCGCAAGGCGACGCCGAGATCTACAGTACGCGCCACTGCAACGCTGCCCGCCGCCGCGCTCGGGCCACGCGGCATGAGCCCTGGATTGAAGCACAGCCTCATCCGAGCTACTACGCACCTGCACACGCTGCCCGTCCACTCCATCATCCTCCCTCACGCCGCCATGGGGCCACGCCCAGCCCGCCCCGGGCCATTGGCTTCGCCCGCTGCTGCCCGAGCAAACGGCCGAGGCTGCCCCCGATTGCCGTCGTCTGCCGGCCTGCACGCTGCACCGCCGCCCGCAACCCTGCGGCCGACGTCGTTGCATGAACATGGCCTGCACAAGCGCGGTCATGCGATGCCTCAGCAGCCGCCGTGCTACTTGTATTCCTGCTGGCAGGCCCTTCCCGGCATCACATGGCAACGCTGTCTGAGATTGCCCGGTCCGGCCGCCGTCCAGTGCCGGCGCACACCCCGGGCTGCGCGCGCTGATTGGCCCGCCGGCCTGACACCATCTTTTAGCAGCGACGAACGACAACCTGTCGTGCTGCACAGCCAGCATCGCTGACGGCCTCCACACAACCCTGACGCCAGAAGCGGCGAGACAGGCCGAGCGCACACGCCGAGCTAGGCCATCGTCTTCCCCGAAGCAGCAGCAGCGCCGCCGCGTCGCGCAGGATCAACTTCCGGCAACATGGAAATCTTCTGGAAGACGACCCCAAGCAACCCCCCTTCCAGCGTTGCAGAACGCCAGCAGCGCGAACCCGGTCCTGCCGCCAGGCCGCCATCCCTGGCCGCTGCAGAAGGCCTCGTAAGACGCGCGCGTTCCGTTTCAGGGCCGGCGCGCGCGCTCTCAGGCGCAGCACGGCCACGCCCACGCCTGCGCGCGGCTGCCGGCGCCAGGCTGCGCAGTGGAGACGCGCTGCTCCGGGCATTCGTAAGGGCTGCGCTGGCAGTGGGCCGGGCCTGGCTCGTCGCCGCCGCCACGCTGGGAGGCTGGAGATGGGCGGGCAATTTCGTGCATCTCGCGCCGGCAGGAAACGCGCATGCGGAGCAGCTGGAGCTGGAGCTGGGTCCACGGCGCTGCTGCTAGCCCGAGTGCTGCAGCAGTAAAGTCTGATGGCATGCAAGCCTTGCCGAAAGCGCGCTGCACGCACCCAGCCCCCAGCCAGCGCGATGGCCACACGCCGCCGACCTACCGGCGGCCACTCCACCAGATCCACCCGCGACTTAAAGGAAAAGGCCACCCCGCCGCTAGCCCTTCCCTACCCTTCACCTCTCGCCCCCTCGTCGCCCCCTCTCATTCGTCGGTCTCTCTCCCTCAAGACAATCAGGCGTGCTAACCACTTCCCTCGCTGGGACCGCCAGAGACCTATTCTTTTCTATTTCGTTTTCCGCTTTCACTTATCGTTGTCCCATAATCACGTCGCTTTTTTCTCGTATTACTCGTCTCACCGTCGCAATGCCCATATCCTTACTGCCTGCGTCGGCCGCCGCCTTCGCGCCGCGCAGCGCCCCCACCGTCGTGCTGAACTCCAAGGTCGAGCCGTGGCTGACGCAGACGCTCAAGCGCATAAACCGCATCAAGCGTCCGCTCAACAGCGTGCCCCAGCACTTTCGCTGTCTCACCGAGACCCTGTCCGGCCCGCAGGCCATCTGGTCGCTGTGCTCCATCATGCTCCCCAAGGCGCCTGATTCCGAGCTGCGCAGGGACGCCGATCCGCTGGTGGAGGCCATGTTCAACTACCAGCTGATCCACATCGAGGCCTACGTCGTACACGTCGACATGGTGTCGCAACACGAGGTTGCCTTCAAGCTCACCCAGGACACCATTGACGCGCTTGTCGAGTACCACAAGGATATCTACTCGGTTGACGTGGCCGCGAATACCTGGTCTTGGGCCGAGAAAGAGGTTCAGTTGAAGAAGCTGCAGGAAGAATTCATCCAGGCCGTCAACCGCTACGTTTTCCGCACCGGCGTGCGCGCTCTGGAGGGCCTTGAAGAGGACGGAGCCGGCGAGCTACTGGACGGCAGGTCAGAGGACGTCAAGCATGCAATCACGGGACTATTCCTTCCGCTCCTCCCCCCGCCGCCGAGGATCGTCGACGTTGTCCGCCCCCCGACCATCTTGCCGAGTTCGCCGTCTGGCCACTGGTGGCACTCTCCCCAGCAGGGACCGCCGGTTCACCCGGCGCCTGTTGAGTCCTGGAGGGTCATCCCGTCCACGCCGAGCCCGACGATTACGACTGGTGCCGAGAACCAGACGTTTTGGACGACCATGGGCATGAACGACATCCAGCTGCCGTCGCCGACGCCGTCCTACAGCCAGCCGCTGTGCACGTCGAACCAGTACTACAGCCCGCCCCAGCCGACTGCTCCGATGCCCGCCATCTCCTTCCCGAGCACCTTGATCAACCAGTGCGGACCTACGCCGTCGCACACTGGCTTCGGCGGATTTGGGATGGGGTACCACGAGTTCACCCCCCAATTCGCAGCCGCCATGTAGGCGGCTACAGCAGGGTCCACGCTGACTAGGACAGCCCGAGAAGCTGGTGATCTGGCCAATCACAGGTTCTCCTGTATTATTTCCCTCCCGCAGTCTTACTCGGACAGCATTGCGATGACCTCGACGAGATGAGATGCGACACTGTATGACTCGATGTCCTCACGTCATAATCCACTCGGGACACATGGGACGGCGTTATGATTGATTCAGCGATTTCCTTGCTTCATTTCCTTGGTAAATCTTCCCTTGATATCCCTTTTTCCGTCACTGCTGTCATTTTAGCGAGCGTGTTTTGTCTTTCCGTGTACGCACCAGCCGAGCCTGGTTCTCTTTCCTTTTTCGTTTTTGCATCTCTGGGAGGTTCGCATGTCAAGCATTTTAAAGACAGGGTCATGCCTCACGGCTAACGGGCGGGTACACTCGGTTCACCCACTTTTCTTTTTTTCTAATGTCGTCAATGGGTGCCGTCGCGTTGGGCAAGACGGCCAGTCCATCTCCCGACGCAGCAGCGCTCTAGCTACCCACACTGGCATTGAGTGCCAGCTGGACTTGGTGGAAGCGGCGGCAGAGACATATACACATCTGGCATGGCGTATAGTGGTCTCCCCACGCGCTGGCGTTGCTCGGGGGCGGGGTGAGGAAGTCGGACAGGCGCCAAAGCCGCTCTGCCTGTGGCAGACGGCCCGGAGAGGTGCGGCGCTCCGCTTGCGGACACGCACGCTCTCCACGCCTCGTTGGACTGCCTTCCCGGCTCCGGGCCTCGCTGGGCGTGGGCTGGTAGGATCATCTCCCCTACCGTCTCGGCGAGCCTGAGAAAACCGCTGCGCAGGGCGCGGCGGGAAGCGGATGCTGGTTAGATAGGAGCTGTGCTCAGTGCAACAAGCGTTGAAAGTAATAGAACACTTGAACATTGCAAGCCGCGAAGGCGTGAAGTCGAGCTGGCTGGCGACAGGGGTGGCATGGGCAGCGGGCGCTACTCCGGTCTTGTGACGGCGAACGTCAGTGGGCCTTTCGTGCCGCCATCATCAACCCAGGTGGCAGCGCAACAGCGGGGCCTGGCAACTTCACGCGCCCCGCATTATCACTGCCGTCCTGTGCCTTCGCCCTGCAGCACGCGCCCCGCGCCCGCCGTTGCCGACAAACGAGCAGCTCGCCGTTTCAGCCGCAAAAGGAGGCTCAGCCAGCTCACAAAGACAACGCCATCTTTGTTGCCGCCGCCCCGTGGTCCCGTCGCCGCTGCCCGCCCGCGCCCTTGTTGCTGCCGGCTCCAATGCGCCTGGTCTCGCGATGCCTCTGGCCCCTCTGACGACGCCCACCGCCCGACCTAGTCCTCAAGCCTCGCCGCATCCTTCGCTGGAACATCGATGCCGCCGCCCACGTCGAGGGCAAGCCCGCAGCCGACGGTAGGTCTGGTGCACCGGCCGCTTGGCGCATCGCCGCGCGCTGCTCGCTGCTTCCGCCCGCTGACGTCTCCGCTGATGTCGCCCACAGGACGAGCCCGCGCGGCCCAACACCCCGCCCTCCTACCTCTCCGCCCTCCGTCAGCTCGAGAGTCCCGTGTCGCCCCAGGTCATCAACCTCGCCGCCACACTGACCACCCAGGCCGAGAACGAGGTCGACGCCGACAACGTGAGCTTCCTGCGCCGCCCCGTCGATCCCCAGGAGGAGTGGCGCCAGCAGAACGCGCAGGCGGAGGATGAGCTCTTCGAGGAAGTGCGCGCTGCCCGGGAACGACTGCGCGCCCGGACCGCCGAGATGCAGCATGATGAGCGTGATCGCCAGACGCACCTGCAGCGCGTGCTGAGCCGCCTCAGTCGCATGGAAGACTCCCTGGCCTACAGCGACCGCGTGCCCGCGAGGAACCAGCTGTACGATTGGAGCCCGCCCACCGACCCCGCCGCCGACCACGAGGAGCTGCAGGAGATACTACGCTCATTACGTCAAGAGCCATCGACTCCCTTTCCAGGAGCCCTGTCCGAGGATACTGCGGCGCGCTACTCGCGCGTCATGGGCCAGCGGGCCACCCAGCCCTCGGAATCGTCGCTGCGCTCGACACAGTCACGGCGGCATCCGCGCTTCTCGGCGCGCTCCCGGGAAACAATGCAGCGCTACATCACCGAGCGGGACGCGGCCATGCGAAATCCACAGGACCGCTCGGACCTCAACAGGATAGAAACGAGCCGCTACGGCTGGCATCTGAGCAGCCGGGCAAGCGAGGCGCGGGATCGAACGAGGCTGGACTTGTACAGACGGGGCTTTCTCGAGAACCCGTCCAGCAGCCCCGCGCCGACTTCTCCCTGGCTGGAGCAGACCATCAATTATCTTTCCCAGATCCGAGCCTCGGATTCCTACGAAGATAGTCTCTACCATGCGGCAGATGCCGGCTTTGTCACAAAGGAATTCTTCGGCGAAAACCACCAGGACTTCATCCTCGATGTTAACACAGTCCTCAAACCTGCAGAAACGTCGTGGCTGGCGCCCGGTGCAGTGTTTTCCGGTTCGCAGCACGCCACTACCGTTACCTCAAACGTCACCACCTCGAATATCCCTACACCTACCTCAACAACCCTATACCGCTTTCGAAACAACGACTCCCCCATGACATCAACCCGGTTCGATGCAGCACGGCCCTGGATGAGCCATAACCCCATCCCGCCCCACGCGCGGAGAGCAGAGGACCCTTCGGCGCAACAAACACAACAACAGGACCGCTGGCCTGTCAAGGTCACCGTGCACGCTGTGGACTGGGAACACATGACCCTCGCGGCGACAATGGAAGCCTACAATGTACCATCACACCCTCCCTCGTTTCCTGGCAGTACGCTTGATCCGGCAGCAAACGGACCTTCGCGCCCTGGGACCCGCACCTCAAGCATCACAACATACCTAGAAGGAGAAATCCTCGATCTACGCACCCACACCCTTCTCACTGAATCCTTCAAGAGTAGCCTGGCAACAGACGCCACGTACTGGCGGAAGTTACCACCATTTGCTCACCTCAGCGACCACGAGCTCGTGCACAGGCTCGTCTCGAATGAGTATGTCTCGAAACTGGCACAAGAGTGGATCCTGATGCGGTGGAAAGAGCGCTGTTTTGTGAAATCTACGTCGTCGGCACGGAGACGAGCTGCCGCTGCGGCCGCTGCCCATGCTGCTCCAGCCGATTTCCCCATGGACACGGATACTGGCGATTCCAATCCTTCCCAACAATCCCCTTCGTCGAGAGATGCCCCAGCAACAAGTACGGAGCAGGATGAGGACACGGGAGAGGATGGGTGCGGGCTGACCATCAGTGGATTCTATTATGTCTGCCTGAGGCGTAGTGACGGCGCAATCGAGGGCCTATACTACGACCCGCAAAGCAGTCCGTACCAACACCTCAAGCTCAGTCCGGTCGGTGGAGGCAACTTTCCCGTTTGGAATTTCAGATGATGAAGGGAATCGGAGGAAGTGGATTGAACTTCACGGAAGAAAGCATTTGGGTGGCGGTGGTATGATTACGGCGCACGCACTCTTCTCTGGAGGTTCCGGTCAAACAAGTTACCTTTGTTTGTGATAAAGGATTTTAGTATTTTGGAATTTTCGTCTCTTGGGAAAGCGAGCAAGCATTGTTGGGGAAGGGGGTTCAGACGAATTCGGAAAGGCTAGGAAGCCTTTTGTGCCGTCTTTTGTTTTTTTCTTGTGACCTGGGACCGGCGGGGGAACCTAGGAGGTGGATGGGCGTTCTTCCGGAGTTAAAGATGAGAGAAAGTCATAAGTGTGCGTCGGTCACATCCATATCATCAACAGTTTCGGAAAAGGGATTCTGGACTGATTGGTAACTTTTTGGTCTAGGGGGGTTGGGGGGGAGTCTTAAATACCAATTACCCTTTTCCCTCGATTGCTATTCACGTATGTGCCGACATTGGTCTTCAATGGCTATAAGAAATTAATTATAAGATGGAACTAGTCTTCTACATCTCTAACCGGCATGATTTTCCTCCTTACCTTTAGAAATATGTACAAACAGAATACAGATCACTTCACTAAGTATATTCAACGAGGCTTAACCGCCAAATACCGTAGTGCAGGCAAGTCTAAAGAATAATCGCCGTTCTAAATTACCTTCCCATTAACAGTGTCTTCGATAGCAGCAATAGCTGGTTTTAAAGGTTTCGCGCGGGGGAGTCAGGGTCCTTAATAGCCGTCAATAAGATCCCCCCCGCGCGCTTTTCTAGCCACCCACCCGGGCATAAACTACTTATAATAGACTCTACGCCTTAATTATTAGGATTTCGAGTACTCCTCGATACGGTCTAGGCATACTATATGTAGTGAAAGTAGATATAAGGCATTTGCAATTCTTGTACCGGGAGCGTTAATCATCCCGATTTGGTTTATGCGCGTATTGCCTAGGTAGATGGCGTTTATGGATAAACTGGCGATATAAGACGCAGATAAAGCCCATCTCGTTCACGAATAAAGTTTCTAAAACATGGCGTTACGAAAATGAAATTTTCGTATTTTTTTTCGAAATGCATACGGTTTTAGTAAATTGGTTCCTGCTTTTGCTCGAAGGTGTATCTAAGAATTTGTTGCGGATTAGTGTCAATTGGCAAGTTATAATTGCATTGATGCTCACAAAAAAAAAAAAAAATCGAGGTTAAGGCCTAGAAACGACATCGAGTGTCTCTGCAGAGATGATTATGTAGCTCGCCTCAATGATGGAGATCGAGCACTGGCTTACACTTTCCCATTTCGTTTCGGCATCTTCGACACTCACCCTATGACACACTGCCATAGCTCACTCGACAATGGACAGTCGTATGGGTAAACGTATGTTGAAGGACATTCTAAAGCCCAGTAGTCTTCTGACGGCTTTGCCCTTCTCGTGGTGATAGAGTAAGTGTCCCCAATGCCAATAAGGGCAACTTTCGTAGTCTACTTCACCACGATATGAAGCCTTACAGCGTGGATGGAACATGAAAGCCTCAACAAGGAAAGAGTGCGCTTTCCTAGGTAGTCTATAAGACGCTTGAGGTCTTTGCCATGCCGTTTTAGATGACGGGTTTGGTATAGATTACGAATGGCTGTTACATTTCAACTAAGTCTCTGAAAAGCATAGGAATTGCATGGGCATCGTTGACACTGATTGGGGAGGTAACCAGTGAAAAGTTGGCATCAAAGAGCTGATGGCGTGGCTTGGTTGAATCGAGTAGTGTACAGGCTTTGAGGGACCTTGCGCGTCAAACATGAGTTCCTATATCAAGTTGATATGAGCTTGAAGACCTCTAAGAATCTTTGTTCCTACAGGAGATCTACTATTTCAATGTGATCTGTCAAAGCTTATTGCTACTGGTGGGCAGCGGTCATCAGGTGTGGACTTAAAACTGAGGGATCCTGCCCACCTGTGGTGAGATCTGGTCTGCATGAAGGTATCAACATCCCCTCTTTAGTAGTGTGATACGCCGATGTCGAGAAACCGAGCTTTAGGAGTTTGCGAGCCGAAAATTAAAACCAAAGTTGGAAGCAGATTTCAGTTTCGTAGGTCAAAACTCAAGCCTCGACTGCGTGAATGGAAATTGGGCGGCAACCAACCTGTGGGTCAATCCGTTGCCACTCCAGTGCTTCGCTTCCCGTTGAGACAAAAATCGACTAGCTGAATGAACAGGTTATTCGACATTGATATGCATGCTTCGTGTAAAAGTACTCCCCAATGCGCAACTTGTATGCCGATGTGGGCTGCGGAGAGTGTACTCTAAAATCTGGAAGCAGGTGCAATGATGAAGCCAGGTATTCGATGGACGGGCGCAAGCTTGTTGCGAGAGCTGCGGCAAGCAACCGCGCGAGGCGCGCGGTGGTCGCGAGGACATCATGCCTTCCGGACGTTGGCAAGCGCGAACGCTGCATGAGAGCCCAGAAGTGCCGGAGCGGGTATTTTGGAAGACCAGTCCTCTGGGAATGTAGTGCATCCAGAGTGGATGTTGCCTAAGGGAATAGAGCAGCATTCGTCGGAACTGCAGATCGGCCATTGATGATGGGCTCGAGGTGCATGATGCACAAATGCATCAACTACAGGTTCGCCGGGTTGCCACCAGTGTTGGACACAATCCTCTTGGCATCCTGCTCCATCTCCGGGAAAGCGGTAATTATCTTGCTTGCCAGGATGTCGCGGAACTGGGCAAATGCCTCACTTTTGCCCTTCAATTTCTGGTTGTTCTTCTGCACGAGCTCGGCAAACTCGCGAGTGTAGATGTCGGGGTTGCGGCCGTTCTCGACGTAGGAGATGATGTCGGGAGGAATGTGAAGGGTGAGGCCGCCGGCTTCGCGTGAGAGTTGGAGCAAGTTCCCAAGGAGGTTGGTGCTATGGTCGGGTCAGCAGTCAGAACAAGATGCATACAATGGTAGTGTTGGGCGCACATCTCGTGCTTCATAGCATCTTCGGTGTTCGTGCCCTGGTAGTCGTGGACCTGGACCACGAGCTGGAAGAGGTTCTGGATGACCTTCTTGATCTGGCCTGCGTGTGAAACGTCAGAACAGGCATTGCTGGCAGATGCGGCGCGACGTACTATCCAGAGGCTCGAGCTTGGCGGGCACGTCGGGCGCCATGGTGGATGCGGGGGATTGCGAAAAGGTAGGGTTGTGATGGAGCTCTGGTGTTGAGCTCCCAGCTGGGGCGGGCCTCACCGCCTTCGCGGGCCGATACACGCGCCGACGGGGGCAGCCCGGGCGCGCGAGTACGGAGGTGACGAGATCAAGGTGCTCCTCATGATGCTGACGATAACTGCTAACTACCGCAACTGCTGCGCCGCTGGATCCATCTGCTGCCATTTCGCGCCTCGAAACCACGACCTCAGCGCCCGGATCCATCGTCCCCGCGCCCCGCGCCCGCCGCTCTCGCAGCCCGCAATGCGCCTCGGCGGAGGTTGAAGCCATGCCGCAGCTTCCCATGAGGGTCTCCAGCGCACCCCAGGTCCCGCCATCCAAGCCATCTCGCCTTGCTACTGGCCCGGATCCGCACAGCGCGTCGCTCCCATCCAGAGCCGCTACCCGTCCCGAAGCGACCGCCCGCGCCAATGCCGATGCCGCATCTGACAAGGCCGCCGCCGCCTTCGTCCGCCGCGTCCTCTGCGCTCACCAGCTCTCGTCCAACATCCTGGCCGGTGGCGAGAAGGGCAAGCCGTCGCCGAAGCCGCTGGACGAGCTGCTGCCGCCGTTGACGAGCTCGAACGCGGTCGACCTGCAGGTCTACGCCATCATCGCCGTCATCATCAAGGAGTTCGTGCACGGCTGGTACACCAAAATCACACCAGACCATGTCTTTGTGGATGAAGTCATCCAGATCATTGCCCATTGCACGCGGGCGCTGGAGCAGCGGCTGCGCAAGGTTGATCTGGAAGCCTTGATCCTGGACGAAATCCCGCAGCTTGTATCGCAGCACCTGGACGGTGAGTGCAGCATGATCATGGCTGGCGGCTACAGAGGGCTGATCACACGTTGTCACAGCATATCGGACCGCCCAGCGCGCTTCTGAGGACCGCCCGCTTGCGCCAGGCCACCGGCACATTTACCACACGCTGCGCCCGCACCCTGCTCTGACGCCGGTGCCGTCTGAGGACGACCCCGCCACGGTGCTGGAGCAGCGCGAGAATGAGGCGTGCTGGCGGCAGCTCCTGGTGCAGGGCGTGCTCGCGGTGCTGCTCCCGACCGAGGACCTGGACAACGCGTGCCTGCGCGCGCTGGTGGCGGAGATCATCTCGGAGATGATCATTGGCGGCGCGGTGAGCAACAAAGTGTGCGAGGCGTGGATGCTGTGGGAGGCGGTGGAGAAGATAGCTGAAGCGGTGCACCCGCCGGCCTCAGCGGCTCTCCCGGCGAAAGCGACGAGTCGGCTGGAGCAGTTTGGGCTGGTCAACGAGGCGGAGCCCTGCACGGCGCGGTCAGACGGCGGCGCCTGGGGGGCGGCGATTGGCGAGCTCAGCAGCCTGTTCTGGACAGTGTGCCAGTTCGCCTTCCTGGCGGCGACTTGGCTGCGGGCCGTGGTCGCGGCGCTGGCGGCATCCCCGTCGCTGGCGGAGCGCAGCACGCTCGTGTCGTCGCCGGTGGAGGGCAGCCGCCAATCGCTCGAGCTGGCGTGGGCGGCGGAGGAGCCGTCGGCCGTGCTGGGGATGAGCGCGTGGACGTGCGCGGGACAGCTGCTCGAATTGAAGGCGCGGATGCCGTGGCTCGCGGGCGCGCTGTCGCTGGCGCAGTGGAGTGCCGTCAGCGGGCCGGGGCGGGTGGGTTGCACAAACGCGCCATTGGACAGGTGAGTTCGCTTTGCTTCGACCTTTTCGCCCCATGTCCCCGTTCCCTGCCTAGCGCCGCATGCGCTGCTGGTCACTTGACCTGCACCCCCCCCGGCCCGCGGTTTCATACCCTTATCGCGCTGCATGCGCCCCCGGCCCACGCCCAGCAATGCGACGCACGCCGACCGACCCGGCCTTGGCGCCTCTCGTCCTGGCTCGCAATCGCACCGCAACCGCAACAGCATCCCGCGCGGTCTGGCCTGCAGCAGCACTGTACCCTTCCCAGCCGGCCAGCCGTCCCGTATACGCGCCCGGCTGATCTGCCTGCCTACCACTCGCATGCTCGGGACCGGCCGCGCTGCTGCATGCCCGCCCTCGTCAATAGCATTGCTGCAAGACGCCTTCGCCAGAGCGCCTCACTCACCCGCTCAAGCTTTTGTGGGCAGCAACCACTCACCACCCCCGTCGGAGCGTTGCATCAGGCCATCTCCAGGCTCACCGACTCGCACGCTGCTGGATGCTTGTCTCACGCCCAAGTCTGGCCCGGCATCGCCCCATCACCACCTCATCCTGCGCACCCTCGACGGCGGACCCGCTATGACTGGCTTCCGCGGCAATTTGGCCGTGGGTCCCTGGATGAGGGGCTGACAGGGCTGCGAGCGAGCTCGCCCTGGCCCATCGTCATATCCGTCATCAACGCCATATTGCACTTGCGCATCGCCGCCCAAGACGGCCGGCCAATGGCCTCTCCATATCGCAATCCCGCCTGCTCGCCGATCGCCAAACCAAGCCCCCATCTCGATCGGCGCGCTCAATTTGTCCGCTTTCCATTCCCCCTGCCTGCTCTCCCTGCGTTGCGCTGCGTTGCCTGCCCTACCACACACACCACCTTTCCCCTCTTCGACCACTTTTTTGCTTTTTGCAGGGCTGGCGATCCCATCAGCATCTTCAAACGCCGGATCAGCAGATGCTAACCATAGCAATTCCCTTTCTTCTGAAACCGTACAGGCTCCTCTCCCACGAGATCAAGACTCGCATGCTCAATCCGGCTTTGCTGCCCCCGCTGCTGCGCACCCTGCGCACCTCCATCTTCCCCAATTTCGCCCCGGGTCCCGCGCGCGTCGCGCCCACGCCGGACGAGGTGGTGGCCATCAAGCGCCGCGCGGCTAGAGCGGTGCTGGACGCCACGCCGAGCTTCGTCAGGTCGAGACTGTTTGGAAGCGAGAGCGGCAGCCGCGGCGTCGGCGGTTCCGGCGGCGGCGTGCGGGGAGATGACGACGGGGACGAGGATGAGAAAGCAGCAGCCGAAGAAGACGAAGGAGTGGATCCAGTGCAGATGAGGGAGGTGGAGCGGCTGCTGGACGTGCTGGGCGATCCGTATCTGAACAAGCATCTCATCTTTGGGATCATCGAATTGATCGTTGTACGGCTGATGCCCGAGATGGGCGAGCTAGGGGTGGACGAACTGATGGACGCGAGGTCGTCGGGGTAGGTAGGAGCAATTTTTTCCCACGTGCGTCAATATCAACAAAGTCGTTTTTTTCTCGGAGATGGAAGAAGCAGGCCATACCACTAGATCTTCAACGGGCTGATGTTTAATTATCGTTTTTTTTTTTTCCTTCTACAATGTCTGAGCGGTGGGTAGCGGCGCCCGCCGCCGTCCGTCCGTCCGTCCGTCCGCACGCATCTTCCCGCCCTTCCCGCCCGCCTGCCGTACCGTAGTTATGATTTACTTTTTTTCTCGCTGGCTCTAGCTTCGGTCCGTCTTTTTTTTCTGTGGTACGCTAGGCGGGCAACGGCAGCGGCAGCGGCAGCGGCAATGCCGTGTGTGGCATATGACGCCATTATCGTCCTGCTCCATCCTCCCGTCCCTCCCCCCCTCCCCCCTCACGCGCTGCTCCCTATAGTCCGGAATCTTATAGACAAGTGGGAAGCCTCGATGTAATCAAACCACTTCGCTTAGGATTACTTGATTTCAAATGCGATCAACGGGGGAGGGGCAGCAGCATGAATCGCTCTCTCGAAGCGATGTGAGAGAAATTTTCTCTCTCTTTGTTTTCGGCCTCGGGGTGTCTGTCGGTTGTAGCTGGAAAATGAGGAGGGGGGGCGACGACGTTGGAGGAGGAGGAGGCTGATTTGCTTTGCTTGGCCCTGCAGCCGTTGTTGGGGCTGATTCTAGGCGGTCTGCTGCAAAACGACGGCTGCTGCGCCGCGCGCCGCATGTGCTCTCTCTAGCCAATTTTTTTTTTTCGGCTTGCTCTGTCGTTTGTCGGCCCCGCGCCGGTCAGCGAGCGCGGCTGAGAGGAAGCGGGGCGTTTGTGTGTGGATGGGCCTTCCCTACTCGTCCTCTTCCCACACGCCGCGCACAGTCCGCGGCTGAGAGCGGACTATCGCATTAATCTCTGCGTGCCGATTGGAAGATCTTGGTTTTCCCCTCTTTTTTTTCTTTGGCTAGGCGCCTTGCAGCTCTTTATGGTTTGCATGGGAAAGACTAGTAGTGGGAGACAAGATCTGTGCGGGGGCAGTGACAGCAGTCAGTTGACTTTCAAGAAGGACAATCCATTGTAAAACAGCCATGGGCCAGAGTGGTAAACGGAGAAGGCCGGAGGATGACCCTTTACGCACGTATACGTACGTCGATACGAGAGGGACATACATGGGCCGCATAAACATACATGAAGCATACACGCGCGGTCCATGGTCCGGGCAACGTGCTGGCATATACGTACGTACTGTTGTATACACGAGCACTGCCACGCAAGCGAAGAAATGAGAGGGAAATGGAGAAATGCGACGAAGCATCAGATGCGAGATCGAACGCATGCATGTATCGTCATCATCATCGTCAGCACCATTATCAGCCATCGTCGTCGTCACCGCCAGATCATCATGCTCCCCATTCGACGAGCGGGAAAAAAAAAAAATTTAAAACCCCGGAACCAAAGAGAAAAGAAGAACGTCTCCAAGTCCAGACCAGTGAGAAAGCGGGGTCAGTCCTGTGCTTCCTCAGCGGTGTGGTCGTTGCTCCTCCCCTTCGTCCTGCTTCGGTGGTCGGATGAGTGCGGTAGAGGCTAACGTATGCGTCATGCGGGCGGGACTGTCGCACGACAGCCTGCCTGCATTTTCAGTCTTTTTCCCATTCGAACAGCGCCCGCTGCACTGCGTCTGCGCTGCGCTGCGCTCGCCCGCTCCGCTCGCGCAAGGAAGCGCGAGAACAGTACAGAGAGCAAAAAAACCTGGAAAAGCCTGCCTGACAGCAAAGCAGAAGCACGAACGCTTTGACATTATGTATGCAACCTACGGTACGGCATCCCTGTCGGCCTCTCTCATCGCCCACTACTCTTTTCCTCTATCTCTCGTTCTCTCTCTCGTAATCGTGACAACGAGATTCGAACAGCTGGATCGAGAGCCTTGCATGGGGTCGACTGACCCATCATCCTCGATGCTCACTTTTTTTTCTCCCTCCCCCTTCTTTCATTCATGTTGTCTCATCCTTAGGCGATGATGTGGCGTAAGCCCTGCATAAAGGGAGGGGTTGAATCTGGCGGGGAGGCTTGCGAACTGGTTTCAACTTCCCTGATTGTTATTCCTGTCCTCCTTTGTCTTTCACATGGGTAGTGGAGGAGGCGAGCTGAAAAGAGAGACACAGGGTCCGGATGATTGGGTGGTGTCGGTCGTGGTGGTAGAAAGTCAATTGCGAGCGAAAGTTCGGGGCAGCCTCCGTTAGCTGCGAAAAGGCCAGAATAATGACAAATGGTGGGTAATGATTGAGGAAACGGGTTACTGGACGTGGTTAAAGGAGACGCTTTATTATTTGCTTTTTCCTACACGCATGCCGATCGTGGCTTGTCCCGTGTAGTCCGTGCCCGAGAGCAGGAGCTTGCATCTTGCCCGCTACTGTTTTCTTGTGGAGAAGGAAGAGTTGCGTGCAGCCTACGTGTGTATGTATGTATGTACGTGTGAGCTGGCTGGCAGGTAAGCTGCCGGCCATGCTGCCTAGCTGAGACGGGCGGGCCGTCAGGCGGTGAGAGAGAGAGAGAGACCGGGGAAAGGAAAGGAAAATCAAGAAAGCCAAAGGGCCACATGTGTGGGCTGCTTGCGTGGGTTGAGGAGGAGGGCCCCCAAAAGCAGACCACGTCCGGGGCTAAACGGCGAGTAGTCGTCCGTTGCCTTAATCCTGCCCAACTATCCCATGCCCCGCGCCTGCATGATGGGTGATTTTTTGTTTTTCTTTTTCGACTCTTTCTCTGCTCGGTTTCTGTTGCGAGCACCGTGCTGCTGGGGGTTGCAATCTTCTCCTCGGGCGTGAGACGACGGATGATGATGGCGTAGGTGCAAAATGTGGCTGGCGGGCGCGGATGCGGCTGCGTACATAGGCTGGCCCGCCATTCCCCGAAAGAAAGCATCCAAGCCCCCTCGCAAGCCGCCCCCTCGTTGCAGTGTTATACACGAGCCGAAAGGAGAAACAACGGGAAATGGGCTGCGCCGAGGCAAAGACGCGGCAGGGTTCTGCGGACTTGTCCCGCCTCCGTATCCCGGGAATGAAGCCAGCCGCTGCTCGCAATCTCGCCCAATGGTGTCAATAGAGCCGTGTGGTCGAGGCCGACGTCAGGGGACACGTGCAGTATTTTTGGCAAACGGTTGGGGGCCAACAGTACGGATGAGAGCCGAGAGAATATATATGGAGAATCGCGCCTCATTGGGGCAATCCCTGCCTCGGGCGTCGGAACACGGGGAAAGCATCGAGGACTTGCAGGCGGAAAGGCTGGCTGCGGCTGCTGCTCGTCGGCGGGGAGAAAAGATGGGGGCGCGTCGAGACGGAGGCACTGAGGGGCGCGTCGAGACGGAGGCACTGAGGGGCGCGTCTCGGGCGAGAGCGAGCGAGCAAGCAAGCAATGCATCATAGGCAGGCGGCATGGATGGCATGGGCCAGGCGATGCATCAGGGCCTGGCAGCCGGCCGACGAGGAAGGCGCAAGCAAAGGGAGCGTGTTGTCTGTCGCTGTCGCGCGACTTCGGCTGCGCAGGATGGGAGCCCTTGTTGCCAGCACTGGGAGCCAGTGTGTAACCACCGCGCCGGGTTTCGCTTCGCCTTGCGATGGAGAGGCAGTCTCCCCGGCCGCGGCAGACGAGGGCCTTGGGCTGCCGCGACCTCTGTCCTACCGTCGTCCCACGGAGAGCCCCTCCCTCGCGTGCGCCTCCCCAGCCCATCCTTACCCGCGCACCGTATAGCGGCCGATCTTCCCTCGCACGCTTCCCGCCCTCTGCGGTACTCCAGATTCTCCCGGCCGTCGTACCACACCACGCGAGACTGACTTGTGCCACTCGAGGGACAAAAGGAAGTCTGGTCGGTACCGTTTATGCAGCCAGCCGCGCGACGCGAGGCGTTCCCTCCGCGGCCGACAGAAGTGAGAGTGTTCAGGCCGGATCTGCGACCGCCCGCATGGCCAAACGCCCCCCGGCCTGGCCGGTGCGCCGCTGTCGCTCCCCGTGAAGTAAGGAGACTCGACGCATGTTCCCCGGATGCGTGCAGTGGCGCCGTGACATGGGTGAGGGCATGCATTCGGGAGCAGTAGGATAGCAAGACTTGGATATAGCGACAACGCAGCTAGGAACTCGGAAAAACACCATCGAGAAGAAGGCCCGCGCGAGCGGATTGTCCAGAAATCTTTTTTGTGTTGGCTTCCCCCTCCGCGACACCGGCTTGACGCCACGTCCTCCAGAAGAAGAGAGACACACAAGGCTCTGTCCTTGCGACTGCGCGCCTGCTGGACAAACAAGGAAAACTAGTCGACACAGGCCAGATAGAACCAGGAAAAGTAGCTACAGAAGGCGAGAGCAGTACCGGAAAATGGGCCAGAACTTCGTCTCCGACTCCATCGTCGTCCCCGTGAAAGGAAAAGGTGGCTATCGAATCCAACTAAAAATAATACCGAAATAATATATGGGAATGCACGGTCCGGCTCCCAGCTGAGCTGTAATCGCCGTACTCTGATGATGATGATGTATGTCCTCATACCGTTTACCGTCCTGTATAGCCGTCCGCTCGTTGTGACGCCGGTGAAAATCAGCAATCTCGTGGGGAAATTGCGCCGTGGAAGATATCGACCAAAGATATTGATTCCAGTAGAGACCGAGAAATTTTTTGCAGAAAGGGGTATGTGCTGCTCCGTATATCGGTATGTAACGTGGTAGGAAAGTGGTCAAAGAGGATGATTAGCTCTTTCTGCCGTACTCCTGCTCCGGTATGCGGTGCATCCCGCCTGGGAGCGACTCGCTGTTGCTCCGTTGGAGCTTCAGCTTCTCCATCAGCTTCCCTATCGTGACGTATTCTTGAGGCTCAACAAAGCCGCTCGGCTGCTGCTGGAAGAAGCTCATCACCAGCTCGAGCGCCCGTCTGGCATCCTCCTGGGTCGGTGAAGATGCAGAACTGCTGCCCGGGCTGATGGGCGACACCTGCTGCGTCGTCGTAACAGGGGTTATGGCCGGGAGTGGGGGCGGCTGCATCGAGCTGCTTCTCAGCAGCGGAATGCCCGAATGCATCGTCTCCTCAACGCCGCTGAGTGGAGGGTCCGATATCGGCGAGTCGAGCGCAGCTGATGTAACGTATCGCGGTGTCTCAGCCTCTGAGGATGATGGAGGCGAGCCGTAGGCGTCTATGCCAAGCGCCGAGAAGGTCTGGCTTCGGGACCTTTGCAGCCCCTGGCTGCTCGCGGGCATGCGCGACTGCTGCGACGGCATGAAAGGACTGGGTCCACAGGCAGAGTCGGGTGTGAAGAAGGGTGACGTTGGACTTGTGGGGCCGGCTGAAAAGGTCGAACCTGCCGCATCAGTGAACACACTGGAGAGGGATGTGTTGCTCTGCGAGTGAGAAAAAGGACGGTGGCCGTTGGTGAGGTCTCCAAAGCTGTCGGGGCTCTCCGTCTTGAGGTTTTCTTCGCTCTTCATTGAGCTCAGCGTTATCGATGACGGGGACGCGACTCCGCTGGGCGACGTAGGAGAGATTCCGTTGGGCGTGTGCGTGGCCGACGCGGGGTTGGACGCTTCCGACTCTTCAGCGATCGAGTTCTTCCTCGACTTGGATCCAGCTCCCATCAGGTTGTTCTTCTGCTTGAACTTTTCCAGCCAAGTGTTGCTGTTCGCCTTCAAATGGTTCTCAGAGCTCCCGACCGACGTTGCAAAGAACCGCGCCTTTTCCTTGATCATCGCGTCCGTCAAAGGCAGACCCGACCTCTGGTGATTGCGCGCCCAGTTTGACAACGCTCGTTCTATGTCCGGGAACTTTCCCTTGGACCTCTTGATCGGGGAGCGGCTTCCGTCATCTTGATACAAGTACTTCTCCTTCTGCCGCAGAACCTTGGACACGGTGCTACAAAGGAAAGGTTAGAGGAGGCTCGGCTCAGGGATGCGACTGTCCATACCTTCGTTCCACGCCGAACATTGCTGGTGGTACAGACGTCAGCGCGCGCGCGTGCGTGGGATGCCAGGACACTTACCACCTATTTCGGTCTGCTTCACGGTGGGGTTCTCCTCGTGGTAGAGGCACATGCGCCGGCGGTCATTGTCCGTCAGCGTCTTCCTGGGAGTGCCCGACGAGCGCGTGGAGGTGGCGGAGACGGGCGTAGGGGTGGCGGAGACGGGGGCGGGCGCGGGCGCCGAGTACATGGGCGGCGGGGCATAGTTGGACTGGCTGGTCAACATGCTGGGCCATTGAGGCATGATGAGCGGCTGGAGCTGCTGGTGGGTGGTCCGCGGCGGCGGCGGCGGCATGCCCTGGGACATGGCGTGCGGGTACATGGGCTCCATGGGGAGGGGGTTGTAGGCGAATCCATTGTAGTCGTGGACGGGCGAGTGGTGCTGCGAGTGCGGATACTGGGCGCTGCTGTCGACCCACTGGCCGGTGGCGTCGTGGTATCCTTGGTCTGGATGGGGGTGGTGCTGCTCTTGCTCCATGCCCAGGTGACTCATGGCGGCGGCGGCTGAGGAGGGCGGTGGGGTCTGGCGAAGCTCTCTACGCGGACGTCTGGGTGGTCAAGTAGGGCGGGCACATGGGCGGGGAGTGGTGTTCCTGGCTAGGCGGCGTTCAGAATCGGCAGCGTGCATGCATGCATGGAGAGGACGACGGTTCCTGACGAAGCGAAACACCTGGTACCACGGCGCAAGGAAAAAGCAGAGGGCGCTGGGTGAAACAAGACGGGGCTGCGCTGACACTCTGCTCTCACATATGCGGCGGTGATGGGCCGGGTCCTGCAGGGCGGGCGCGGCGGGAGGTGTGGAGAGCGAGGTAGGGTCTGCCCAGGCCGTCTGGTAGCCTAGGTACGGTGCGCAGCGGTGCGGTGCGATGCGGGTGCAGAAGCGGGACGAGATGCGCAGAGGCCCCTGTTTTGTTTCGAGCTTGGGCATAGGATGGGGAAATGGCTGCTGGTCCATCGTTTAAACGGGCATGGCCGCTGGGGCACGGCGAGACGGCGTGCTGGGGCTTGCGGGCAGCGGTAGATACGGGCCAGCAGCAGCTAGCTCTGGCCAGGATCTGCCCTCAGGCGCGCCCTCGACGGGGCCGCGGGCGGCGGCGGGAGCCAGTGGGAAAGCGAGGCGCGGCGCTCCATGCTCGCCGCCAGAGCTTGACTGAGCTAATCAGCGAGATCGCCTTCGCCCTCAGCTGCCGGCCCGGCTAATCAGCGCGCTGAGGCGTGACCGCGCCGGCACGCGAGAGGGCTGCGAGAGATCTGTGTCGCGCCGCCGTTGTTGCGTGCCTGCGTGGCGGCGTGCAGTGCAGCGAGACAGAGGCGCGGGCACCGGCGCGCGCGGGCAGCCAACGTGCTGACGAAGACCCCCGGCGCGCACGAATCGAAGATCCGCCGCGGCGCCTGCGATGCCCTGCGATGCCCTGCCGTCGCACATCCAGCCGTCGCAACGATAGCGGCCGGCCAAGCGCGACCGCCAGCGGTGGCCCGGGTGTCAGCAGCGGAGCCAACGTCAGGTTTGGCGCCCGGGGCGGCCTGCTGAGTCGCTGCTTGAAGGCGGTGGCCGAGCGTGCCCCTGCAAATTGGGCCTTGTCCACGAATCACCAGCGGGGAAAAAGAAAAAGCCGCAAAAACCAAGCCGATCATCTTCGTATTATTTCCTCTCGACTGCGCGCCCCAATGCCGGCCGACGTCCTGGGATGCGTAAGACACCGTCGATAGCGCCGTCTGGCTGGTCCGTCGGCACCAGGGCCAAGAGCGCTGCCTCCGCCGGCCGTGGGGTCGCTGGTCAGGCGTAACTGCCAATCCCTTCACCTTTCGTCGATCAATAAAAAGCCCGACGTGCCCGCGCGCAAAGTGGCAGAATGCAATAAATACCAAGGGCCTCCACTTCCCTAACGCCTGAGCACCAATCCACGCCCGGAGCGCCACCCAGTCCTGGCCGACCGGGCCCGCACGCGGCAATCAGCAATTGCATTTGATCTGCTCCGAAATTTTCGGCGCCACACCCGCTGCCCTGGGTCCGTCGGGCTGCCTGCTGGCGACCGCGGGATCACCGCTTGATGATGGTCACTAGTCGTGCTGTTAGCTCCCATCATGCGCGCGCTGGCCCTGCGCTAGGTACTTACGGATGTCTTCGTCCTCGAGCTGGTGGCTCAGTCCAACCCGCTGCGGCTGGTGCTTGACCGACTTGCCGTACACAATCGCGTGCTTGAACTGCTCCAAGATGCTCTTGTGGATTTGGTTACACTTGCCGCCGCCGAGTCAGTATTATGGAGAATTCCGGGCTAAGCGCCAGACTGGACGGTGACTTACGAAATCTTCCACCGTACACGCCGTCGCCCTCAGCACGACTGGCTCGCTGTAATCCGGCATTTTGCCCTTGGGCTTCGTGTACACGCGCCGGAGATTAAGCTTTTCCCACATCTGCTCCAATAGCTCGTCGACGTTCCACCCATGCTCGGAGCTGATGGGGCATGCGTTCGGAATCCGGTACAGCAGGTCAAGCTCCTCGATCGTGATAGCATCGATCTTGTTCAGCGCGTAGACGACCGGGATGTACGCCCTGCTCTTGGCTTCCAGCACATCAATAAGGTCATCAATCGTGGCGTCGCAACGGATGGCAATATCCGCCGACGTAATCTTGTACTCCTTCATAACGGCTTTGATCTCCTGCAGGGCGGAAATTTAGCGGAGTGCGCTCTTCTTCTGGAAGGTGCTTCTTACGTCATGGTCGATGTTGTTCAGGGGCACCGTGTTGGTGATGTTAATGCCGCCGGTATCCTTCTTCTTGTATACAATGTTGGGTGGGCTCTTGTTGATGCGGATTCCGAAGCCCTCCAGTTCCGTTTCGATGACGCGCTTGTCAGTGAGGGGCTTGTTGACATCCAGGACGATAAAGATAAGATGGCACGTCTTTGCGACAGCGATGACCTGGCGACCTCTTCCCTTGCCGTCCTTGGCGCCCTGAATGATACCGGGCAAGTCGAGAATCTGGATCTTGGCACCGTTGTAAATGACTTGTCCGGGAACGGTCGTGAGCTATGCGCAGTCAGCCCCGCCCTTACCTTCCTACAAGCGCAATACTTACCGTAGTGAACTCATATGCAGCAGCTGAACCGATTGTTAGCTTTTAATTTCAAATATTTGGAGATGTAAGTGGCGAACCTTCTGAGTGTTGTCCAGTCAATCTACTCATCAATGTCGATTTACCGACTGAAGGAAAGCCGATGAAACCACTGGCGATTGCGTCAGTTCCTGAACTAAATGCGCACGCCGGTGTTTACTCACACACTGGCCACACCAGTTCTCGCCACGTCGAAACCAGCTGTCACCCGTGTGAGCTCCTAGCCTCAAATACAGACCAGTCCAGGAGGACATACCTCCACCACCGCCGCCACCACCCGACGGGGTCATAAGCTCCTTCTTCAACTTCGCAAGCTTCGCCTTAAGTTGTCCTGCAGAGCCTGTCAGCCAAGCCGTTGGTCTCGTTGGTGCGTATGTGCCGCTGCGTACCCAAGTGGAAGGACGTTGCCTTGTTCTTCTGCGTGCGAGCCATCTGTACGGCGTAAGCAAGGTGCTGTCGCAGGGCGATTGGATTCGCTGGGACGCACTTCGGTCTCGATTTCCTTGATCTGTTGCGAGGCACATTAGCTGCTGCTGCTGCGAAAAGGCTTCGCCGCCGTCACACACCTTATCCACGGTTGTCGCCATGATGCCGGCTTTTGCGTACTCGACGCTGGTTTTGGAAAGATGCTAGAGGCTTGAAGATTCGAATGCAGGTGCTACGGGGGCTCGCTGGCTGGGGGAGTCGCGCAGTACGTTGGCGGAGGTCGGTTGTCGATATGGGAGAGAGTCGTGGAAATTCTTATGACGTGCCAATCAGAAAAACGTGGGGCAGATCTTCGGTTGGCGGGCGGCGCAGGCCAGGCACCAAGGCATCACTCACGCCAGACGCCAACCTTGGAAGGCGGCGGCAAGGCCGGAGATCGGGCGGACGCCGCCGTATTGCGGCGACTTTCGCGCTTGTGTCCAGGAGAACTCCTTGCATCTGATAACTGCCTCAGGCTGCTATTCGCTATCTTGTTCGAGCACGTCTTCGCGCAACGCCCTGCTGTCGCTCGCCGGTGAATCACGCGACTCCTCGGCCTGCTGTGCTAGGAAAGCAGAGTACGCGTCTGCTATCCTCACTGATCGCAGGTGGTACCTGGACGTGCTCCTTGAGCCTATCCCATCGCGCTTCACCGACAGTAGCCGACGTTACGTACCTCGGGGCACGCTTAGAGGTGGTCGGCGACCTCTCCTTTTGCATGCACGACTCGCTTTTAAGGGCGCCCGCTTCCTTCACTTCGTAACTGCATTCACTCCGCAATCATGACTGCTCTCGACACCAGCGTTGCCGCAGCGCCCAGCCCCGGGCTGCCCAAAAACCACGAGCTGGACGCGTTCCACACGCTTGTCCAGGACCTGAGCCGAGTTCTCGGACCCTCGTCCGGCATAGACTCTGAGGACGTCGATCCCGCGGAGCTCCAAGCCCTGATGGAAAGGTACACGTCGATTCCGGCCGAGTGGCAGAAGTATGCCTTGGGCGACTACAGCCGAAACTACACTAGAAACCTAGTAGACAAAGGAAATGGCAAATCAAATCTGTACGCGTTCCGCTGCGCCTGTGGTGATTCGGGGCTCGTCCAGAATTAAGGCTGACCGACCCCGCAGGCTTATACTAGTCTGGAATCCCGGCAAGGGCTCCCCCATTCACGAGTCAGTGCACCTACACCCTCTGTACCGGTACGGGAGCGCTCTACTGACGGCCTCGGCAGCCATGCCAATGCCCACTGCGTGATGAAGGTCCTCAAGGGTACGCTGAAGGAGACCTTGTTCGCCTGGCCCGATCCAGACCTGGCCAAAGAGGGGAAGCCCGCCCCCCCGCAGGTCCAGAAGGAAACGCTCTATCATGAAAACGGAGTCACGTACATGTCCGATCAGCTGGGGCTCCACAGGATCTCCAATCCGGATCCCGAAAACGTGGCCGTGTCGCTTCACCGTAAGTGCACCCTGTCCCACATTTGCCGCTTCGGGCTAACCGGCGGCTTAGTCTACACGCCGCCCAACGCCGAGTACTTTGGCTGCCAGATATTCGACGAGACGACGGGCAAGGCCAGTCATGTCTCGCAGTGCAACTTCTTCTCTGTCGTTGGTCACAAGCTCTGAGGCTGTGACATGCTTAGGCCGGAGCTAGCTCAGGCCATCCATCCCGCGGAGTCTTAATTGGAGGGCAATGGGAGTTACGGGCCAAGGTTCGGGTCAACGTCAACGAGTCGTTGAGTCTCGCGACTTATCGTTTTCGGGGTTTCTTTTTTCTGCAACGTCTGCGCCGGATGTCCCCTTCTAGTCCAGCAGAATGAGATGATCTGATTCAAGCCGTATGGATAAGCATCCTTCGCTCATATTTGATTGCCGATCGTGCTCAACAGACGTCGGGGAGTACAAGCCATGTACCAACACCTCGTATACTCCTGCGCCGTCGGACTTGTGGTTGCCGAAGTGATGCTATTGTCAGAGCGCCCGGGCGGCTCGGATTGATTCCCCGAAGCCGCATAGTTGTTGGAATGCAAGCAAAGGCAGGGACTCTACGCTTTCAATCTATCACCATGAGGGACAAAAGTACTACCGGACCAACTGGAGCCAAGAGCACCGCGGGTAACGGTAACCGTTGCACACCAAAACTGCAGCCGGCCCGAGCAGCTCCTTCGTGAACTCTGTCGACAAGCGAGCGGCAACACGGGCAGGAAATTGCAGGATACATAGGTCGACGGGACTCAACAACAAGTAGGCGCGGCAAACGCCGTTGCCAGGCGAAAAAGTAAGTAGAATCTACAGGCTCTCGGGGCTGCAATGCCTTCGTTCTTCAAGCGGCGTGCATGAAGAATAGCGTCATCGGACAGCGGCGGGCGGCCATCTATGGTGTCTCAGTTCGCAGGATAGCGTTGGGCTCCCTCCCCACGGCCGGATCGAGGCGCCGCTAGCAGCCGCTCTCGCCGAGTCCACAGACTCCCGTCCCGCGGCGGGCATTGAAGTGCTGGGGGTCGTGCGCGCGGAGTCGAGGACGGCTGAGCCGCTGGTCGCAGGTTGGGAGCGCACTGGCATGAGCCGGGAGCTACTGGAGTTTAAAGCGGGAGAATTCGCAAGGCCAGGCAGCCACAGCCGCGGCCCGCTGAGCAGAGCATGGTTCTCGAGCGGTCGTTTTCCTCGGGGCAAGGCTTGCTGTGATCATAACACGAGACGAACCGTGCCGTGAAGGATAATATGCTGTGATCTGCCGGGAAAGACGGGTCTGGGGAGAGCGGCACGCGAGTACGAAGCAGCTCCACCTCCGCCGATGCGCTCACTACGTAGCTTGGAGAGCCACGGAGCACAGAGCAGTGCTTACGTGCTTGGCGCATTCTCCGCGGCTGAGCGCGACTGTCTCGTAAGTATGAATGTACAAACACCTGGATTCCCTCGCGAGCAAGTGATGCAATGCCGGCCTCCGCAACGCGCGGCCCAGGCCTAGGCCTGCAGCGCCGCAGCCACGCCGGCGGCGAGGGCGGGTGAGGGCACGGGGCTGGGCGGCGGCGGGCGGTGGCAGCTTGGGGGATGCCAAGGACACGGTTCAGATCACCGGGCGACTCAAGCCTTGTGGCCCTGAGCGCGCAGACGACACGACGACAAGACATGACGGGGCGTGCAGAAAGCCGTCACTCGACACGAAAGACTACCCAATGCCACTGGCGCTGCCGCCGCACGTAGCGCACCTCCAGTCCTTCTCCGCGCGCTCGCCGACTGTCCTCGCGGCCGCCTTCCTCGTCTCCTCGGCCCTCGCCGCCCTCGTCCAGTCGCCCGAGCACTCGCTTCTCGTCGCCGCCGTCTCGTGGGCGCTGCTATGGACATACAGTAGTGCGCGCGTCGGGCTGCGGTCCGGCTGGGACAATGCGCTGCGCCAGCGGTACAGCTGGGTCGCCGGCGCCCTGCTTGCTCTTGCCGCCGTCTGCGAGCAAACGGCGCACGACAAGGAAGGCGTGTGGTGGACCAAGGTACGTTCAGGAACAGCCTCGAGGCATGGGCATGGCCATTGACTCCGACCGCAGGCGCTCCTTCCGGCGACGCTGTGCGCGCTGCGCTCCGCCGATGTCGTGGCCCGCAGCTCCCCTTTCATGACGCTCGAGGACCTCCACCAGGGCCCCGACGCCAGCCGCTACGATGTTTCGAACGGGATGCTGGCGGTGCTGACGGCGGCAGGCGTGGGCGGGCTCAGCGTCGCGACCATCCTGCCGCATGTGCTGGCGCTGTCGCTGTGCAGCGCGCTGCTGACCAGCATTGCGCTGCTGGTGCTCGAGCACGCCATCACGTCGATTAGAGACTATAAGCCCAGCATGAGCAACGGGCCGTCGCCCATCATCCCGATGCGGCCGCGGTCCAACACGGTGATCCGGTCGGATGCCTGGCTGGTGGCGCTGCGGGACACGGCGGCGGTGGTTGCGCCCGCCTGCCTCGTGCTTGCCTTCGTCTTCGAGCGCAGCTTCAGGACCGACACGATATACTACGGGGTGAACAGCGACGCGGTCGGCGTCTGGGAGCACGCGGGCCGGCTCTGGGCGCTGCAGCTGGGGCTGCAAGGAGCCTCGACGGCCGCAATTAAGCACCTGACGCTCTTCTCCATGGTGAGTTACGGTCCCATGCAAATCCCCGCCGCTAGCACGCATCGCACTATCTCCCCATGCGTGCTGCTAATATCTGCCTTTGCCGCCTTATCTCCAACCGTCCGGCACCTCGCCCATTTCGGCTCGGGCGCCGCATATCTGGCTGATTGCACGTCAATGCGAGAGGTGGTTGCACGCAACCCGCCCTTCGGTCGCGCCTGGAATGCCATAACCCGCACTCCCCACCCGCTCCCCGCTAGACAAAGCGCTCTCGTCGCAGATGCTAATGCTGCTGGCTGTCTAGATCCGACACGCTGGAGCCTTCCCCGCCGCCTGCTCGACTGTGGCAGCGCTCCTCGTCGCCCGTTCTTATGCGTTCCCCTCCTTCGCCAGCTTCTGGTTCGCTTTCATTTACGGCGGTGCCGGTGCTCTGTCCTTGGGCAGCAAATCCCCAGCCGGCAACATGATGCTGGCCAGGCAATTCCTCACCGCGCTCTCGGTGGTGTCTTTCGTCGTGCTGAGCATAAGCTATTTGCGCCAATCTATCTCGACTTTCGACGCTCTGCGCGATGCTACGCCCAACGATCTTGGATTTGCCCCATCCGATCCTCTCAGCCCGCTTGCGCTACCTTCCCCCAACGTGCACCCCATAGAACAGCTGGTCAAGGACGCCGAGAACAACTGGGAGCAACAGGTATCACGTCAATCGCAGAACCTTGGCGACGCCGTGGCCGAGTACCGAAAGCGCTACGGCATTCCTCCGCCTCCCAACTTCGATCGATGGTTCGATTTCGCCAAGAGGAAAGGTGTCCGGCTTATCGACGACGGCTACGACTCCATCTACCATTCGCTACTCCCGTTTTGGGCGCTGAAACCGGCCACAGTGCGCTCCCGCGTCAAGGAGGCGCTCGGCCATGGTGAAAATGCGCTGATCGGGCTGTTGATCAGGGACGGACAAGCCACGCATATTGAAGGTGGTCAGGATTGGCAGAGGGAAGCGACGTTGGGGATGCTCAAGAACTTCCTCGCTTTCCTTCCGGACATGGACCTTGCCTTCAACATTCACGATGAGCCACGCGTCGTTGTACCGAATGACGAGTTGTCCCGCCTCGTGGAACGCGCCAAGGACGCCCGCATGTCTGTGGCTACGGCCAGCGAGCCACCAAAGAACCAGTTTTCCAAGCGCCCGAAAGACATGAACAATGGCAAGCGAGTGGAGGAGGTCAAGACGACCCGCTTCAACCGGTTTGCGCATCAAGGAACTTGGACCCATTCTCGCCTTTCCTGCCCACCAGACAGCCAAGCGCGGAGCATCGACGAAAACCCAAAGGACAACTTGACCGCGTACGCTGCCGGTGACCTTGGTTTCGTCTACAATGTCACGGCCTTCTCCGACATCTGCAATGCTCCTTCGTTGTCCTCCAGTTTCGGTTTCTTCGACCGGCCCAATGCCTTCAATCTCGTTCAAGAGCTGTTCCCTATCTTCTCCCAGAGTAAGATCAGCAGCTATCAGGACATCCTGTACCCGAGCCCATGGTACTGGTATGGAAAGGTGCCGTACGACAGTGACCGGGACGTTGCATGGGGGGACAAGACAGACAGCCTTTACTGGCGAGGTTCAACAACAGGTGGTTTCAGCCGCAACGGCGGCTGGCGCCGCCAGCATCGCCAACACGTGGTCGGCCGCCTGAACGAGCCCGGCAAAGCCCTCATCATGGCGCAGCAGGAGCAGCGCGACGAACAAGGCAACGACGGCGCCGTCTGGGGCCCCAAGACGGTGTCGCGCAAGGACTACGCGGAGCTCATGGACGTCCACTTCTCGCACATTGGCCAGTGCGACCCGGGCGACTGCGACGCGCAGCGCGAGTTCTTCAAGCTGGAGCCGGCCGCGGACCAGCAGGACGCCTGGTCGCACAAGCACCTGCTCGACATGGACGGGAACGCCTTCAGCGGCCGCTTCTACGCCTTCTTGCAGAGCAAAAGCATGGTGTACAAGATGGCCGTCTTCCGGGAATGGCACGCCGACTGGCTGCAGCCGTGGCTGCACTACGTCCCTCTCTCGCTGAGGGGCGACGAGTGGCTGGAGACCATCCGCTTCTTCTCGAGCAGCGAGGGGGCCGATGGTAAGAAGATGGCTAAGAAGATGGCGGATGAGGGGCGCGATTGGGCGGGGAAGGCGTTGAGGAACGAGGATTTTGAGGCTTGGTTCTTCAGGCTGCTGCTTGAGTGAGTGATGTGAATTTTCCCCCTTTGATCATTCCCTTGCTGACAATTCGTCGTAGATACGGCCGCCTCATCGACGACAACAGAGATACGATCGGATACCCCGGCCCTTGAAGCCCACGTGCGGTGCTGCTTTTTTTGTTGTTTGTTTGTTTGCCCTTCTAATCTTTGCTCAAACTTTCGTATCCAACAAACACGATAGAGACGGTTGTTTTCCCCCTTCTCAACACACACATCGCTGCCGGCGCGCACACAACAGCATCGTCTTGGCGTTATTATGTGTATCGACCTTTTTATTTCCGTTTTCTCTGTACTATTTCCGGACCGTTGGTTTTCTTCTTCGCTCGAGGCAATGGACTCGTGTCGGTTTCTATTGGCTCGCGCTCGTCTTCCTGTTTAAATAAAAAAAATTGTATATGCGGATTTTCGATTGGGAATGAAACCGCGTTATGGAAATGGCACAAACGACTCTTATCAGTTGGATCGTTGGGCGAAGAAATGGTGACGGTCCTGGTCCGCCCGGGTGCCTTCTTCTGCTGTTGGCGCTGGAGGCGGGCGAGCGATGCATTGAATGATCTGATGTACGATTGATTGTGCTGCTGCTGCTACTAGGCGTGTGAAAAATGGCAGAAGAAAGGTCGTTCGTTCAGGCACCAGTGCAATGTGGTTTCGTGATCGTTCCGCACCGCCGCGTACACACTCACTGCCTTCTCCGGAAGTTGCATCCCCTTCGTTTTTTCTGTACAAAACCTTTCGGAGGGACGGTGCAAATGGAATTGCAGATTCGACGTTTCGAGTCCAAAACTCAACTCAGGGATACAGACGTCCAGTTTTTCTCTCCTCTCGTGTTGCTGAATACGATGGGCGAAAAAGGGGTAGTCCGGCAGCTAGATCTCTCTCTTCCCGACCCACCGTTTTTCCATGTGTAAGAGAAAGAAGGGAAGGGCACATACGAACAATCTTTCCTTGTTCCCCCCTCTCGCTCTCTCTCTCTCTCTCTCCGCGACTCACGAAAACATGGGGAGGGAAAAAAAATTTCCGAACGAAACCCCCTTCACCCCCTCACGCACTTCAGCGAGAAAAAGGCAGTACTCGACGAGAAAAGTACGATTGATATTGTTGGAAAGCTCGCCCCAAAAAAACAAGGTTTCATATCATACAATATACAGAGTAGTACAACTTGGAAAAGCCAGTACCGTAGAGTATACCCGGGTCGAAAGCAGGAGAGTGAGAAAACATAGAGAGAAAAAAAAGAAGAAAGGGCGCTCGGTCGGTAGGTCGGTCGGTCGGTAGAGGTAGAACGAAGTCAAGACAATCCAAAAGAACCCTCGAGCATACGCCGGACCAAATAACGAAGGGAGGAGAAGGTTACACGAGCGAGAGACGAGAACGAGGACGAGATGAGAAGAGAGAGACATCTCTGACTGACTGACTGCTTATAAGCGAGAGTGAAACTAGCGCAACTGCGCCCAGCCCAGGCCGTGGGACATGGGGAACGCCACGATCAGGAGAAGGAGAAGGAAAGAAAGAAAAAAAAAAAGAGGGGCGAAGGTTGTAAGTAGCCATCGAAAAGCTACCGCTACCGCTCCACCGTCACCTTCACGCCCTCCACCCCCTTGAACAACTGCTTCACCCCACCACCACCACCACTTGTATCCACCCCGCCACCGCCACCGCCCTTCCCATCAACAAGCACCACACTGCCCCCTCCCCCCTCTTCAACCACCACCTCGGCCCCGACCACGCTCCCGACGACCCTCCGCACCACCTCCATGCCGACCTCCTCGCGCACCAACCAGTGCCCGGCGCCCTCGCACACGACGACGGCGCCGCCCTTGATGCCGAGGTGGTCGCCGACGCCCTCGAGCGCGAGCCGCCAGTCGAACGCGACGTCGTCCTTGCCCGCGACGATCGTCGTCGGCGCGCGCAGGGCGCCACGCGGGCCGCTGCCCGCGCTGTCGAAGATCGAGGCGCCGACGCTGAGGCTGGAGCGGCGGCGCTGCTGCTGGCCCGTGGTGGCCGAGGGGTTGTTGTTGTTGGCGCCGCCCGTTGGGTTGGTGCCCGTGGCGTAGGTGCCGTAGAGGCCGCCGCCGGCGATGCTGGAGCGGCGGCGGCGGTGGCGCGCGCTGAGGCCGTCTTCGTCCGAGCAAGCCGGTGCCGGCACGGGCCCGGAGAAGGACGCGAACTTGCTGCTGGTGGGCGAGGTGCCGGTCGAGGAGCCGACGAGGGTCGAGTTCGAGCTGTCGAGCACCGACAGCGAGAGGATCGTCTGCAGGCTCTTGGACCAGTGGCCCAGGATCAGGCCGTCGCGGTAGTAGCGCGTTTTCTGGAACCAGGCGTGGCTGGACGAGGCGGCGCGGGCGTGGACGGTCGGCGGGTAGGTCGTCGGCGTCGAGATGTCGTTGACGGCTTGCTTCTCTGGGACGACGGGGAGGTGTTGTTGGGATATGCTGGTTTTGCATTGGGCAATGCTCGGGCCGAGGGAGCTGGCGAGGGCTTCGGCGGCTTCTCTTCTGTAGTTGCTGTCGCTGCCTTCAATGACTGGTTTTGGCATGGCCACGCGGTGGATCTTGCCGAGGAACCAGGTGCCGGTGAAGGAACCTAGCACTTTGGCCAGGATATCAGGGAGAGTGAAAGCAAATATGTAATGAGATTTGCTGAGTTGCGAGAGCAACGGTCGAAGTGTTTTCCAACAGTTGCGGAGGAGGCGGAAGTTCAGCGGCTGTTGTAACCACGTGTGGCACATGCGGCGGGCCGAGGAAATGTGTGCTTGAGCATTGGCAATCCAAAGTCTGGGCTATTGATGATTAGCAATTTTCATGGATCTGAGACTAAGTAAATTGAACCAAGTGAAACGAATTGAAAGAGTGAGACGAAGCTTTGAGCAATGCCCAGAGTGAACTGCAGTCGAAGCAATATGTAGGAAGTGATGGGGTTGAGATGACAATAAAACCAGGTACAGATAGCAAAATACGTCCAGTGCAATGTATAACACACAATTAAGAGGAGACAGAAGAAATCCACCGACACCGAGAGAGTAATAAAGAGAGGATGTCCACTTACCAACACAACGCTCATAATAACGAAGTGGTCCGACAACTGCGGCGCCTCGCTAGCAAGCCTGCCAGCCACCGCACCGCCCCAATCATGGCTCACAAGCACGACCTGACCCCTTTCATCAAGCGCCCCTCCTACGGCACCTCCCTCCTCGCCGCTGCCGTCCACGCCGTACTTCTCCCGCATGCCCAGCACGAAGCTCGTCACCGCCTCCAGCACGTTGTACGCATTGTACTCGGGCAGGCCGTCGCTGCCGCCGAAGCCGGGCAGGTCGAGCGCCACGTACACCGTGTCGCGGTCGACGTTACGCTTCTGGGAGAGGTAGTCCTTCCACAGCGCCCAGCTGTCGGGGAAGCCGTGCAGAAAGATGACCAGGTTGGGCCGCGGGCCGGCGTCCCAGCTAGAGGCGACGTAGTGCAGGACGATGGGGGATTCGTCGGGCGTGGTAAAGAAGGCGTGCGTGAAGCTGGGGATGGGTGCTTTCGAGAGATCCCAGAAGCGGTCGCGGGCTGTGACGGACGGGGGCTGGCTGTTAGCTTGTGTGTACTGGATATCATCTCCAACGCGGTTTGACGGACACTAAGGATGAATTGAAGTGTGACAGAGGAGGGAGAGGTGATGGGCTGGACGGACCGTCAGCCAGCTCCTTATCGCTAACTTTCCTGCTGCGGCGCTGGAACATGAGGCCATCGCGGAGGGCGGACAAGGCCCAAACGAGGCCGACCAACAAGCCGTAGCTGAGGGTGAAGGCGCGCCACAGCGAGCGGGCCAGCTTCGACTCGGGCGTAGAGGCTTTCGACTCCATTGCCGGGTCACGAGTTCTCCTCGTTGTGGGACTCCAGTCTCGCATTCCGGCGGGTTGCTGGCGTGGTTAGAGTACGGGGGGTAGGTAGATGGGCAGAAGCAAGGAAACGGTGTCTGCACGCTTTATCACTCGCGGGGAAAGGGGAGTAAGGGCGGCGATGGACGGATTGCAGTCAGTCAAAGCCGAGGGCGGCACATGGCACACACTTGATAACAAAAGCTCCTTCGTTCGGCGGCGGCCAAAAGAGGCTTCCCCGCTACGGCAGTATCGCGGCGGCGGAGGAAGCGGACAGAAGCTAGTACGTCGGGCAACAAGGCAGGAAGTAGTGGCTGTGCGGGAGGGGAAGCGTGCAACGAGCAAAGGGCGGGGGCAGCGTCAAGCCGCTCTTAACATACGCCGCTAGAGTATTCGCAAATCGTCGGGTTCCCGGCGCGCGCAGCTGCCGCGAGGCCGGTGCGTACAGGCCAATTCCCGCGTGTGCAGCGAGGCGGAAGGAAGCGGCGGCAGGTGGGTGACTGGCTGGCGGTGGTGGTTGCAGGCGCACGCGGTGAGAGGACGCAAGCAGGCGGCGGCGGGAGCTGTTGCTGGGAGCTCCCGGCCGATGATGCAACCCGCCCGTGCACAGACCCACCTCCCGCGTGTGGGGAAACGGCGCCCTACGCCTGCCCTCCCACCACCCTCCGTGCCTCCTTCCCTGTGTGCGGCTTTGAAACGCGATCTTCGCTGCCGTGCTCCCTGCCAAAAGTCCCTCACCAGCATCACCGGCAGGAGCTGAGAAATCGATCGCGAGCTCTCCCGATCCCACCGACCTGCTCGCTCTGGTCATCCGCCGCCTTCTATCCAGCGCACCAGCTCGCCGATCGCCCGCGCTTACGTCCATAGCGCCGCCTGAAGCCATCCGCCTGGCCACGTACGTCTTGACAAGTAATAATCCTCCTCCGCAACGTGCTACGCATACGGGCCCGCGTAGCGCGTCTGTGCTTTCAAAGCGTACTGCCGCGTGCCACTGACTTGATGCCGTTCCGCCCAACACGGCCAGCACGCACGCCCGGAGTGGAAGGCCCCTGGATTGGGCCTGCGTCAAAGCCGAACATCGAGCAGACGGCCCTCCGCCCTGTCTCACGCAGTGCCAGCCGTCCACGAGACACACCGTAGGGCCCCCATTGACTGGCCAAGTCTTATCCTGCGCTCAGCATCAGACGTCATTGGTGAGACGATTTTTCTTCAATGTGTTAAACATATGCTTTATTTGAGTGACGCCATGTACCTGCCCCTGCAGCCTGGGGCTGCGTTAGTGGTGCAAGACTTGCCGAAGAGGGGCGTTGATGCATGCAAGGTGAAAAGCAACTCACCTTCTCACTCCTCTCAGATGATCGCCACGTTCCCTTGACTCACTGTTGCTTGAATACCAGTCCTGTGGGGAGGAATATAATACTTACACAGACCATCATTCATCCAGCCAATGACTATCAAGCACGGGCGAGAAACGAACAGTCGAGCTGTACGGTGTATCTCATTTTCATAGACCATAAAGAGGTCGTGGCATTTAGCATACAGGAAAGGAGACTGAGAAAACGACACCAGCGCCTGGACATGCCGAACAAAAGAAGCCTCAGTAGAGACATGCCAGGAAGAAGAGGATATCGGAAAAAGTACAAGTAACCACCAAAGACGGATTCAGTACAGAGTCGGGATATGAGCAGCTGAAAGTGGCCGAGCATAAAAATCCAGATGTTTCCATGAAGAGGGGTGGATGCACAAAGGCTATGCTGCGCAAGCCATGCAGAACAGACACCGAAACAAGGAAACCAGGCTGTACTCAAGGATGGTCAAGAGGCCACAGCCGAGAGAATATAGGTAGAGACGTGGTTGAAGGAGAAGACATTACTCAGGGCTGCTGCTTGGGAGAACACTAGGAGAGAATACTTGGCGAGAGAATACCAACAATCGTCACTTCGTAACAAGAGAAAAGTGGGCGGATCAGGGCCGTTCAGTTGGGCTCAAGACATCCGCCTTCAGGTCCGCCTTCTTGTCGGACGACTCTGCCTCTTCGGCTGCGGGAGCGCTGCCGAAATCCGGCTCCGAGAATAGCGGCTTCGTGGTCTTTGCGGTAGAGCTTACTTCCTCTGCTTTTGGAGCCGTCTCCACCTCCGTCTCCGTCTCCATCTTCGTCTCCGGTGCTTGGTCGACGCTCCCCGGTCCGTTGTCTTTCGGGGTCTTCTCCTTTCCGTGCGGGCTTGCGCGGCCTGAAAGGCTATGGTGCTGAGCATCGTTGTGAGGACGAGGGACCGAATGTTCCGGCAGCTGCCGTGCAGGTGCGTTTGAGGCGGATGCTCGCCTGAGATGCTCGAGTTCGAGAAGAGACGAGCGACGTAGCGTCTCAAGTCTTTCTTCGGGATTCTTATTCGCAACGCTTAGTCAGCTCTCAGTTGTACAGGCGGGCAAGTTCGAAACACTAGGCTTTTGAGGAGACAATAGCAGGCACACCAGCGTATCTTCTGCCCACGTCGCCTCCCTGTTCGTTTTTGACCTCCCTGGCAGACTTGACCGGTACAAACTGCCCAGGGAACTCCGCCGTGGAAGTGATATGAGCAGTTGCACTCAAAGCAACTGATGTTGCAGCCAAGACCTGCGAGGTGTGCAACGATCGAGAGAATGGCCGACGAGGTGGAGAACGCGAACGACGAAACAAGTCAAGATCATGGGAACGGAAGCCGCATTTGGGGCATCCCCAACTAAAAGTGCCTCTTACCCATTCAGCCTGCGATGGCACCCCTTCAGCGCCTGGCAGGTCGCCTGCCTCGTCTCGCTCGTTTCCCCAAAACGTCGGTCGTCGAACCGGTGCAGGCGTCACGGGAAGACTAGGCCTCTCAACTGCACTGGGGAAGTCAGTCAAGATTAGGCTTTCACGGCGCCCACTGGTGCCTTCTCCAGTAGGCGAGAAAAGCTCAATGGGCTTGACCAGGCCTTCGAGCGATAAGCCACCAGGCTTGGACTTCTTCATCTGTGCACCCATTACCGCGCGAACGTATTTCTCAATGCCAGGAACGCTGTCCCAAGCGTTGGCGCTGGTATGTCCGAAGCTTTGCCAGGGATCCTCGGGGGTCTTTGGCGTTGCAGATGGTGGAGAACTCTTCGAAGTTCCGTCGTCCCCTTCGGACGGGGGCGCTGTTGGAACACCCTCTGCAGACGAAGCAGTAGCATCAGCGGTAGGTTGTGGCTCTGGTTGAGGCGGCGAGAGGTCTTCTGCGAATACACGTGTAGGCTTCGGCCTTTCACGCTCCTGCTCCCAAGGAAAGATTGCTTTTGGCACTACTCGTGGCGCAGGCTTCGTCTCTGGCACTTCGTACCACATGTTCTTGGGAGGCTCCGGGTATGCGGCCGGGGCTTTGAAGAGCTGATGGTCCTCGCTAAACGTGTAAGTCTGAGTGGGGAAGTTTGCAGCCTCGGGCCGCGACTCTACTGGAGGAGCCGTGCTGGAATGAATTAGAAATGCTGGCGTTTATGTTAAAAGAAGGCCTACCGGGTAGCGTCCCACTCCATATGGGGCGGCGAATACCTCCCTTCCGACTCCCGCCGAGGAGGGGAAGAGTGCTGTGCGGGGTGCGTTGGTTGCACAACAGGCTGGGCGGGCTCGGTAAGCGAAGCTACACCTCCTTGGGAGGCGGGTGAAGGTTGAGAATCCGATTGACCGTTCGCCGAGCCAGCTTGCTGTATCGTGTTGGGGGCGGTCTGGAGCACCGCCTCGGCGTCGACATGTTCTGCCTGGGATCGTGTTAACATTTCAGGGCACACGGAATTTTATGCATCTTACCTTCTCACGAAGGTGTCGGTCATAGACAGCCCACCACCGCGCAGCGAGCTCGCTGTAGACGCCAGAGCCACCACCATATCGAGAGTCCTTGGACCAAGGCTTGTTCTTGCCGATGAAGTGCACGAGATTGATCTTGCTCTTGTAGTGTCGGAACGCGGGCTCCCACTGGTACTGAGCGTTCGGGGTGCAATTGTACAGGAAGCTGAGCCTGTGCCAACCTCTGTGCTCATAGTACTGGTTGAGTAGCCCCTGGTCTGCACCGTCGAAGCTGTCTCCACTTGTAGCCAGAGTTTGCAATGCCCAGTAGTCTCCCATGTTGGGGCTCACGACCATCACCCCACTGTTGAAGCAGTCGGGCCATCCACTGTCGGGAGCGGCGGCGAAGGGCGCCTCGAGGTCAAAGAGCTCATCGGGGGCTCGCAGAGCAACTACGTCAGCGTCGATGTAGACGAGCTTGCGGAATTGGAGCTGCCGCCAGAGCGCGATCTTGGTGAAGGTGTAGGCGAGGTCGGCGCGATCCATAAGGTAAAGATTGGCAGGTTTCGGATTGCCCACGCGCGGCACAGGAATCACATAGTCGTAAAGTTTCTATCATACCCGTCAACAAACGTTGTGATGAGGGCCAATGGCAGGCCAATGGCTACCTTGAGCTCCGAAATCGAGTCTCCAGACAGCGTGTCCAGCGTGATGAGAGCGGCAAGCTTCTTCGTCGTCCCACCATCGCGGAGCGAATGCGCAAGTACGGCGGCACCTGTAGGAATGAGCAATATGCGCTTCTCGAGCTCCGGAGTCGGGCTGGCAGCGTCGCGGCGCACCTGGCAGGTATGAGTCGCTCATGACGAGCTTCATGAACGTTAGCGCGGGACAGAGGGCAGCAGCGGGACGGACAAGTTACCGTGCAGTACGCATCCTCAGCTTGGGGCGCCATTGCAGCAGTTCGTCAGGGGGAGCAGTGCGTGTGGCGGTTTGGGCTTGGGCGGGCAGAGTTGGCGGGAGAGTAAATGTTTCCCCGCCGGGTCAACGAGCGTTGGGTGCAGCAGAGCCAGAGGCGCCGAAGCAGGGCGCGGAGAGCGGAGAAAAGCTGGGGGCAGATGTCACGCGGCTGCTCAACACGACGCCATGTCCACAAGCTCGTGCTGATTAGACAGCCGACGTGCGTGTGAGGCGTCGATTGCGGGTCCCTGTCTGCGCCGTTGCCAGGCCGACTTTTTTTTTTGCAGCGCAGCGCTGACTGACCTGCTCGCGAGAGCTCTGGGCGAGAGAAGCTTGGGCCGGCCCATGATGCAATCAATCCCAGGGAAGAAGCCCCCGCCGAGAGTCTCTCCGCCACGCCGTTGCAAGACCTGTGCATTGCAGTCGCTCGCCCTGCGCTCGTCTGCACATGTTCGACCGTACAACGCGCCATCCGCCCTCTCTCGACAGCGGACGGCCAGCGGGCTGAGTCGCCCGTGAAGCTACACACGGACCTCCGGGCGCTTAATTAATCTCAGTGTGCGCGACGGGCAAACGCTGCTAGGCCAAGCCCAACCTCGCGTCCCGCCTAGACGGTCCTCATACAAGCCATTCCGTCTTTGGGTCTCGTGCTGCAGCTCAATACATTGAAAACTCGCGGCCTCGCAGCAGGGCTCGTCGCAGTCGCTTTCGACACACGCCGGCAGAGACTACATCGGTCCTGAAATAGTTCAGACGCACCCTGCATCTGCATTTTGCGGCTGGGACGGTGCTGCCTCGTGATGCAGCCATTTGCCACCGAGCCTGGTCTCGTTTACGCTCGCTCACCAGACAAACGGCACCATCCTCGCTCGTCTCTCCACTGTCTCCCTACCAAATTTCGTCGCATACCACTCCTTCGTCCCAGCAGCCGTCACGCCCAAATTCACGCCTACAAAAACCAGAGCGCACAGCACCGTCTTGTTGGCCAATTGTCCTACCGGCGCAGCTACAATGGACAAGGCCAAGTAGAGGCCGCACTCGAACGTGTAGTGCGGGCACACAACGTAGCGGAAAGCGCCTCGGGTGGGCAGGGTGTACTTCGGCAGGCCAAAGAGATAGGCGTGGGCATCGTGCTGCTGCTTGGAGGCCCAAAGAAAAAGCATGGTGCCGATGAGCAGCTGCAAATCCAGCGACGGTGGCGCGCTTCCGCTTCCGCTTCCGTCAACCGACGCTTGCAAGGCCGGCGTCCCTTCGACCCAGACGGCAATCGACATGGCGCCGTAGAATAGGAGACCCAGCAGCCAGTGCGTGACCCACATCATGGATGAAGAAGGCCGCGATAGAACGGCGGACTCGTACAGGCGTCGCGAGCCTTGTACGAGCATAAGCAGCCAGGCTAGATGGACTCGTGCCACCGACATGGTGGCTGTACGATGGCCGGTGGCCTTGCCGGCGACGAGTTTCAGGAGGGCGCCATCGGTGGCATACTGCTGCGCCCAGAAGACGGAGCCGAGCACGGACAGGACGTAGAAGTGGGCGAACCAGCTGTGCGGGACGCGGTACGTCGCCAGGTGGTCGAGCAAGGCGGCGAATGCATTGCGTGGGCGTGAGGCTGGGGCGTCGGAGGTGTTTGCTGCGCGCGAACCGTAGGCCAGGAAGCGAGAGCGGAAGGCTGGGACGGCGTCGACGGCGAGAACCTTGCGCCTGCGTCAGCGAACAGCGGTCTGCAGCGGTGGGCGGGCTGCGCAAGCGAAAAGGACACGGTGGATTACAATCGAGGCTGCGGTGAGGAAAAGGGACCGCAGGAGGACGGCGGGCTCGAGGCGGGCGACGAGCGGGTGCAGGAGCGGGGAGGCCATGCCGCTCTCGCGCTGGGGCTGGGGGAGTGATAAGCTAAAGGCTCTGCGGTGTTTCGTAACGCTGTTCAGCCGGCTGTCAGAGCGTTAATGCCTCAACGCTTTCTATTCGCGCCGGCCCTCTCGCAGCAGCAGCCGTCGCAGCCGCGCTCTGCTCGCGGGCTCAGGGCTCAGGGGCAGGGTGGCGATAAGGTGATCCCGCCGGTGGGCAGGGCCAGCGTGTCGCGCTCCGCCCAGGCACCGCGAGCTGAGGGCCCCGGTACGGTATCACGAGTCGCAGCCGCGGTTTTGTGCAGCAGGCTGCCTTATGTCAGCGCCCGGCCCGTGCTGGCCGCCTCCTCTCTGTCCCGGCCAGCGGTCGCGCTTCCTCGCCTTCGCCTTCCCACACCTCCCACGCCTGCTCCGTACCGCTCTTTCCTCACCACCACCCCCTCCCCCGCCCGACGACACCCGCACGACGCACCGCCCATCGCATCCCTCCTCCACGTGCTCCCACGCGGCAAGCTGGCTGAAGTGCACGCCCAGATCGCCGTCCGACAAGCACTCGACGCGCACCGGTCTGCTGAGCAACTGGCGCCCACGGTCATCAGGCTTCACCCGGGCCCCCTCCAGCATGAGGCAGGCATCACCTGTGATCAAAAGTCCGTGATGAGCAGTAGCGCTGCTGTCGCTGACCACTTGCCGCCGCCGAATCCATCTGGCAACGGAGAGCCGCAGTCGGTGCAGCCTTCCCTCGATCGAGTCCGGTCTCCAGCGCCCCCGTCGTCCCCTCCACTTACCGATAAGGACAGCAAGGCCTCCGCCGTCCGCAATGGGAACCATGGACGAGATGCTCATGCCGAGCAGGATGAATCCGAGGCGGAGACGGTCGTGTTGTCTGGGCCCGAGCATGACGAGACGAAGAGGCCGAAGAAGGTAATCAAGCACGAACGCAATGACGATGACGAGGAGATGCGCGATATCCCATCCGCCAAGTTGCTGTCCGATGCCGCAAAGGACTCCATTGCTCGTAAGAGTAAGAGCCCTCGCCCACTGGCCCCTCCAAACGGCGTTCCAGACGCCAGGCGCAACGGCACCAACGGCCGTGAACGCGCCCATTCGCATGATAACGGCCCTGTCAGTCGCAAGGCTTCTTCCGCTTTCTCCAGTGACCATGACTACCCGCACAAAAACGCCTCGTCCGCTCGGATCAATTCTCACTCGCCCCCTCTCAGTCATGACTCACGTGCAAGAAGTTCATCCATTGCCGATACGCGGAAACGGAAATCACGAGAAAACCAAGCCGATTTGGAGCCGCCCCGGCAGCGGCACAAGACCGAGGCCCTCAGCAAAAACTCTAGGAATCCAGCGTCACCCATTGCAGCAGGCATCAAAGTTCACAAGAGATCGGCATCTACTCAATCTCTTGTGCAAAATGCCCAGAGCCGCAGGCGGCGTGAGAACATGCGCCAGGACAAGGATTGGGCCTCAGACGACAGCGAGGAATCGAATAATTCCTCACCCCATCCTCAATCCAATGTTCCGCCTCTTTCACGGCCAAGGCGAGGTGGCACGAGGTCCATGACGTCTCCTGTTCGGACTTTGCCGCCAGCAAAGAAAAAGGATGCGTTTGGTGCTACTCGGTTGCTACGCTGTTGCGAGAAGGGTGACTTTACAGCGGTCCAAAAAGCCTATGAAGCGTCTCCAGACGAATTGGACTCGCCAGATTATGCTGGCGTCACTCCGCTGCAAAAAGCTTCATTAAATGGGCATGAGGACATTGTGGAGTTTCTTCTTGACAAGGGTTGTGCGACTGATGGGCATGACTGGCTAGATCACGACACACCTCTCATCGATGCAACGCAGAATGGCCATGTCGAAGTTATCAAATTACTCCTCTGGAAAGCTCGTGTGGACCCGACATACGAGAACAAACACTTCAAAACGGCACTTGCACTTCTGGATTCGACCATCGATGAGGCTGACGAGATTAAAGCTGAACTGGAGAAGGCAATGTCGGAGTGGAAGAAGGAAAAGTCGGAGGATGAGTCTGAGAGTCGAACGCCCAGGAGCGTGGAAGAGTCAGTAGGGCCCACTCTGCTACCGAACGAGTACAACACCGAGGTTCTCCGCATCAAGTCCGAGCAAGGGGACAAACGAGCCGTGGACGAATTGCTTGCCTCTGGAATCATGCCAAACGTCGCTTGCGGCGTTGCTGCGGCACGTGGCGGTCATGACGAGATTTTGAGTTTCCTGCTTGCAACCGGACTTTCTGCCGACCACCGTGACCCCGCAAAGCACAACGAGACGCCTATGTTGGTTGCAATCAAGAAAGGCCATCTCAATGTGATTCGTCTTTTGTTGGCCCAGGATGATTTTGACCCGACGAGGAGAAATCGGGATGGGCTGACTTACTGGGAGTTCGCTGAGGATTTTGACGGACCGAATGCAAAGGAGGTTCGCATTTTGCTTAAAGAAAAGTACGACGAGCGAATGAAAACCAAGTCGAGACGGCTACGAAGCCCTGAAATGAGGCGAACGGATCCCAGAAGCCCGCGAAGGAAGATCACCGACCACGACAACCCTAAACGAACACATGAACGGGAGACGAGGGGGAGGACGTCCGACAAGAGTTCAAATAAACACAGCACACTGGACAACCACGCCAAACCGAAAAAGCGTTTGATATCTCGCAGAGAACTCAACCGACGATCTCGAGACAGCACATCAGAGGATTCCGACGAGGACGAAGAGGAAGTTCGCGGTCCGGCTCGCAATGTGCGTAGAAAGACAGGGCATACTTCAAAAGTCATCAGAAGCTCGCCCCATCCATCTTCGCCTGAACAAGAGAGATCCGAAGCACGCCCAACCCCAGCAAGACCCGCGAAAGCCGACGCCAAACGTGAACCTGAGCCGGAAGTGGAGCCAGAGCCAATCAAGGAAGACACGCCTGAGAGTGTGCGGCAGGAGCGTCGCCTTGAAGCGGAGCGGAAAGCGGCTGCAGAGAAGGCCCGAAAGGAGGAAGAGGAGAAGGAGGCGGAGAGACGAGCGGAGGAAGAACGGGCTCGGCTAGAAGCGGAAAAGGCACGGTTGGCGGCCGAAGAAGCTGAGCGTGCCCGGCTGCAAGCCGAGCGAGAGCGGATACAAGCCGAACGCGAACGACAGGAACGACTGGAGAAGCTCCCCCGAGCATTGAGGCGGGCATGTGAAAAGGGTGCAGATCGACCACTCCGCTTCAACTTTGCCACGAAGGAAGGCGGCATCGAGTACAACTTCTTGCCGGTTCACGTGGCCAAGAACTCAGACATCGATCCGGGCTGTTCAGAGTCTCGACGGGACGAGCTTTGGATGATGAGCTTCCAAGTCGTCGGCATCCTAGGACTTCCAGAACTCGACGTCAGGAAGGAGTTCGAGTCGTGGGAGTGCAAGCCCGTGTCGACCAAGCAGCTCCACGGCTTTCTCGAAACCTATGACATTTCGCAGCTTGCGGAAGACTTCCTGTTCGAGCGGCAGAACTGGCCGGGGTACAATCCGGAGCGGCAAAGCACGACGATTCAAGAGGAAAAGGCCAAGTTCCTGCAGCTGGAGCCGCTGTTCTGGGTGCGTTACGACGACTTTGTGTCGGCGACGAGATCAACGAAGTTCCAACATCTGTCTCAGCTGGAAATGCGAACGGCAAGGGCAAAGGTCAACTCGACGAGCACGCCACCACCAACGCCGCGGAGCTGGACGGAGGCGTTATTCGGCATCAAGCCAGGACCGGACTTTGAGCGCAGGAGCAAGAGCCGGTCCGTGTCAGTGTCATTGAGTTAAATGTATGGGTTTGGCAGGAGTTTGGGGAATTGGCCGGGCAATGCATCTGGGAGGCGCCATGTAGGGGACCTGAAACTACTACTGTTCATGTTGTGTATGTTCACGAACGCGCTTCGTTGCAATGTTATGGCAAATGGCTCGTCCCGAAGACCGAAAGTTCCATATACCCTATAGCCGATAGTAAATACAAGCTTGCTGTCACGGTTGTGTCATGGCAATCAACTAGTGGCCGGACCAGGGGGTATCGTTACGAGACTTTAAATAGTGTACCGACGAGTCTATAGGCAGACTCGGGTCTGGGCCGACTTCAGCCGCTCTAGCGTGCCGCAAGTGCAGGCCGCGCAGTGGCAATTGTTTGGATGAGCTTCCGCCACGGCTCCAAAACACTCACCAATGGGACCGCAACAATCACGTGTGGAGCAGTTGAGGGATTTGAAAGTCGCGGTGAGAGCTGCTGACGCCGCCAAGACAGGCGCTGCTCCGACCTCCCTCGTCCTCACTCGCTTCCTCTTGCTCGGAACTGGTGTCTCGTGCGCCGTTGCGTAGCACCAGACGCGCGCCTGAGGCAAGCAGCCCGCCTTCCGCCGAATCCTCCAAGTGCGGGGTTGCTTATCGCCGTCCACTCAAGCGCGAGCGTTATGCGGCTGCCTGCAACCGCCGTAGATCGCTGACGTCCGCGGGCAGCGACGACCATGACAGCGCACTGCATATCTCAGGCCCACGCCTGCCTTCTCTCCACCACAACGGCCGCTAGCTCATCCCAACATGCCCACTCCACAGCGGTCTCCGTCGAGGAAGGCGCGTGTCTCGGACGAGTCGGACGAATCCACCCCTCTGCTCGGCTCTCCTCTGCCACCGCCAGCCTACCCGAACATAGTGCCTCATGACAGCAAAGACACGGCGGCTGCTGGTCCGTCCCGGAACCAGGCGGACTACGACCAAGGCCCATCGAAGGACCTCGAGAATGCCGGTGTTCACCCCGCCGCCGTGCATCTTCATCACCGGCCGAGAAGGCCGTGGTCTCGCGGGAAGATCCTCAGGCTGCTGTTCATTGTAGCAGCCCATGCCATCCTCATCTGGTTGATCTTGAGTGTTACCGTCGGCCGGTCGAAGAGGAAGGTATTTGTTGGCCGATACAGTGAAGTCCCATCGCCCGCTGAAGCCGTGTATAGAGCCACGTGAACCATGACTTGCCCAACTTGGAGGAACCGTCCACGCCCTACTACTGCCATGAGCTGTCCCACACGCACACCACGGCCCACGAGTTCAAGGACCTGGCCGAGTTCCGCATCGTGGAGCAGATCCGCCAGCACCACCAAGGTTTCCACGACATCCACGGCCTCATCAAAATCGTAGCCGCCACCACCGACGACGACGACGACGACGACGACAAGATCCACGCCACCGTCACCGTCTCCAGCAACTTCCCCGACCACGACTCCATCACCGTCGCCAAGACGGACACGAGCCTCATCCTGCAAAGCACCAAGTCCGAAAGCCCCAACACCTGGCACTCGCTCCACGACTGCACCGTCGTCGACGTCGTCGTCGCCGTCCCGCCCGCCACGCGCCTCGACACTCTCGACGTCAGCGCCAACTGGCTTTCGCTCGACCTGCACCCGCTCCTCAACCTAACCCTCGACGACTCGCTCAACGTCGAGCTCGGCGCCGGCAGCGTCGTCTCCCGCACGCCGACGCTGCGCAGCCGCCGCACGTACATCTCGCCCGCCTACGGCTCCGTCCAAGGCACCTTCACCCTGCTCGACCTGCTGGAAATCGATGCCGCCGCGGGATCCGTCGACGTCGACGTCGTGCCCGGCGAGGCGGAGCCTGAGCGCCCGGACGTCCCGGCCGTCTTCAACGCCCGCTCCAAAACGGGCACCATATCGGCCCGGTTCCCGACGGACGGCGAGGGGTTACCGGACCGCGATTATCGCGTCGGCGTCGAGACGGAGGCGGGGAGCATCATGGGCAGGTACGTGCACGGGTCGAAGTCGGAGTTTCGGTCGAAGTACGGGAGCATCGTGGTGAAGGTGCTGCCGTTTTTGAGGGCTGCCGGGAAGGAAGTGGCTTGGTCGTCGGTCTTGCGCACGAAGAACGAGGCCGGGCCGTCGATGTTGGATCTGTTGGCGCCGCCGCTGGAGACCAGCAAGACGAGGGGGAAAGCCAAAGCCCCTTTCGCGAACTTGACGGCCGAGTTCACGTCGTCGGTCGGGTCCGTCAGGGCGGTTTTCCCGCCCAGATGGGAGGGCGCGGCGGATGTGGACACGGAGGTCGGCAGCTTGCGGGTCGCCGGCGAGGGCTTGGATGTCGTGGAGGAGGGCACGCATGGGCCGGTCGGGAAGTGGGTGCACGCGGTCAAAGGCGAGGGAGACTCGATGGTTTCGGTGAAGAGTAAAGTGGGGAGCGTGGAGTTTTTGGTGCAAGAGACGGTTTGAGAGAGGTAGGGAAGGTGAGTGTCTACATCGAGGGTTGTGGGGTTTTGGTGCAAGAGACGGTTTGAGAGCGCTAAGGAAGGTGAGTATCCACCTCGAGGGTTATGGGGTTTTTGGGGGCTCTCTGATCTCCTGCGGATTAGCAGGCTCGGGAGACTTTGTACGATATTGCCCGTTGCGCGACTTCACAGGATATTCGAATGTCACGGCTTTTAATGACCATTTTTTACCGTTTAGGTTCGCAGGCTCAATTGAGATTTGTTTCGAGCAGATTTGCTGCAGGCAGATGAACTCTCATGATAGACCTCGGCCGAGCGATCAATCGAGGTCACGCCTGCGGTGGAACCGGTGCAGCTTGTAGCTTCCCGCTTCTATTTTGGATGTGGCGGAGTTTGAGGCTGGCCGCCGGTGACGTTTTGGTTGTGGGACTGCATGAAGCAGGGGGAAATGACTGCAGTGCATTGTTACAAAGATTTCAGGCAGCTGCGATAAGGTATTGGGGCTGACGACGAGGACGAGCGAGGCTGGATGCTCAATCATCGATGCCTGGGGTGATACCAACGATGGCTTGGACGCCACATTCCATGACTAAGGCCCAAAGACGGCAAAGTCAACGAGACACAAGGGCTAAAACGAGCTGCACGCCGGTACATCACACATATCAGTCTGTAAGGACGGATGCCCGACACCACCAGTCGGTCGAAAGCCCCAGCAGACACGTAGAATATCCTTAGTCGTGAAACAAGACAAGGCTGAGACTTTAAGAGATATGGAGTTCCCTCCCTGCCTGACCTTAAAGTCCTCACTTTTGAATCGGCGTTGTTCCTCTACTACTACTGCTACACATCCTTGTCTATTACAACTTGGTCCTGAGTCTCAATCTTGTTTGTCTTTTCCTCATAAGCAATCAAATGCCTCCGTCTAGCCACTTGGAACATGGACGACTTCTCTCTACTCACGAAGCATCCTCATCCACCGATGAACCGGCCCCTTTCGACACAGTCGAGTTTTCCGACAGCTCAAGGAATTATCCTTCCGCTCCCATATCGCAAGATCTTTCCCCGCAGCAACCTGCAGGTTCCGAGCGGACAGCCTCCCCAGAACCAGGGGCTTACCTTGGGCTCCTCGGCCATGAAAATACTGAACACGGATATTCAACTGAGGATATAGGGAATTTGGCAAATACCCTTGGCCCAATCGAGACGCTCGTCGAAGAAAATGAGGCCACTCGTCCGGGGCCAGGCTTGTGGAAACGCCAGATGCTCGTCGACCGTTCGCTCCGTGGTATGGCTGCACTGACAACGACATATGCAGTCGCTCTGACGGTGGCATGCATTTGCTTGTTGCCAGCCTTCGTCAGAAAGATACATGCCACACCCGGATCATCCTCCGTAATCATCGCCGATGGCCACTGCTCTTCCATGAAGCACCAAAGCGAGGTACGTAAGAGAACCCTTGACGATTGTTTGCGGGAAATGACTCTTTTCAGGCACTGAAGATACTTATCAACATTGCTGCGACTACGGTTTTGGGCATGTCAAACACCTACCAACAGCTCATTACTGCTCTCGATATCAAACATTTGCACCATGTGCTTTCAAAGTATGGCGATGCTAGGGTGGGGACCAACGCCCCTTTCGCGATCAACCGCAAGCGTAACGGCCGACTACGCTCCTGGTCCTGCTGGATTCTCCTGATATGCACTTCCTTGGTAAATATTATTGAAAAGCTAATTAAAAAAAAGTTTACACACTGACACCTACCCAGCCAGTCCACTTCCTGGCAAACTCGCTAATATCGTTCTCAATGGATCGGCCTGTCCTGGCGGTTGAGAAGGAAATCATCACAAACTCCACTCCCATTCATTCGGACTTGCCGCCCCGTACCTGTGTGCTTTGTCTGAACTTCACAGAAGTCGGCTATTATTCAGAGGACATCCATGGATCTGACCCAGATAGGCTGACTGCCCCGCTCGCCAATAACTCAGGAACTGCTGCCACCATCAAAATTTACTACGATCCGAATTACTGTATACTGGGCCATTCCTCGGACCCAGTCGTGAGCCAGCACGATGCCGCCGATAATCTCGTGACAGAAACGTCGAAGGAATGCGAGAACCACATCAGCTGTATGGTAACGCAGTGGGAGGAAGAATGCCATGTAGTCCTGCGTATGCAGATTGGACTCATTTTGGCTTTCTGTTTACTTCTGAAGGCAGTATACATGGTTGTGGTATGTGCCTCTTCGCGGAACAGGACCAAAACGCAATGTTTGACGTTCGGGGATGCTATAATCGCGGCTGGGCTCTGTTCGTTGCGATTATCAACAGAGTGCATGCTCGATGCATGCGCAAGTCACAAACAACGAACAATGCATCAGTGCCATCGGCATTGTAGCAATCTAGAAACCTCGGAAACCGGAAGTGAGACTGGGCACTGCCAGAAGTGTTCCAAACTCAACACTGTCTCAAACCTCGAGACCTTCTCCACCCCGGCACGCGCCACAAAGTGGAAGAGCCCATTCCTATCTCATATGGGACAGCTTGGATTCGCTCAAATGATGACGCTGTGTTCCATTTCTGCGGGAGCAACAACTCTGGCGGCACGCATCATTATCGATTTCGTATCCATTTCCTCTCTGTTACCTCAAACCAATTTCTTCCCCGTAGCTGGAACTGACCTCTCCATCGAGCTTCTGGCTGTGTGCGCCACCAACTTCCCTCAATTCTTCTTCTCGATTCTATACCTCGTTTTCATATACCGCCTCACGCTTATCATTATGGAGTACGAATGGGGAAAAATGGAGAAGTTAGGCGGGCGGCTACGCTGCTCACTCGTTGTCGGAAAACAGTTCGACCAATCGTACCACTTCAACTTACCGATGAAAGCGCTCATACCAGTTATGGGCTTGAGTGCATGTGTGCACTGGACCGTATCATTGGCCCTTCAACTTACCGAGGAACAAATATATGGCCTATCCGACAGTGAAGTACACACCTACAGCCTGGTCAGTCACATCCCCACCGCAAGTCTGCAGGAGCTGTATTGACACTCGGAGGCACCAGGTCGCCCTCAACTACCCCGCATGCATAGGCTGTGCTGGCCTTTTGCTTGCCATCACCATATTCTGCTGGGTGGCGCTTGGTTACAGGCGCAATGGATTCATACCTTCCATGTACGGCTCCGTCAGGGTGCTTTGCGCCGCCGCCGGCGAGCTGCGTGATATTCCGAAGGACGGCCACGTCAAATGGGGCGATCGTAAGTCAGTTCATCAGGATCCTTGCTTCGGTGATGCTGATATCATTGTAGTGGGACAGGGACCGTTGTACCGCCGTGCTGGACTGTCAGGCGGCCCGGTGGGGGAGATTGTTCCGGATGAGTTGTATGCAGGATGCCCTCCATCGGCGGAAATTGCGAACGCATGACGGCATGGCGGGTGACAAAAGAAATTGCCCACTCGAATCTGCCTCATTCTACATGGCATGGGTATTTGAATACAAGATTTTGCCCCCTATATTTACAATGATCTGTGTACCGTCCCCCAAAGAGGCAGTTGCTTAAACGAGTTGAGTCAGTTGCGTACCTGCTCTCCATCCTTGCCCGACTGCCGCCGCCCTTCCTTCATTTTATGATGACGACGAGCTCTTTCTGCATCTGTGCAGCCCTTTCTCTTTCTTTACCACCTGCCAACCTCCATCTTCGAACATCTGCGAAACCCAGAGCGAGCTGCCACAGACCCTCTACAATACTACATCAACCATCAACCATTCTTTTGAACGCGGACGACAAAGACTCCAAGATGTCAGACCAGCAGTCTCCAAATACACCTCGCACTACCTCGCCTCTCCCTACCACCGGACCTGCAGACACTCATATGACGAATCTGCCTTCCACCAATGAAACGACGGCCCCTTTCGTGAGTCTGCCGACTGAGCTTCATCTTATGATCTTTGGGTACCTGCAAGATGAGGGTCGCTGGAAGGAGCTATTCGGATTGGTAATAGCATGCAAAACAACCCATTGGCCAGCCACCGACCTTCTCTACAGGTACATCGAAGTGGACTTCGTAAACTCTCTACCAGAAGACAGGGAATTTGGGCGCTTCTTAGCGCTAATCCATTCGCTCTTACGCGAGGACAGGGACTATGCCGCAAGTGTACGGGAATTAAACGTTCAACTCGCGTGGGGACCCCCAGGCTACGCCAGAATCCCGGACGCTCAGCTCCAGTACAGCCTTGGCAAATACGGAAGATATGTTGCTCTCGTCCGCAATCAAATCGACGAGGCGATGGGAACACCTAGTTCCAGCCCCATCCTGGATATGATGGAAGCAATGCGACTAGTGATCAAGAGGTGTACTCGTCTACGCCATATCCTCATTGGTTCATCCTTAACATACCCGCACAGGTGGCCGTGGAACCTCGAGCTCCACAGATGCAACAATTTGAACACGATCAAGCTGCCCTGTAGCGGCACCATCACCCTACCAATTGTTGTAGATTTGGCCTGTATCCCGGGGCTGACGAGCCTACTGCTTCCTCTCGTGCCACAGCTCGACGAAGCTGCCCGGCCTTTTATCGACGAACGTATCCGCCAAGCTCAGTTTCGCAAGCTCACTCATTTGAAACTGCTGCATTTTCCGCGCAATGCTTGGATCATGCCCGACCTCATCACAATGGTACCAGAGCTGCGAGATCTAGAATTGGAGTATGCGTGGTGGCCCCTGGCAGGCGACGGCGACGGCGACTCCCCTCCACTTATACCGCTCTCAACCCTACTCTCCACCGGAAACAGCTCACCATCGATGCCGGCCCCTCGGCTTGGCGAGACCCTGGAGAGGCTCCGCGTGTATGGGATTGGCTGGGATGGTTGGGAAATGGACCTTGACTGGCGCGAGAACTTGTTCGGCTCCCTCAAATTTCTGCGGCGGTTAAAGGTGCTGGAGATCCCCGTACAAGCCCCCATCGCCAAGCTACTTCACCTGCTGCCGGATTCTCTTGAGGAGCTCCATCTGGCGCCGAATGCCGGTCCCTTTCCTCCCTCAGAATGGATTGTGGGAGTTTCTGAAGCTATGACTCGACTGGCTTTTGCCGGTCTGCGCAGCCTAAGGAAAATCATCCTCAAGCTCGGCTGGCGCGATCACGTCCCCCAGGCATTACGGGACATGATGCACACCACATGCTCCGAGCTTGGCATAGAACTCAAAATAGTGGACTACCATGCATTTCTCTGATCATGGACTTGGTGGTAAGGAAGGCACACACTCTCTACAAACCTTGGGGGTTGTTGCGTATACTTGAGGATTCGACGTGCCTCTCACTGTGTCAATGGTGGTGCAATCAGCCTCTCAGCATACGCGTTCTTTTACTGTGATCAGAAGCGGTGTTCAGCGCGCATTCTTTGACATTATTCTGCAGCAGAATGCAACAGGTAGAGCATAATCTCATTGATTTTGATGTGCAACCGAGAGAGACACGAGCTCCCTGCACAAGCGTGACTACCAAACATTGAACAAATGACTTGATCGCGTGTCTGTGTAGTACGCATTTGCGATCAGCTATCTTACTTAACCTCTGTCGAGCAAGACCCGAGAATACCAGTCACCTGACTCCTTCATATCATCCGCGTTGTTCAAGCTCGTGACGACGCACCAAGCTCGCGCCTTCCTGATCCACTCGACGTATATTTCGGTCAGAAAGCCATGGCCCGAATGCACAACATCAGGCTTAACGGCGGAACCTCTTTGGCTCACTCATCGAAGTCGGAGCTCGGGTTCGCGATACTGGTGTGCCCGAAGTAAATAAATCATGCTCCCCGGGTTTCAAACAGTCCAAGTACCGACTGTCTGTTCAGAAAGACAAAAATGGAGTAACAGGGCCCGGGGTGGAGCGGAACGCTTCAAATTACTCAACGCCCGCGTCAATGTCACCCGATGACGAAGCCCTTCAGCATGATCTCACGGATAGCATCATTCTTCTTCAACGATGACCATCTGCAACTCGAGACTGATTCATGTTTGACCAAGAAAAGAGAAAATCAGTCGTCGCGATATCTTCTCGAAGCTGAGTGCGCATTGCGTTCATGACTGGTAGACCGAAATACTTGCTCCTCCAGTCTAGGGTGATACTCGGACGGTACCATATTGGTGAGAACGGTGTATCGTGCCTTGCCTTGGCTTATATGAAAGCCGGAGTTTATACTGCCTTCGTGGCCACGCTGCCGCGCAGAGGGCCGGTTGGTTCCCGTGTCATGTGCCGGCTCGATCACCCGGCATCGAACAGCAGGCATGGCGCCCGACTCGACGATAAGCTCAGCTGCCTTCCGCACGACTTGCCTCTTGCCGGTTGTTGTATAAAACAAAGTCCACGGGAGACCTCAAGCATGTTCCTCCACCAGTTCTCGTGGGAAATTCCTCGATAGACGAAGCGCATTACGTAAAACTGTCTTCTTTTGGTCTGCAATCTTTTCCACTCTACCTTCCCTCGGGCTCTGTGACTTGCGGTCAAGACAGCATAACGAAGCTTATTCCATGATGAAGCTGCTTCAATTGCGATTTTCGCTACCAAGCGTCGTTGATGATCCGCATCATCTTCTTCAGATGCTGAGGAGCCGCGACGAAGAGACTCGGTGAGCAATGGCAAAGGGGAAAGTTGGGTACGCTCGAGTGAGTGTCCCATTCTCTGGAAAAGAAGGCGTGAAACGATGCTACTAAAGGACCCCAACCCAAGCCACAGAGTGAAGGTTACATCGCAGATGGAAACACGAACAACAGTTGTGGGTGTACTGAAACGTTTCCGACCAGCGTGCGGTTGGAACGCAGTGAAGAAAGTCTAATCGAGAAGGTTGAACTACTTTATAGGCCAACTCCCTGACCGAGCCCTGGTAACCCGTGCTGTAAGTCTCAGTCAACCACGTGGTTAGCCTCACAAGACCTTGCTGATATCAGATCAAAACAAAACTCACGTGGAAAAAGACTGAACGAAACAACAGGCCTTGACAACAACTGTAAGATCATGCGTAAATGGTATCTCATAAAACATTCTCATCCACATCCCAAAACCAAATGACAACTTTTACGTCACTCGCCCAAACTCTCTCCCCTCACTCACCCCTTAACTCCACCCTACAAAAACCACCTGAAATCCGGACTCTTCGGCCCCTCCCTCAGCTTTTCCGTGCTCACATCCCTCGCCCTCACCTTCACGCCCTGCTTCGCGTCCCTCCTCTTGTTATCCACAATCATGTACGCGCCCAGCAACAGCGTCAGCAGCGCGCCCGTGGCGCCAAACGCCGCCGTCGTCGCCAGCGCGGGCACGTACTTGGGCGCGTCCTGGCTCCTGAAGATGTTGGACGACACGACGCCCATCAGGTTCGCCAGCGGCACGCCCACCGACGTCAGCGTCACGCGGCGGCCCTCGTGGGCGATGTTGTTGTTGTACCACGTGCTCAGCAGCACGCTGGGCGCGCTGGTGCCCCACGTCATCATGAAGCAGGCAAAGTAGGCGACGTGGATCTGGGCGTGCACGTCGGGGATGGCGGCGTAGATGATGAAGCCGATGAACGTCAGCGAGAAGCCCAGCGCGATGAAGGGGAAGCGCAGGCGCGCGTGGTCCGAGGCGAAGGCGAGGATCAGCAAGACGACGGCGCCGACGACGTTGGGCGCGACCGTGTAGAGGTTGGTCTTGACGCTGCCGTAGCCCAGCGCGCCGACGATCTGCGGCATGAAGAGCGAGACGGACTGCAGCGGCACGCCGAGGCAGATTTCGATGCCGAGCCAGGCGTAGGCGGCCGGCATGCGGAACACTTTGAGCGCTTCCTTGAAGTTGAACTTTTCGTTGACGATCGAGGACGAGTCCATCTGCATGCGCTGATAGGCGATGCGCTTCTCTTCGTCCGACAGGAACCAGGCTTCGGTGCCGGACTTGGGGAGGTAGAAGAAGGCGAAAAGGGAGAAGGAGACGGTCATGGCGCCCTCGACGAGGAAGAGGATTCGCCAGCCGTGGAGATGGGAGTTGATTTCTGCAACGGGTTATTAGGATGCCTGGGGGAAATGCATGTTCAGTTTTACGTACGGAAGACGCCGAAAGCAAGCAGGCCGGAGAAGGCGTTGGCGATGTTGGAGGCGGCGTAAAAGAGGGCCAGACGGCGGGCAAGCTCGCCACGGCGATAGAAAGTGGTCAAGTAATAAATGACGAGCGGGAAGAAGGCTGATTCGGCCATGCCCAGGATCCAGCGCAGAGCCATCATGCCACCGAAGTTGTGGACGGCAGCGCTGAGCAAGGTCATGCTTCCGAAGGTGAACATGAGTATGGGCAAGACCTTGCCCGGGCCAAACTTCTTGCCCAGAAAGGCAACGGGAGGAGCGAAGAGGACATAGGGGACGAAGAAGATGGATAGGATCAGGTTGTACTGGTGGGGCTTGAAGTGGAGATCGTCTTCCATGCCATCCGTCTTCGCGTTTCCCAGGTTGCCTGGACAAAGTCAGCAAGAGGCGGGTGGATGGGTGGAGGGCGGAGGAAGGCTAGCTACCCTTGTCTAGCGAGTTGCAGAGGTACATGAAGGCCAGGACGGGCAGGATGCGCAGGTCAAACTTCAGGACAAGCCTCTTCTCGTGCTCGTAGGTCGGCAGCGGCGCAGTGTCGGCCAGCTCGGCATTGCCGGTCGAGACATCTTTGAGCGAAGAGGGCTGCGACGAGACCTTGAGGTCCGTCTTGGTGCCAGTGTCGGTCATGATGGCTGCGGGTTGTCGACGTCGTCGGAGAAGGGAGAGGTAGTCTCAGACGTGGATGCGAGCAACCCGGCAGGGGATAGCACGGTTCAAGAGGGCCGAGCAGGAGTGGGATGCATCGGTGTTTACATAGATGTTCTTCTGCTGATACGGTTGCACGAGTCGAGAGTCTCAGAGCTGGGGGGAAGGCAGCCTTATCGCGCTTGGCAGCGGCGAGTGATAGGCTCCCCCATGGCCTCGCCGGCTCTTTCCCACCCTGCCGTCTCGCTTCTCGCTTCTCCGCCTCCAGTCGCAGCGCCGCAGTCCAGTTGCTCGCGGGGTTACATGAACCGAATGCAACAACACGCAGGGCAACACCGCCAATGGGCAAGTCCAGCGCCGCATCCTCCCCGCCATGTTACCTTGCCCATTGCCTGCTTACTTGCTTCTTTGCCTGACACTGTTCGAGCCTAGAATTGCCTTGTGCAACTCGTCCACGGTGAGCTCCATCTCGTCGAGCTTTCTTCGTCTCCAATGCCTTCGCGGGGCGCTGTGCGTGGCGAGATTCCGAAACAGGCACCGGCAGGGACAGGGCTGAAGGCTGAAGCCTCAACCAAGCAATTATCGGCGACACTCTCGCGGACGTTGCTCCGGGACGGGAGTTCTCGGGGCGACTCTCGTGAAGGGCGTTTCGGCGACGGGAAACGTTGGCGTAACAGGAGAGCCAGAGGCTGGTGTAGCGGAGATATGTAGATAGAGATGAGGTCGCCAGCGGGTGACCAACCCCATCACATCATCAAGCGGCGCGTGGTGGGTCCGCTGCATCCCGGCGCACCGGCGCTGGAGCGTGGAGAGGCGAAGGGCGAGCGACGAAACCGGGCGATCCCCCGACGATGATGGAGAACAGCCCGAGGTGCTCCAGGCTGGTGCGTGCGCGATAGATAGGCGCTGCCGGTCATCTTGTACGCTTGCTCAGCGGAGCCGCAACAATACACGTAGCTGGCTCGTTTCTAGCGCGGGTGGCCTGCTCGTGCAGTTGTAGTTGCCAAACACAATTACCTACTTCCCCCTCCACGATTGCTCGAGTCTCGCCACTGCCTCCACACCGCCGCCACCGTCGGCCCGCCCGCCATGCCCAAGCCCCGTCCACGCCGTCCACCAACCACCGTCATTCGCCGCTATCCCCCGGTCCCAGCAGCCCGACAGCCGTTCCTGAAGGAAGCAGGCCGATCAGCGCTTACCACCGCAAATCCGCCATCCCCCATTTGTGCATCAGTGTTCCCGCGTCTAATTCCGTCGTCGCCATTACCAGATCGAGTACCAGACCCAGCACTGCTTTTCCCACCACCAAACCACGGCTCGCTCTCGTCTTAGACCAGCACGAGCCATCGCCGTCAGCAGCAACCACTCCCTCAAGCGTCAACTCAAAACACTCAGCTCAACTCTCCTCGCCCATCACGTCATCCACCCCAGCAAACACTCTCTCCCTTACGCGTGCAGTAGTGAGCGCTGCCTACAGCCCGTGTCAGCCAGCTTCGCTCTGCAACCAACCAAACAACCCGATGCGCCACAATTCTCCCTTTCCCGTTCCCCTTTTTCTTTCCATTGGGCCACTCCATCCATACCACTGCCACGTACGTCGACCAGGCTTGAGCTGATGAGCCGAGCCGCTGCCGCCGCCGCCGCACCAATGCACAATAATCCCATCGCCTTTTGCCGTGTTTGTCGGACGCTCCGTTCGGAGCCAAACAGACCTTGCGCGCAACGCCGCCAAAAAGGAACCAACCTACGACTGTGCATATCAACCGCCTCATCACTAGTCACGCAGCTAGAAAAGTTACACATGCACCAGAGCGTCAGAGCGCCAACGATCCCACGTGGCACTATTCACAGCAGCGGCGGCGGCGGGGCGACGTTAGTATCATGGAATGCACAATGCTCACAGGTCCGCCGGCACCAAAAAAGGGCACTAGCCAGCATGGTGTCTTTCGAATTATTTGTCCAGACTCCCGTTTACCAAATCCACACCGAATCTTTTTTAGTAGTTTTGGACGTCGCAATTATTCATAGTTTCTCTCCCTCCCCGACGGCTAGCTACCCCGGTTGCTAATCAATTACGTACCGATAGCTGTTGCGACGTTCGAAGTTGGCGAGATTGCTTTCTTTCCCTCGGCTCTGTGTGACCCAATCTTGATTTGTTTTCGATGGACCTGCTCTTTTTGGTCTCGAGGTCTCTCTCTCCTAGGTCGTGCGCGCTGTGTTTGTGGAGCCTCGGGCGCTTTATAGCATTGCCCCGCGTGCATGAGGCTTCGCTCTGATCACCCGGTTTCATATACACATGTCCCTCTTCTCCCACGAGAACTGAGCGAGCACGAGTACGCGTAGGGGGTTGAACTTGCGAGACGCCGTCAGAGCAGTTGATTGGAGAGCAAGTACGCAACACGGTAAATGCATGGCTACGATGAGCGAGCTAGAGGCAAGTGACCACACATCTTTTCGACGACGCGAGAAAGGCGAATCAACTTCAAAAAGTGAAGACAGATGGAAAATAGGCATACGATGCCATACAATGATATAGTCTAGCCCCTTCTTTTCCCACAACGCCTTGAGCGCGACGAAGATAAAAAGAAAAAGAAATACAAGATTCTGAAAAAAAAGGGGGTATCCCGAGACATCCGTCAACCCGAACAATCAATCAACCGAAATGTGTACATACACAAAAAAAAGCTTCTTTTACTTTTTCCTGTTTTCCCCCCCTGCCATCCACACACCCACACATACGTCCTGCTGTCCGTTTGGGGTCGGTGATCCAGAGGAGGGGCGAAAAAGGCGCACGCGTCTCTCTCCTGGGATTCGCATATCCCACATTCCCATCTCCCCCCGCACCCCAACCAATAACGCGTCGCTCCGCACCACACGTGCGTGCCCCTTATCTGGAAGACCGGGGACCCCCTCCCCCTCCCCCTCCCAAACGTTCTCTCTTTTTCCCGTCCGAGAAAAAAACAAGGAATGCTTACGCAGCTTGATCCTCTCTATTACTGTGGCCGCGATGATGCAACAAGCTCGGGAGCTTGAACTGCAGCGGCTCCTTCGTCTTCTCGCGCACGGGCATCTTCCTCTTGCTCCTTCCGGAATAATACACGGTCGGCTGCTGTGGCTGCTGGGGATGATGATGGTGATGATGATGATTATGATGATTGTGGTGCGACGAGCTCCCGTGTGCCGCGGACGACGACGACGTGGGCATCGACGGCTCCGACATTTTCGGACGCAGCTTTCGGATCTTGTCCCGGTGCGAGTGTTCGTCGTCGGACGCGCCGTCTTCGGTGCTGGTCAGGCTCCGGAGCGACTGCGCCGTGGCCGACTGCGACGTGGGATGCCGGCTGAGCGCGTGCCCGAGGACGGACGCCGATGCCGTCGCGAGGACGCCGAGGGGGGTTGACATCCGGTTGTTGTTGTTGTTGCTGTTGGCGTCGCGCTGGAGCACGACGGCCTCAGCCTGCAGCGGCGGTACTTGCGACTGAGGCTGCTGCGACTGGAGCGTGGCGTCGTGGTGCTTCTGCGATGTGTAAGGGGGTGGACTGGGTGAGTACCCGTACATCAGGTCCGCCCGGTCCAGCCGTCCTCCTAAAAGGGCGGTGTTGGAATGTTTGGTGGCTCCAGGGAGAGGTCCGTCCAGGTCGGTGTCGTGCGTCCACACCGATTCGGGTGCGCCGAACACGGCAGGTAGCTCCTTGATCTCCTCCCAGGTCAGGTCGGAATCCCGCAGCGCGATGTAGAGCAGGTCTCCTTGCAGCTTGTCGTGCGCAACGCAGTGATGATCGAGGGAGTAGTAGTCCCACAGGTCACCGGACGAAAGCTCAGGGGGGAGTTGCCGCAGAGCCATACGCCCAAAGCAGTCGTTCTGGGCACGATACCCGATTAGAGGGACCCAAGCACGGCCTTTGAGGACATGTGAAAATGCCCTGTCGATGGTGAAGTGGAAGTTCGCACTGTCTCTGCTCGAGAATTCGGTTTCCTGGAAGAGCTTGCGGGACTGACACCTCCTGTGCGCCGTGCTATCGACGTCGAAAGCAAACTGTTGGCTGCGACGAGGTACGACCATGACCTTGACGCTCCAGGGCTGCTCCGGCTTCTCGGGCACGGCAGCAGGTTCTTCGACCGCGGTGTCGACAGCGGTATCCATGGAAAGATCGTCGTTTGGCGAGGCTTCAGGAACCGGCGTGAGGTCCCGTGCCACCACGCCCTTGGGCCCAGACTCCAACTTTTCCATTTTGATCTCATGCTCCATCGTGGTGTCTTCGACATCGATCAGCTTTCGCTGGAAGGCATGCTGCTGATCAATCACGCCATCCATCTTGTCGTCCAGCTCGATTTTCATCGCCTTCATGTTCTGGTACAGCCGTGCCTCGAGCAGCTTGAAGAGCCGCTCCCGCTCATGATTCTGGGCGCGCTGCGCCATGAGCTCATGCTGCGTCTGGGCGAGCTCGTTCTGCAGGTTCTGGAGCTTGCGGTCCTGCTCCTCCTTGAAGCGGCGCAACTCGGCCACCAAAGCCGTGTGCTCGTCGTAGGTGACGGCGGCCATGGGTTGTTGGACGTGGACCCATGCCGGATGGCCACACTCACAACTGGTGCCGACGGGCTGCTTGCGGTCCAGAGAGAAGCCCTGGCAGACGCAGGTCTGGCGGTCAGCCTGACCAGCTTCGCGGTGGAGGTAGCGGCATTCCCCGCGCGGAAGCTCCGACTCGGGCTGCGACGGCGGGATGCGCGGGAGGTGGACCAGACGGTGAGTGTTAAGGAACATCTGAGAAAAACTTGAAGGATTTGAGCTCGGTGGGGAGCAGGCGCATTGAGTGGCGGGCGGGAATGCTACTTGGGGCGGGTTAGCAGGCGGACGCGCAAGCAAGGCGCGAGACTGACCGTCGGCAGGAGATATATCAGCTGCGGGCTGGGCAGAACATGGGGCGAACGAGGGTCCGGCAGCACGACCCACGCAACACAAGGCTGATAAGAGGTGTTCCTGGTAGGATCAGGGCGGGAGCATCCGCAACGGCTGGGCCTTGGCGGGCGCAGCTCTGAAGACGAGAAGAAGGACAGCGGCAGCTGCAGCAGGCTTTAGAGGGCGGCGCGCGGATATGAGGGCTGGGGCCGGGCGGGCGCGGTTGCGACAAAGCCACTGTACCTTGACTCTGACAGCTTGGGCGCGCGCATCCCGCTCCCGCGCCGGGGGTGGAGGCGTGCGCAGCTGGGCCGGGCGCCGTATCGGGCAGACGCAGGCCAGGCCAGGCGCTGTTAGGCAATTGGCTGCGGCTGGTGTCTGGATGGGCGTGGGCGATAAGGACGTGGGCGTGTTCCAGAGGCTGCCCGTGCGCCGGGGCCAAGCCAGGGCAGCTCTGAGCAGCCTCTCCGCTGTCGGCCTGGTCGCGCGTGGGGTGCGCCGCATAGCCGCGGGATCGCGTGGCCGTGGCTGGCGCGCCGGCGACTGTCGTTCCTCGCTGACGGGCTGCTCCAGCAAACAACGCCCGCTAGCCTGCGCACATGCAACGCCATGATTTGGCCGCCGTCCTCGTCCTTATCGGCGATGCCTGTGCTCCGCCCTCAGCGGCCCCCACGGCCGCGCTGCCCTGCTGCCCTGCTCCCTGCCGCCCTGCTGCCCTGCAGACGCCATCGCACACCAATGTTGACGTTAGTGCAACGGCAGGCCTCAGACATGACTCGCATCTGTGGCTGCTCCCAGCTGCGTGCCTGCGCGCCGCCTCTGTGCCTCGCACGCCATCGCAGCGCGCAATTCTCCTCACGGCCACAGGCCGCCGACGTTGCTCGATCTGCCGTGTTCCTGGTGATCCGCCCGCTCGGGCTCGGGGCCGCGCTTGACCGGCCGTGATTGGCGTGGGGTTGGCCAAAAGAAAGTGCTTACAAAAAATAAAGGTGCACACCACGCACCGCTGTTCCTCCCCACCGCCGAAACTGCCGCCGCCCGCCCTTCCACCACTCAGCTCGCACTACCCCGATGTGCTGCTCTCCGGCCGAGAATGACACGAGAGAGGCGCCGCTTCCGCCGAGGCTGATAGCACGTCCGCCGCGCTGAGACAGCACCGGGCCGTTGTCATTGATGCGATATCTAGCTTGGCGCCGCTTGGCTGGCCGGCAAGAACGATAGTAGTCTGACGAGCAGCATGATTACGTGGGCTGAGTGTCGCAGGCGACAGAGCGATGGTGCATGCCTCAGCCCGGGTGACGGAAGCGTGCAGACGCGGAGAATGCAATTTACCGTACACGGGACAAAGCGTAGGAAAGTGACAAATATCAAACCAGAGCGCGGATATGTACAACCGTGGGCTGGGTGTCACCATCTCCTCTCATGTGCGCAGTGCCGCATCGAGCCCATGGTGTTCCACGAGGCGCCGGACGCAAACCCGGGAAGAGTGATACTATCGGATGCGTGCCCGGTGTCTCCCACAAGCCACAGGCGATCTGTCTCGTGCCGGTTGATCATGAAGTCAAGTCATCGAAACCCGGCCAGCTGCAGCTCCTCAAATTGCCACCGTCACGGCACTGCACGCTAGCCGAGTGGTCCCGCTGTGGGTGGCCCTTGAAAGTGCCGAGTCGTGGAGTCACATCGACGTGCCCGCCGGGCCGCCCCGCACCCCTTTCCTCTCTAGTAACAGGGGAAACAACAGGAACCTATCGCTGGCTGCAGACAGAGACACGTTTGCTGCAGCCCCATATTGCGGTGTAGTGCAAAAGAAGCGGGCGGCAGTTGCAGTCGGCGAGCAGGCGAGATAACGGCGTGGTGGAGAAAGCAACAGACGGAGATCTCAGCTAAACAGCAACTGCAACAGCACTGATAAGTGGCTGCAAAGTAATGCCCGGCCGTTGGAGAGCGAGATCAGGCGATAGGGAAAAACAAGCACTCCGGGAGAATGCTCCCATTTGCTGCTGACGTGCAATCGTGCATGTGTTGCCTGCTTTGGGAAGGAAGCGGGTGCTCTGCTCTCGCCTCGAACCCTGCAAGGTGTGACTAAGGTTGTCGTTGCTCGCGGTCATGTGTACCGCCCCCCTTCCTTCTAGCTCATCGATCCTCCCGTCTCCGCAATATCTCAAACCAGCACCGAGCTAAAACGTAACAGCCTGGTCGCCTTCGATCCAACGACCCCCGACCACCATCCCATCCCACGATCACGACAGTAATAGACAATCGACGACGGCGACGCAACTCTCTCACGCGACGCCCAGAGACACGGTTCGTTTGCGCAGGTGTGCAGCGGCAGCATCGGCCGCTGGATGCACACACCCCCCCTTGCCCAGACCCCTCCCCTCCCCCTTCCATCCCCTTCCCCGCCCACACATCGATCCAAGCCCTTGCAAACATGCGCAGGAACGCGCTTTTTTTCGTCTACGTAAAAATTACCTACGCCCGCGGGCATAGACGTTCGAAGATGCAAACCCATTACCCAACGCTTTGCTAGACGCACATTCCACCTCCGTCGCATTTTCTATTTCTCTTAGTTGCTTGATTGCGTGCAAGGCGTAAGGGGCGTCTAGGGCGCTGCTGGCGCTGGCGATGGATGATGGGCCGTCTGGTGGGGGAGAAACTTCTGAATTCGCTCGGCCGTAATAATAACCTAATAGTGCCCGCGCCCGGCCAACATCATGCAGGGTAAAAAAGCCTTCTTCGTGTGTGGCTGGGGTGCCGCCGCCGAGCTCTCGCATCCCGTTTTCTCTCTACTACTACATGCAATAACGCAATAATGACAAAGAGCACGCTGACCGGCCGCACGCCCTGCCTGTGGGGGTCTTTGCGCATGCGCCTCAAACTCAAAAAAAGTCCCGGCCGGCAGTACTTAGTTCGTCAGTCTCGAACGATCGTGACAATGGAAAGGCCCGATAGGGCAAGAAAAAAAACCATGCTCGACTTTGAACAACGCAACATGCTCTGTTAAGATAACAGAGTGGCCAACCGCCCGGCCTCTTACGATTGTCAAGCTCAAATGCACATGTCGGGGAGACAAGAGAAGGGCACAGGGGGACAACAAGCCACCAAGCGCGCGCTAGAAGAAATAAAGAAGAAAGTCCATAAATACCACCGAGAAGCCGCTTCTTGCCGCGCCTCGATGGCCCGGGCCGCAGGCAAATCGGGGCGATAGCGGCGATGAAAATCGAATTTTTTTTCCTTTCTCCTTGCCGGAGGCTGGACCGTCGCGGTGATGGTGGCGGCGGAATGTTTTGTGTACCTACGTGTACGCGCGCGGCCAGGGCGCATGCGCGCACGCGTGTTGTTCTTACTCCCACGAACCTGCCGGCCGCGCGGGGAGACCGTCTTGTGGAACGTGCCAGGACCATGCCATTACAAGAAAGCTTCTGTAGCTGCTTTTTCGTAAGAATCAGTAGGGGTGCGGTTGGACGCGGCAGAGGGAGGAGCGAGCGAGCGCGCCGGCCGGAGGGCGGGGACGGGAGGTCTCAGCGAGTGGATGTGAGGTCAGAGCTGTGCTGGATGTCGTGAGTCGTCGTGATGACATGGGTGTTGCTGTCCTCCTGTAGCCCCAAGCTCTCCCTTTCCTTCCAAGCATTCTCCCTCCTTCCAGAACATCAGTCATTCCTATTAATATTTTTTGGATGTCAACGAAGATGCTAACTATCGAGTTACCAAACCGCTCCACCGACACCTGCAGGAAAGAAGACTAAAACAATAACGCCATACGATGCATCATGACGATCCGCCGCTCGCTGCCAAAAGTCCCACCTGTACGCCAACAAACAAACGCCGTGGTTCATGATGAAGAAGACGACCTCCTCCCCGCTTGCAGTAACAAGGTGCCAACCAGGCATGCGTTCATTCGTTCGTAGACCTCGACCAATGCGCGCCGCCTCTGTAGATCAAAGCTACTCCATCACCCATTCCCACACGTCGCGCCTCCTTCACACAGACCGCGTCAGCTTCAGCAAAGCATCCGCAGCTCGGTCCTTGACCCCGCTGCTCGTCAGGGTTTCCGAGTCGTGGTGGGCCCTGTGCCGGCCATGGTCCTCGCTGTAAGGAGGGCTGCTGAGCTGCGCAGCAGCCGCTTGCCTGCCCGCGACCGGAGTCACGAATTCCTGGAGACCGCTACTACCACGCGCGCGGGGAGTGCTGCTGCCAAGGTCGCCGATGGCGGCGGCGGCATTGGCCGAAGTCGGCGGGGAAGAGGGCACCGGCGGCGCTGCTGCTTGAGGGTCGGTGATGAAGCGCGTCGAGTACGCGGTGGGCATCAGGACCGGCGCTGGGAGGAGCTTGGGAGGAGCGGTTTCCTCGCTGCTTCTGGCGTTTGCCAACGACAGGCCTTCTTCTACTTCTTCCTCGCCCGTGACCGTGATGGCGGGTGCGGCCGTGGTTTGCTCACCTTCCAGAGCCGGTGCGACGGATGGATCCGATGTCCGGGCCGGAGTGTCGGCGTCTTCGGCTGGCTTTCGTCGGTATTCTGCGGGGATCTCCAGACATGACAACGGCACGTAGGTCTGGTCGGTCTTGACCTTGTAGAGCGCGACACGTAGGCGCAAGCGAAGGGCTTCGGCTCGCTGTGCTCCCGGCTCAATGTGCCGAATGTCGCGGTGCGCGACCTCGACCGGGTCTGCACGTACGGTTGTGGTGGAGGGCTTGGTTGCTCGCAAGGGCGGGGAAGATGAGGTCTGCTGAGATGAGCCGTGCGGGTTGTAGTCGATAAGCGACGAGAAGGATGCTCTTGTTCCAGTCGTCTCTTGGGTTCCTTGAGGTGGGGGCTCCAGCGTATCTTCGTCAGTGGAGGTAAGGTCTCCGCGCGCGAGGTCGATGATTTGGCTGGCCTGCGACATGGTTAGCATGCGGGGCCGGCACGCCTCAGTGCAAACGGATTGCGTACAAGTTGCGCAGATGCTTGCATGTTAGTCGTCGGCGCTTGGACTGAGGTCTGCGGCGCGGCGTGTCCGTGTACACGCTTCGCGGGTGCGCCAGTCGCGTCCTCGCGCGCATATGCGCTGTCGACCTCATCTATGGACCTTTTCCGGCCGGTCATCTGGGCCGGGAGCTTTGAAATGCCGTACGCGTTCTCATCCTGCGTGAGCGACAGCGGGGCAGCGTGTTTGAACGGGCTCAGGTTCCGAGGCGGTTGTGTCTTATCGGTCATGATACCGGATTTCTGCGTCGCAACCCTCTTGTTCGGGGTCAGTTCTCCAAGGGCACGGCGCGCGGAGCTCTTGGACGGAGTCGCGATAGCCTTGTCGGGCATTGTGGGGTCCATTTGGGCTCTTCTGTTTGTTGTGGGTGTCGACATGATGCAGGTACGCGTCCGGATTGAGGCGACGCGCAGTAACGGTGCAGTTCAGACGAAACAACAATGAGAGGGATTGATAGGAGACCCTAGTGAATGCGACCCTCGACTTGCTTGGAAAACGGCGCACAGGAGTATTTCTGAGGACTGAGGAGGGAGCAGCGGTGTTGCGACGCGGTGGGCAGAGGTGGATGTCGTGGACAGGCGGGCGTCCGCTTAGCGGCTACACGAGACGAGCGCGACATGGCATCGCGTTGCGCGCCGCGACAGCCCCGTTTATCTGTGGAGAATGTGCGGGATCCGCGAATCCTGGGCTCCGAACGCACGCATCTCTGGCTCTGATGTCACAGACGCCTCGGTGTGTCTTCCACTGTCTCATCTTACAACGTGTTTATTGTTGCACTGTAAACAGTTTTCTGAAACAGGCTGCTTGTAAATAAACACGCCGTCAACACGCCGAAAGTCCTGGCCGCACCGTGGCGTTCAGTGGTGGCAGAATGAACATGAGCTCTCGCTATCTCACGCCGGTGGTTCCGAAAGGGTTAAATGTGTCTGGAACATGCAAGAGTTGGCTGTTGGTGGGCTTATAAGCAACCCTCTTACCTCATGGGTGAGTCACAGCCACGACAACGTACGACAACAGCATGGTCTTGCGATCTGCACTCCCGAGTGCACAACAGAAGCCTAAAGGGGACAAGCTTCGATATGTCTACAGTTTTTCTCGAGTTTCTCGATACCCAGAGGTGAGAGAGCCTCGGTGTGGGAAGACGTCAGCATGTGTAGAAGCTAGGCCTCACCGTAGCAGAACACAAAGCGCCGAGAAAGTGCGGTAGCTTCCATCGAACATAAGTAAAATGCCTGGTTCCCCTAAGACTCGACGTTTACTATTTTAGACTGAACGGGCACTTGCAGGGTGCACGAGAACGAGTGGGAACCACACAGCGAATAGATTGGTGACTAGTCGCTCACGTGGTGGAAGAAGACCGGTGACAGAGTAGTCAACCTACTCGCAGCGTAAGAACGAAGCTATAGTGAGGTTGTTGAGTCGAAGTGTGGAAGCCCCCTGTGGAGCGGGCGGCATGATTGGCGGCGGCTTATCTCCGATAAGTAGCCTCACGCGCGGCGCCTCCGTCAGAGAGCACCCGTAGCTCCTCGTCCATCATCATCCCGGCTCCACCCACAACCACCTGACCTCTGACGCTGTCTCTAAAGCTCCGCCGTCTCCCACTCTGCTGTTCCCCACAACTCGTCGTCTCTGTACGGGGGATACACGCCCACCACAAGCTCCAACAGCCATCTCCAGAGCTCCGCCCAGCTCCGCCTGCCCGTCATGGCTTCTGGAGCTCTCATACCCTTCCTGGTCGGCATGATGCTGCTGACCGGTGTCTGCAACACACTCCTTACCAAATACCAAGTCAGACCACACGCCCATCGCCACAGCCTTGCCCCTGCCAGCTAACCGCCTTATCAGGACCAACAATGTGTGCGCAACTGCGACGGCCAACACCCCGAATACTTCGAGCAGCCTGTCGTACAAACGGCCCAGATGTTCATCGGCGAGATGGGCTGCTGGCTTGTGGTTGGCAGCTTCTCGCTCTTCAAATACTTCGCCTCCAAAAGGGCGGTTGATTCGGGTGGCTACGAAGCCGTCCCCCGCGAGTCTACCGACGCCCCCGCGCCTCCTTCCGCTGCCGACATCGAAGCCACGGCCGATACGCCCGACACTGCGAGCTCTGATGGCCATATTGCCAACCCACTCAAGTCGGCGCACGACGACCATTCGCGCATCCCCTTGACTGGCTGGAAGGTGTTATACCTGGCTCTGCCGGCTATCTGCGATATTGCAGGTACGACGCTTATGAACGTGGGTCTGCTCTTCGTTGCGGCCAGTATCTATCAGATGACGCGCGGCGCCTTGGTTCTCTTTGTTGGCCTTTTCAGCGTCCTGTTCCTGAAGCGTCACCTTGCTCTGTACAAGTGGGCGTCGTTGGTCATCGTCGTGGCTGGTGTCGCCGTTGTTGGCCTGGCCGGTGCTATCGCAAAGGAGTCAGCCCATGGGTCCAGCATCATGCCCGAAGGCCAGACGCCCATCGGTGACAAGTATGCTTTCTCCGGGACCATCCTCGTGCGCAGCGCAGCGAACGAGGTCAAGGCTATGGCTACGCCTGTTGCAGTGCGCACCATTATCGGCATCCTCCTCATCGCCGGCGCCCAGATTTTCACAGCCACTCAGTTCGTGCTCGAGGAGAGCATCATGGAGAACTACGAGCTTGAGCCGCTGAAGGTCGTCGGCTGGGAGGGCATCTTCGGCTTCGTTGTTACCGTCCTTGTCATGGTCGTAATGCATTTTGCCGTCGGTAGGACCAAGGCGGGACGTTACGGTTACTTCGACGCAAGGGAAGGACTGTATCAAATCACTCACTTCCCAGCCGTAGCAGTCAGCAGCATCCTCATCATGTTCAGTATTGGGTAAGTCCATCCACGAGGCGTTTTCTTTTTACACTCTAACCTTGGCGACAGCGGTTTCAACTTTTTCGGTCTATCAGTCACACGCTCTGTGTCGGCTACCGCACGTGCGACCATTGACACTTGCCGTACCCTGTTCATCTGGATTGTCTCTCTTGGCCTCGGGTGGGAGACTTTCAAATGGCTGCAAGTGGTCGGCTTTGCCATGCTTGTCTACGGCACCTTCCTCTTCAACGACATTGTGCGCCCACCGATGAAGGCCTATTTGGAATGGAAGAGGAAGAAGAGGTCCGGCATGGACGAGCTGCTGCCGGAAGGTCCCATTGAGCATATCTAGGTGGGGACCTTAAAGACGCAGCACAAGAAGTTTTGTTGCATCGACATGTTGTAAATTCACGCCCACTTTCTGTTAGGATAGTCTACAGGGCATTCGAGGCGTTGGGGTAAGCATCAGGTATGTTTCTTGGTCATGGGCTGGTGACGGCGTACTGGACATGTTGGTAGCCATGGTTGCTATTTTTCTGCGCTATTTCAGGACAGAGTTCGTCGCGACGGATTGTTAGGAATGTTATGCTTCTGTTGTTCTCAGAGTTGTGTCCCCGAGAGGCAATAGCCGCTCAGCCTGAAAATGTGGGCTACGTTCGAGAATTCTCATGCTGATTCGAGGGGTGGCGTGCATTGCCTCAGCTATATTTATATAGGCAGTTGAATACAAGATCTGGACGTAAACGTACATTTTAAATGCGTACAATTACGTCCAGATCATGGATTCAACTGCCTATATAAACATAATGCTATAGTCCCCTAGCAAAGCTGAGGCATAAAGCACGGAGAAGAGGTTATTTCCGATTTCCGATCATGCTTCTCGTGCAAATATGGCGGATGTCCAATGAACTGCTTCAATCGGGGCTATCCCGCTTGAAGGATCATGAAGACCGGAGTTAAAGGGGACAGCGGATTTACGTGTGCCGTGTCAGCATTATTGCCATGCTCCCCCCAAACAATTAACGTTCAGGCCTCGACGCAGAGATTCGAAGGAGTGTTGCTATCGATCTATAAAAGCGAGGAGCTTCGCGCTCCTCTCCGGTGAACAACTCAACGCAAGCCAATCATCCCACCCACCATGACCACTGCCAACCTCGTCGATTTCCAAAACATCTTCTCGCTCGAGGGCAAAGTTGCCGTCGTCACCGGCGGCTCCCGCGGCCTCGGCCTCGCCGCAGCGTCCGGCATCTTGCAAGCAGGCGCCTCCAAAGTCTACATCACCTCACGAAGCAAGCATGGCTGCGAGGAAGCATGCGCGACGCTGAACGCTCTGCCCAACAAGCGCGCCGGCGCCCAAGCCATCGCCGTGCCCGCCGACTCGTCAACCGTGGACGGCATCCAGGAGCTTGCCGACGGCGTCGCCAAATCGACGGACCATGTGGACGTCCTTCTGATCAACGCCGGCATGGCGTACGGCGAGCGGTTCGAGACGCATGACGAGAAGAAGTGGACGGAGGTCATGGACATCAACCTCAAGAGCGTGTTTTACACTGTTCAAAAGTACGGGATGCCTCGACCCCGTTGCAGGCCGTACTTGCTTACCTTGAACCTCCCAGATTCGCACCTCTCCTGACGAAACCAGAGCACGCAAACATGGCCGCGCCCTCGCGCGTCATCGTCACCGCATCCGTCTCCGGTCTCGGTCCCACAACCCTCGGCGAGGGCGCGACGTACGTAAACATGCCTCCCATATCCCTCTCTTCTCTTCTCTTCCCGCCCACTCCCCAAAACGAGAGATGGAGAAAAAAAGGGGGCAAAGGAAATCCTCTCACTGACAACGAAAAACAGCTTCTCCTACGCCGCCGCCAAAGCCGGCGCGATCCACCTCGTCCGCCAACTCGCGCTGGAGCTCGGCCCGCGCAACGTGCTCGTCAACAGCATCGCCCCCGGCTTCTTCCCCAGCGATCTCGCCGCGCCGCTGATCGAGCGCATGGGCGGCGAGAGGGCGCTGGCGCGGTCGCGGCCGAACGGGCGGCTGGGGAGGGGCGAGGACTTCGCGGCCACGGTCGTGTGGCTGGCGAGTCGGGCGGGCGGCCACGTTACCGGGCAGTGCGTCGTGTTGGATGGGGGCGGGAGCGTGGGGAAGGTCGTGAGAGAGGAGGAGTAAGATGGGGAGTAGGCGATGTTTGGATGGCGGAATCGACTTGGTCTTTTTTTTTTTTTTTTTTGGTTGATAGGTGCATGTCAATGAGTGCGTTTTCCTTTTTTTGTGAACAAGCCCCCCTTAAAATTTCCATCATGTTTATCTTCCTGTACGTAGCCGGCCCAGCATACTCTGATACAACCGTCCCTGGAGCGATGTTCCAGCGTCGCATGGTGTTGCTCATGCGTTTAATTTGACCTCGAAAAAGTTCTTGCCAACACCCCGTCCACCACACTCACCATTCTTTCAGCAGCGGGCACGTCTCTGGATTCCTCCAGTTGCAATACGGGTTATATTGTAAAAATTCGACGTCTCTCCCATCAGCAACCAAGCAGCACAGCTCGGTTGGTGTTCCAGCAGCTCAACTTCGAGTTTACTGGCCGCATGGCCCAATGGCAAGGCGCTTGACTACGAATCAAGAGATTCCAGGTTCGACCCCTGGTGTGGTCATCTCTTTTTGCATCTTTACACTAAGAAAGTGTGTGGACGTGGATGGTGAGTTAGATGGAGAAGAAAATTTTTTACTTTTTTTTTCTTTCATCATAGCGTCGGCGATGTTCGGCCCGCATGGATTGCAATGGAAGCCACCGAACAATCAACATCTGCAAAGCAGGCGATAGAAGATATGATGTAGACGGGTAGTTGAATCTTTTGTCTAGACAATGTGCATATATTTAAGGCTTGAATTTACATCCCGAGACTGGATTCAACTACCTACATGAATATGTCTATGTAAGGCAGATGCGGACGGGCCGAGACCTCTGTTCTCTACCGAAGACGCGACACTCTTCCTACGTAGGTACTTGAATGCATAAATGTGCGCATTCAAAACTTACATTTACGTCCGAATTTCGTCCCTAACTACCGCTCCCATGTGAGTCTATGCGGGTGGGCCAACTACCCTCCCAGACCTGTGTGGCCCAGTCAGCTCCCTCCCTCATTGTGGCGTTTCGAAGTGTTACACCAAAAGCACACACATCTCACGAGGATCAGGGATATTTGTGTTCACACAAACACTCGTAGCCTTCTCCGGCCTACAAACATATCGCCTCTCTCGCAGTAACGCATGCTTCATTTCGATTGACCTCTTCTTACTCCGTGTGACCCTGATAGCTCGCTCAGTTACACATGAAAGCACGAAGACGTCACACCAGGCAAGATCAAATGACCAGTCGTCCCGCGGTCAACTCTCTTCATCCACTATCGGTAGAGGACAGCGTACTACATTGTTCCGCACATCCCCAATCATACGCTGCACTAAAACCAGCCCCCATCGCTGTGACCAACCCGATTCTGAGCTCTCCCCGAAGAAGAGAATAGGAGACGTCAAATGGCTTTTTGGTCAACTTTCCCTCTTGCCACCCACCCTCCACCTCCTCCCGAGCAGCCTCTCCCGCCACCGACAGCCAGAAACACACTCAAACAGAAGCAAAAATGCGTCTCACCACCACCACCGTCACCATAACGGTCACTAGAAGGAGGCCAAGGAGCCAGACACCCATCACGAAAGAGACCAGGATCTCCACCACATCAACGAAGAGTAGCGAACGACACAGCAACGAGAAAAGAGATGCGGACATGGCACAACGAAGCGACACACAACACCCGAAAGCCTCCCTCCCCTCCTCCTCGTCGACATCATCATCATCAACTAGCAACAAATCGAACCTTCTCCTCTGCAAGCCTCCCCCTCCCCCCAAAAAGGCCGTCCGCTTCGACAGCAACAGCGCCACGAGCTGCTGCACGCGAGGCGCGCCGCCACTACCACCGCCGCCGCCGCCGCCACCTTTGTCGTCGTCGAGGAGGATCGCATGGCACGATTCCAACCAACGACAGCAGAGGGCGGCCGCGGGGGGAGACGATCAGCGGTCGATGGACCGGCACGTGGTGTCCGAGCGCATCTACATTTCGTCGTCGACGAGCCGCAGGTGTCGGAGGGGGGTGCTGTAGGACGATGGCATGGCGTTTGGGATAAGTGTGGGTAAGTAAGTAGCGGGAAGGCTGTTCCTCATTTTTATTTTTCATTTTTTTGGTGCAATGTGCATGTCGGTTTTCTCATCGAACCTCCCTCCCCCAAAACCTTGCCTGTTCAAACTGCGTTCGAAATGTCGGTTCCGGTGGAATAATACTCTATCGTTCTCGCCTCTAGTGTGTTTTGATTGATCAAGCCTGCGTTGTGAATGGTAATCCACGTCTTGTGAGCCGAGAAAAGACAATGTTCACAGTGCTTCCTCACAACCCCTCCTACAAAAAGAGCGTAGTTTGCACGAGACAGACCCGAGAAGTGTTCAAGCTCTTCCAAACGAGACGGACTGCACCGTGACGCTCATGTTTGCTTCGAGAATCACCGCTTCTGGCGTTTTTTTACCATTTTTCTATTTCATACAGTCAAACGTCGACGTATCTACGTTCTCAATCAATTGCTGTTCAGCCAGCCCCACCATGCAAATCATTCCTCCGACCACGAGTCGCAAGGAGTGTGCGTTTGAGCGGTGAATGTGTGTCCCTGAAGCTTGCCATCAGGGACGCTGTTTGTTTGGGGAGTGGAGGAAGGAGGTGCGGGAAGACAGAAACGACCAAAGAAAACCCCCGCCATGCGGTCACACCGACAGCTTGCACCTGAAATGCTCTAAAGCGCAGAAAACTAAAAAGTAGAAGATGATACAGAGGAAGTTGATTGCATGGAGGAAACAACCTTCCTTTCCAGCCAGCCAAGCCCTATTCATTCAGAAGAGATTCTTCACCCCTCACCAGCCATTACAGGCATCCAAATAAACCATCGCCGTCATCTTACAAGGCCACGCCGCCCGGAGGCATCTTTGGGGGCTCTGGAGCACCGCCATCCTCCTTCCCTATCGACGTCGGGCCAGGCACGCTGCCGGGACCCGCACCCTCCCGATCACCTCTTGAGCCAAAGTACTTGGTGAAGTCCTTGGGGTCGCCGAAAGGTCTGGGTCCAAGGACGCGCTCAAGGTCGTCGCGGCCGAGCATTTCCTTCTTCAGCAACTCCTCGGCAACAAGGCCGACTTCGTGCTTCTTCTCCACCAGGAGGTCCTTGCACTGCTTGTAGGCCTCATCCACGATGCGGCGGACCTCGGAGTCGATGTTCTTGGCAGTTTCCTCGGAGAAGGGCTTGTGAAGCTGCGACTGCGTGTCGTCTTCGAAGTACAGGTAGCCGATCTTGCTGGACATGCCCCATTTGGTCACCATAGCAGTAGCCATGCGCGTGACCTTGTTGAAGTCGTCAGATGCGCCAGACGTGACAGTCTCGAAATGCAGTTCCTCCGAGACACGGCCACCCAGAGCCATGGCCATGCGGTCGACAAGCTGGTTGACGTTCATAAGGTACGTGTCGCCAGTGGGGAGGTATTGGGCGTATCCAAGCGCACCGGAACCGCGGGGAATGATCGACACCTTGAGGAGAGGATCGGCATACTTGAAGTACCAGCCGCAGATGGCGTGGCCCGCCTCATGGTATGCAACCGTCTTCTTGTCTTCAGGGGAGAGGACCATGGATTTCTTCTCCAGACCGCCAATGACACGCTCAATGGCCTGTTCAAAGTGCTTCATTTCGACATGTTCAGCTTGGAAACGAGCAGCTACACAGAAGTTGTTACTATCAGAGTTGCTGGATCATGTTGCAGGATGTGGAGTACTTACCGATAAGCGCGGCTTCATTTACACAGTTGGCGATATCCGCACCTGCGAAGCCAGGAGTAAGTGCTGCGAGACGGCCGGTGAGGAAATCAATGTCCTCCTTGGTGACGATCTTCTTGAGATGCACATTGAAAATCTGTTTCCGGCCTTCCATGGTCGGCCGGTCGATGCCAATGTGTCTGTCAAAACGACCAGGACGCATAAGAGCCTTGTCGAGAACATCAGGTCTGTTAGTACCAGCAAGGACGACCACTTGCTCCGAGGTGTTGAACCCATCCATCTCGGTCAGAATCTGGTTCAGCGTGCTTTCTCTCTCGTCGTTGCCACCACCAAAGCTTTGCTTGGCTCTTGACTTTCCGATGGCGTCGATTTCATCGATGAAAATGATGCAAGGCGTGCTCTTCCGCGCAGTGGCGAACAGATCGCGTACTCTCGAAGGACCAACACCGACAAACATCTCCACGAACTCGGAACCGCTGACACTGAAGAATGGCACGCCAGATTCACCGGCAGTGGCCTTTGCAAGGAGCGTCTTACCGGTACCGGGAGGACCAGAAAGAATAGCGCCACGCGGGATTTTCGCACCAAGCTTCTGGTAGATGCCAGGCTCTTTCAGGAAGCTGACGAATTCCATGATCTCCTGCTTGGCCTCGTCCATTCCGGCTACATCTGCAAACTTGACCTTGATATCTGTCTCATGGTTGAACTTCTTCGCGCGACTTCTTCCCATGCCGAAAATGCCACTGGAGCCTCCACCACCTTGGCCAGCACGTCTTGTCAGGAAGAAAATGGAGCCAATGACCAGAAGTGTCGGACCAAAAGACAAGATGGTCGCTATCCACGGCACTTCGTCGGAGTATGCGACCGGAATGCGCTCGCCTGACGGGATGCCAAGTTCCTTTTGCGCCTCATCCATCTTCCTCTCGAAGGATTCCACAGAGCCGAGGGTAAAGTAGTAGTGGAAGTTCTCGTTAGACGCTGGAGAATCAGGATAGACTGATCCAACGGCTTCCCGATGAAGGTATACGCGCGCCCTTTGGCCGCTCACGACGACGACCTTTTCAACCAAGCCCTTGTCCAGGAATGTGCTGCGGAACTCTTGCCATGTGATCTCCTTGGAGCTCTCTCCGGGAACGACGAGGCGATACAGAAGGTACGCGATGAAAGTAGACATGAGCACGGAGCCTAGGTCAACGTTGATGTCGGCGAAGTACGGCTGGCCGGTGCCCTTCTGCTTCTTCTTATCCTTCTGTTGATTCTGTGGGCCGGGGTCGTGGGTGCCGGCCTTCTGCTGGGGTTCCTCATCTAGAGGCTTCTGCGGCTCATCCTTCTCGCCGTAAACAGCCTTATCCGCAGCTCTCCGGGCCAAGGTAGTCGACATTCTCACAAGCTTCGCGGCGGTGCCCAAGTCCATGGGAGCTCCGTCTTTCAAATTCTTCATGGTATCGCGCAGCTCTTGCGGAATTCCATCCTTCTTGATACTTTGGAAAGCGCGCTCGAGATCCTTGCCCTGGGACTTGGGGAGGCCCTGCTTTAATCTCCACAGAAGCTTGTCCATCTGCTCCTCCTCCTCGGGGGTGAGCTTCGCGAACCCGTGCTTGGGCTCACTGCCATTGTCGCCTGGCGAAGTCTGGTTGAAATCTACATTTTTGCCATCTTCTGCCTTCTTCGCGTCGTCCTTGCCACTTTTGCGATCCTTCGGGTCCTTCGGACGGTTCGGCGGGGTGCTGGCGTATGTCCGTAACCGCTGCTGGTGAAGGAGAGATGTGGAGAGGGAGGGGCCGCAACGTGCACGGGATTGAGCGCGGGCAGCGGATGCGATGCTGGATCTCGATAAGCGGGCAAGGTAGCCTGACCGTAGCGCCAGGGTCGTCATGGTGGTTGTGGCCGGCGAGGTGAACAGGGCGGGGCGAGGGATATCTGAGGAAGGGACGGCCTCAGCGATTCACCACCCACGCAATTGAGACTGGACAGAAGCGCGGGAGGGGTTGGATGGCGAGCGGTCGAAGGCGGCGACCGTCTGTGACGCGATGACTTGCGAAGGATGAACGATTGCCGCTCGTCGGCTCGACTGTTGTTCCGCCCCGCCGCTTACTCAATCACCGCCGACTCTCCGACTCTCCGACTCTCCGACTCTCCAACACCCACCTCTCATCGCCAGCAGATGCTTCAAGTGCGATCAAGCTCTACGGGGCAATATAGCTGCCGAATGCCTCTGGACGTGACAGCTGCATCGTCCATGGCCTGCCGACCGGACACAGAAGGGATCACCAGCGGAGAAGATTGAGTCCATGGGGCATCTGGCGGCCATGATGATGGAAGCTGGTTCCGCGGCCCTTGGCTCCAACAACGGATACGCATGCTGTGGCAGCTCTAATATGGAACGGCAGGTGGACCGTGGCACCAGTGCAGAAGCAAGGATATGCGATACTTTCCGAGCCATATCCCCAGACAACACCATTTGTACCTGTGCGTTCCTCACTTTCCCACTTCTCATGGATCGGAGGACTGCTGTACAAGTTGTTGATGTGTTCTGAATCCCTCTCCACTTAGCATCACCACCTGCTGCCGCATCTGCACTTCATCCAGTTTGCTCACAGGCCGTGACTGCGCCTTCACCTGGATCTTCGCGCATCTGAAGGCCGCGACTGCATCAGCTGGGGATTCCGGAACCTTTAAAGACTGACAAGCGCGCATTCGATACGCCTAGTGAGGTAGATGAGACTTGGTCTCTTCTTCTATGCTTCCACTCGCGTCGTGCATGAACTCCCTAACTGTCATGGCTCCGCTTGGGCCTCTCTCACGACCAGGCTGCGAGGATTACCTCATGCGTTCATGCCGTGGATCACTCGCCTCGACGGCCATACTCCGTACCTGCAGACCGAAAATCCGCACCGTGCTCGATCCGCGCGCATCCGCTCACCATGCGACGGGCAGATCGAGCAGATCCAACCTCTTCTCGGCGTGGCCTACCGCATGCCAACCAGCCCTCTGCTCATCACCGGCGACCATGCTCCACCACCTCCAAACTCTCGCCTACCTCGACCCCTGTCTCAAACCCACCGCCTTCCCACCCCCGGCCGCGATGCTGCGCCCCCCTTTGGCCTAGAACCTGAGGAGCTCGCGTCCTCATTTCGCCTATTTCAGCCCTATAGCGAACCTCTTTCGGATGACGCGTTCTTTCGCGACCCACTCTCCCTTTTCGGGCAACCCCCCCTTCTAACCCACGATGAACACTGTACGGGCCACCCCAGCGAACGCCACCACCACACAGTGTCTCGACTCCCGAGACCGCGTGAAACGAAACAAAACAGATAAACGAGTGAAGATGGAGGAAGAAGAGAACGATGGGACGCGGCTCCCACATCCAATTTCGCCAACACTGACATACGATACACGCTACAGTGGCTAGTGGCGGGCTATGGCTGACGACCGGCCGACTTCCCTCGTGTTTTTGCACGATCCTCGAAAGGTTGGGAAAAAGGGAGATCCCGGCTTCCCGCCCACCGGACCAACGCTAACAACACGAGCGTCGCGATAGTAGTAGGAAAAAGAAAAGAAAAAGAAAAAAGACCCTTCCCGCCCCTTGCTGCTCGTCACCAGTGACGCAAGCTAAATGCACCGACCGTTCCAACACACTCGCAGACACGCGCATACACTAAGCAACCTTGCAACACACCAAAGCGCATCCTTCGGAGAGGATGAAAACACAACACAAACGCAACAAAACACACACCACATCTAGCGCGTGGCGATCGAACAGCGAACAACAAACTTACGTGTTCCTTCGCCAAAAACTTTAATCCTCACCACCGGAGATAACCACCACCACCACAGCACACCACCACCACGAGACCTCCTCCCCTTCATGCTCATCACCAGCTTTACACACATATACCCCCCTCCCTCCCTCCCCTCAACAAATCAGGCCTTCCAGGCCCGACACAAACCGTTCGATTCTCATCTGCCGTGCACGCAAATCCCCGTCTCGCCTAACAGCGCCAACCGAATCGTCAATCTCCGTCCGCCCCCTCTCCTCCCCCGCCGCCACCTCAATGCTTTCGTGATCCGCCATCAGCCAGCACTAAACCTGTAACGTGCATAGCCCCTCCCTCCTCCCGTCGCGTGAAGAAGGAATTGAAACAGCCCGTCGGCATTTTGTTTGTCTCTGTTTTACCCGGAAGGAGAGAGAGAGGAGGGAGAAGAACGATTCAGTAGTGTCGCCGCCGCCCCGGTAAACGTACTAAGGAAAAAGCACACCATCACGACAGGCTAGGCGAAACTTCGTAGTTTGCCCGTGAAACATGCACCGAAGCACGGCCGCCCGGGCGCGCGCGCGCGCGCGCAATTCGGTACGATTCCGACTACGTCATCCCGGTGGTCTCGATCCGCCGCGTTTCAAGATCGGGGGTGGGTGGGTTGAAAGAAAAAGGCCCTTTGGCCAAGAGAACAGGACACGAGACAGAGGAAAAAAAAAATAGTCATGAATGTTCTGTCATCAATGGGTGACACACTCCACCGTCACGGAGATTGCAAAGAGTAAAGGGCACGTCGAGTTCGACACCAAGAATACGGGCAAAGCAGAGGATAAGGGAAAAGAGCGTGCGGTGAACGCTTCTTCCCACCCCGCAGTCCCTTCTTCATTTCCAACTATCTACAACCCCCAGTCGGCGGAAGCGAGCTCCGCGATTAGTGGTGACGGACAGGGGAAGGATGACCAGGGTCTTCCCCTCCTCCGGAGCAGCCAAGAACATGGTAGACCGGAGCAGCTCCAGCACGGTACTGTCGCGGCTGAAGATCCGGTAGGAAGCGAAGTCATGAGAAAACAAAACAGAGAACAGAAATAACGAAATCAACGATTACAACGCCATCGTCGTGGTGTGATCATCACAGAAACCGTTCCTGTCCCTTTTTGTAGAACCCTCCGAAAAAAAAAGACTAGAAACTCGTATGGACAAAATTTCCCTCCCTCATGCAGAGCATTAACGCGCGGCCGTTATTTACAACGGGGCCCGCGAACCACCCGCTCAAACTTTTGATCGTAACATGGCGAAAAAGGGTGCTTCTTTCGAATGCTCTCGGAAGGAACCTGGAAGAATCGAAGGGTATAGAAGTAAAAAGAGAAATAAAAGTCGCTGCAGCGCTCAGCGGCGCAAGGGTATAAACATGCGTGAGCCCCCCAGAATCCGTCCTTTTCCTGTAAAACATAAACAAAAAGTTTAAGAGAAGGGGGGCCTTGAGAAAGTATTACACGACCCCTGAACCAGAGAGTCAAGACCGGACGTATTAGGCCACGCGTGTAAGGGGATATTTTGAACAAGGAAAGATAAATAAATGAAAAAAACGAGCCGCAGCGAGTAAGTGTCGAGACACTAGTTTGGAGAGGGAGAGACTGGTGTTGGGTATCGAGTTATCCAAATGCGGGTGACCTTCCATACCCTGGACCGCGATCCGCTACCCGATTGGACGGAACACAGCATGTAGCAAAAGTAAATAAGATATCTCAAAAGAGGAGTCGTTAAACATCTTCCGTGAACCGTGAACCACGTGAGCCGTCGTGTGACGGGTGGCTTCGCCCTAGCGTACCGCGGCTTGAAGGCCTGATAGGCGAATCTGGGCTTAGACTTTCAGGAGGACCCCACAGCATCGAAGTATGCTGTCCCGGCGGACCCTGGTGTACGATTGGCGTGCGTGCTGGACTGGGCCGTAGTGTCTCGACCGTCTCTTTACCGGTGCCAGGACGGCGCGGCTCAGACCCTTCGGCGACGGTACCTAGTCCAGCGCCAGTAAGGGCTGCGGCTGCACCCGGAGACATCGGTGGCGTATGACTTCCGTGACCACCGTAAAAGCCTTGGCTGTCGCGATAGAACGATCCGGAGAAGGTATCGTTGGTCACATTGTCGTCGTCGAACGGATCCTCTGAGCTCATGCCTGGACTGAAAGCGGATGGCAGTTTCCGGCCCGATATACGCTGGAATCCTCGCTCTTGCGGCGGCTCCGGAGGCCCGTATTCTTTGCTCCCAGAAAAACGCCCAAGCAATCCAGCCACGGGGAACGCACTGCTGCGTTGTGACATTGCCCCCCCAGCTCCACTAGCTGCGCTAGCTCCACCAGGCGAAGAGGGATCGACAAAGGGATCCTCAGCGCCAGCTCCAGAAGCACCAGCCAATTGCTGGGGTTGGGCACTCTTCTGCTTTTGCTTGTACCACCTGAGGAGGATCAATGCTAAAATAAGCAAGACAGCCAAACCCGCGAGACCACCAACAATGCCTCCCACAAGCTTGGCTGTGGGAGCGCCACTCCCGCTATTGTTGTCGTCCGATGAGCTGTTAGCGCTTGCGGTGGCCGTGCTCCCACTATCCGTGGCGGAGGGGGCGCCGCCAAACAAGACCGTCGAACCAGACGCAGAAGATTCAGAAGATTCCGAAGACGATGTGGAAGATGATTCAGATGACGCGGTCGAAGAGGATGACGACAGCCCTGACGACGAGAAAGAAGTGCTTGTTGAAGAACTCGCAGACAGCGACTCCGAAATACTCGCTAACGTGGTAGTGGCAGATTCTGTGTCGCTCGGCGAGGATGTGGCGGATTCCGTGGTGCTAGGTGAGGATGTGGTAGATTCCGTGGCACTCGGTGATGAGGTGGCAGCGGCACTCGACGATGTTGCGGCCGAGGGCGAAGAGGTCTCTCCAGTGGGCGAAGAACTTGCTTCATCAGTTGGCGAAGACGATTCGTTAGTTGGCGAGGAAGTTGCGCCACCAGTCGGCGAGGAAGATGCGCTATCGGTTGGAGATGAAGTTACATCCCCTGTTGTCGAAGATGCGGCTCCGAGTGGTGACGAAGTTGCGCCGCCGGTAGGTGACGAAGAAGCTTCACTGGTCGTTGACGAGGTCGGCTCACTTGTCGGGGATGAAGTCGCACCGGATGGAGAAGAGCTTGCAGATTCCGTCGAACTTCCGGCTCCTGCAGTAGCAGCACCGACTGGCACATCGTCAGTAGTAGAAGACGTCGGCCCAGATGGGCTTGCCGAAGCTGTTTAACAAAATATCAGTAAGGAAGAAAAGAAAAGATGCGGAATTGAAATACAACGTACAACTGGAGCTCATTCCAAAGGGTATAGGCGTAGCTCCGGGGGTTGTGGTGCTGGCCACTGTCGAGGGAGAAGATGTTGGCGTTTGCGGCGTTGCTACAGATGAAGGTGGTGTGTTGGTTGCAGATTGCACTGAAGATTCCGAAGTCGATGACGAAGTAATAAGAGGTGTCGACTGCGAATTAAATGGGTACGGGGGTACGGAAGGAACGGTAAGATCGCTCGGAAAGGCAGGCACGCTCGGGACCTGAGGAAAGCTTGTTGTAGTGATCAATGGTTCTGAACTTGACGATGAAGCAGACGTTGACGACGAAATAGGCGTTGACAACGAGATAGGTGTTGACGCGGTAGGCGTTGACGAGGTAGGCGTTGACGACGAGGCAGGCGTAGATGGAGTAGGCGTGGACGAAGTAGGCGTTGAAATGGGCTGTCCAGCAGAACTCGCTGCAACTCCCGAGCTCATGGTCCTCACTCCAACAGTGTTCCCGTTCTGATCAATTTGCCTCACGACGGTAACAACGGAAACATCGTCCGCCTCCTCAGGGTCAATCTCTTGCCGGTGGATAAGCCTGTGTCGCAAGCCCAGCTTCCTATGATCCCCCCGTCTCTCGCGCAGTAACAGAGGCTCCTCAATGTGCGGCGCGGGCGTCGGCGTCGGCGAGTTTTCCACCACCGTCTCCTTCATGATTTGCATGCGCCCAAAGCCATGTCCAGCTTTGTCCGCTGGGTGAAGCCGGCCTTGGCCGCGGTCGGTCCTCCGCCGCTTCGCCGGACTCTCCATGGCGGCGGCGGGGACGAATTAGAACGAGTAGAAATTGCGAAGAGCCGTGGCTGCGCAATGTTGGAGTTCCCGGGGGCCCGCGGGCGCTATCCTGGCGGCCGCGGAAGAATGGTGGGTTGGTGGCGGACGAGAGCGGTCGCGAGAGTCCGTGGTGCTGGGTTAAATGAGGGCAAAAGAGCGGACGGCGTCTTCCAGTCGATGGAGAATGGGTCTATGTACGCGGGCTGGGGGAGAGGGAAACGAATGGACGCCAGTCGGTGCGAGACTGGCAGCGCTCTGCTCCTGCTTGGGGTCAACTCGATCGCCCTGAACTGTGCAGCAGGATCGGTGGAGGATCGGCGCGACGCACCTTTAGATTACCTCAACGCTGCTGCATTTGCCTTTATGTACGGGGTGGGTGTTATGGGAGGGCGGAGGGTCGCGCAGGCGCCGTGGTGTTTGATTGCGGCGGCCGTTCCACGCTGTGCGACGGAGAAAAGTGGACTGAGGTGGCTCGAGGGTGCCGTGTCTGAGTCTTGAAGGGCGGGAGCGTCTCAGACGTGCTTCGTCGTGGGGCCTCGCGCACTCTGGTGCGGTGCACGGGGGGGTGGGCTTGTCGACGTCGCGGGCGGGCCTCGCGCGAAAGAGGCGGAGCGAGCGAAGGAGAGTGGTGGTGGGCGTTGCAGCAGCGGCGCGGATGTGGAGGATGGGAGAGCTTGGTGCGGGTACGCTGCTTGGCTGCTTTGGCCCGGCGCCGCTAGTGCAGACTCGGCGGCGCAATATAAGAATCCCTGTCCCAATTCATTACCCGCCAATTGCTGCTATGAATAGCCGTGCATGCGCGGGTGCCGGTGGTGCTAAATCCTAGCAGCGCACGCGATCGGGCAGGTAGCAGCCTGTGTGCGCGCCGCAGCGTGCGACCGGGCAGGCGCATGGCTTGCGGTGCAAGCGGGCACGGCAGCAACCGCCAGCCAGCGAGGCTCTGCGGTGCTCCAGCCTCGCTCGCGCCCTCGTTGACGGGGGGTCGCCCGCGTGAAATTGCTGCAGCGCCCAGCGACACGCAAACGGCACGATTGCCCGTCCGGGCATCCCAGCACGCAGGGCCGTCCTCGCCGAGCAGGCCCAGGGCCGGGTCCAGGTCCAGGTCCCAGGCATCGCGACAGAGGCGCCGCTTCAGGATCACCGCGAGAAGCCAGCGTCGGATCTGCGCCCGCAGAGCGCAGAGGCCCGCCGGCCAGGCGGCTGCCGTCCACGTCGCGCGGCCTGCAGGCACAGCGCACGCAGCCTGCTGCTGCCCCGGCCCTTTCGGCCCAAGCCCAGCCCAGAATAGGCATCGCCGCCCGTGTGCGCAGAGCATGGGTTTGTGTGGTGTTTGCGCGCTGCGTGACCCGGCTGGTCAAACGTCTCCTGGCTTTGAGTGGCCGCCGACGGCCGTGGTGCCGCAGCGCGTGAAACACTCACCTGGGCACGCTTGATCCGCCTCCAACCAGCGCGGCCCGTCTCGTCGCCCGCGACGTCATTGCACTACCTCTGGCGCGCTGCCCTGCATGCGCCGACGGCTTTCGAGAAGAATCGTGCGCCGTCCCCCGCAACACCGCCGCTCAGCCTCCTCACAGCCATCCCGCTGCCGTACGAGCCACGGCGACGCCGAGCAAACCTTGATCGCGATCGCTGCTCCCGCCTCCGTCGCCTGCGTTTGTTTATGTCGCCCGCAAATATTCGCATGCCGAGAGTAGCTGCACGTCCCGCAGCGCCGGTCGCCCGCAAGGAGACGGCGTGAGCACGAGATCGATCTCTGCCGTCATCGCGCCGTCACATTATTCCTCGCGGAGAAGCCGACGCGATCGTCCGGGGACAGGTGAGCCATGATGCAGAAGCCTCCCCCGCCGCTCCCGCGCCGCGCCCACGCCGACACCGTCAACCTCTCCCCTCACCGCGAGGCGCCCCCGCCGTATGCGGAAGCCGACGACCACGCCTCGGGCATGCATCCGCTGCACGCTCTGGCGACGAACGACCCGCGCTCGTCGTCGACCCAGTCACTCGTGCCCGCTGCTGGCCAAGTCCGGGATGGCCGCCGCAAGCTGCTACTCGTCTACATCCATGGCTTCATGGGTGACGAGACCAGCTTCCAGAGCTTCCCCGCACATGTCCACAACTTGGTCACTGTGACGTTGAGAGAGACGCATGTGGTCCACACCAAGATCTACCCTAAATACCGAGCCAGGAATACGATAGAGTACGCAACAGAGCAGTTTAGCAGATGGTCGGTAGCTCCACGCGAGGCGCTAGCTTTGGTGTGCCAGACGACTGATTGCACCCCAGGCTCACCCCTCACGCCGACCCCGACACGGACATCATCCTCCTTGGACACTCGATGGGCGGCCTTGTGTCCGCCGAAGTCGTGTTGCTGCCCCCTCACGGCCCAGCCGCCTTCATGCATCAAGCCTTTCGGCACCGCATCCTTGGTATCATAAACTTTGATGTGCCGTTCCTTGGAATGCATCCCGGCATCATTTCAGCCGGTCTGAGTAGCATCTTTCGTCCTGCTGAAGATAAATCCCCCGAGCACAATGCGCAAGCCGCAGGACAAGCCACTCAATCCTACCACAACCACCCTTCTGCACACAGTAGCGTGAGCACTCTCGATCTGGGCCCGCCCCTTCGGAATGAAACCCTCTTCTCTGCTAACCCCAATGATCCGAACTACAATCCCCGGTTTGATAACGATGTTGTCCTGCCGGTGCGCAAAGGTTGGGAGAACGCGTTGCATTTCATCACAAAGCACTCAGATGGTCTCGTGCAAGCCGGAAGGCAATATGTCAAATCCCATCTCGAGTTCGGTGGTGCCATGGCAGACTACCCCGCCTTGAGCAAACGATACAAGCGTGTTCGTGCTCTCGAAGACGAGGACGAGGCGAAGCGAAGAACAGCTGTTGCCTCAGTGGGACACAATCCTCCCGAGGTTCCACGTGTGCGTTTCGTGAACTTTTACACCGCGAGCACAGGTCGTCCCAAAAAGCCAAAAACGCCTGAAGCCGGTGTTGCATCCAACGACTTTGGAATGTCCGATCTTAGTCTCGCTTCGTCGAGTCAAGATCAGCGGCGGAGCCTCAGTCATTCCCAGACTTTAAGCCCTCAGATCTCTGTCGACGAGTACGAAGAAGATGCGCAGCAGAGCGCTCAGTATTCGCCAAAGGATGAGGTGCTTAGAGAACTCTCTCCGGCCCCTCTAAGTGACCACGACTTGACTCCGACTCATTCTCTCGGCCACCAATCCTCAATGCCAGCAACCTTATCTAACCTGGACTTGGATATACCAGAGCCTCCCGTCGAACCTCCGCACCCGGACTTGGAAGCTTGCCCAGATGCGGAGTCTCGCAAGACTTCTACCAAGGAGTATGAACAAGCTCTCAAAGAATACAAGCGTGCTGTGAAGGACCGCAATTCTTTGATCAAGCAAAAGGCGAAGGCAGAAGAGAAGCTGGCAAAGGAAGCGAAGAAGGAGGAGAAGAAAGCTCAAAAGGCCAAGAAGGAGGAAGAGAAAGCGAAGAAGGATGAAGAGAAGGCCAGGAAGGAGGAAGAGAAAGCCCAGAAAGCCAGAGCCAAAGAAGAAAAGGAGCAAGCCAAGCAGGAACACGCGGAAAGCCAAATGTCTGGCGAAGAGCTTCGGCTTGAAAAAGAAAGACTGCGTGTCGAAGCCGAAGGCCAGCGTATGGCGGAGGCGGAGCGCGAACGCATGAGAGTACAACGGAGAATGCTTGGCTTGCCACCTGAGGACGAAAGCTCAGAGGCTGTCCAGGAAGAGCAAGTGGAGGCCGTTCAACAGGAGCAGCAGGTAGAGGCTGCCCCGCAGGAGCGGCCAACGGAGGCTGTCCAACAGGAGGAGCCATTGAAGCTTGACCAGCAGGAGGAACCAGTGAAGCTTGTCCATGGGGAGCAGCGAGTAGAGCCATCGGAGCATGGAAGATCAACTTCTCTGACGCCTTCGCTGTCGCACCTAGAGCGCTCAACGCCCTCGCCTTCACCCTCTTTGCCGCGCAGACAGACTTCGCAGGCTACGTCGCGGTCAGCCCCGCCTGATTCAGAGAAGAAGAAGAGAGACCGCAAGTTCTGTGTTACGCCCTCAAAGGACCCGCGCACCGGACAGCGTGATCCAGCCTGGATACGTGTCTTCATGGACGGGTATGACGAAGTGAGCGCTCATTGTGGCCTTTTCTTCATGGGCGAGACGTACGAACGTCTGGTTGGCGAGGTGGCTGAGAAGATCGAGCACTGGGTCTTGGACGATTTGAGCGAGCGAGCGGTAAGGGAGTTGGAGAGTCAGATTATCTGATTGCTGGAAATCGTGCCGTCGAGGTAAGAGACTGCAATATACCCTGATAAGATTGTTATTCCTCGCATGGGCTGGCAGAAATGCTGGAGACGTAATGCTGCATGGGTAGGCGTTGGAACACAGGCACCCGACGACATCTCCTTACGAACATGCAGTTATGTTATGCTTAATGAATGAACGCACTCGTTACGAAACTCAAAGCTCTCGTGAGGCATCTACCACAATGAGCCGCAGGAGACTACAGAACTTCCCATACCACACCTAAAAAATGACAGAATTCGATCAGGCGGGATGATCCCGGTGACACCGTTCTGCCATTCCTCCACATGGACAATAATTATGCACAGCCCACCCACTCTTTTGATCCATAGACTTCGGTCATGCAGATCTCCCGAAATCGTCAATCGGGCAGAGATCATCCCCGCATTACGCATGCGGAGTCAGCACAGCGATCTACATGCGCTGAGCCAAGACAACGCCATAATAGAGCTGGGCGATGAAGGTTGCCAAGTTGGTTAGCGACGAGACGCCATGCAGCGTGGCGAACTTCTTGTTCAGGCGCTGCATCTCGGGCGAGTGGGGACCCGCGTCATAGGACTTCTTGCCATCGCGTGTCTCTGTTGATTGAGTGGCTTTTCGTTAGAAGAACCTTCCCAAAGTGGAGGGGAAGAGTGGGAAAATGCCAAGAGAGAAGCGCAATAGTGCAACGCGCGGAGAGCCACAAGCCCCAACCACTGTTCGACGTCCCCTTCAACCTCAAACATTAACGCCTCCAGATAAGACCTTCCCCTCACCGCACGGCACAGCCAGCGTCTTTCCCGGCCAACCGCCCTCCCCCTTCTCTTCCGGGGCGTAGATGATCAGAGACAAATAAGAGGCGAAAAACAAAAAAAGAAAAGCAGAAAAGTTGGAACAGCCACTCACCCTGGTGCTTCCTCTCGCGCATGCAGCTGGTCGTGGCAGGGCCGACGTAGACCAAGTTGACGAGGCCGCTGACGAACATGGTCGCGATGGCGATCAGCGCGCCGCGGTTGACGTCGGCGAGCAGGCCGGCAGAGGCGGAGGCGAGGGCGCCGTAGCCGACGCTGGCGGCGCGCGAGGGGAACGTCAGCGCCATGGCGACGGGCAGCGCCGTCTGCATGGCGAAATAGACGGGGAACGTCTTGGACTGCAGCTGCGCGAACTGCGGCCGCGGCAGCACGCGGAACGCGATGACGCCGCCGATGAAGGATTGGAAGAGCGTGCTGCCCAGGAGCGTGCCATAGCTGTTGGACCGTTGGTGGCGCGGCCGTGGTGGTTAGCGTGGGGTTCTCGGGGGCTGGCGGCGGCGATGGTGGGGGATGGGACGAGAGGTGTGTGATGTTGGAGCGGCTGTGTGAGGGACGAAGTCTTCCGGTATTTTTCGAGGCTGGAGATGTCGGGCTTCCACGACCAGCTGGTGGGAGAGAGGTGGGGGGTTCGGCAAGCCTCGCCGCCTGCCGCTGTCGACTACGTACCTGAGCAGGTGATAGGGCGCACCTGTTTTGAGAGTGCTGGTAAGGGATGGCATCGTGCGGGCTTCAGACTGAACTGAAGATGGGCCTGGAAAGGACAAGAAGCGAACAGAGAGAGATATGGGTTTGCTGCCGGAGAAGGAATGGGTGGAGTGATGATGTACATGATGCCGCGCGAGTCAGTGTAGCGCGGGGTGCCCACGTGAGAGCGCGCTGCCTGACTCGACGCGCTCCCCGTTTGCCTGCTGGCGTCACGTCTGTCGCCGTTGCTGCCTTGGACTCGACGCGACCAGCCCGCGCGAGCCATGCGCGACTCCCATCAAACCTTTCCATTGACATTCTCCTGAGCCATCTCCTCACTCCTGCGACCATGGCGGACAAGGAGGCCACCGTCTACGTTGTCGACGTGGGCAAATCTATGGGCGAGAAGCATGGCGGCCGCAGCGAGACGGACCTTGATTGGTGTATGAAGTACGTCTGGGACAAAATCACGGTCGCGGTGAGTCACTAATGCACGATTCCGGCTCATAACCAGAAGTATCTGACAGACAAGTAGATGGCCACGGGCCGGAAAACTCTCTTTCAAAGCGTCGTTGCTCTGCGCTCAGATGGTAAGTCGTGGCCGGCTGTGTGAGCTGGGAAGGGGCTAACCCGCAGTAGAGACCGACAACCCGTTGAAGTCAGAAGAAGGATACGAAAACGTCTCTGTACTCCAGCAGCTGAGCCCGTATTGTTCCCGCCCTCGGCGCCACAGCCGTGCACAAGCTCACAAGAGACAGGATGTACATGACCCAGCTCAGGGAATTACGCGACAAACTCCACCCCAGCAAGACCCACGATGGTGATGGTGAGTCCAATGCCGGAATCTACTCGACAATATCATCTCACATGTTCCAGCGATATCTGCCCTTGTTGTCGCCATACAGTTAATTGCGGATCACTGCAAGAAGCTTAAGTACAAACGGAGGATCATTCTTGTCACGAACGCCCTGGGTACCATCGACGCCGACGGCTTGGAAGAGATCGCGAAGAAGATCAAAGACGAAAACATCGAACTGCTCATCCTGTATGTCCGGAGCTGATTCAATTTCATACTCACATACTGACTGGTGCAGCGGTCCCGACTTCGACGACGCCGATTATGGCGTGAAGGAAGAGAACAAGGACCCTACCAAAGCTAACAACGAGAGTGTCCTCCAGAAACTCGCCGAAGATTGTGATGGTATCTTTGGAACGATGGCACAAGCTATCGAAGAGCTTGAGACCCCGCGAGTGAAACTTACCAAGCCTGTCCCGTCATACAAAGGCCTCCTGACACTTGGCGACCCGGAGAAGTATGACACTGCCATGACAATTGACGTCGAGCGTTACCCAAGGACTATGGCGCAGAGGCCGCCAACAGCCAGTTCATATGTTCACAGAGCTGATCTGGCACCGGGTGAATCGCAAGCGCAGTCTTCGATGACTGTGGCCGACAACAACAATGAGGGCGTCCATGATCAGGACGAGTACGCTGCAGTCAAGCAGAACACATCTTACTATATCCTCGACCCCAGCGTAGTAGGAGGCAGGCGAGACATTGACAAGGCGGACACTGCCAGTGGTTACCCGTACGGCAGCACTGCCGTCCCAATCAGCGAGTCAGAACGAAATGTAACGGACTTTGAGTCTTTTGCTGCCCTGGACATCATTGGTTTCATCCCCGGAGACAAGGTGAGGAGATATCAAGCATTCATCCGGCTTGCAGGCGCTGACGCAAAGTGTGCCAGCTTGACCGGTACATGGAAATGTCGAAAACGAACATCATCATTGCACAGAAGGCAAACGAAAAGGCAAGCATGGCCTTGTCCTCTTTCATCCACGCTCTTTACGAACTTGAGTCGTACGCTGTTGCTCGTTTCGTTCCCAAGGAAAACAAAGCGCCCGTCATTCTGCTTCTTGCCCCGGAGATCAAGCCGGATTACGAGTGCCTGATAGACACAGAGCTGCCCTTCGCTGAGGATGTGCGCGGCTACCGCTTTCCTCCTCTAGATCGCGTTGTGACCGTTTCTGGAAAGGAGATATACACACACAAGAACCTACCAAGTGAGGACCTCATGAAGTCCATGAGCGATTACATAGACAACATGGACCTATCGAGCGCCGGACAAGATGAGGATGGGTGAGTTTAATTAGTCGTGTATCGGTTGCATGAGCTGACAAGGGCCAGAAATCCCGTGGAGTATGCGCCAATCGAGGACACGTTCTCGCCAGTGCTTCACCGCGTTCTACAAGCAATCCGCTGGCGCGCTGTCCACCCTACGGATGAATTGCCTCCTCCAGCCGAGGTCCTGACAAAATACATGAACGCTCCGGAGGAATTGCTGAAGCAAGCTCAGCCATTCCTCGATGCCATGATAAAGGCGGGTGACGTGAAGCGCGTACCTCCCAAACAGAAGGGTCGTAAGCGCACTCGCGAGTTCGAGAAACCTCTCTCAGGTCTCAACGTTGAAGATCTCCTGGGTCGCGAGAAGCGCGTGAAGCTCTCGGTAGAAAACGCCATTCCGGAGTTCAAGCAGGCCCTCAACACCACCGACAGCGTCGAGGAAATCAAGAGCATTGCCAACCAGCTCTCCACAATCATCCAAGACTACATCCGCCACAGCATGGGGGACAACGGATACCAGAGGGCCATAGAGGCCATCCGCGTCATGAAGGAGGAGATGTTGGAATTGGAGGAGCCGGGCGTGTTCAACGATTTCATGCGGGTGTTGAAGAAGAAAATATTCGCGGAAGAGCTGGGTGGCGATAGGAAGGAGATGTGGTACAAGATCAGGGTGACCAGGCTAGGATTGATTGATAAGAGGGCTACGGACTTGTCGGATGTCACCGAGGAAGAGGCGAAGAAGGTAAGCTGTCGTTGCCAGTCTTGTGGGCTGTGTTGTGCTGACTTCTTTTTCAGTTCTTGTCCTCATCAAAGTAGCGGTACCCACCGTTAACCCGCCGTTTGTAGCCAGCTTAAGGATTAAGCAAGTATTCTCGATGAGCTTGTAGCGCAACACATACTTGGGCCCCTCTGTTTATCCTAGGACTTGCATCAAGGTGGCAAAGAGGCAGGTGAGAAGGCAAACAAGGTGGGCCACTAAGGATAAGGCGCAATTTCCAGCAGCACAGTCTAGGTACATGGCAGGATCAAAGCAGAAAGCATGAAGAATACCTGGAACTAATCCCAATGATGCTTCTTGTGATAACTTTTGTTCCACAGAAACACAACGCGGCAGACAACTCGGCTCGCGTCCATGCATAGAATGCACGTATATCCGAGGATTTACCCGCATGCCGGCCAGCCACGTGTGTTTGAGCAATGCATGTCTGCATCTGCATGCATGCATCAGTTGGCACCGCCCCATGAACAGTCGAGAGACATGTCTGCCTTTAAACGGCGCCCCTCTCCATGTTCAGATCAAGGTGTATACTGCACTTTACATCTGTCATTGTCTCGACGTTAGAGGGTGTGGAGGGAGGTCCTCACTACTTGCTTTGCCTTTTCCGCTCCACTCAAGACTGGAGAGCTAAGGCCCAGGGTTCCGCGGCACTAAGGATCCGAAACTTCCATCATGGGGACATGCGCAGAATCATCTTTGTTCCGGGGTGATGACGACGCGTCAAACCTGTTGATGCTGATTGTCGACACCAAATACTGATTATGTCACGCAGGGCTTTGAAAGCTGCATCGAGATAGTCACACCTCAGCTTCATACATGCACGGAGGAACCAGTACGTAGATGCTGAAGGCGATAGGAGATGGTCATCTATTGCTGTGAAGAACAGGGTCTTGGGCACAAGATGTTTGCCATGCAACTTGGCTACTGGGAGAGTGGTTTATAAAAGCTTATGCAGCATGCGGAGAAGCTTGCAGACGGATGGCGTCCCGCTGCCGAACTGCGCCCTTCTCAGTCACGTTGTAATACTACGATGCATTTCACATACCCTGTTTATCTTACCGCAGGCATTGCACCCTACTCGACTGGGTATTTAAGCCTTGCGTCTTTGTGTCACTGTCTATTTCCAAAGCCTGCATCTGGGTCCGCACACTTGTTAATTCATGCTGGAACATTTTCCGCACCTCACTGTGTCATCAATCATGTGAAGACCAAAGCCCATTCAGACAGCCTCCCCCGGGCCCCTCCTATGTATGTACCCTCGCAATCCCTGCAACCGGGCGGCCCGCAACCAACATGCAGCTAAAAACGAAGCCGTCCGCCGTCGTTTCAGCCATCCGACAAGCCTCGTCCGAAATCCTCAAGGCAAGCGGTAAGCCTCCCCATTCGTCGCTACATTTCTCACGCCTTTGGCCCTTCCCCCGCAAAAGTGTAATTCGCTACATGCTTGTCAGCTGGAACGTCATTGACGTCATCGGTGGCTGGGGACGAGAAAAGAAGAAAGAGAGAGGAGCCGAGTCAGGAGAAAAAAAGGGGGCGGCTGCCTGTTGCCAAGACGAAAAGCCTTTATTTCTCCCAGACGAGCAGTCCCCCAAGCCGTTGAGAAAAGCAATTCGACGTGGCAGACCATTAAATTCGTGGCCGGGTTTTGTGGCGCTGTGAAAGTTAAAGGGCGTTGGGTCCGCTTAGGAATGCAACGGTCCAATCACCAATTGTATGTACCTACTACGTAGCTACAAGCTAGATGACTACGGAGTGCTGGACTCGTATGCACATGATCCCCAGTGGCAGGGCCAATTGTGGCACGCCAGTAGCACAGAGGCGCCCCGCTCATGGTTTCCCAACCGCTTTCGCTTTCGATGCGTTACAATAAGCGTTGCGTCCGGTCCGAGATACACGACGTATACGGAGTTAGCTTTCTGTCTCCGCCTCGGCCGTTCCACCATTCGATGCGGGCAATAAAAGTTCGTAGGGCTTGCCTAAGAGTAACTGCAGCCCTGCGCTCTAATGCAAAAACCCTTTCGAGATCTGGAAAAAAAAAAGGAAAAAGAATGTAAATGCAAATACATCAAACAGCAACCGTCATAGAAATACAGTTCTCCAATCTACTCGGCGCGTTCCGGCGTCATCCGCCAACGCGCAATGCAAATGATGATGCCACAAGAGGAAGAGGTGATTGTTGAAGCAAAAAAAAAAGAGTGAAAGAGGGGGTACAGCTTAGTACCGGCACCTCGATCCACTGCACACCCATCTGGTCCCTTGGTAGGTAGGTACATGTACAAGGGGTGAGACGTGCATATTGTCAGACCAGGGGCGTGTTCCTCAAGCGCTGACGTGGATCGAGTCGAAGACAACCTTCACGTAATCCCCGAGACACACGTCTGGTTCCGCATATAGTAGTACGCAACACTACAGAGTGCTAGTCATTATAGCCTTGTCACCGTCAATTTGTCACCACGGAGAAATTTCCAAGCAGTCTGAATTTCTTCTGATCCATTGGTATCTTTTCCATTCGATCAGAAAGACAAGCGGAAAATAAAAGCACTAATAATCATTATACCTTCGTCATGTTCATCCCAAAAGTATTGCCCAAATTGGCACCGCCTGGTACAAGAATCAAACAATCCGTATATTTACAAGTTCTTGTCTTCTTTCTCCGCATGCACGCACTTAGTTGTCCGTGGGGAACCTGCTGAAGTGCTTGAACACAGTCAGGCCCTCAATGACATCATCCGCATTCGCATCCCTGAGCACGCCATCGCCAGACGGGATGTTCAGCGAAGAGAGCGCGGAGCCGGAGCTGCCGAGCGCGCCGACCGTCTTTCCGTAGCGGAAGGCGTCGAGCAGGATCTGGCCGGGGCGGCCGGCGGGGTACAGCGTCGAGGTCGAGTTGCTGCCCGACACGACGCCGGCGGCGCCGGGGCCGACAATGACGGCGTCAAAGTCGGTGGCATCAGCGGCCGAGTAGGTCTGGTCGATGCCCTCAGCGAGGTGCTCGGCCACGACGACAGTGTCGACATTCTGCTTCGACAGGGTGCTCTTCAGGTCCGAGATGGATGACTCGCTAGCGCTGTCGACGGTGGCGAGGATGCCGACCTTCAGGCCGTCGAGGCGGGAGAGGCGGTCCGAGTTGGGGCGGACGTTGGCCGTGGTGTTGTCGTGGTAGTAGGTCGGGTCGGCGTCGGGGGCGGTCATGCCGAGCGCAGTGGCAACACGGACGGCGATGTCATGGCTGATGCGGTTCAGCTGGATGAGGACGTTGTTCTTGACCACGTCCGACGTGAGCTTCGACGTCTCGAAGCGGATGGCGTTGATGAGGAACTGTTGCTCGACCTTCTTCAAGCTGTTGTAGAAGAGGCGAGGCTGAGACCACACATCGTTGAACGTGTCCGATACCGTGCGAACAAGCTTGCCAGATGCGGTGCGCTTGGGAGCGGTGAAGAAACCGCGACCTTCCGTCTGGTTGGCCTGCTTGGGCTGTTGTGGGGGGACGCGTAATCAGCCAATGTGACCAGTGAGAGAAGAGAGATTCCAACTTACGTAGCCGTTGTTGAGCGTGTTGGGGGAGTAAGCAGCAGTGTTAAGCGGGATGTAGTGCTGGCCAGCACCGTCACGGTTGTTGTTGTGCCATGGGACGCGCGGCTGGTTGATGGGGAGCTGCTCGAAGTTGGGACCGTTGTGGCGGTTCAGTTGCGTGTCAAGGTAAGAGAAAATGCGGCCTTGCAGAAGCGGGTCGTCGCTGAAATCAACGCCGCGGACGATGTGGCCGGGTTGGAACTAAGATACTATCTCAGCGCTTGCTTGACGAGGTTGCTGTCTCGGGAAATAAGCTTACCATGACCTGTTCAGTTTCGGCAAAGTAGTTCCTGGGGTTTCGGTTGAGCGTCATCTTGCCAAGAGGCGTGACCGGGACGTATTCCTCAGGCACGATCTTGGTGGGGTCAAGAAGATCGAAGCCATAGCGGAGGTCATCGCCCTCCTCCATGATTTGCACACCAAGCTGCAGGCCAAGTCAGCGTCCACGCGTTCTCCTTGGCATGACTAAGCCATTGACTACGTACCTCCCACTCGGGGTAGCGACCGTTGGCAATGGATTCGAAGAGATCCTGGCGGAGGTAATCGGCGTTCTTGCCAGCAACGACCTGCGCCTCCTCCCAGGTAAGACCAGCCTTGCCTTGAAGGGACTTCCAGTGGAACTTGACGAGCTTGGAAGAGCCGTCATCGGTGACGAAACGGAAGGTGTGCACACCGAAACCGTCCGTAAGGCGGAAGGACCTGATGATACCGTGCTGAGCCATGGCCCAGAAAAGGGTGTGGAGGGTGCTGGGCTGCTGGCTGAAGAAGTCCCAAGCGCTGTCATGGGCAGTTGCCGCTTGCGGGATTTCACTGTCGGGCGAAGGCTTGACGGCGTGGATCAGATCCGGGAAGAGAATAGCGTCCTGGATGAAGAAAACAGGGATGTTGTTGCCAACAATGTCTGGTTTGACCGTCAGTATATTTGATGGAAAAAAACAGATGGACAGGCTTACCAAAGTTGCCTTCATCGGTGTACAGCCTGACGGCGAAACCGTGCACATCGCGGGCGGTGTCGGCAGAGCCCCTGCTGCCGGCAACGGTGGAGAAGCGAACGAAGACAGGAGTCTCCTTGCCCTCCTTGGCGAGGAAAGAGGCGCCGGTGATGTTGGACCAGTCGCCGTAAGAGGTAAAAGTACCATGGGCACCGGCACCACGAGCATGGACAGCACGCTCGGGAACACGCTCGTGATCGAAGTGCTGGATCTTCTGGCGGAAGATGAAGTCCTCGAGGAGGGTGGGACCGCGCTCGCCGGCACTCAGGCTGTTCTGGTCCGAGAAAGGACCGCCAACGTCGCTGGTCAGGTAGACATCGGTGTCGTTGATCTCGAATTGAGACATGAACTCGTCAGTCCCCTGGGCTTCGGCGCGGCCCTGCAGGTTGGGGTGGCCCGCGGGCGCATCGCGAGCATCGATGTCACCCGTCATGTAGGGGCAGCCAATGGCCGAGGCAGAGCCCGCAAGGGCAGCGGCGAGTCCAATGGTCGGCAGAAGCATGGTTGCTGGGGATTGATGTTGCACCAACTAGCCTCTGGAAAGCAGGAGGCTCTGTCTACTTATATATGAAAATCCAGCAGGACCAGGTGGCTGGACCAGCAGCTTAGCACAGCAGGGACTGGCAGTCAACCATGAACCCGGTGGCTTGGCCTCGGGGGCCGGTCAATCTCAGGCCATTTGGGTAGATCCCGTCTTGGGCCTATGGGTGAGGTGATTGAAAGTGGAGCGGCGGGGGGGGCGACATGGGAGCGGCCACGCAGCCGCGCATGCAGTGGCACGGACGGGCATTCCAGGGCAGACCGACGACAGAAAAGCTGCGTGGATGGGATTGATGGCGCCAAGACGGTGAGGGCAGCGGACCCCTAGCGGTCCCCGCGCGTGGCAGGCGGATCCATGCAGGGTATGTCCCGGAGCACGCGTCGATTCTCGCGCTGCGCGTCCGCTGACGGTGAGGAGCTTGCAAATGCACGCACGCTGACTTGTTGGTGGCAGCGCACGCGAGTCAATGACCAGAGGGAGCAGCAGCGCCTTGCCCGCCGTGGCCTAAGCGGGGAGTGAGATTGATTGACGCGGCCCTGGGGGTAGAAACAAAACGAAACAGTCAGCGGGCCTCGGGGCAGCGATGACGCCAGACGGGGCAGCTCGCACGGCCAAGCACGCGGCCGGGCCGGACATGCAGCGGAGGCGCAACGGCTTCGGGACTGCGCGCTGGTTGAGGCAAGCCGGGGCCTTGGCTGGGCGGGCGATGGAGTGATGGACAGGAGAGCGTGCTTATGTCAAGAGCTGGAGCCAGACCGCGGGCTGAATAATGGCTGGCCAGCGACTGGCGTGCGGTGCCAGGAGATGGGCCACGGGCGGCCGGCGTGGAGCAGCGACGGGGAAGAGGTGGCCGGGGCGCAGTGCGGCTCGGGTGCGGCGAATAGGAAGGGCGGCAAATCGATCGCGGGCAACTGCAGGCGCCCAGCGAGCATCGCAGGCCGGGGGTCGCGCATGCTCGGGCGTTGAAGTCGAGGAATGACGTTGGGTCGCGGGTGGAGGCCGGGGCCGCTAGCACCAGATTGGGGCGGCCAAGGGAACGGCCGGCAGGCGTTGCTGCACCAGCCACCGCGCGCTGCTTATGCAAACCCTCGGTCTCGAACTACTCCAGACGACAGGTACCAGCAGCCAGCCGCCCGCTCTGATCGCAATTTCACGCGAAACGCCAGCTGCACCGCAGCAGCGGCCGCCGCCTCGGCACTGTGCCCTGAAACAGCTTAAAAACGAACTGGCCATATCGCTGCCGCTGCTGGGCGCTGCCCGCTGGCGCATGAGGGAACGTTCCAAGGCATGTGGAGAGCCCAGCGCCCCGGGCCTGCGCACAGGGTTAACTCCGCGCCCATCTCGACCGCCGAGCCAGATGCCGCCGGTGCAGTAATCAGATTTCCACTCTTTAGCTCGCTGCCGCTGCGCGTTGCGTCACAAGGCGGGCCCGCCGTGGGTGCAAAGCCCGAGTCTGCTCCTCTTCTCCTTCGGGCAGCACGGCGGTGAGCTGCAAATGTCGTGCAGCGCCCTGCGCGTGTTCGCGTGCAACTCCACCAGCCTTCGTTTCCAGAAGCCTTCTCCTTTCCGTTGATTCGCCTGTCTCTCCTCCACCCAACTCCTGGGCTACACCGCAGCTCCCAGCGCCATCTTGACTGTTCCCTTTCAAGGCGTGCAGCCATCATCAAACACGCCGTGTGCCCTTCTCATCAACAACACGTCCCCGCCGTAAGAAGCACAGGCAGACTTGCACTTCAATGCTGTGCCACGGTGACGACTCGGCCAGCGTGTACAAGGCGTGCCTTAGCTCATTCGCGGTAAGCTTAGCAAGGTGAGACAGAAGCCAGTCGCTATTCCAGCATGCTTACTCGCTACCCGAGACCGATGGGATCTATCTCCAAGAATAGCCAAGCCATCGCCGCGCACGCCAAACCATCGTCGAAATGCCACCTCCGCTAGCATCAGCCTCTGTATCGACAGCAACAGTCCGCCCTGCATATGCTCTCAGCCCATGAGTGTTGGTACGTGCTGCCGGCAGATTGTCTCGGCTGCGCCACGCCTCAAGGCCTCTGCCATGACGTCGAAACAAACAGTCGACATGAAAGACTTGCACTTGACTTCTCGAAGGTTGGCCCTCGACGTGCCGCTGGCACCCCGAGCTCACCCACCGCGCCGAGGCCACAACATTGGAGATGAAAGACTTCCTGAGGCGTCGTGGAATTTGGCACAGATGAAACAGACAGGGAGACCAAGCGTCCGGGGAAGACACAGACACACCATCCTACCTATCTACCTCCTGTTCTGCCACGCTGGTTCGTGCTGCCCAGGACCAGGCATCGTGCCATGCTCAGGCGGTGCGTCTGCAACAAACAAACGTTCGCATGATTTGGACTTACTCCGCAGTAAAGATAAGTCATGGTCCTTGCTGACTTGACTCGTCGGTTCGGCCGGGGTCTCAGCCCAGAACGCGGCGCCCGGCAAGCTGGTGCAGCAGCCCAGTCGATCAGCCCAATAGCACCTGCCGTGTTTCTCAGGAACAGGCAGGTACCGCCGCCAACGACGGGGCTCACCCCCGTCTTTCTGCACTGCGCGCTACTTGGCGACATGCAGGATGTGTGATTGCCGAATCGACAGCGGCAAGGACTTTACCTGTGCAGTTCCTTCCGACCGTGCGCTGACTCGGCATCGGGCCGCAGCCGAGGCATTTGCGCTGTACGCAATGAAGAAGGACCTGTTCCTGCAAAGGGCAGGCGCCGGCCGCGGCAATCCTGGGTAAGGCGCCAACAAAACGGCCCGAAGGAGGCCGGGGAAGCTACCTCGCCAACTGCTGCTCTCAAGGCCGCCTGGGCAAATTCACATGAGAACATAAAGGTGAAGAAAGGGGGGACAGGAGAGAAAGGTAACGGCAGCTACCCCAGCAGCCGGCCCTGCGCATCCACCTGCTGTTTTCGGCTTGGCAGCGGTAAACCAGTTAACCTTATAGGCGAAGCACGGCTGTGGTAGATTACATCATCCTCGAGCCAATCAGAGCTCGCTGCGTTTCTTACCGTCACTATCACATTCCCAGACCCTTTCCTTTGCCCGCGTACGTGTATCCACTTTTACCACGCCGCACACCTGCGTTGATATTTTATTTGTGCTCTCGCCGACGCCAAGGCAATGCCTTGTACATATACCAAGAAACATATTTATAGAACATCTTACTGTCGCCAGTCAACCGCTTGCGCTTACCTCTTTTCCTACGATTCACTGCTCGAACGCGTGATATCTGCATTCACCTTCACATCCCCATGAGCCTTATTCGCACGTTCGTCGGAATCAATAAACCATCCATGCTTGACCCCACGCAAACAAAGGCCTGCTCCACACATGCATCCCTACCGGAGCGTAGTTTAAACACCACGTGAATTGTTCCAGGCATGCATTTTCTCGGCAACCTTTCCCCATTCAATCCTCGTCGTTACACAACCGGCTCTTCATCCGACAGTCCTTCTCTCGGCACTTTTCTTCCGGCCCAAGTCAAATAACAAACTGATCAGCGCCTCGGAGATAAGATTTGGGGACGACCGAAACTCCCCTCTTTTCCGATTCTCCGGGTTGACATGCGTCTCTGGAGAATCCCGCGTTCTTTCGTCGGACCGGGGGGACACGGCCCGCCGCTGCAATTCGGGGCGGGAGGGAAAAAGGAAAAAAAGGGATGACGGTTGCATAACTGCCAAGAAACGAGCACGTTTTTTCAAGGGCCACTCTCATTTCCAATTTGTGCACCAGCGCGGGAACGGGGTGGCAAGGGTTTTTTTTTTTTTGCTATTGGAGGATGGGCATGCAGCTGAGACGCGTGTTGGTGATGTTAAAAGAAACACCCCAACCCGTTTTCCCGTCGAAACGTTGTCCCCGGATTTCGCGGGCAGTCGGTCCGCTGTTTACTTAGGGACGGAAGTCTTCGCGACTTCCGAGAGACGGATCTCCGTGCCACATTTCCTACTGTCTCGGGCTTGCCGTTGTCTCGGGGGTTTGTGCGCACTGGTTATCAGGGTGAGATGTTTCAGCATGTGTGAGTGATGCACAGCATCGTCATTCACTGATCAGCAGAAGGTTTCTTGTTTGCGACTTCTGCAGAGCGTCATCCTTATATGGATGCTTCGAAGGTCCGGTCTAACCAGTAGCCCTGAAACAGCTCGGCTGTTGGATCTTGGAGAAGCCAGCGCCACCAGAAAGACAAGTGGTTGCCATGTCTTTTACTTTGGTTCCAGTTCAACAAACCAACAGTGATGCACTTTGCACGGTCAAAATGCCTCCGACGGATCGCAATTGAAGATTAAATACGACGCTATCTTGCCGTCCATCAAGTGACTACACACGCGAAGCATGCGCTTGCTGCCTCAGCGAATGTCACGAGCTGCAAGCGCCGCCTTGACTTCGCCTCACCTTATAAAACAAAGACACAGCGACTCGACCGTCTACTTCAACTTTCCTAAAGTCCACCATGGAGCACAAGCGCGGGTGTGACACATCATGTCGATTCCCCAGACTCTCGCCAAACACAGCCGCAATCATCAGCACTGGGAGTGCATGTAATTATCGGTAGCATATTTCCAGCAGCGCCGACTTAATGCTGGTGATGATGATGATGGTCACCACCATCTATGTGTCACTTCAGAAGAGCACGAGAAACTGGTTGCTGATGATGGCCTGTAAGTAACGCCAATGAGGGAAACCATCAAGCAAGCTCAGCCGTGCCAGCGGTAATCACGGGAGCGGAGAGTGGAGGTAGAGCGAGTACTTCTCGAGGAAACGACGCCCCAAGTAGCACTCTCTTCCATTCAGTTCATGCTCATCTCACATGCGTCATCTCACAAGCTTCGACTTGTCAAGAAAAAAAAGGTACTGTAGAGAGAATTATATAGGGAAGTTGACTACCGCCGTAAGGATACGAATGACAGCCCACCCTCACGTGGGTGTGTGCAAGAAGGGCAAGAGCGTGGCATGTCTGGCTGTCGAGCGGACGGTCCAATGCAAACCACCCCGTCGCTCAGCGCCGACGACCATACAACGTAGACATCTTGCACTAACCTATATACACAAACACAGTAACACTGCATTATGAAGTTAGTATAGGCAGTTGAATCAAAGATCCGGATGTAAATATTTGCATGTAAAGCGTACATTTACGTTCGGGCTTTGTATTTAACTACCTATCCGGCGAGAGATTCTTTCATGAGGCAGATGTGGGTAGGCAATTTCTTTGTCACCGCCGTGATACCAGGCAGCTGAGCGCGCATACTCACGGAACACTTCAACAATGCCCCACGAATCAAGCTCCTGCGCCTTTGAGGAATACCTGCCGGGCCATATCGAATTCACTACTATAAAACAACACGTCAGCCTGTCCATCTCAAGCAGGGTGGTCAACAAACAAGCATGTTTGCAAAGCTTTGATTGTTTTAACCAATCAAACAAAGATCGCGGTTCTAGCTAAACCAATCAACCAAAGATCGTAAGGCGTGGTTGTTTGCGAAATGCTTGTTTAATTGTTTAGGTAGGAGGGGGGGGGGGGGGGGGGGGGGGGGGAGGGGTGGGTGGCCACGGCCATGGCTGGCCAATGGCCATCGGTATATATGCTGCTTAGGCCGTATATCTGGTATCCGGCAAGCGTTTCGAGTGGCAGTGCTACTAGTGCTGGCGGCCATAGGGGAGGGGTGTAGGTAGGTATTACCCAATTAGGGTAAAACACCATAAGAATCTCACGATAGTAGCCCGTGTACTTACTATAGTGGCCCGTGACATATGCTAAGCAAACAGGCAAAGATCTTTGCTTATTTGCAAAGATTTCGCAATCAACCAAAGATTCCGACCCCCCGCCTACCAATCAACCAAAGATCGAACCCCATCTTTGTCTTTGTTTGTTTGTTGACCACCCTGCTCAAAAGAGTCAAAAAACACCGAGCCGTATGGCCGGGGTTTCTTGGATCCAATTCCCACCGCCGCTGCTTCGTCGCTCTCTCTCTCCCAAGGACTTCCTTCGCCTTTTGGCTTTTTGCTCATGAGCCTCCTCATCTACGTCTCACCTACTGCCGTCACTCATCTCCGTCCGCCACCTACTACATCTATGACAGGCCACCGCCCGCCGCAAACGCGACTACACTAAAATCGCAGAGGCTTGGGCACCCTGACATCTGGAAGGAGGGTGTGCGGGGGATGAGAGACAATGATGCAGCTCCGAACATTGTCAGGGGGTGTTGGAAGTGAAGCTGAGCGGGAGGACTTAAAGAATGGAAGGAAGGACCCCCGCCCGGAGAGGAGGGGGGAAGAATATGGTCCGACGGCGTCAACCTCATATACTAAGTGAGGTCTCAGCGCGTAGGGTGACTTTCCTCCGGGAACTTTGCGCAGAGGCCGCTGCCGTTTCATTTTGTGGGAACCTCGGCGGCTGAAGCCATTCGCCTGCACGTTCACTCCAAGCAAAAGCTGCATGCGAATGGAAACGCGAGCGACACGGTGGGGAGACCCGGGTAAGTAGTTTTGAGATTCGAAGACCTCCTCCCGGCTTACTTCGCGAACGAACTCGGTGGTGCAAAGCAGTTTTTCAAAGTGGGGGTATTGGGTGAACACTCTTCGTTCGCATGGCCTTGCCACGAACAGATGACCATCTTCCCTGTCCTGCTTGAAAAATTGACCGCTTTCCTCATCCTAGTCACTGAATCGACCACCAGAGTCTGACGTGCTCATATTATCTGCTTCTAAGCTTCTGGCCAACAACAGTGAAGGGGCGTCGGAGCGCTGGTTAGTGGGGGCTGCATCTCGTGTCATGCAGATTTCTGTTGTCCTTAGGAACTCAGTGCCAACGAGTATCGCGTAGTGAGCGTTTGTACTCGTCACTCCCCACCACTTGGACGTGGTGGGGCGTTTTGAGCTCTTCCGAAACTGTGTGGAACACATCACCTGCAACCTTTGAAAGGGCTTGCATAGCACGAAGGTCCAAAGGTTCACCCAGTGCCACGTCAGGGTTGCGGAGTCTTGGGGCGATGAATGCTATCTCCTCGAGCGCGTGTTGCTGCTGCATGAACACGTGCGTCCATTTGCCTAGACCCCGATGTACTGCAAACTGCCTTTGGTCTGGCTCTATATGAAACACTCTCAAGGCACGCGGTAGAGTGAGCAGCATCTGCAGGACCTGTGCGTCCACATAGCAGCTTGGCAGACGCAGGACCTGAAGTGGCGTCTTTCGGCTGAAGTTCTCGTAGTGTATTCTGTTCAGGTAAGAAAGGGTTGGCTGTGAGATGGTAGCGTCGCGTAGGGTGATTTGACGAAGCGTAGGGCTCAAGAAGACGTGCACGATGTCTTCTTGCAGAGTGTCTAGCATTACGTTCCAAGTGTTGGTGCGACCCAGATCGATGCGCAGAATGGTCAGGCAGCGGAAGACTCGCTGAGGTTCTGGTGTACAGAGACTGGCGATACGAAGCGTGCGCAAGACAAGAAGGAAGTACGGGTCGCGTTCTGAGCTGGGAAACTCTGCGGCTAATGATATGCGTCTTGCGATGGGAATCTCTGTGGCTGATGATATCTCAAGCCTTTCCAAATTGCGACAGTCAAGCAGAGGAGAAGCGCTAGGGACGAAAGGGACGTAGTAATAAGGATCCGGAGTCAAGGGCTGGACGCTGAATCTGCGCACGAATTCCTGGCGGACGGGGCGGGAGCGAAGCATTTCGTTGAACCACTGGGCTGTAGTGCGGTGGAGGATGCACACATGAGCGAACCGCTGTCGTTCAGCCAGGTCGCGGAACAAACGCGAGACGAGACAGAGGACCCTCAGGTCGGACTTGCTGTCGACATGGCGGACGACCTCGGCGATCAGCTCGACGGGCAGGGGACAAACACCAGGCGGGCGGACAGTCGGCGAGTCTCGGCCGACTCTATAGAAGGATTCAAAGGAGAATAGCGCGAGTGCACGGCGATGGGGCGCGGGGCTGCCCAGGCCCCCAATGGCAATGGCGCGTCGATGTCGAGCAGGCAGGCCCGAGGCAGCGCCACCAGCAGCGGGCGGCGGGCGGAGCGCGGCCATCTGGGGCTCTTCGTCAAGCGGGAGATGGGTCGGGATGTGGTGCTGGAGAGCAGCGGTGGTGGTCGTCGTCGTGTGCCGCTCAGCCCGGCCGTTGTGGCGCGACGGCCGCATCGGGCTAGCCAGTCGCGCGGCCACGCGTCGCCGGCACGTAACGCCGCGTATTCTAGAAAAACCTGTCAACCTTAGGCCATCACGCCGTCGACTGCCGCCCTCTGGACAGGCGCCGTTGTGGCACTCGTGCGCCCTCTGCGCCTGATCGCGCCTGGTTGCGCCTGCGTGCGCCCCCCGCGCGGCCTAATTTGGGGAGTCGATCTTCTGACGCTCAATATTGAGGCTCCAGGCAGTATATACTGTGGCTTGGCTGGGAGTCGCTATGCCTGACCCGCTTGTGCAGGAACAAACGGCCTGTGGCCGAGCTCCGCTGGCTTCCTGGCGCCAGCGGACGCGTCGACGGCGGCCTATGCCGGCTGTGGTAAGACGCAAGGGGCACAGCCGTCCGTGCTGCCTCCAAGGTAAGGCTGAGCTGCTGCGCAATCCGCACTACACAGCACCCACGAGTAAGCTCCAGCGCTCACAGCCTCAGGCCGGCATGTTGGTCGAGTATATAGAATATTCGCCGTCGCGCCCCCTCCAATGCTTTCTCTATCCACCAAACCCTCACTCCGCAAACTTTAACTCCACCCTCCGCTCGCTTCCCGATCCAGCAACTTCGCTCGCTTCACTTGCTTCACAATGACCACCACCATTGCCTCCGCTGCCGCCACGGCCTCTGAGATTGCCAGTGGCACTACCTCCGCTGCTGCCACCACCAACACTGCGGCCGCAACCGCCACCGCCTCATCCGTTTCGTCTACAAGTGCATCGAGCAGCACTTCCGCTTCCTCGTCCACCACCGCCTCGACCCTCAGCACCGTCACCAGCTCGTCGTCCTCGTCGTCCTCGAGCTCCACCGGCACTTCGTCCATCACTTCCTCGGCAAGCACCACCTCCTCTACGTCCACGGGCACCCTCACCCCGTGCGCCACCAACTGCACCGTCTTCACCTCCACCGACGGCTCCTCCATCTTTGGCGGCTCCATCGCCCTCGCTTTCTTCATCATGATCGCCGCCAACGCCGTCGCTCTGCTCATCATGCTGAAGCGCGACGCCATCAAGGACAAGAGGCGCCAGGCCGCCCTCACCAAGGTCGAGGCTGCCGCTTAGCCATCTTTGAACTTTTCCATACTGCTGGAGGCCACCGTTTGGCCGAGGATTTTTAAGGCGTTCAACGGACCATTTAGGCGTTTCAGGGGGACCCAGGCGTCATCCGGGCCAGGATTCTCGCGTCTGGAATTCAAAAAGCGACTGTTGAATCTGTCCCTGGACGGATGCAAAGGGCCAGGGCAAACAGCTGTTATGAACGCGGCTGTAGGAGTACGGCTTGCGATGTGAGCGCGGCGAGGAGCTGCGTAATGTACTCGATATCTGTTTTCCAATTTTTCATTGCAGCTCAAACAATACCCATGGCCAGAATCATAGAATCAATTTTCCAATCTCTTCTTCCATTCCAATCTTTGCGATACTAACGCCGAGAGTCTCATTCACTGACGACAGCTTCCAGCTCATCGCAGTCAGATCAGCCTCTCCTTTTTTTTCCTGGCCATATCCGACTCCATCCGGACGATGACGCCACCGCCCCCACCACACTGCCACCATGCTGACCACCCGACAGTGCCGGCATTCTTCACGGCAGCACAAGAGTCTTCTCATACGTTGCTATCATTAGGCTCATGCCGGGGGCGATCATCGAGACTCCGCTATTTCATGAATGCGAAACCGCACCCGAGCCGGATTAGAACTAGAACCCTGTATTTGGTTTTCTGCAGGCGCCTAATGAATCATGGTCTAGTTGCATGTGCAACTATACTCATTTCCTCCTCGTCTTTGGTTCAATGTTTGAGCCACGACGAGCAGCGTCCGCGGGCTTTCCCGGTTGAGCGCGGGATCACGAAGTGCAAACTTTCTGCGCTGTGGAGCGCACCTTGTTTTTCACATCTCCATACCACGTTCAAAAATGCGTGGTCATCTCTCAAATGCACTCGAGGGGATCGGAATATTCGTGTAGCACAGCGTTGAAGTAAAATGCTGCATGTCATCAACTACATTTCTCAATGATCCCCTTTTTGTCTTGATGGCGAAATGATAGAACAGCTTCATCTTTCTCGACAGAGCAATCACCCCAGGCCACAAAGTACGCGATGAGATCGACCGCAGGCTGGGGATGGAGAGCAGCAAGGAGACCAAGCAGTACGATGACTCCACCAGGCTTCTGCTCCCTCACAACTGCAACACCCGACAACGAACCCAAAGACCGCGCAATCCCCTCCTCCCTTTATAGACCTACCCTTCCCACCCCACCACACACTCCACCTGTGACCTCCAGCACTCATGACACGCGCCAATCCCCCCTCTCCCCTCCAACAAAACCCGCCCACGCGGATACTGCCGGCACGAGGAAGGACCCGTGACAACATGTAGTCACGCCTGCCTGCCGCCAATTAAGCATTTCCCACAAACGAATGAGCGGCAGGCCCGGCGGCCCTCACCGTTTGCGGGTAAGTATGCGGAAGTCCATGCTGCTGCGCCACTCGTCACCCGCAAAGGGGGGCCCGTCCACGTCCGTTCCGTTTTTCCCCCGTGCAGAGGCTGTTGTGAGCACAGAGCGGCGCATGAGCACGGCACGGCACGGCAGCACACGCGGACTGACTGGCACGCACGGGGTTTCGACGGATACCGCCGGTACGGACCGGGAGTGGGGGTCTTATAAATAGATGAGTGGAGCGCGATGATTTTTTCGGGGTTGTGGACGCCGCAACGGTGTTGTGGAGGATGGTGGAATCTCCGCAGGTACTGGTTTTCTCCGTCGTCTTCTTTCCAACCGATCTTACTGGTTGGCTTGCGTCTTTTCGTTTGTCCCACGCACGCTTCCGGCGAGTGTGGAGAGCGCTTCAGGTGGTGCTTTAATACTGCTTCGTTAATCAGGATGGATGGTGGCCAGCATCAACAAGCATTGGTGAATCGGTACATCATCGTTCCATGACATCGGCCGCCATGGAAACCACGCCTTGCTTATCGACAACCCCATTTTCTTAGCTTCCAGTAGATCGTTTTTCTCCAGGGGCCGAACTCACGGCAGCAGTAATGGTTCGGCAAAATGTGCCATGTTAATGTAGAAAGGATCAAAGACATCCTTAGCAAGCAACGAAGCAAGAAGAGAAGAAATGCATCCGGCCTCAGCATTTAAAGAAGATGTAAGACCTCCGATCGGACTGCTGTCACCGGTTGGACCCGAGTCCTGTACTACATACCTACATAGCGAGCAAGAACCATGTGATCTCCGCCAGGATCATCCCTCCCCACAACCCCAGTTTCGATAGTAACCCACATCTCCCGATTGCGCCAAATCGCTCGTCATTCCTTCACGAGTGCCGCTAAACCACCAGCACAGCACAGCACACTCATCAACTCCTTCCCCTTTTTCCCCGTCCCATCACCGACCGACCAACGCCAAACGCACAAGAGCAACTGCGCTGCGAACGCGCGCGCAGGAGGGGGTATATCATCATCAACGCGACACGTGTAACTCCAACTCCTCCGACAACAGCAACACCGTTCACTCCCTCAATCGCTCACTCACAACACCGGCCTCCTCTCTCCGCTATCTTCCGAATCCTGCTGTAACGCACACGCATTTTCATCAGCACCAGTACTTCACTGATCCCGCATCCTCGTCTTCCCTCGTCAAGAAAAACTTACCCGAATGCTCCTCGTGACGTAGATGCCCTGCGCCCCCTTGGCCAACTCTTCCTGCGAGCTGTTCGCCTCGTCCCAATACGTGCTCGCCGTCTTCCCGCCGCTGCTTCCCCGTCTCGGACTCCTGCCACGACCCGCAACAGCGGCAGCAACACCACCACCGCTACCACCGCTACTCCCCGCGCCGTCGTCCCCCCTCATCCTCCTCCCGCCCGCCGTACACGCCGCCGTCATCCCCCTCAACGCCACCGCCTCCCCTCCTCCACCGCCGCCCTCTTCCAAGTCCTTCGCATTGTTACCGCCCCTCCCCCTCCCCCTCCTCCCACCGACTCCAAAATCGCTCCTCTCGCTACCCCCGCTCCTGTTCTCCTTGCGCTTCGAGTAGCCCCGGCCGGAGCCCGAGCTGCTGCTCTTGGCGGTGCGGTAAAACGCCGCGAAGGCGGGGCAGCAGCCGATGAAGACGGCGATGGCGGCCTCGACCTCGGCCCACAGCGCGAGCCACGACGACGACGGCGTCGAGTTGTTGCCGGCCTTGACGCCGATCTGCACCACCCGCAGGACCGCCATCGTGATGCAGACGAACCCGGAGCAGAAGAGGGCGCCCACGGCGAGCTTCTCGGCGCGCGGCATCTGCAGGTTCCAGATGAGGCGGATGGGGAGGGCCATTACTGTTGCGGGGGGAAAGAGAGAGGGGGGTTGCGGTTAGTGAGGTGTGTATGGTGGTGTGGGGGTGGGGGTGGGGGGTGGTGGGTGAGGTACTTAGGAGGTCGGTGAGGATGTCGACGGCGAAGGCGTAGTAAAGGCTGGCGATCTGGGCGTTGATGTCGCGAGGCGTTCCGCATTCTCCTGAGGACGGAGGTTAGAAGTGCTTGGCAGGCAGGCAGGCAGGCAGGCAGGCAGGCAGTCAGATTGGTTGGTGGGTCAAACCGGGTGAGAACCATGCGTGCATGCTGCTGCACGATGTCAAGTTTGATATGATGGCGCCAACGAAGGTCTGGTGGCATGCGTGTTAGCACCACGCGAAAGTCTTCTTGGCGGACATGCCGCCTTACCGCTGCGCAAAAGACGACCAGGATCCACCAAAGAACGACGTAGGTGCGGAGGCCGTTCATAAGCCGGCGGTACAGGGCAAGCAGAGAGAACTTGACGGCCCAAAGCGTGACCCAAAGGAGCATGGTGCTGTAGAAAAAGACTTTGATGATGAAGAGGGCGTCGTCCATCATGGCCGGGTATGGATCAGCCCGGCCGCCGGACACAGCATACAGGTGATACATGGGCGGGGTGACGACGATGTAACTGATGGTGAGGGCGAGGAAGGCGGCCCAGGCAATGCCGACCAAGAGGTCCTCGATCTGGAGGGGCTTGCGCTTCCATATGCGGATGGAGAAGCGGGTGATGACGGTGGCTGAGGTGACGACGATCAGGGCGTAGCCAGTGTTGGTCAAGACATTGGCGGTGAAGTAGTTCTGGCTCGCCGAGTCGGACATGCTGAAGGCTGGTGGGTCGGGGAGCAGACAACGGTCAGTCGGTTTTGAGCGCGGGCGAGGGCGGCGATGGAATGCGAATCGGCATTGGACTCGTTGCCTCCACGAGACGGCGATCGCGCCTTGGAACCAGGTAGAAGAGGGAAAGCCCAATCCTGGGTCGCGGTTTGCTATATGCGATTCGCCAAGTCAAAGGGCGGTCATACTACAGCAGCGAAGCTGATTATGGGCTGCGAGGACGCCTCTGTGCGCGTCCAGGGCCGCATACGGGCAGCACCGGGCGGCAAGGACTGCATCGCCCTCGCTGGGTGGCGCTGGTAGCGTGGTTGCGCAAGCCTGCAGCTCTGGCAAACGAGGAAGTGGGTGGCACCGACACGTTACTAAGCCCGCCCGAAGCGAGCGAGTCTCGCATGCTGCTGGCGCAAGGGAGCAGCAAGACACGCGAGCCAGCCTGGCTGAAGAGCGTACAGACCTTGCATTGCTGGGCGTGTGAACCATTGGCCCGTGTGACTGGCCGGACGGAATGCGGGCCTCTGCGGCGATGCTGAGAGCGAGCAGCGCGGCGAGCGAGGGAGAAGGCGCGGCGGAGCGTGGCCGTGAGAATGGAAGTCGACGCCAGCGAGGGCGGCACTGGCAGGCCCTGGCACCGCGGGCGGGAGGCGCCGCCATGTCCCGCGCCCGGCAAGCCCCATGCCTGTCCTCTTCGTCATCCTGGTACACCTCGACCAGTCTCCTTGCGCGACTGTCACTTTGCCTTTGTCTACCTGCCCGTTCGACTCTGGTCGTCGCTCGTCCGTGCAATTTCTGCAATCCGAGAGCGAGTCGTGCCTGCCCGGCCGCGGCGTTATGAAGGAAGATGCTGCCTGTTCTGTTAATCTATCGTCCCTCTCCCGCGCTGTGCTACTCACCGTCCTCCCCTGCTTCATCATGCGATTCCCGTTGCTTTTGGCGCTCGTTATTGCCGCACTCCTCGTCCTCTGCTCCGCCAGCGACCCTGATGTCCGAGAGGCGCTCGCCTCGCTGCTGGGCGCGCCGCTCGACCAGCTCCCAGAAGCCCAGCTAGTCGCCGCCCTGGATGCCGGTTCGACTGACGGCCATGCGTGTTCCTTCGCGGTATGTCTCAAGGCCGGGTCCTGCCACCAGCCCCAGCTCACACCCAATCAAGTGTTATGCCCTCTCTCTGCGCTATGGCGGGGGAGTGGCGCAAAGCGGGAGCGAAGGCTACAGCGGCTTCAACGACGAGTTTTGGTCCGTCCAGCAGGCCAGCCAGCGTCCGTCCTGCATCTTCCAGCCTGCGTCGGCGAACGAGGTTGCCGTGGCTGTCCAGCTCTCTCGTCTCCTAGAATGTCCATTTGCAGTCAAGAGTGGCGGCCATGCTGCCTTCGCCGGTGCCTCCAACATCCAGGATGGCATCACAATTGACATGAAGGCCATGAACACCGTCGATCTCCTCTCCAACCGAAGCTTGGCCTCACTCGGACCGGGCGCCAAATGGTTCGATGTCTACAACGCACTCGAACCCGAGGGCCTCTCGGTCGTTGGAGGACGTGTCTCTGCCATCGGCGTTGGCGGCTTGACTCTTGGAGGTACGGCCTCGATATCCTTGTATTGACCGTTGCGCGGGAACTAATGTCCGTGCAGGCGGCATCTCTTTCTTCTCCGGACTCTACGGCTGGGCGTGTGACAACGTCGTCGACTATGAGGTATGTGGTTAGCCACTTTCTGTTTCCTCCCTGTTCCGACGTCGCACATGGCTGCAAGTGCCAGATCCACCGCCTGCACATCGCATTACCCACCACGTCGTTCCAATGATATTGGATCGACCGGCGATCTTTCGCTTATCACCGGCAACCGGAATGCATGGCCGTTGACGCTTCGGCGGTTACGGAAGATTCCACCCTTCGCGTTCGTGGATGGAATCTTCCGGTAATCCATCGTGTTGTCGCAGAGCGCCACTGAAATGCAGACTCGCCTAAATTGCATGCCCCGGCGGAGAATTTAAGCATTCTGCGAAGCTCATGTCGTTCCAAATATCTGAGTCACGGCTGACACTGTCTCAACCAGGTTGTTATCGCAAATGGCTCTATCATCAACGTCAGCCACGATGTGGAACCCGATCTTTTCTGGGCTCTGAGGGGCGGTGGCAACAACTTCGGCATTGTCACCAACTTCACCGTGGCAACCTTCCCTCAAGGCCTCATGTGGGGTGGCGGACGTCTGCACCGACTGGAAGAGCGCGACAAGATCATCGAGGCTTTCGCGAATTTCGGATCCAATGCTGTACATGATCCCAAGGCCGCCATGATACTATCCTTCGCCTATTCCCAAGGGTCCTACCTCGCTCAGATTGATATGCAATACGCCGACCCTGTCCCTGACCCGCCTATCTTTGAGAATTTCAGCTCAAGTGCCTTGCCGAACCCGGTCTCCGATACCACCATGGTCCGCACACTGTCAAACCTTACGCAATTGTTCAATGATTCAAATCCGAATGGCTTGCGGGAGACGTATTGGACCGCGACGTACAGGAACAACGCAGATTTGGTCTCGTTCATACTGGATACTTATATCGAGGAGGTTGATCCTATTCGCAACTGCTCTGGCCTCCTGCCCGCGTGCACGCTGCAGTTCATTACGTCACCAATGTTCAAGCATATGAGAGAACGCAATGGTAATGCGCTAGGCCTGGAAAACGAAGATGAGCCGCTCTTGCTGCTGAACCTCAACACCATGTGGCACAGTGAACTGGACGACGATGCTGTCTTGGAAGCGGCCAACAATATCATCCAGAAGGTGAACGACAAAGCCAGAAGCATGGGACTCGGCCACGAATACGTGTACATGAACTATGCCAGCCAGTACCAGGACCCAATCGCGGGTTACGGCCAGGAGAACAAGGACCGGCTCGTGGCCATCGCGGAGAAGTACGACCCCGAGAGCGTGTTCCAGAAGTTGCAGCCGGGGTATTTCAAGCTTGGCGCGGCGCCCACTGCCCCTTGTGTTGGTTCGATGACGTGCTACGGAGGAACTTCGTCGTAGTAGGATACGGATCGTTGTAGGATACAAGAGCCGTTGGTTTTTCCTTCCTGAGTATACTTCCCTGAGCTACATGATATGTAGCCAGCTCCATCGAACCCTAGAGTACATATAGCAGTTCTCAAACCAGCTCGGCCTTTGGCATCATGTTGGGACCAATTCTTCCTCGTCTGTCTCTCTCCGAACCCATTCATAGAGTTGGTCTTGTCCTGGAAATGCAGCCAAATCCGGGCTGCGCCAACGGCTGCGAAAGATGAAGCCAACCCGTGGCCCATCCACTTCGCAACACCATACTCTGTGATCATGTCGGCCGCTCTTTCGGTGATGTGTTGCCATGTCGTATCGTGCGTTCCCGGCGTCGGGGCTCCCGCTCAATTCTGCCTCGGCTTGACCAGGCCATCGTGAACCAGATAGTACACGACGGTGCTATCGTCCTCCAGAATGGCCAACACAACCCTCTTGGTGGTCCTCCACTTGTTCGGCTCACCGTCGCCATCCTCCTCGGCGGCGCCCTCCTCCCCGACCGGCGTCCTCGGCGGGACGTCCCCAACGGCATCGAATACGTCGCCCATGCGGCGCAGCGTCCACCTCTCGCGCAGGTGGCTCGGCAGCACCCACTCGCGCTCGGGCGCGGGCTCCTTGATCGTCTCGCCATTCTTCCGCCGGCGCGCCTCCTCCTTCAGCATCTCCATCTGCTCGTCCGGGTGCGTGTACAGGCGGCGCGGCGGCAGGCCGGACAGCAGCGGGCGCGGCAGCGGCGCGTGCGGCGCCAGCGGCGAATGCGTGTGCAGCCGCACCGCGCTCCACTGGTGCTGGTGCGCGAGGTTGTGCTGGACCTGCAGCGCGAGCGCGTGGTGCGCCGTCGTCTGCGGCGCGGGCGGCGGCCGTCGCGGCTGCGCGGCGGCGATGTGCGAAGCCAGTGCCGAGAGGCCTGCTGGTGAGGAGGCGGCGTTGTTGGCGGGGGTGGTCATGGTGGGGGGAGGCGAGGAGGAGGTGGTGGAAGGCTTAAATTGGGGCGTGTTGATCCAAAGGAGGAGGTGGGTGGAGAGTGGGAGCTTCGTTGTAGTTAGGTACGGCGAGTCGAAAGTAGTGGTGCGAATACGATTCACGAGAAAATTCACGTATACGCGGATTCTGCTGGTGAGGATGCGCAACGGGCCGACAGATAAACGCTCGCGGTCGGACCGCGCGGCGGGGTGTGTGTGGAAGATGAGGGACGTGCGCGCTCCGCAGGCGTGAGGCCCTGGGGTTGATCGATAGCCTAGGCCGTTGATCCACCGCCCATCGACGACCCTTTCGCCGTCCGCAGCAGAGCTGAACGCGAATACGACAAATAAACCAGACCAGCATTTAGCAGCTCTATCATGGCACCACTAATCGCAGCCGCTATCCGTCTTGGCCAGCACGGCATGTGCTGCTACTTATTGCCCTCTTCTCCCTTCCTTCTGCCGCTTCGCCCTGCACCGAGAGATGCCAGCACAGACGGCTCGATTCGCCTCATCGCCTGCCCTTGCCCAATAACCTAGTCGCAGCACTCCGCAACGCGTCCCTGTGGCGCAGTTGCTGCTAATTCGTCGCGCGGTCCACGCGCCCAGCCACCAAGGTACGTCGCGCCTTGTTTCACATCCGCAAGATAACCTGAAAAAGCTCACACATTGATACAGGCCAAAACCATATACCCAATACCGCAAACCTAATTCGCCTCCCGGTCGACTTTGCCTTTCCAGAAGCCTGCTTCTTAGCACACCTACGCCATGGCTTCCCCCCAGCAAGGCGATAGCGGCAGGTCTCCTCCTCCTCCTCCTCCTCCTCCTCTCCCTTCGGACGATACGCCCGCATCACCACCGAGTGCCCCGGATTCGAGAGTACCAAGCTTCCCGGCACCCGCGCGCTCGTCCACGACCGCGTCTCTCGCTTCGACGGCGACGAACCGCTTGCGCTCCGCGTCGCTCAAGCTGCTCGACACCGACCTGCCTCCCAGCTTCATGGCCGCGACGGGCGGGACCGCCGCGCGCATGCATTCCTTTTCCGAGATCCGGCGCGGCAGCTTGGGCACCGGCAACAGCCCCATCGCTAGGAATGGTAGCAACGACGATCAGATCGGATCGCGGAAGTTCAGTAGGACGGGGACGGGGTTTAGTGCTTTGAGCAAGGGAAAGGGCAGCGCCGCGGAAGGGTTGAAGGAGGAGGAAGAGATCAGGAAGGGTGCTGGTGGTGGGAACCTCGCCGTCCTTGGAGGAGGAGAAGGGACAGAGCTGGAGACATTGAGGTCTGTGACGAACGAATCGACACCGGCGACGGGCGAGCGGGTTGGCGGCGCGGGCGTCGCAGACGTGAAAGAGTCGACCTTGTCGAGTGCGAGTAGGACAGTGACCGGCGAGACCAAGGAAGCGCCCATCACGGAGTACGCCAACGGGTACCAGGCACCGCCGAAGCTGCCTTGGACCACTTCTACGGCCTTGGCGCTCAAGGCTTACTGGAAGTGGGTTTGGACAATCCCTGGGTTCCTGATCACGCTTTACGTATGTTCTTGCCCCATAAACTATGTGCTCGAATGCAAATCCCGTTTCTAACAAAAGTTTTCCAGGGTCTCAACGTCGTCGCCTGGGGCGGCATGCTCTTCCTCCTCCTCTGCAACGCCGCGCCCGCCATGTGCGTTCCGGACTGCAACGACCTCTACTCCCCGCGCCGCGTCTGGGTCGAGATCGACTCGCAGATCCTCAACGCGCTCTTCTGCGTGACGGGCTTCGGCCTCGTGCCTTGGCGCTTCCGCGACTGCTGGTGGTGGGGCGTCTGGCGCTTCGGCTACGGCAAAGCCTCCTGGGGCGCGACAAGGGCGGAGCGCCGGTCGTACGGCCTCCGGAGGCTCGCCGGCATCAACCGCAGCTGGTTCAGGTTGTCCGGCAGCGAGACCCTGCCGCCGACCTTCCCCGACCACCAGGATCCCCAGAACCCGACGAAGCCGAGGAAGCCGAAGAGGAATGAAGAAGAGGGGGACGAGGGCGCGGAGGCGCTCGTCAAGGTGCCGACCGGCGTGGACGAGAGGGTGTTGCCGACGCCGCTGTGGAAAACTCCCGACCCGCCGCCGACGGGCGTTCGCGCGCCGCCGACGCAGCTGTGGAAGATGGATTTCGTCGTCTGGTGCAACATGTGGAACACGTTCCTGCAGGCCTGCTTGGCCGGGTTCATGTGGGGGTTGAATCGGTTCGACAGGCCGTCGTGGTCGACCGGGCTGTTTGTCGCCTTGGCGTGCATCGTGTCGGCCGTGGGCGGTCTTTGCATTTTCTTGGAGGGGAAGGCGGTGAAGAAGGTGGAGGGTGTGCCGATGGAGAGCTGGAGGAAAGAGGAGAAGGTGGCGCTGGATGAAGAGGAGGCGGTGGGACGGGAGGATCGGAAGGGGGGCGTGGTCAAAGGAAGTGAACTGAATGATTAGACGACATGTTTGCACCATTGGTAGCTGTAATTGAATTGATACCCTCATCCGATAGTGGCATTACCCGATCAAGTCGTGTTCAATGGACACCAGCAGGTAGCACTGACGCTGAAGTTGATCAAGCTGTATTGGTGTTAGAACATGAAGGTTCAGAACACAGTGCATTACGTTTGTCTGGGGTCGCACACACCGGGAAGTCTGGAAGGCGGGCGGCGCGAATGTGGAAATGATACCAATGAGGAAAGTTCACCTGTCTCTCCTTCCCAATCCGCGCGATGAGATCACATTTTCACCGCACCCGACGCACACATTATTTCATCTCTGTCACTGTCACCAGCGCCAGCTCCTGTGCGCTTTTCATTTGCACCGGCGCACAACCACAAAAGCCATGCCGACGTACAAAAACATCACGCTCTCCCTCCGCTCGTCCGCGCACGAGACGGCGCCGCTCCTCGAGTTCCCGCCGCCGCCGCACCTGCCGGGCGTGCGCATCGAGGACGCGCGCAGCTCGACGGCTACCGTCTACGTGCCCGCCTCTCCGGGGCTCACCTTCTGGATCGCGTACCACATCAAGCCGCCGGCGTACCTGGAGGACCCGGACGTCAAGTACTTTCTGTTCAAGCTGTACATGGAGGGCCGCCACGTGGTGACGTGGGCGGTCGGCGAGGAGGATGGCTGGAAGGGGAAGACGATGTTCGGGCTGTTTGAGAACGCGGCGTGGAGGGGCGGCGTGGAGAAGAGGGCGTTTGCGTTCGCAGCTGGAAGGGAGGGGGACGGGGGGGATGTGGATGTGGAGAGGGACCATGAAGAGAGGTTTATGGAGGTCAGGGTGTTGAGGGCGAGCGCGAGGAAGAGAGTGCAGAGGGAGACGCCGGAGCTGATGGAGACGGAGGTGGGAAGGGAGGGCGCGGGAGGCATCAAGTATGATTTCCTTCCCGTGGAGACGATAGGGCACCCATGCGAGAGTGTTGAACTGACTGCAGAGAATAGCCTCGTCAATGCTGGATGTCTGAAGAAGGAGAACCCGAAGCGCTTCTACGAGTTTGTGCTCATCGACAGCTTGAAGGAGCCGTTCGCGAAGTTCCGGTACTACTACCGCTCTGTTGGTACGTGCTAGTGTAGCGTCGTTGGCACATGGCGGTACCTGGCTAACCATTTGCAGACCAGCTTGAGACCCTGGGCGTCATCGTTAGGGTACCGCAGTGCGAGGATGAGAGCGAAGATGAAGTTGTCACGGATAGCGGCAACGGCTACGAAAGCCTAGACCTCTCGTTCTTGGCCAAGAATGACGCGGACACGCAATCCACACCTTTGTCCCATGGCTCCCCGCACACGGTAGCTTCGGAGAGGCTCAACACGGCTGTTTCACCACTTGGTACCGGCCCTCCAAGTGCCGACCGAGAGGTTGCTGATCTGCTCAGCTATGTCGGCCTCTCTACTGACGTCGAGCCTCCGCGCACGCCGGATCCGCCGGCAGCTGCTCTGCCGAAGCGCAGCCAATCGAAGAAGTCATCTCCCTGGAGTCCTCCCAGGAGCTCAAGGATTGCGATGCGGAACTCGGCGGTGGTGCCGATGACGGTACCGGACAGCCCGACGGAGGGTTCAGTGGCGGACGCGGCGTTGGTAGGGGCTTTGAGTGGGCAGGAATGGCTCAAGCGCACGCCCAGCCCTGACCGGACCATGTACAGGCAGTTTGACTCGCCTGCGCCTGGAGCGAGCAGGCGAGGAAGGAAGTCGCCCACGGGCAGGCTCAAGGAGGCTCTGAAGCGAGCATGGCGGCGCGGAGACTCGTGAGGAACAATGGCAGAAGAGCGAAGATGGTGCAGGCTTCCACGGTTCTCGAAGGCGCTAGGGGGCTGTGGGGAAAAGGCCGAGGTGGAGCGGTGTTTGGCCCCGGGCTGTCACAAAAAAGCGGGGACTGCAAGGCACGGCGCGGCGATTGGTCTTCGCCAGCGACGTCACCTTGAGTTGTCAGCTGGGGGGCCCACCTGACAAGCACGACACTGGCTTGCGCCCGGGGAAAGCTCGAGCTGGAGGCCTGTCTCAGTCTTACCACCTCTTCTCACCTCCAGCCTGCTATAGACCTATTTTCACTTCTTTTCATCGGTGCGCCAGCTTGAAGCATTGTTATTGACCCCGGGTTGGCCGACGTTCCTGCCGGTACCATCTGACGCAATGCGGACACCCGCAGCCGCCTGTGCAGCTGCCGTGGCGATGCTGACCGGCATCGTCGCGGCCTCGACGCTGACCCCGCCCGTGCTGCCCCTCACAGTGCGTACGCCGTACATGAGCCTTTGGCTGGCAAATGCCAGGGACGAGCCGTGGAGCAAATGGCCCATCTTCTGGACCGGCGATGAGGTATGCGATCCCGGATTCCGCGGAGCGTTACCCCGTTCCTGCTCTCCGCATGCAGATACCCCGGACTTCACGCATGCTAACCACGCATCGGTTCCCGACAGATTGGATTCTCGCTGCTCGCGGCCGTGCCGGAGACGCATACCGTCTACCCGCTGTTGGGTCGCGCGCACGACTCCCTGGACCCGAGCGGGCACGGAGAGGGGTAAGCCACTCTGTACACCACCTCAGCCTTGCGGCCGGAATGCAGCAGGACGCTAATCGATTCGCGCGGGCAGGTACAACGTTTCGCGGGCCATCTACCAGGGCGCCAAGTACGATGCCTCGACCACCAACCTGACCTACGCCATCCCTCCGCCCTCGCACGACCACGAGCCGCTTGAGCTGGTGCTGTCCTTCCTATCGCCCATCACTCCGACATCGACCCTCCGCCAGTCCATTCCGGCCTCGTACGTGTCGGTACATGTCTCCGGGACGTTCAATGTCAATGTGTACATCGACGTGAACGGACAATGGGTCAGCGGACACCGCGATTCCCGCATCGTGTGGGACTTTGCGCACAACGCTCTCGATGACAAGCATCGCCTCAAGACCTTCAAGGTCACTCGCGAAGAGGAGCTGCTCTTCACTGAGCACCAAGGTGGCGGCAATGCTCAGTCTGAGTGGGGCTCGCTGTACTTCACAGCCCCTTCGGTATGTCCGGAACGAGCAACTCCAGACAGTTGAAATACTGATAGTGGTTCAGGATGTTCGCCACGAGTGTGGTACTTCTGCCATCCTGCGACAGCGCTTTTCCGCGACCGGAACGCTGGAGAATGAGGTCGACGGCGACTTCCGCAGCATCATGGACGAGGAGCCTGTCTTCGCTTTCGCCAAGTCCTTTGACCTTTCTGGAAACAGTTCTAAGCCCTCTACTGACAGCGTTTTGTTCACGCTGGCTCACATCCAGGACCCCGTCGTTCAGTATGCCTCCGCACGGGGCCTGACGTACATGCGTCCTCTCTGGAAATCGTGGTTCGGCGACGTCGAGGAGTTGCTGACCTACCACTACCTCGATTTCGACAATGCCGCCCATCTTGCTGCCAACTACTCGGATCAGCTCGAGGTTGATGCGTGGGAGTCCGGTTCTGACAACTATGTTGACATTGTCGCCCTCAGCGCTCGCCAGGTCATGGGCGCCACCAGCTTCTCCGGCACCGCCGAAGAGCCCCTCCTCTTCTTGAAAGAGATCTCGTCGAATGGAAATTCCCAGACCGTGGATGTCATCTTCCCGGCCTGGCCCTTCTTCTTGTACACGAACCCCCGCTGGGGGGCGTGGCTGCTTGAGCCGCTCATTGAGCACATGAACAGCGGACAGTACCCCAACGACTACTCGATGCACGACCTCGGGGCGCACTTCCCCAACTTGACTGGTCACGCTGACGGCAACGACGAGTACATGCCAGTCGAAGAGTGTGGAGACATGCTTATCATGGGCTTGTCCCTCGTCAATTCGCTCACCTACGGCACCGGCGACGAGTCTCAGTCTGTCTGGTCCACTATGGGTAGCTCGGACTATGACGAGGACGCCCTGAACCCATTCGCTCTCACCACCAGCGAGTTCGAGGGTATTGAGCATATCGACAACACTTGGGGCGGCCGCACGAAGGGTGCCAAGCAGGCGCGGAAGTGGCTTAGCAAGAGCTACAACCTCTGGAGGCAGTGGAGCGGCTACTTGGTTGAATTCAGCTTGGAGCCGCACAACCAACGTAAGTATAATGTCTTCAAAGCCCCTTTTGAGATACGCTCAGCTGAGAAATCTTAGTCTCCACCGACGACTTTGCTGGCTGGTTGGCTCTACACAGCAACCTTGCTCTCAAGGGAATTGTTGGTATCAAGGCCATGAGCGAGCTCGCAGCTACGATGGGCAACGATGCAGACGTCAAGTACTACCAGGTAAGCCACCACGAACTCGAGGGGCAATGGTCATCAAACTAACGACTCGCAGAACGTCTCCGATGTCTACATTGAGAAGTGGCAAGAATTCGCCATTTCGCGCGATGGCACCCACGCCAAGTTGGCCTACGACTGGTACGGAAGCTGGACGACAATCTACTCTCTTTACGCCGATTCCCTGCTGTGCTTCCATCCCACAATCACCAACTCCAGCTCCACCACCGCCCACCGCGATGATGAAGACGACGTCGTCTCCAACCAGAAGGGCGGCTCGCAAGCGCCCCTCCAGCCGGACAACCGCCACCACTCGCTCCCGGGCTCGCGCAAGCCCATCACGTCGGACTTCATCCCGCACCACGTGTACGAAATCCAGTCCAAGTGGTACGCGGCGGTGATGCAAAAGTACGGGCTGCCGCTCGACTCGCGGCACCTGTACACCAAGTCGGACTGGGAGTTCGAGGCCGCGGCCGTCACGTCGCAGCGCACGCGCGCCGACATCCTCGACCGCGTCGCCCAATGGCTCAACGAGACGGCGACCGACCGCGCCTTCGCCGACCTGTACAAGACCGAGGAGGACGGCGGCTTCCCCAACCCCTTCTTCTTCGCCCGCCCCGTCGTCGGCGGCCACTTTGCCTTTTTGGCCCTCGAGCGGGCGTGCGGCGGCACCGCCATGAAGCCGTTCCTGGCGTGGGAGGAGTGAGTGTTTTTTTTGCTCAGATTGTCATATGGGTAAAAAAAAAAGGGGGGAAAGAGAGACACAGGCTAGCTACCAGAGGTAGTAGGGTAGAGAGACATGTGACAGAACTTCAGATTGGCTCGCGCCACGGAGGGCGGAAATTTTTTTTTTTTTTTGGACGCCTTCACGTTGGGGATTCGGATGATGTATATCTGGACGGTCTTTTTTGAGACGAGCGTTACGGTTACCTAGGTCAGATGAACGAAACACGACAACGGCCTCGCAACGAACAAAACAATTGATGCTCAGCGTCAAAGTCTTGGTTTGCTTTAACGTGATGAAGGTGAGAGCGTGCGAGATGAAGCACCATCAGTGCATGTAAATTCAATGTTCGCGAGGTTGTTCAGCAAAAAGGGTATCATTCGTCGTGTGTTTTTTCTTTTCCTCTTCAAATCGTAATCGAATGCCGCGCGGGTCTGGAATATCCGGTCGAACTCTCATCTACAATAGATATCCGTATACCGCGCGCTCTCCGTTGGACCTCTTCTTCCCCCACCGCTACTGCGACTTCTTGGTCGACGCCCCCGCCGAACCGGCAGCCTCCAAGCCCTGGACGATCTCGCTTCCGAAGACGTACATCATGTAAGTCGGGAGGACGAGCCACGCGCCGCTGGTTGCCAATGGTTAGCATCCGACATCCCAGGAAAATCGAGCAAAGTAAAAATGATAGTGAAGTCCAACAGCAGAGGCACCGAAGGAGGAGTTGGGGGGGAAAGCTGAGAAAAAAAAAAAAAAAAAACTCACTTCGGCACGATCCACAAAAAGAACAAGCTCGCCGCGTCGTTATGCCCGATGTTCTGGAAGCCGCTCCAATACTCGACGAGCCAGTACAGCACCGTCTTGCTCAGCGTCATGACGCTCGCCGCAAACGCCACCAGCACCGCCCGCGCCGCCGTCCTCCCCACAACCACCCTCGCCGCGCCCCCGACCGTCCGCCCCACCACCACCTCCTCCTTCCCCGCCGGCTGCACATCCTTCCTCCCCGAGCTCCCGGACCCGCGCGCGTACACGACCCACACGTACCCCAGATACAGCGCCGTCTCGACGAGGTTCAGGCTCGCCTGCGCGGCGCCGAAGCCGTCGCCGCGCTCCCACGCGGGGAAGCCGTACACGTGGTCGACGGAGCCGTACAGTGCGTACGGCGCCCACAGCGGCGCGTGCAGCCAGCCGCCCGGCATGCTGTGCGGCCGCAGCAGCATGTAGCCCGTGTCCCACGCCACCAGCGGCAGCGATAGCGCCAGCCACGCCAGCGTGAGGCGCGAGGGCGTGTGCGTCCATTGATTGGCGTTGCTGCCGTTGCCGTCGGTGGTGCGGGCGGGTTTTTTGTTGTTCGTGGTGTTGATGGTGGTGGTGGTGGTGTCGTTGAAGGCGGTGGAGATGGGTGCGGAGGTGGGGGCGATGGCGTTGGCGCTGCCGCCGGGCGCGGGCGAGGCGGTCGACGTGGCGCGCGAGCCACCGCGCTTCGACGGCGACGCTTTGGTGGGCGAGGCCAGCTCGGGCGGTGGGAAGGCGGTGGGGTGGCTGCGCGTCGAGACCATTGTGGATGGAGTTCGTTGGCGATGTGGATCACAAATTGATGCTTTGTTGCCCGCAAGGTGGCGAGGTGATGATGTTGATGATTGTTGTTGCGTTGTCGTGTGCGTGGTTGCACGGGAAGGTTTGGTGGGAGGAGAGAGAAAGAGAGAAGTAGCAGAAGAGGTCGAGGCCCCGGGGAAAGCTTAGGCGTTGCTGTCTCATCAGCTCAAAATGACACGACAGTTGGTCGATCCTGCCCGCGACCGGAAAGCTTCTTCGGGAAGTTGGTACACAAATACTGGTCCTCCACCGGGCAGAATCGGCCTCGGCCAATCATCAGCCATGCCATTGAGTCGTACGCGGAAAGTGACGAGGCGATCTTATTGGGCGCGGTTTAGCCGTTAAGCTCTCCCACTTGGTCCTCCTCTAATCGAATGCGTCAACTGAGACAACGGGGAGAAGATTCGCCAGCGTTGGATTTTATCAAAGTTCTCGTTTACGTTTACGCACATCACGAACGCTGTCCATTGGCCCATCTGGTTATGATAAGATTATTTCTCTCTAACCAAGGTCGATGTACTCATGTTATCCATCTGAACATGCTCCGTACATCCTGTCATCAACTGTCGTGTCCCTTTAGTACACGCCTGGAACAATGTGATACGGTACTTTCTTGCAGTACACGTCCCAGTCCTTGCCATACTTCTTCCTACACTTTTCTTCGTCTCGGCTCTCACGGTGGATCAAGAGAATGGCAAAGTAGATCATGTAGAAATACGTGATCAGTATGCCCCAGCCACGTGCCTCCCCAGGTACGACCTCAAGCTTGGAGTGGTTGACGACAAGGTAGCCAGCCACGCCGGTGGGTAGGCAGTACGACCAGGACATGAGCCAATCGCCAAAGTAGTTGATGTGCCGCGCGGTGCCCCACCAGCCAGTGATCAGGAGCTTGCTGCCCGCGCTCGTCTCCATGTACTTGAGATGCTTAATCTTCGGGTCGCTGGGGTCGGTGCGGAACCGGTTCTTCTCGTTGTTCGCCGAGCGGAAAATGTAGTAACCACTGGCCTGGAGCCCGAAGATGACTGCCATTTCGAAATAGGACAGGACTTTCGGGTCAATGGCGAGGTAGCGGGCCTGCAGGGAGTAGACAAAGGGCACCCAGACGAGATCGCCAAACGAAAGCATGAAGCCGAAGCCGTCCGTGGTAATGTCCATGGTGGTTAAGATGGCCGGTTCCATGTAGAGCGCATCAAGCACGTAGAAGGCATGCGAGAAGGTCACAATGAGGATGCTGGCGGTGATGTTGCCGTAGTTGTGATACTGCCGAGCGATAAATGAAAGGTCAAGAACGACCCAACCAAGCATGCCAGGACGCAGTTCCATGAACGCCTTGATGTCAATCTCGCCGAAGAAGGGGAGAGTGATTCGGGGGTTGAGCTCGCGACCGATAAACCAGTCGTACAGCATGTTTCCGCTGTGACCTCCGGCCGCAAGCTCACGGCTGTCCTTATTCCCGGGCTTCACAGCAAAGCTGCGCAAATACACAAAGGTTGCCAAGGCATAGGAAATTATGATGTTCGATGTAAGGATGGGAATATAGTTGGCCCAGATGAAGGTCCAGAGGGGGAATTCGGCGCCGTAGACGAGTGTTCCGGCGGCGCAAATGCCGAGTGTGACAAGGGCGGAGAGAAAGGCTGTATCTTGTAGTTAGCGACAGGAATACGCAGCGTGGCATCTCCGACGTACCATTGAAACGGTACTTCAGCCTTCCACCCGAACGCAGCTGGACGCCCTCTACCTCAGTGGCGGGTAACACGGCGTTCAGGAACAGACTGAAGAAATAGTATCCGACCGTGGCAGCAAAAGCCGGGATGTTGACAAGGGACGAGAAGCCCTGCCAGCCAACCTCAAGCTTTAGCCTGTCCAACGAAAAGGTCTTGGGCTGCAGGAGCGAGGGCGGGGGGCAGCCCGAGGTCTCGTTTACGAAGAAGGCGAAGACAAAGCATAGGATGGGCAGTCCGAAGGAGACGCCAAATGCTCCCAGCCTGAAAAGTTAGTGCATGCATGCGGTATGATGCAAGGCTGGATCGCTTACGGGCCGCCGAATTCCATAGGATGCGCCTCCTTGTCGTGGGAAGCCGGGGTAGCAGCGGACTGCTGGGCCCGGGGCTTTCTCTCCCTGAGCTGGCTCATGGCGGGGTTCGGGGACGGGCGGAGATGGATGTCTACTGCCGGGGTGACATTGGCCACGATGCGCTTCTTATGAGGGCAAGGGCAGGGCGGAGGGCGGAAGCTGTCGAGTTGAAGTCATGTCATAATGGACGAGCTAGGCGGAGCTTAGCTTGACCCTGGCACCTGGCGCCCGGCTGCTGCGCCCTCCGGCACTAACGCCTGCAACCAACCCGGCGCCGGCGGTCCCTGCACCGTGTCGCAGCGCGAGTCAAGGGCCTGTCACTGCGTGAAGCCTACGTAACGCACATCCGCCTGTCCTTCCTCGCCCGAACAATCCACCATGAAGCTCGCACACGCCTGCGCGCTGGCCGCCGTGCTCTGGTCCGCCGCGGGCCTCGCCTCGTCCGACGACAAGAAAGAGAAGAAGGCCAAGCCGTGCACCATCAAGTCGCCCACCGACCGCTTCTTCGACCTGAACCCCATCTCGGTCCAGCCCGACACCACCAAGAAGGGCAAGGACGGCAAGTCGCATCCCGCCGAGAGCTGGCACGCCAAGGGCTACGACTACCCCGCCAACTTCACCATCAACTTCTGCGCCCCCGTTGTCGAAGACCTGGACGACGTTGTCGGCCTGGACAGCCACGCCACCAAGAACGTCAGCGCCTACTACACCCAGCATGGCAAGACATACTCCATCGGGTGAGTCGCACCACTGCCCAATTGCGCCCGGCGGCCGCGACGCTGACGGCGTGAATCTCCAGGCAGCAGAACTCGGAGCTGGTCTTCCGTGGCCGGAAGCTTATTCTTAACTACACGGACGGCTCACCCTGCGGCGAGGACTCGGACTATTACCGCAGAGACGTCCACAGCCTAGAGACCAGAAAGAAACACGACGATGACGATGACGACGACGACGACTGGCACAAGCCCAAGAAAGGGAAGGGCGACAAGCGCCGCAAGTCGACCATCATCTCGCTGCTGTGCGAGACGGATTCCCTGTCGCCGCCAGACGAGGCAACAGTGGCCTTCGTCGCGGCCAGTCCGGACGAATGCACGTATTTCTTCGAAGCCCGGAGCAAGGCTGCGTGCGGAGGCATCGAGAAGGAAACGCAGCAGCTGGGGCCGGGCGGAGTGTTTGGGGTCATCGTGCTCATCGCCTTCCTCGTGTACTTTGTCGGCGGCTGCATGTACCAACGCACTGTCATGCACCAGCGCGGCTGGCGCCAGATCCCCAACTTCGCCTTCTGGGAGAGCATCTGGCGCTTCTTTACCGTGAGTGGCCGCCGCGCGCGTCGGTTGGTTGGACTGTAAGTCCCTTGAGCTGATAGTTTCCAGGACGTGTTTGTCATCCTTACCTCGTCCTGCGCCCGCTTCATGCCCAGCCGCCGTGGTTACAGCCGCGTGTCGCTGCATGGCGACAGAAGCCGGGGGCGGGGCCGGGACTCGGATGACGAGAATCGGTTGATCGACGAGCTCGATGAATCGTGGAACGATTGAGGCATGCGGCATTGTCGGGCGTTTGGGCCGTTTCATTTGGATAGTGTCTGGGGAATCTTCAGGGCAAGTCTCGGGTTCCATGAAAGAAATTGAAAAGCATTGGCAACAACCATTATTATTCCTGGCGGTGCTGATCCTAGAGAGAACTCTGGCTGCCTGTAAGTAACATTCTAGAAAGGGTTTGCGCCATCCGGCACCGTATCTTGGTGCGCTATGGACAAGGCGCGGATCTTTGAGATCTTAGACCGGCGGCGATCGACGAATCGTTGGTCAGATCCGCGTTCGGAATGCCGTCATCACTTCCCACGTGCAAGCCCATGCACCATCATTGTCCTCGTACCGCGCACGGGGCACCAAGGGCCCAGCCTGAGCTCTTCTGGCCCGCATTCCCCAGATCAACATGTCCTTTATGAACCCTGCTGCTTTCCGGACATCCAGAGTAACAATGGTGGAACCACAGGCACCTCGAGTGATATAGTACGACAAACCCATTCGTGCCTTGATCCCAGCTGCATATGCTAATTGCTCTCCATTTGCAGCTGGCACCGCACCGACCTAAGACTTCACGACTCGCCAGCCCTTCACGCAGCGCTGGACCTCAAGCCAGAATGCCTCTGGCAGATATTTACATGGGATAGCCACTATGTCTACCATGCTCGGTAAGTACTGTACACACAAAATACAGCCGCCGTCCCCATCCCCATTCGCTTTGTACAGTACATACTTCCCAATCCCCATCCTTCCCACTCCCATCATCCATCCATCCACAGAGAAAAAATAACCAACAGAAAAAAAAAAAAAAGCGTCGGCCCCAACCGCTGGTCCTTCCTCCTCACCAGCCTGCGCGCCCTCTCCACCGCCATCACCGCCCTCTCCTCCCCCAACCACCCCTCCTCGCGCCTCCTCGTCCTCCGCGAATCGCCGCAAACCCTCTTCCCCAAGCTTTTTTCCTCCTCCTCCTCGTGGCGCCCCACGCACCTCGTCTACGAGCGCGACACGGACGCGTACGCGCGCGACCGCGACGCCGCCGTCGACGCCCTCGCGCGCGCGGCCGGCGTCGAGGTCGTGACGCGCACCGGCCGCACGCTGTTCGATCCCGACGTGCTGGTGGAGAGAAGGAACGGCGGCAAGCCGACGATGTCGCTGGCGCAGGTAAGGCGGGCCGTGGAGAGGGCGGGCTTGGTGGTGCCGAGGGCGCTGCCGGTGCCGGGGTGGTTGCCGCCGCCGGGGCCGGGGTTGGGGGAGGTGGGGCTTGAGCAGGAGGTCAGCGGGTCGGAGAGGAGAGAAGGAGAAGGAGAGGAGAAAACGTACGCGTTCGGCCTCGCGGGACCGAAGGGCGACTTCGGCGTGCCGGAGATGGGCGAGTTGGGCTTCGCGGACGGCGCGGCGACGACGGGCATCGAGGGCGGCGAGGCGAGGGCGCTGGAGGCGCTGCGGAGGGTGCTGGACGACGTCGAGTACGTCGCGACGTTCGAGAAGCCGGCGATGGCGCCGACCGAGTGGGACCCGCCCGCGACGACGGTGCTGAGCCCGCACCTGCACTTCGGGACGCTCGGGGTGAGGGAGTTCTGGTGGGGCGTGAAGGGCGCGGTGGAGAGGTACGAGAGGGAGAAGGGGAAGGGGAAGGCCAGCGGGATGCCGGTGAATTTGGAGGGGCAGCTGTTGTTCAGGGTGAGTGGACGCTGTTTTCTCACTCCCCCCGGCCTCTCGTACTCGCAGACGAGAGGAAAGACGGCGACAACATACTAAACCCCCAATCTCCCCCCACAGGAAATGTACTTCGCCGCCCAAGCCCCCCTCGGCCACCGCTTCGCCCAATCCCACAACAACCCGCAATGCCGGCACATCCCGTGGCACCTCCCCAGCACCATCGACCCATCCACCGGCCTCTCCACCGGCGCCTACCTCGTCGACTCGCCCGAGGCGGAACGCTGGTTCCAGCGCTGGAAGGCGGGAGCGACGGGGTTCCCGTGGATCGACGCGCTGATGCGACAATTGCGCCGCACCGGCTTCGTCGAGCACCTGGGCCGGCACGCGCTGGCCTGCTTCCTGACCCGCGGCGGCTGCTACGTGCACTGGGAGCGCGGCGCCGCCGTCTTCGCGGAGCTGCTGCTCGACCACGAGCCCGCCTGCAACGCCGGCAACTGGATGTGGCTCGCCTGCGCCGCCTTCTGCGACCGTTTCCATCGCTGCTACAGCCCGTTCGCCTTCCCGCGCCGGTGGGACCCCGAGGGGCGGTTCGTCCGGCGCTGGGTCCCCGAGCTGGCCGCGTTCGATGCGAAGTACGTCTATGAGCCGTGGAAGGCGCCGATTGCGGATCAGAAGCGCTGGGGGTGTAGGGTTGTGGCGTACGATGACGCCGTGCACGGTGGGGGCGGCGGAGAGGGGAGGGAGGGCGCGGCGTCGTATCCGAAGCCGATGTTTGACTTTAACGAGAGGCGGCAGGTGTGCATTGATGCGATGAAGAAGGCGTATGAGGTGGGGTTGTATGGCGATGATAAGAGGGTGTTGGACGGGACGTGGAGGGAGTTGTTCGATGTCGGTGCGGAGGGGGCCACAAGTGGCGTACCCAAGCAGGGGGATGGGGCTGGTAATAAGGAGATGAAGGGCAAGGGGGCGAACGGCGCAACGGCTAAGGCAGGCCAGAAGAGGCAGAGTAGTGGCGCTCGCCAAGGGACGCTTGATGCTATTGTGAAGAAGTCGAGAAAGATATAAAGCCCGCAGTTGAAGGCAAAACGAATGACGGTCATGTCAAATGCATGCACAGCTTTAGACGGGACGTGTGTGTACGGAACAGCAGCCTTTGTGAATCACGTAACGATTATGTTGTAGCGCTACATGTGCAGTTGTGTGTAAAGAATTGATTGCTACTACGATGCCGACGACCGTCCCGTCTACCTTCTGGTTCCGCATAATGAGCTGTTTCCCTCTGTCAATGCGTTATCTGCATACTCCAGCGAGTAGTACCAGCCACCAAAGCCCCCCCTTCGCCACCTTCATACACTGCTCCTTTCTTTGAGACCAATCAACGAAATGCTCTTTACACCTCTTACTTCTCCGATCATCTCCCGGGTCACGCATTGCCTTTGAATTCCATCAGCCGCTTTGCGTATCTCCTTGAGCGGCCTGTGATGCGTGACTACTCCAGTCGACAATTCCGAGCAACTGTTCAAGCTCTCGAGTCCACGAACCGGTTGTCAAGTTACACTCCAACACTTCACCATCCCGCTCTTGGTCTAGGTTTTCTATCCCATTGAGATTCAGCCCGTCATTTTCTCCCAACAACACAAGGTGCTTTTCGATGGCTTCCAGTGCCTTCAAGAAGTTCTGAGGTATGCTTGGCCGTTCGGGAGCTTCCCAACGTATCTGAGGGAAACATCGCTGCAAGGACAAGATGAGGAAGGATGCCGTCGCGCTCGAATCGTTGATCTGTGTCGCTATTCTCTGGTTGCGAGAAAGTCAGCGGTCTTCTTTCGTATGCCTATTACTCTCCTGCTTCATGCCCGATGGGAGTAAGGAAGGAAGAGTGAATTCCATACCCCAATGACTATGTCGCGATCCCTTTGCATCTGCTTGACCTCTTTCACTAGGTCCGAGCCTCTGCGGTATTGCTGTGGCGAAATCCGACCGGCCACCCCTTTTATTTCGACTACCATAGACGATATACGTGCGGTGACCTCGTTGAGTCGGAGCATGTACTGGAACTGGTATTCCCGCCGATTGTTGTAATGATCGCGCATTGTGAGGCTCAGACCGGTAAATGTCATATGGAAGTCATACATCGACATTTCGGGCAGAAAATCCCGCCTCCTGTTGTTGGCAAGATAGCGTTCGGCACGTTGCGTGGCTAGGCGCACGAAACCTTGTTCGTTTGGAGTTGGTGGACGCTTTGTGAAATCAGTGGAGTTCAGTCCAGCCTACAAGTGACGGTCGGACGCTTCTTACCGACTCGAGGTCAAAGATGTGCGGAGGAGGCAAAGGTTCCTTCGTGAAATCAGTGGAGTTCGGTATAGGCTGCAGGTAACGGTTGGCACTTCATACTTGCTGCATCCACGGCAGGTAACCGAGAAAATTTCCATACATGGTTAAGGATGGTCTAATTCCGAGCGATAAGACTTCTGTAATTGTAATTGTATGAATAGGCCTGCGTAAGTACTGTGTGTGATGTAGGAGAATGAAAGAACTGCGTGGATGAAGTGGAAGTGACAAGGCTTTCATGGAAAGAGAAGGTGCAAAGGCAATGGGGCGCAAGTCCAAGGCCATGCAAGCGCAGGTGGGAAACAGACGAATGAGGAGGGCATGACTGTAGATCTCAACATTCTGCAAAAACAAGGCAGTTGCTGACCTTGTTTGTATGGACACGTTCATCGTCCATAATCGAATGACTCTCAAAGAAAGAGCCCCTGGACTGTGTCGCAGTTGCCATGGCGGACAGGTTCAGCTGAACGAGAATGCGAATGACATGTCATTTCATGGTCCCGATACAATGAGCCATCTCTCACAACCCGAATGCCTCGGCGTGCCAGAATACGTCCCTTCCCCTTTTCACCCACGCACCGACGTGTCTGCGCAGCTCTTTCACCATCTCATCCGGCCCACATACCAGAACGGCAACAGTCCCAGTCGACGCCTCGAACGCCTCGTCCACAACGGCGGCTAAATCAGGGCGCCCGCGGGAGATGGTCCGGTTGGATGGCTTCTCTTCATCATTCTGATCGTGCATCAGGTCCTGGGCGTCAGCGAGTTCGACGTCTCCATGCTCTGCAAGCAGTCCTTCCCGGCCGTCGTCTTCGCCCGTAGTGCCGGGGCTACGCGTCACGAATATGTCGATGTTTCGGTTGGTAGAGAGGGCAGGCGTGGGGGAAAAACTGGGATTGTCATCGGATTTCGGGGGGAAGGCCCAGCGTGTCTCAGCCAGCCGCCGCACTGCCCAGATGAAGCGGACGCGGGTGCGTAGTACAGGCGGCTCGTCGCCGGGGTGGGTGCCCTCAGTGATGGCACGGAACACGGGAACGGTGAAGGTAGCGCCTACACCGCCGGCCACGAGAAGAACGTGGTCGAAGTCGCGGAAGTCTGGCAAAGAAGCACCGTAGGGACCTTCGATGGTCAAAGGGATGGTAGGCTTGCCATCTGTTGTTTGGTGGCGGAGAGATCGCGCTACCGCGGCGAGGTGTTGGGTGTTGCCAGCGAGAGAGCGGGCGACAAGGAGGAGCTGCCGATCTTTTGAGGGCACTGAGGCGACAGTGAAAGGGTTCGTGCGGTAGCGCATGGCGAACGTGTTTGCGTAGCTGAGCGAAGGTTGGCCCAACGGCGGCTTGCTGAGGTGGACATGCTGGCCAGGCTTGAATTCCTTAGCATCCTTGTCGAAGGGCAGAGGTACTGTGATTTGGATGAGATTGGTGCCAGGGATGAGGGTGATGGATCCGGAGAACTGGCGTGTCTTGGCTTGGCGGAAGATTTGAAGGATGACGAATGCGGCCAGCATCTCGAAAACATAGGTCCGGATGTGAGAGACATGGAAGATGAGGACATCGACGAGAATGATGGCAAGGAGGATGTGTGTGGTGTAGAAGACGCGGTAATTCCAGTTTCGGATGTAGCTGAGGGCGGTGGTGCTCATGGTCGAGAACATGATGAAACCAATGACGCCTGTGATCACGTCTACATCCTGGATGCGCTTGGAGACAACGCCGTTTTGGACGAAGAAGTTGAAGTAGAAGACGGCGTGCAGGGCAAAGAAAAGGGTGAGGATCTTTCCCAGGAGCTCGTGGATGGCAATGACACGCTCGTACGACAAACGGGTCAAGATCTGAATGGGAGAATATGCGGAGCGCATGGCGAGGATGTACTGCAGCGGAAGCTGGGATGCCGCGACCATACCAAAACGCTTGGTGAGGTGTAAATAATCTAAGGGCGGCAATCAACATGGTGAATGAAGTACGCATCCAGTGAGACGGAAAAGAATCAAGTAGGAAATGCCATGGCTCGAGGAGCATGGCATGAGACTTTCACTCACCGTTGCCAGTCCTGTGAACAGAAAGGAAGAGGAGCCAGAGTGTCCACACGAGCCCGAGAAGGCACTCGCCCTTGGAGAACCAGCCGTCCCGGAGAGGCTCGTCGGCCCACCAGCGGAAGCGCGCCAGCTGCTCTTCAAGACGGGAGTACCAAGCCCTTTCCTCAAGCGCCATGGTTTTGTTGGGGTGAGGAGAACGCGGTCGCTCCTGTCTCGAGTGGCGGAAGACGGCCCATCGCGTGACGAAGCCCAGCTGGGCAACGATGAATACCGCGAGGATGGACCATTGCCCAATGGTGCCATAGAGGTTCAACAGGTCCCGACGAGCGGCCTTCTGCTCGCTGTCGAGCGTGACGAACTCGTACCCAAACATGTCGGAGCGCCGGGTAGCGAGGGGGCGGTGTAAAGGCGCAGCTGGGTCAAGGATCAGGCTCGTCCTCACTTTACATGTACATGTTCGAGGTCGGGGTGGAAAGGGAGAGGTTGCGGCTTATCTCGGGGCTGGGCAGAAAGTAAGCGCGGTTCGACTCTGTCTTTATTGGCTGATGCCTACATGACGTAAGCCGTAATGCAGGCTGCTTTCGGATAGCTCTGCTCAGACCCTCGGAAGTTTCACAGACATTACTCGCAACTCCACCACAGGACACCTGTATTGACTGGCCGAAGAACTCAGCTGATGATAGAGAGCCCCGTGAGCTCAGCGCACCAACATGGAGCTCCCGAGATTTCACTTGAAGAGCTTCGGAGACGGCCCGAGTCCCTGAACCCCACACCCCGCCGCCTATCTCCGAGCTATGATGCAGCCTTCCCGCTCCAATCTCTCGGTGACTCAACCTTGAGCTTCAAACACCAACGAAGCTTGTAGCGCCCCCGTAATGGCTGCCGAATCCGCTTCTGCGACGCCGCTTTGGCTGGACGTTGATCCTGGTACGCCATGCTACCCCTCGGCCATGGCATTTCTAGCTGACACCTCATGAAGGCCACGATGTACGTCTCCGCTTCTCGTCCCTTCGAATCCCCTCTGACCTCGATGCCAGGACGCCTTCGCACTCCTGCTTGCCGCGCACAACCCTCACGTCCATCTTCTCGGCGTCAGCACTGTCCACGGCAACGCCTCTCTCCATCACACAACCCAGAACGGCTTGAGCATCCTGGAAGCCATTGGCTGTCGCGACGTCCCCCTCTACCCTGGCGCCAGCAAGCCACTCGTACGCGACGCTGTGCACGCTGCTAGCATTCACGGTACACAACATGGCCTGAACCGGTCGGTCCATTCTCCCACGCATATTCAGCTCGCTGACGGCCCGTCGCAGGCGAGTCTGGATTGGATGGAACAACCATCATGCCCAAGCCCGTACGGGCTGCGGTGCGGGATGTCGACAGCGTGGAGGCCATGTACAAGGCCTTGATCACGACGCCTCCGAAGACCGCCTGGCTTATTGCGACGGGGACATTGACAAATGCCGCGCGGGTGATCAAGGAGCATCCTGATTTGGCGGGGCATCTGAAGGGTTTCAGTATCATGGGCGGTGCTATAGGCGGCGGCTTCACCGATGCGCCACTGGGAAGAGTCGCCGGTGAAGGGGAGAGGGTTGGGAACTGGACGCCGTATGCTGAGTTCAACGTAAGCACACATCTGGGGGAGAGGAAGTCACTTGACATATTGCTAACTTGACCAGATTTACGTACGTCTCATCTCCAGCTACTCCTTATATGGGCTTCGCCCTTAGCCATTCGAACAGACCCCTTAAGAACGACTACTAACAGACCTCCAGTGCGATCCTGAAGCAGCCCAGTTCCTACTCACTCACCCGGTCATCGCTCCCAAGACCACCATCATGCCCCTCGACGTCACCCACCAAGTCCTCGGCACCCCAGAGGTCCAAAGCAAACTCCTCGGTCTCCCCGGCGGCATTCCAGCCCGCGACTCCCCCGAGAAACCGCTTCCGACGCCCATCCGCGCCCTCTTCCACGAAATCATGACCTTCTTCGCCAAGACATACGCCGAAGAGTAAGTCTCAGAGATCCGCCTTTCCCCCTCTCCGGGGGAAAGAGAGCGTGTGAACCTGCCATTGACGGTCAAAAGATTCGACCTCACCGCCGGCCCTCCCCTGCACGACCCCCTCGCCGTCGCCGCCGCCTTCGTGCCCGACATCTTCGTCGACAACGGCGGCGAGCGCTTCTCCGTCCACGTCGTCACCGACGGCGAGCACCGCGCCGACCCGGCCATGAACCTGGCCGACGCCGAGGCCGTGGGCCAGCTGGGCCGCACGCTGGTCACCAAGGTGGGGGAGGGCGAGGAAGGCGTCCGCATACCGCGGACGCTGGACGTGCCGCGGTTTTGGGACTTGATCGATCAGGCGTTGGGGAAGGCGGAGGAGGTGTCGCCGTTGCCGGCGTTGGGGAACGATTGGTGGAAGACGAGGGAGTGAGTGAGTGGGTGGGATGGGCGGGTGCTAGGTGGCAGTCCTTGATGTGTTTTTTTCCGCGTCTCTTGGGGACGGAAAATAATGTCTGCTCAACAGAAATTTACGTTGGTAGGGCATCTGCTGTACGTCGTTGGATATGGAAGCAAGACCCACCTTTCTTTTGGCGCAGCTCACACGAAAGGACCAAGTGTTCATCTAAAACTGTGCATTAAATCCTAGAGATAAAGACTATCTTTACGCGTTCAAAAATGATGTCTAACTGACTGACGAGCATTTTGCGCTTCCAAAATGCTTCAGGGCCCACAAAAAGAAACCCACGCCCAAAAAAAAAAGGGAATCCGGCAGAAACGAAAAGGGAAAGGGACGTTTTGGTCATCATCGACGAGACAATTCATCTCTTCTCCTCTCTCTCTCTCATAGACTCTTCTCAACCTCCATGGCGTCGGCGATGGCATCCTTGACCGCCTTGGCCTGCTCGGCGCTCAGCCGCTTGAGCGGGCGGCGGGGGAAGCCGCCGTAGCCGTAGTACGACTCGATGGCCGACTTGGTGCCGGGGATGGCCGTCTTGGTGAGCTCCCAGTCGCCCTTGCTGAGCACCTTCTGCAGGCGGATGGCCTCGTCGTACTGCCCCTTGCCCCAGAGGTCCCAGATGCGCACGCACAGCTTGGGCAGGACGTTGGCGCCGCCGGCGATGATGCCGGAGCCGCCGCTGGCGGCGGTCTGGGCGGTGAAGTCGGCGAAGCCGCCGAAGGCCATGTAGTTGGAGGCACCGGACGACTTTGCGGTGGCGGCGTCGGTGGCGAGGGCGACGCGGGTCAGCTTGCCCGTGTTGCCGCAGGTGAACTTTGTGCCGACGATGTTGGGGTGCTGGGCGAGCTTGATGAGGAAGTCCGAGTCCATGTCGATGCCGGCGACGGCGCCGGGGAAGTTGTAGATGAGCACGGGGCAGGGCGAGGCGTCGGCGACGGCGACGTAGTAGGCGTGGATGGACTCGTTGTCCATGGCGTAGCGGTAGTAGCTGGGCGGCACCAGCAGCACGTACTCGCCGCCCGCCGCGTGCGCCTCCTTGCACAGCTCGATGGTGCCGCGGATGCTCTGCTCCGACGCGCCCACGATGACAGGTACATCTTTAAAGCCGGCGCCGTCGAGGGCTTCGCGGACGGCGCGGGTTACGGAGGAGCGCTCCGCCCGCGTGAGGTGGACGGCTTCGCCGTTGGAGCCCATGGTGACGAGGCCGACCAGGCCCGCCTTGGCCAGCATCACCGAGTGCTTCTGCAGCGTGGGCAGGTCGAGCTCCTCGGTGTCCGGGTCGAAGAAGGTCATGAGCGGGGCGTAGATGCCGGCGCGCAGAGGCGTCAGCGGCTTGGCGGAACCGTTTGCTGCCATGTTGGAGTCTGAAATCTAAGGTCTAGAGAGTAGGGCTACGGGATGGAGGGGTAAGGCGAGCAAAGGGATGATGGAAAGGGAAGAGGAGATACGTTGTTGCACCACGGCTGGCAAACCTGCCTTATAAGGGCAGACGAGGAATGGGCGCGGGCCGCTATAGCTACCCCGAAGCCGGCGGCATAGCCCACTTTTACTCGGTCTTCCGTCGACGATGTTGCGGCGACGGCAAAAGGCAGGGCCGCTTAGGGCGTCTGGGCCTGCTGATGGCCGTCAGACGCGCAGAGCCTCGCAGCGCGTGCATTGCTGGGCCAATGGCCTTGGCTAGCGGCAGTGCTCACGGCGGCCTTTTCCGACACCCGAGGGCGGGATTGACTAATGAGGGAGCTGGTGGTGGTGGTGGGTGAAGGCGATGCTGGCTGCGTGGTCCGAGCTGGCAGCAGACGATGGACGAGCCGGGGGGAATTGCCTGATGGCGGGGGGCCGAGTTTTCGCACCAATCAGCGGCGCGGCAGGGCGTGGGGTGCGGGCTGCGATTTCCTTCTTGGCCTGGGGAAGCGTGGGCCCGCGGCGCGTGCGCGGCTTCGAGCTCCCCTGCACGCCGCCCGCTCGCCGCCTGCCCCACGCTGCCCCTCATTGTCGGCCTCATTTTTCCGCGCAGACTGCACCGGCCGCTTTCGACCAGACGCCGACGCAATTATGTTTTCCGTTGCGCCTACTAGAATCGCGCGCCTCCTCGACTCCTCTCATCCGCATTGACTCGCCTCCTCTCCGCGCGCTCGCAGTCTCCCGCAATGGCTCCTCTCAATGTGTTGATGGTAAGGCGTGCCCCTCCCCCGCGACGCGTCTTGCGCCTGACTGACGCGTGACAGGTCGGCACCGGCGAATACACCACCGGCTTCGTCGGTGGTGGGATGTCTGGCTCCGACAAAAAGGTCGGGGTCGTCGGGCTGACTTTGTTCGACCTGCGCCGGCGAGGCAAGGTCGGCAAGCTGAGCATGGTTGGCACCTCGGGGAACAAGTTTCCGGCCATACGTGCGCATGCCTGCTGAACTCGGGGCAATTCGCGAAACTGACGCCGCGCAGGCGACCATCTGCACAAGAACATCACCCAGGCCTACAATGGGCTCGACACCTCGTTCGCTTCTTTCCCGGCCGACGACAAGCGCGATCCGGATGCGTACAAGGCCGCGATTGACGCCCTCTCGCCCGGCGACGCCATTACCATCTTCACTCCCGACACCACACACTACCCCATCGCGCTTTACGCCATCGAGCGCAAGATCCACGTTCTGGTCACCAAGCCTGCCGTGCAGCTGCTGGACCACCACCAAAAGCTGCTCGAGGCCGCCAAGAAGAATGGTGTCTTTGTTTTCGTCGAGCACCACAAGCGCTTCGATCCTGCCTATGCCGATGCGCGCTTCAGGGCCCAGAAGCTGGGCGACTTCAACTACTTCTACAGCTACATGTCGCAGCCCAAGTCCCAGCTCGAGACTTTCAAGGCGTGGGCTGGCAAGGACAGCGACATTTCCTACTACCTGAACTCGCACCACATCGACATCAACGAGTCCATGGTACCGGATTTCAAGCCTGTGCGCGTGACTGCCAGCGGCGCTAAGGGTATTGCGACGGACCTCGGCTGTGTCGACAAGACCGAAGATACCATTACCCTGCTGGTCGACTGGGTAAAGAAGACCGACCCGTCGAAGAGGGCGACTGGCGTGTACACTGCTAGCTGGACAGCACCGCAGAAGGCCGGCGTCCACAGCAACCAATACTTCCACTACATGGCAGCCAAGGGCGAAGTCAGAGTGAACCAAGCCAAGAGAGGATATGACGTCACTGAGGATGAGGCGGGTTTGGTGTGGTTCAACCCGTAAGTTGCTTCTATGGTCTGCGTGTGCTGTGGTCTCGGGGAAGCTGACAGGATCTTTGTTTAGCTTCTACATGAAGTATGCGCCAGACGAGGAAGGAAATTTCAACGGCCAGACCGGATACGGATACATTTCGTTTGAGAAGTTCGTGGATGCAGTCACAGCTCTAAAGGAGGGGCGTGTGACTCTGGACGACTTGGATAAGCGTGGTCTGCCGACGCTGAAGAACACGATTGCTACTGGCGCCATTCTTGAAGCCGGGCGGAGATCATTGGACGAGCAGAGGCCGATCGATATTGTTGAGGAAAACGATGTCTGGTCCCTGAAGTGAGCACGCTAACAAATTCATGTTTCCTGGTACGCGGGTTCGGTATTCCCTTTTTTGGTACGGCTTCAAAAGCTACGTCTACAAGTAATTCAGAACGAGCTGTTCATGAGCAGCCCCCAAATTCAACATCTTCACCGAGCTCCGCTTTCTTTCGCTTGCTTCATCGCTCCTGCTACTGTTCGTGCTTACCTCAAGTGCCGATAGTGATGGACTCTTGCAATGACAGCTCGTCAACTCTCGTTTCCGTTGAGTCCACACCTGCAGCATCGAAAACTGTGTACGGATCGGCTATTCCATACCACGAGGTGGCAGAGAAAATGAACAACACCAACCGAACACGGTCATTATACCTCCAGTGGACCGATGAAGAGTTCGAGAGGCATCTAGAGTGCTACCGTAACCTTGAAGATGAAGAAGACAAGCTCGACTACGTACTGTCGTGGAATCGCCTGCGCTCGCCCCTCGAGCTACATCACAGACTGCAGATGTGGCTCGACGACCGACACGTCTTTTACTCGCACTACTTCAGCGGCGCCAAGCACCTCGCAGAGCAGGTCCACAGAGGCCTGCTCCAGGCACGCGACGGCTTCGTCGAGCCGCACGAAGCCAGGCAGGGCGTGCTCGACATCCTCGACATGAACCGAGCCAGAGACATCGTACGTTTTTCTCCAACCAACCCGCGATGCTTTTTCCCCCGCTTTCCTCCTTTGGTATTATCTTGTTCCTCCCCTCTCTCTCTCTCTCGCACGCTCTTCTCCCCTTCTCCTTCTCCTTTCCCCTATCCATATCCCTCGACGTCCAGACACTCATGACCGGCGCGCACATGCACGCGCACACAACAAAACAGGCCCTCGAGCGCGAGTCCGCCCGCCTCAACGCCGAAGCCGCCTTCCTCACCCAGTCGCTCGTCCACCAGAGCGTGCCTCCCCACACCGAAGACGACGTCGTCGCCGTCCTCCAGAACGCGTGCGATCAGACGTGGTCGGGGGTAACAACAACAACCCGCGGCACCAACAACAACAACAACACCCAAATTAATAGTAGCGGTTCTCGTTCTCGTCGTCGTCCTCGTAGTCGGAGGAGGAGGAGGAGGAGCAGGAGGAGTAGTAGCGGAAGTAGCGGAAGTAGCGGAGAGATCGATATCGTCGCTGAGGTGCACATCGCCGCCGCGCTGCAGCTTGTCGATGGTGGTGGTGGTGGGGGGCAGACGACGACGGGTTGTTGTTACGAGAGCATCTTGGTTGGGTATCAGCGGCTCGTCGCGCTGCACGATCCGCACGATGCGATGGAGAAGGTCGAGAGGGCGTGGGTGGGGGCGTTGGGGGTGAATGGTGGCAGCAGCGCCGGTGGTGGTGGTGGTGGGAATGGTGGGGGTGGCGGCGATCCGCTGCTGCGGGATTGGTTGGAGTGGGCGAGGCGGGTGAAGGAGACGGTGGTGCTGGTTAGGGAGCGGCGTGGTGGTCGTGGGGAGGAAGGTGGGAGGCATGAGGGCCAAGATATGGAGGAGGAGGAGGACGATGATGAGGATGAGGAGGACGACGGTCCAGATGGGCTAGCGAACGAAGAAGGGGACAGGCGGGACTGGGGTGGTGACGAAAGACGTCGGTCGTGTAATGGGTCCGACGGCGGCGTGGACGAGTGGCGCAGGGAGCTCAAGACGCAGACGAAGAGGTGGCGGCGGCTGTCTCCCATCCCGGAGGCCGAGGAGGAAGACGATCCAGCGGAGGGCATGGATGCCTTGCAAGGACCGAGCGATGCACAAGACGAGGACAGTTCCGTGGAGCGATATTCGGAAGGACTTTCCACTTCGGAACAGGGGGGCTCTGACTCCAAGGACGAGAACTGTTGCTCGATCGAGACGGAATATACTACCGAAGACGAAGAGCAGTCAACAGCCGAAGACCAATACCTACCGGACTTTGTTTCAGTATTGCTGGGTAGCGATGGAGGGGTTTCGTCGGACGAGGATTATTTCACCGCCGAGGACGCGTTTTACTTGGACGGGTAGGTGATGTATGGACTTGTATGGAATGCAACTGCTATAGCTTCCTCGTGGTTATGATATGCAGCGGGCATATTTGAGATTATCTTTGGCGCTGATGTTGATTTTGGCTGCGTGCGAGGCACAGCGAGTACTTTTCTTCAACACAAATCTGTTACTGCCGTTGCGACCATTATCCGCTGAAAAGAGGAAACGGTTAAATCCATTTGAGGGAAACTGGGGTGCCTTGATGAAGTGAGTGCATCCGAATGAGACAGTGGGCCGCTTCGTCCGATTCGGCAACTAAGCTGACTGCGTAGACAAGCAGGCCAAGCCCGTAGCCGAAGCTGATGAATTTCCCCTTGTGTACAAGCGACGGTCAGGCATGCTGACAAGCAGACGCCGGTATTGAGCCGGACACATGGTAGCGAGTGAGCCAGTAAAAGCAAAGCAATGGCGAAGTCTCCCAGGTCCCAGCCGCATCCTTTCCGCCAGTAGGATCGTCCCAACCGTGCGTTTTGAATCCTGCCCAGACTTGAAGCACACATCGAGTAATCGGAGCTTTCTCACCCATGTCCAGGCGCCCTGCGAAGAATATTGGCTGCAAGCCATGGCGAAACGTGGTCGTGCCTGAACGACAGGAACAAATGTGGGCACCAGTCACAGACATCAGCCGCACCGTGGTTATACAGGGGCTCGGATCACTCAGCTTTTTGCTGCCTCATGGGGGACATGCCGTGAAGCGGGGAACGGGTGATGCGGAGTACCGATGCGGTTGAGCTCGCCATGGGCTGGAGATGGAGTATAAGACAGAGGACGCGGTGGACCTTGAATTCAGGGAGCAAGCAAAGGTCAAAGTCTTCACAGCCATCATCCGACATCATGGGCTCCATCGCAACGGCCTTCAACTGCTTCGTGGGAGCATGGGGCTTCATCAACGCCACAGCCACGTGCGTAGAACCCTCCGCCCCAGCATCACCGTCCCAATGCTAACCAAGGACAGCAACCTCACCACCGGCGAGCTCATCGACGAATGGCACGGGCCGTACCCCAGCGGCGGCTCCGTCTACGACCCGTCGGGCTACAACTCCTTCATCATCACGGCCAACGACACGACGGAGCCGGAGCGGCGGCCGCGCACCGTCAGCCTGCCCGCGCAGCCCGACGACCCCGTCGACGTGTGGGCCACCATTGCCCAGCACAGCCTCGCCGTCGGCGGGCCCTTTTACATCGTCAACGCCACCAGTAACAACTCGACGTATGGCGGCAACGGCTCTTCTTCGACGGACGGCCCTACCGGCTTCGTGCGCGAGCCCATCGAGACGTCGACGCTGCCGGCTTGGGTGGGCGGCGAGTTCTTCAATGCGTTTGCGTTTTACGACGGTTGCGATACGCATTCGCTGATCTCGAACCCTACCGAGGACTCGGAGCAGACGGTCTGGTTCTACAGGCGTCCGGATAACTCGCAGGGTTGAGTGTTTGGTTTTGTTGATGAGCGGGAACGTCGGGTATGTGTGTGTGTGTGTGTGTGCGCGCGTGGATGGAGGAAAATGCATGGCCTTCTTTTGTGCGTCTTTCATTTCGACTCCAGGCGGCCTGAAAAGTGGGAAGATATGTGTTTACTTACTCCAATGCATTGACGACCTTCACTGAACCATCCTCCTCGAGACGCAGAATATCGAGTATTTTGGCGCAACTGTTCCGCTGACAGTCAAGCCGGCGACAAGCAACCTAAGCTTCAGCAAGCCTCCAATGACGTAGCAACTTACCGCAGAGAAATGTAGACAGTGACTCAAATGTGTAGGATTCTTCGGCCCCTGCATGCTTGACCAATGGCGGTGCGCCACTACGCATCCTGAGCTGCCAATGTGGGGTTTACGGCCCCCGATCAGGGCTTTATTGCAAGACGGTGTCTTTTTTGCTGACACCACAGGAAGAGTCAGCGATCCTTAGCGGCAGCGACGGTGTCGCTTTAAGGCGTAGGGAGAAAACACCGGCAAAACCGAATGAATGAGCACTAAGGACTCCGCCCCCAAATGCAACAATTATCTAGATGCTCGCATATGTATAAGTAGAGTTCGCACCGCCGCCATCCAGTCAGAAAAACCAACGTCGGCCATCGATCAAAGAACGAGCATGTAGCAGCAGCAGCGGCACTCACCAGCTCACCCAACACCCCCACAACAACGTCCGTCCACCATGAAGCTCTCCACCACCATCCGCAACGCCGCCTTCCTGGCCATGTTGACACCAACATCCGCAACGCCCTACCCCGTCCGCACCCTCTACCAATTCGCCGACAACGCCACCTGGATCGAAAACGTCGCCGTGCGCCCCAACGGCAACCTGCTCGTCACCCTCCTCGCGCCCTCGGCCGACCTGTACGAAATCGTCTTGAGCAACAACCACCCGTCGTCCGGCCCGTCGGCGTCCAACACGACGACGACGACAGGAACAACGGCAGTAGAAGCGCGTCTGGTGCGCCGCTTCGCCGCCTACGAGGGCCTCACCGGCATCGCCGAGACCGCTCCCGACGTCTTCGCCGTGCTCGCCGGCAACTACTCGGACCCCAGCACGGCTTCGTGGTCGCTTTGGGAGGCCGACTTTACTTCTTCTTCTTCTTCTTCCTCCTCCTCTGCCGCCATCAACGAACTCGTCCCCAGCATCCCCAACGCGCTAGTCCTGAACGGCATGACTACTACCGCCCCCTTGCTGCAACGCGACGACGGCGTCCAACTCCTCATATCCGACAGCACGGCCGGCCACGTCCTGCGCGTCACCACCGCCGCCGCCGCCGACGACGACGACGACATCGCCGTCTACCTCGCAGACGACCCCACCACGTCGCCGCCCAACGCCTCGCTCCCGACCGGCGTCAACGGCGTGCGCTACCTGCCCGATTCCTCCTCCTCCTCCTCCTCCTCCGGCGACGGGGGGTACTTGTACTTTACGAACACGTACCGCGCCTTGTTTTGTCGGGTGCGCATCGACGACGACGACGACGACGACGGTAATGATGAGGCGGTAGCAGCGGCAGCGAAGGTGGAGGTCTTGGCCGAGGGCGTCAAGGGGGATGATTTTGCGGTGAGGTGGGAGGAGGGGAGTGGGGGTGTTGTGGCGTATGTGACGGACGGGGTTGACGGGGAGGTGGTGAGGGTGGTGGTTGGGGGTAGGAGTGGGGAGGAGGAGAAGAAGGACGTCCTTGTGGAGGGGGAGAAGGCGACGTCGGCGGCGTTTGGGAGGGGGCCGGGGGATGGGGATGTGTTGTATGTGGTGACGAGGGGAGGAAAGGTGTTGGCTGTTGATTTGGGTGGTTCGTGAGAGGAGAGGGGGGAAGGGGCTGGGTGGTGGTGTTTGGCTGTAGAGACTGTTTCGAGTGGGGATTGGTGAGGCTTGGTGTAGATTGAGATGTGACGGGGAAGAGAAGAAGATGAGAAGGAGAAGGAGAGAAATAGATAATGACATTGGACACTGTACCTTACGCATGGTTTCCGGATTGCGATACCATAACACGCATCCCTTGAAAGCAAACTGAGTGCTTCAACCCATTCTCATCAGCTGCCGCATTGAGATGCTTCAAGCAGTTCAAGAATAGCAGTCGAGCGTATTGGCAGAACACATACACATGCATCCACCAGCGTAGAAAAAACCAAGGAGAACCCAAAGAAAAAGAAAGTCCAAGCCCAACTTACCAATGGCCCTCTCCACCGCATCCCCACTGCACGCACGCACGTATGTATGTATGAGCCACCACCACCCGCCCGACGAAGTTCCGTTCCGCCCTTGGTTCCCCGCATCTCAAACGGTACCACACTACATACTTACCACAGCCCCCACCTCCGCTCCGTCCGTTTTTCCCCTCCCTCCGCCGAGAAGCAGACCATCTTGGCCTTGACGCAACGCCAAGGTCGCGGCATTCGCAAACCAAGTATCGGCATCGTGCCACATCATCATCATAATCAGCGACGACGACGACGTCGACGATCCTTCTTGTTACTGGTGCGTACCGCGAACCGCTCGTTTTCGTTTCAGCTGGAAAAACGCACGACACGGCGGCGGCGGCGGCGGAAACATTGGCGACGCGGGGCCACGGGAAAAAAATCCATGGATGTGGCGGCGGCGGCGGCGTTTTTCGAGGCTGCTGACATGCAGAGGCCAGCTCTCCAAATTTCCACGCAGCTGACTTCCGCGCCGCGAGCCAGGAGTCTCGAAAGGGAGTGGGGAAATCAAAAGGGAAAGGGAACAGAAAGGGGAAAAAGAAAACAAATGCTGTTCTTTTGTTCAAGGGGAAAATGAAAAAAAAAATTGGCAGTCTCTGATCTTGTTCGGACGGCAGGATGATGTTGAGTTCCATCCATTCCATACCATTTTCCTGTCCAAGAAAGACAGAAGCACAAAGAAAGAGAACCTTCTGGGGCCAGAATGGAACAGGGGTACAATGGCGAAGTGATACAACGGCGGCGAGGCAAGTGCCACAACCTTTCCCGTCGGCCGAAAAGCTGGAATCCTAATGTCCTTTCGAAACATTTGACTGAGACTTCTGGGCTCCGCCCGTGTTAGGATCCTTCTCCGACCTCTGTACCATGACAACGTCAGGTCGGGTGAAAGGGACGAGAATTGAACCGTGACTGGCGGATATCGGGGTTGGCGATGCACGAAGGTTTATTGGCACCCGTGTTGGCTGGATCCCTAACCGCAGTTCTCCATTATTACCAAGACTTCCCGACTCGAGCGCGCAAATCGTGCCGCTTTCCATCGCATACAGGGAAAATGCAGGAGCATGTTGCTTCGGCTTGTCACAATTCAACGATTCAGTGATTGTGTTGTCGCGGCATCATGCAGGACCAAAAAGACGCGGGTACATGCAACACCAGACGTAGGAATAGGCTCATCAGAGGCCTGCCATTCCCGTTAGTACCCGGCTTGTCGTGGCGGCATTGTGACGTCGCTGGAGTTTCAGCATGAGGGGAAAGCTGGCTGCGTGAAGGTGCAGATGCCTGACGACGACAATGCAAGCGACCATTGGGATGAAGTCTAGAGGGTTACGAATGCGAGGCAGCAGGTTGGAGAAGGTGGGGAAGAAGAGAGTGGCGGCCTAGCGGCAGATCAAACACAAGCGAGCTCTTTGCGGGATAAAAGAAAAGTCATGATGGTGGAGATGCTTAGAAAGCAGGGCGGAACTGGAGGTGAACAGGGCTGGGCGGGGGGAGCGGAGGGCCGGGAAGGCTGGGAGGGGATGTCCGTGTCGGCCCGCCAAACTTCTCCACTATCTTACGGCGGGTGGCTCAACCTTCGTCGGCACGCATCCGGCCATCGCTTGCGGCGCAAATAGTCTTGTTCTCCAGCTGATCCTTCGGTCGCTTCGACTCGTCTTGGCGTTTGCGACTCATTCGCTCGTAAAGCTTTGGCTCATCGAAGGTAATTCTATGCTTGGACAACGAGGCCAAGACAAGGGCGGATGTTGGGCTTGCGTGGAGGTCTTGTGTGACGAGAGCGACACAGTCGGATGACGTCGCCCAGTGCGGGGCGGAAAGTTCCCGCAGCGAGATGCGATGAAACGGGCGTCTAGAACTCCTCCCAGGGTTGGCAAGAGCAGCCACGAATCAGAGCTGCATCCGACGACAAGCAATTCCTGGCCTCCGCCCCCGGAACAGATCCCATTTGCGGTTGGGACGACTCAGCCCAAGGCCAGCCAGTTAGCAATTCCACATCAAAAACGCCTTCGCGCTGATTGCTGCAGGCAATACGAGATGACAAGTGCGTGAGAGCTGGCCGCGGGAAGCGTTCGCTGTGAGAGCTAGGGAGCACCTCTAAGCCGCATCATTGCGCGGCCCTGCCTGTGACTCTGCTTCTTGGCTCTGCAAACGTGCGTCATACCGTCAGCACCGCCGTGCCTGGGGATCGTCAGGTATCCTGACAGGTGTTGTAGCAAGCAAGGACCGGGAGCTCGAACGAGGGTCGGGCGAGCTCTGGTTACGCGGATCCGCTGGATGACCAACCGCCCGTTTGCGGCATCGGATTGGCCGGGCGGAGGCAGGGTGACGAGCAAGCACACGTCAGGCTGGCGAGATGAGACGCGGGGGGATTGGTGCAGAGACAGAGGCGTTGATCGATCAACGTGGCCGGCGAGCTTGTTGAGCAATGGCGGACATGTGTCAGAAGCCAAGTGATAGCGCGCTTGGCCAGTTGCGGCCATGGCGGACACAGCCTCAAGGTTGGAGCAGCAGCAGAGCCGGTGGGATGTTGATGAAGAGTCTTCGTTATCGCCCGTTTCACCCGTTGGCTTATCGCGGGAGCAAGCGACGTGCCGCAGCCTGGCACATGGCGAGGACAAGGACGCGAGGGCGGCACAAAGGCAGGGCGAGTGCTGTGACTGAGCACAAGGGCCGCGTGGGCACGCACCAGGGCGCGCGCCGTTCCTGGCCCTCTGCCAATCCACGCCGCCCGATTTGATGCTCCGCCTCCACACGCTGAGCCTAAGCCGACTTCTCTTCAGCCTTCGCCCAGCCCTTGGAGACCCGGTTGTAGGTAAGGTAAGCTGAGCGTGCAGCCGCGCCGAGAGCAGGACGCGCAAGCCATGGCTGCCAAACTGCGGCCGGAAATGCGTCCTCCCAGCCTGCCGTCGGATCCCCGCTTCGGGGCAAGCGTCGACCTGTTGAAGCACATTATTCAGTCGACATCGACTGAACTGTCAGTCGCTGGCGGCTCGCACGCACCGTTGTCACGTAGTTTAAGAGCCCTGTTGTCCTCCTCCACCGGAACCACGACGCCCCTTTGCTCCCGTCTTCATCCCCCGCCAGCTGATAAAGGGAGCTAACAATAGCTCTCGGCCTTTGTGGCTTGCATACATATTACCTGCCGCCTCGCGTTCTTTCAGCCCGCATTTTCCGCAGGTCCCATCTCTTCCAAGTCGCACAATGTGGTACCACATTGCTGCTGCTGCCCTGCTGGGCCTCGGTATGTCGTTGATTTTCCTGTTCCTTGCCATTAGTTGAACCCCCGCTGACACATCTTGCAGCATCCACCACTTCCGCCCAGACCTCTTCAAATTGCAATGGCCAGATTTGCTACGCCTTGAACATTCCCGAGGACACTGCGAGCTCCGGTAGTGGAGACATCTTTCTCCAAATCACTGCACCCACCTCCTACTCATGGGTCGCCATCGGCCAGGGCAGCTCCATGTCGGGCTCCCAGATGTTTGTCGTGTACACCTCTTCAAGCGGTGACAATGTCACCGTTTCGCCGCGTCTCGGCTCCGGCCACAGCATGCCGCAATACAACAGCGACGCCCAGATCACCCTCCTTGAGGGCTCAGGCGTGTCCGGCGGTCAAATGACTGCCAACTTTAAATGTAAGCCATTTTCGTTTCTGCTTGAAACCCTGCAAGCTAACAGTTCGCAGGCGCAAGTTGCTCGACCTGGTCTGGCGGCTCCATGGATTTCTCTTCTAGTTCCGCGACTTGGATCCACGCAAGTAAGTCTGGGAGCGCGCTCGACTCCGACGATATGAGTGAGTCCATCTCGCAGCACTCCAGCGATTACGGCAATTGGGACTGGGATTTCAGCGCCGCCAAAGGTGGAAGCAGCGCCAACCCCTTTGCGAGCGGCACCGCTACCTCCACTGGAGGAAGTAGTAGTGGTACTCAGGACTGTGTCCCCAGCCCGACCAGCTCAAGTTCTGGCTCCGGCTCCGGCTCCGGCTCCGGTACGTCTACTACGCAGAACTGGCCTCCCTGGGGCTCTAGCGGCAGCAGGCCCACTGGCTCTCCCTGGGGCAGTGACAATAACAAGAGGCAAGACTCGGGAACCAACTACTGCGCCCCGGGCCAAACGTCTGGTGGTGGTAGCAACTCTGGCCAACAGATCGGCGGCGGTGAGGCTTTGGCTATGTATGAGCGTGCTAAGAGGATGACGATAGCTCACGCTGTCCTGGCCTGTCTTGCATGGGTAATCTTTTTCCCGTTGGGTGCTATTGCGATCCGGACACTCAGCTTCCCCGGTCTCGTCTGGTTCCACGGCGGCCTCCAGGTCTTTGCTTACTGCATGTTTATTGCCGCGGTCGGTCTCGGTATTTACATCGGCCAGTTTGGTGGATACGTAAGTCTTCGATATGGTCCTTTCGTGTGCTCCTAGCTAACTTTGGCCAGATCTCGAGTTATCATGGAGTCATCGGTCTGCTGGTCTTCGCCCTCGCCTTCTTCATGCCCGTCATGGGCTGGCTGCATCACAAGCTCTTCAAGAAGTACGGCCACCGCACTTTCTGGTCCTACATCCACATCTGGCTGGGTCGGATTCTCATCACCCTCGGCATCATCAACGGCGGTCTCGGCCTCCTGCTTGCTGGCAGCCCAAGAGATTGGCAAATCGCTTATGGAGTTGTCGCCGGCCTCATCTGGGTGACGTACATGGCGTGCGCGATCCTCGGTGAGAACAGGAGGAAGAAGAATATGGCTGGTCCGCCAGCCTACCGCAGGGAACGCAAGATGTCGTCCCACAGCAGCAGCAGTCCTGGAGGCGTCAGCCCCCAGCGGGAGTTCTACGGCCGCAAGAACTCGAACCGGGGCGAGCCGTGAAGGGCAGAAGGGGAGCCTTTTCTTTAGCAACTCTCAAAGTAGAAACATTGTAAGGAGGATGGTAGGACATAGATACCCTCGCAGGGCCGTGAGGAAAAGGAAGGGCAGAGTGTAAACATCGGAGTCTACTACGGATCCTTCGCGCGGCACCCGGCGCTTGTGTAGATATAGCTTGACGATTCAACGAACGTTTACCCACACAAGGCTACCTTTTTTCGACTTGTGAAACGTGAGATGGTGCCGAACGCTCTTGGTTGGTCCAGCGCACTCGTCTGGACGCGATGACGGCTGCAAACGGGCGAAGGGCGGAAATGGTGCCGACTACAGCTGGCCAACGGCGAAGGGTTCGGGGTTCCGCAGCGGGTTGAGAAGCGATTGGCAGGGTTGGTTGAGGATGTCAGGACTGGCCTGGGCTGGCATGGAGGGGCAGCGCGGCTAATGGTCGGCCTTTTCCCAGAGCGCCCGCCATCGCGACACCTGAAATGACTGGGAGCGAGTGACAACAAAACACTTCCCTTTCCACTTCCGCCGCTGCCGCAACCCCAAACCCACCACCCCGCCGCTCCGCTGTCCGCCGTCCATCTATCGGCCATCTATCGCGCGCGCATTCCTCCGTCCACATCTCACAGTCACCCAGCCCGCCGCCACCATGGGAGAGTCGAGGTACGCTTGGGCAGGCTGCAATTCCATGCGCCCAACCCCCGCTCCGCCCCCGCCGCTGCGCCCGACTTCCCGCTGACTTCGCTCGCAGACAGGAGCTGATTGCGTGGCTCAACAACCTTCTCCAGCTCAACCTGACCAAGGTCGAGCAATGCGGTAGTGGGTACGTTTTTGCCGCCCTGCCCCGGCCGCTCCCGGCCCTGAAACAGCCTGCTGTTCGCTCGTGCACACAATGGAAGGCGTCACTTGTTGGCTATGGTTGCTGATGCAGCTTCTGCAGTGCACCCTACTGCCAGATCTTCGACAGCATCTTCCGTAGGTACCCCTTAATCGCAGCGGATCTCGTGTGCCACTAACACCCCTTTCACAGTTGATGTCGCCATGACGAGGGTCAAGTTCAACGCGAACACCGAGTACCAGTACCTACAGAATTTCAAGGTCCTGCAGAGTACGCTTCCATGCTCCATGCGCCGCCCCGCGTTGCCGCCTACTAACGCCCCCGCCCTGCAGACACGTTCGCCAAGCATGGCATCGACAGGCCCGTCCACGTCCAGCAGCTGGTGAAGTGCAAGATGCAGGACAACCTCGAGTTCCTCCAGTTCTGCAAGCGCTACTGGGACCAGTACTACCCCGGTGGCGACTACGATGCCCCGGCTCGCAGAAAGGGCTCCGGCGCCCCTCCGCCCTCTGGCGGCGCCCGTTCCGTCTCGTCCAGTGCCACGCGCAGACCGACCGGCGGTGCCGCGCCCGTGGCCGCCCGCGCCCGCACGCCGCAGTCGAACGCGCAGACTGCGGCGCTCCAGCAGGAGAACGGAGCTCTGAAGGAGACGGTGGCCGGCCTCGAGAGGGAACGCGACTTCTACTTCAGTAAGCTGCGGGACATTGAGCTGCTGATCCAGACTGCGATTGAGCAGGATCCGGAGCTCGAGAAGGAGGACGACATCTTGAAGAACATCCAGACGATTCTCTACTCGACGGAGGTGAGTTCTTTCCGCAGGCCCCCGCTGACGTGACAAAGCGCTGATCCTTTCCGCTGTGCAGGAGGGCTTTGAGATCCCGGCCGAAGCCGAGGGCGAGGGCGAGCTGGAGGAGGAGACGTTCTAGATTCGGGGAGGCGTCAGGTGCGGAAATATATGGTAGAGAACGGCGATGCGTTGCATTTGGTCATGTTGACCAGTTTCGAGAAATACCCTGCAGATTGCTGGCGGCAGACGAAAAAGAGGAAGGCGGCATAGTTCTCATAGGCCCACAGTGCTGCGCTGTACGGCACGTTGAGCGCGATGTGCGAATTTGGCATTTGGGAGTTCCTATCTCATGATCAGCCGCATTACGTATTGTGGCTCGTGCATCACGATCGGCGCCCTGACCCGGCTGGGGCTTTCCCGCCTCTGCTGTGACAACACACGAGACACTCCACTCTTCCCCTCAGCGCCAGCAATACAACTGTTACCGCCAGTTGATGATCCTAACGACCCTGTGATACCCTGCCTGATATACCCGCGCGAACCACACGGCACTCCGTCCCTTTTTCCCAAGCCGATTCCGTGCTCCAACACCCGCCCGCTCCCCCCGAGTCAGAGCGCACCCCAACCACCACATCCACGACGCCCAAACCGGAGCGAGCGAGCGAGCGAACAGGGCGACGAGACACGATGCCGCTCGACATCTCCATCCCGAGCACCTCGGTGTCGGGCGCGACGGACAAGCCCTTCACCATCTACACGATCCGCATCCAGCAGCCGATCCGGACCATCACGACGGCGAAGCGGTACAGCGACTTCGTGCAGCTGCACGCGGACCTGACGGCGCAGGCGGGGGGCACGCCGCCGCCGGCGACGCTGCCGTCCAAGTCGTGGTGGTTCACGCGCACCGTCAACAACCCGGCCATGACGGAGCAGCGCCGGCGCGACCTCGAGGCGTACCTGCGCGCCGTCGAGGCCGCCGACGACGGCCGCTGGCGCCACACCAGCGCGTGGCGCACCTTTTTGCAGCTCGGCACCACGATGCGCTCGTCGCCGTACTCGGAGAGCTTGAATAACAGCAATAAGGCCAATGGTAATGGAGGAGGGGGGCACTGGGAGCCCGGCAAGGGCGGCGCCGTGGGCATCAGGGATCCCGCGACTTGGCTGGCCGTCCACCAGGAGCTCAAGGGGAACCTGCACCAGGCCCGCCTGGCGCTGACGCGCCGCGAGCAGGCGCAGACGGCGCAGCAGCAGCACGAGGCGGGCGCCGCGGCGAAGAAGTACCTGGTGCTGGCGGGCACGCTGATCTCGGCGCTGGACGACGGGCTGAGGCGGTTGTCCGGCGGCGGCGGCAAGGGGGGTCCAGGTGGTGCGAACGGGAACAACAACAACAAGAAGAACGGGCGGGCTGTTGCCGTCGCCATCGAGGACGAAAGCGACGCGCCCATCGAGAAGCTCGGCGACGGCGAGCTGCGGCGCCGGCGCGACCTGCTGTCGGGCGCGCGCAAGGAGAAGGAGGGCCTGGAGGGCGTCCTGGGCGCGCTCGCGGTCAAGAGCCTCGCGGCGGGCGGCAGCGGCGCGGGCGCGCCAGCATCAACAGGCGCGACGGCGTCGCCGGCAGACAAGGCTCATCTCTTCCGCGGCGGGTTGATGAACGGCAACGGTGGTGCGAACGGAGGATCGAAGCGGACTTTAGGCGCGCCCGCAAAAGAGACGTCGCGCACCCGCGAGCTCGACAACACGGGCGTGGTCCAGCTCCAGCGCCAGCTCATGCGCGAGCAGGACGAGGACGTGGCCGACCTGAGCCACGCCGTCCGCCGCATGCGCGAGATGGGCGTCCAGATCAACGACGAGCTGCAGCTGCAGAACGAGATGCTGCGCATGCTGGACGACGACGTGGACCGCGTCGACAGCAAGGTCAGGGTGGCGAAGAAGAGGATCGATAAGATCAGGTAGAGGGGGGGAAGGAAGGAAGGAAGGAAGGGGAAAGGGGGTGTTTTTTCCAGGAATAGATCGGTAGGACGAGAGAGAGAGAGCAGATCGAGGCGGTGATGATGGGTTCAGGAATGTCGAGAAGAAGAAGAAAAGAACAAAAAGGATAAAAGGGAGGGAAAAGATGTGTTTTTTGGGTTCGGCGGCAAGTTTTGGGGCTTTTCTTATTGTTCTTTGAGAGGTTGACTCTGTTGAGGGGGTTTGCCATCCCTCTCTCTCGCCATATCCCTCTCCCTCTCTCTCTCTCTTTTCTGCACATTGACATTGCATTCATGGTGCCGTTTCTCTTTCCCTTCATGCGTGAACTGACCTACATGGTTGGTTTGGGAGGGAATCGGCAATCACATAAGCAAGGGCGTTGGAGTGGAGGTGTCTTATTGCAAGTTCCTTAAACGTTTCTCTCTCTCTCTATCTCTATCTCAGTTCCACTTTCGCTTACTTGCTCCCGTCTTCATCGTTCCATCGTTGTTCTGTTTGGATTGAATATACCCCCTTTTTTCTTCTCCCCTGCTCTTGCGCGTATCTGTTATTTTTCGCTATTGACTATCCCGTGTACCGCCGTTAAGCTGTGGAGATATATGTAGGACACGTACAGCGGGTTCCACACACACAAACACACACAATGTAGTAGGGGAAAAGAAAGAAGAAGGAGGGGTCGAAAGAATAAAAATTCACTTACCGCTGATGGTGTTCAGTTATTACTCCTATCTTTCAAATCTATCGCCGCTCCCGTCCGGTTGGGTAGTGCTTACGCATGGTATATATATATACATACATACATACATACATACAATGTGATGAAATCCACATCTCCTCCGGTGCAGTAATTGATTTCCCCCTGTAGAATCAATCCAGCATTATAAACATCTCTCCTCCAAGCTAAAAAACTTTAGGTTCCCGCCGAGATCTCAGAACTCATAATGGCAGCATCTGACACTGACAAAAGAGGGAGAGACTTCGTGGGAAGAGGTAGAAAAGGGAGGAGGAGGCACGGGGAGACGACACAGAACAGGAGATCGCAGTGGTGCGACATCTCAATAACAGAAAGCAGCATCATGCGGAGATATACATACACACACACACACACGCATATAGACGTCATACACGCGTAGTGACACAAGAAGCAGGAAACCGAAGCAGACGAAGACGGCAAGCACGCTCGCAAGCGTCGTTCGCTCCTTTTGAAGCAGCAAAAATCTCATCAACCCCCATCCCATTCATTCATCCCCACCCATGCACCTGAAAAAAAAAAAAAAGCGTCGGGTTGTATATACCCAGAGCAACGGGGGAAAACAAAAGTCTTTACCTACTTCCCACCGCCCCACCCAAGCCTCCAACAAATCCAATCCACATCCCTCCCTCCTCACGTCAAAGCGATGAAGAGAGAGAGAGCAAGAAAGAACCATGTACCAAGCATATCCACCCATTCGGTCGGTCGGTCCGTCCGTCCGTCAATCAACCAACTAGTCCAGAGGCGGGTGTGTAAAAAAAAAAGAAAAAATAAAGCGCCTCCTATACCGCGCGTCTACCATGTCCATCCATTCCATTCCATTTGAAACCAGAAATGCCAACGAAAGAAAAAAATAAATAAAGAATCAGTGCCCCCCCCCCCCCTACTCATCATCCTCATCCCCCATGCCCCCCATCCCCACCACCACCACCACCACCGCCACCATTCAGCGGCCCCAACCCATCCAACCCGCTCCCAAAGTCCGCCCCGACGACCGAACTCGCGTCGAACGCGAAACCGTACCCCTGCGGCCCTCCAAACATGCCCGAGTCGTCGCCCAGCGCCGTCGGCGGGTCCATGTTGAACGGCATGAACCACGCGGCGCTGGGGTCGGCGAAGAAGCCAGCAGGAGAAGTAGCGGCGGCGGGATGGCTAGCGGGCTGGTGTTGTTGTTGTTGTTGTTGTTGTTGCTGCTGCTGCTGTTGTTGCTGTTGTTGACCGGAAGAAAGCGAGGCGTTGAAGGCGTTGACGTCGAGGGCGAAGGGCTCGTGGCGGTCCATGAAGGTGGCGTAGCTCTGCAGCACCATCTGCCGGTCGAGCGCCGACATGGGGTGGTTGAGGCTCGAGAAATCCGGGCCAGGGCCGCCGCCGTTGTTGCCGAGGAAGTCGTATGCCTGCTGCGGGTTCTGGTGCAGGAACGACGCCGCCGCCGCCGGGTCGAAGGCCGACGACGAGGCCGAGGACGGCGCGTTGTTGTCGAGGTTCTGCGGCATGTGCATGTGCGGGTGGTGGTCCAGTGGCGACGAGAGTTGATGTGACGAGTTGCCCTGCGCGTTGGGAGACGTTGTTGATGCTGCCGCCGCTGCCGCCGCCGCTGCTGCTGCCGCGTTTCTCGACTTGTCCTGTTTCGTTTTCTTGCTGCCTTTCTTCGCCTGCTCCGCCGTCTTGGAGGCCGGCGAGAGGCTGGCGAAGAATTCCTCGACGCTTTGCAAGTCTGACTTCTGGCCCAGAACGGCATCCGTGCCGGCCTCCTTCTTGACTTCGGCGGCTGGGTCTTCGTAGTCTGTACGAGACACGCCGTGAGGGTACCGGTCAAACCAATCTCCGTACTGGAAGATGCTTGGTTGTCGACCATTGACAGCGGCGGGTCCACGGAGGGCGGCGTCTGCGTGTTGGCGATACAGATCCTTTAGGTTTTCTGCGACGAAATGGAACATTCCCCAGTACTTCTTCAGCCTGCTCAAGAACTTGACGTTGTAAGCGAGGTATCGCTTTGAAGCCAGTTCCAGCTTCGGGTTCTTGGAAAATACGCCGCGGATGTGGACCGTACTTGACAAGAAAGCGCAGTATCCTGCAAAGGGGACAACAACATTGTAATTCAAGGCCTCGTTAACTAGAAGAGATATCTGGTTGGCGGCGTCAAGGGCTGCGTGAGCAGCTTCGGTGAGAAATTGGTGTGGCATGTCCTGAGGCGGCCGGCTGCCGGCGTGTGATGGTAGCGCGAAACGGTTGAGGAAGAGGATTATTTGGTGGTAAACGATGTGGAGAAAGATGAATTGGTTCGCGGTCTTTTCTGTGACGTGATTTTGCAGGTTTTCTTGCGTGTAGGCTAATCTCTCGGGCAGGGACGCCTTGAAATCGTATGCTGACTTTTTCAACTCCTGGAAGGTGGACTGTGGCGACCAGATAGGCACCCGCTCTTGCTCCTTCCCGCCCAGATTGTTGAACATGATGAGGCGCCCCCAGATGGCAACCGCACGAACAAGGTATGCCACGACACCCATGTTCTCTTTTGCATCTGCCAACTGTCCAGCATCTTCTGCTACCGGATTCCTGACGTTGCCTTCGAGGTCTTCAGTCGGGCCGGGGATTTCCATCTGGAAGTAGTGCTCTCGTATTGGTAGTTGGACTTTGATGAACTGGCCGCTGACAAAGAGTGGGCGATCCGTGCCCGACGAGTTGAACCGGTCCATGAGGAAGCAAGACCACATTGTCCGCCGCCTGATTTCCCTGTCAGTGAAGCTCAGCTCCGCCCTGTCACCGTTCTCCTTGCCAAGTGGATCATGGTCCAGGTCTTTGTGCAGCTGCAGAGCGTATGCCATTCTCTGTGCCATGCCTCCGAACATCCAACTCCGCCCGCCTTGGCAGGTCCCAAACTCGTGCAAGCCCAGCAGCAGGTATGTGATAAGTATCGTAATATTCGGGGTATCGTATCTCTTAAGCGCGATGTCTCGAGCTTTGCTGGCCCAGTGTTCGCCTCTCAGAAAGGCGGGCTCCGTTCGAATTTGAGGGTGTGTTGAGAAGCGCGCGGAAATAGCGCAGACGGCGAGGATCAACACAGGCGGCACCTGCCCCGCTGCTAGCCTGCGCATGAAGCTCGGCTTGTGGAGCAAGGGGTAGCTCTGGCCATAACAATAGTCGAAATAGACTTCGGATAAATGCTCTTGGATCTCCTTTGGAGGAAGACTCTCGAGGCCCTCGGTTAGCAGGCTGCTTTCGACATCCACGCCTCTTGGCGGTTGTGAGCTCCGGCTCGTGTTTGGATTTGGTGCTTTAGACTTTGACCACTCGTCCAGTTCTGCCCCGAATGCTTCGTCTGCTGGGCGTTTCTTGGCCGATGCGCTCTTAGGAGTCGCGCCCGGAAGCGGGGGCTTAACCACAGCTCTTGGGACCGCGTTGAGGGTGCTCAGGCTCTCCTTCGGGATGAGCTTGATGACGCGCTCCTCCATTCTTTTCAGTCGCTTGTCCAACATGGCCATGTAGTCGGTTCTGGGGGCTGCCTTGCGAGTAGTGACCTTGTACACGCACGGGATACGTGAACGCAAGCAATGCTTGCATGCAGGCTTCTCTCCCGAGCAGCGGATCTTCTTTCGCCGGCAAGCGATGCAGGCCAGTGGCAACCTTTTCCGCTCTTTGCCAGCCTTCGTCTTCATCTCAGCCCACGACGGTTGGTGATCCGAATCGCCATCTTTCTTCTTGCCCCTGGGAGTGTCGTCTCCTCGGTAATCCTTATTGGGGCCGTCGGCAGTGGTCGAGCCGTCATCGCGGCCAAAGTCATCGCCAAAACCAGCTGAGGCCAAGCCGAACGCGCTCTGGGGGCTAGTATCCGTATCCATGCCGTCCACACTTGCGCCACTCGCCATGCCGCCATTGGTAGGCATGCTACTTATGCTCAATTTTTGTTGTGGGCGCGTCGGCCCCCGGGCATCAGACGCGCCTTCGGGCATCGAGGCCATCATCTGATTGCCGTGTGGGTTAAAGGAGCCGTGCGTGTAGTCGGGCATCATGGACGAGCCGGAGTTGGACATGCTCGAGGGCGATTGGGCGGCGTGCAGGAGGGCGTCGAGGCGTGGATTGTTGCGGCCGTCGCCGGGCATGACGTATTCAGTGAGGTTCAGCGGATCGTTGTTGTGGCGCTGGCTGTCGACGTCTGCTTGAGCGTGAGAGTCCATGTGGGGAAAGTTTGATGCCATCGCGGTCGCGCAGTGACAGGCATTCCCAGACGATGGCGCGTTCGGAGCGGCAGGCGGAGCGCTGGAGACAATGGATGGAGGGGGATGCTACTGGTGAATGCGAGTGGACGGCGGGATCGCCCGGGTCATGGTGGTTGCGGGGAGGCGAGCGAGCTTCGGAGCCGATGGAATTCGCGCTTGGTGGTTGCGTAGGGAGGCCGAGTCGCGTGAGGATTGGGCGCGGACAAGGAGCGGGCGCGGTGTGGTCGGCCAGTGGCGGAGGTCGAATGCGGAGGGCTCTTGCGGGTGGTTGACGCAACAGCGCCGCTGTTGGGGCTTGGGGCTCGGGCTTGGTGGTGGGGCGGGCGCAAGCAGGGCTCGGGGCGTCAGGACGGGGGCAGACAGGCGGCGGCGCGCATGTCTCCTGGTAGGCTGGCAGCAGCAGTTCAGGTGTGGGCAAAATGGACGGGCTGCTAGTGGTTGACCGAGGGAGAGTTTGAGCCACAGCCAAGCGCTCGACGATCCCCACGCGCCGCTGCCCCACAGATTGGTAAAGCTTGACTAATTCGCTTCGGTCCAGAGCTGCGAGTCAGTCTCGTCAACCACCTCCATCTACACAGTACTCAGCTCCATGCCGCAGCCACCAGCCCTGCCCCAGCGCCGGGCCCGCCCCGCCTCCAACGAGACTGCTGTTGCGCACCTCCGAGCTCTGGAAGCCGCCTAGAAGCCGTCGCACCGCTGGGTTTGCGTGCGGGGGAGCAGGCGTCAGCAAGGGAACACCAGGCCAGTTTTGGGGCCGGCCGATGCCAGGGAGGACATCTCCTTCGTCAATCGCAGGGTCTGGTTCGGATCAAAGTTCCGCGCTCAAACATCCGCCTTCTCGTATCCCGCCTACTTTATCTGCTCCTGGCCCTGGTCGTCGCCCGTCCTCAATCAGCCGCACACAATTCCTCGCTGGTTGGGTATCCCACACACCCCCATTGGATCGGCTGAAGGGAACTACCCGCGAAGCATACACCTTTTCTCCAGCCATCCTTTGATTCAGGGATGCGACTGCTTGAACGACTGAGATATTGCCTCGCAGCCTGCAACAGTTCGTGTAATGTACGCCAACTAAGAAATGAAGCTTGCGGCGATTGACCAATCTGCTCGGCTGGCGCGCGCTCTGACTATCGTCCCCACGCGACAGCGACGGCTCGAGTGATAAGGATGGAGGCGAAACAGGACAGCATAGATTGAACCTGAGTAAGCCCGTCAAATGATTACTATTTCTTGATATACCCACGTGGCGTGCAACGCTCGTGCGGCAACGTCACCATCCAATCATTCCTCAGTCCAGACTTGTGGCTAAGTTCTTTTCCATACTGTACTAAAATAAAGTTGCTGTACTGGAGGACGTTGTCGAGTACCTGGTGAGAAAACATGCAGGGGCCCTTTCGACATGCTGCGGCTAGAACCCCTCGACTCACTAGTACTACAGGAGAGCAGTGACACAGCAACGTGGGGCCCCGCAGCAAAGGGTACGATAGGAACCGGAGCTCGGTCTCTTAACAATCACCGAGGAAGCCTAGGCTGATGATAGGTTCGGGAAACCCGAGCCACGCCTCAACCTTCAAGGATGTCTGTTGGAGAAAAAAGAATTCTGGTGATTGGTCCTGCAACCCCGCAATCCAAGTCGACAACCTCCTCACCCATCCATCACTTCCTACTCCACCACCACAAACCCACGCTCGCCCGCCAACGCCGTCACCTGCTCCGCCCGCCACTCGGCCATTGGCTTCTCCGGCACGCTCCCGGGCGCCTCCATCCGCCGTCCGACCGCCATGACCAACTCGGCCACGCCGCCGCCGTTCGCAAACACGTACATCTGCGCAAACGCACTCTCAAACTCAAACGAAAACGCCTCGCCCGCCGGCACGAAAATGGTGTCGTCCGCCGCCAACCTGACCTCCTCCTCCTCCTCCTCCGCCCCTTCGCCGCCTTTGCCCACCCGGAACCCCACCCTCCCATGCACCACCACGAAGCAATGATGCACGCGCTCCCACCTCAACATCCCCCCAACCTCGGAGAAAACGCTGCGCCGGTGGTGCCCCCCGTCGCCGCCGCCGCCACCACCCTCGAGCCCGACGACGGAAAACCGGCCGCCCGACTGCACCGTCGTGACGAGCGGCCGCGCGACCGCGCTGCCGTCGAGGAGCCACTTGGGCCCCGCGTCGGCGCGCAGGAAGTACGGCTCGACACCGTCCGGCAGCCTTTCATCATCCCCGTTCCCCCACGGCTGGATCTCGACGGCCGCGTGGTCGCGGACGGGCACCATGTCGCACTTCTCGGCGGCCTCGATCAGTTTCGGGACGAGGACGGCGCGCGGGTCGCGCGGGTCGTCGACGGGGAAGAGGGCGGAGGTGTTGGAGAGGTAGGGTTCGCCGATGATGCGGAAGAACTCTTCCCACCCCCCCGGTACGATTAGGCCAACGAACTCGCTGTGGTCGCCTAGGATTTGGTATTGGTGGATGACGCCCTGGGAAGCGGGGGAAAGGGGGTTGGGCGGGTCAGCAGTGTCCAGTCCTTTTCTTCGCGCGGCCACTTTGCGTGAGATTTCGTATGGGGGGGTTTTGCTTTTAAAAAAAAAAAAAAGAAAAGAGAGAGAGAGAGAGAGAAAGAACTCACCGGCGGCACGCTCGCAAAATCCCCCGGCGCCATGGTCCTCGCCGCGGCGCCCGCCCAGACGTTGACGCGCCCCTTGAGGCACAGGAAGACGTCGTGCGCCTCGCGGTGGTAGTGGAAGCCGATGGGCGCGGCCGCCGCCCCGCCCGTCGACACGACGGCGAAGGCCATGCCCGTCTCCCGCCCCGTCACGAGCAGCCGCATCACCGAGTTCGAGCACGGGATCACCAGCCGCTCGCCGCGGAAGAGCGAGACGACGTAGCTGGTCGATGCCGTGCCTGGCGGGCTGTCGATGGCTTGTATGATCGGCCGCTGAGACGAGGTGGTGGCGGCTACTGTCATGGTGGTTGTGGATTGGGGTGTTTGTGTGTGAGTGTGGTGGAATTGGTGTGGTGGGTGGGACGTTTTTTTGTTTGTTTGGGAGCTATGATATCCGGTGGTGGTGGTGGTGTGCAATCGTCCTTGATATATATATATTCGTTTTTAGCTAGCTAGCCATCTCGGCACCTCCGCAGGGCTAGGCCTTTAGCGTCGCTCATGGCGCCCACCCTTGATTGGGGAACTTCCGGGAGGGCGGGAGTGCTCCACGTTCCCCGAGTGGGGGGGAGTGTTTCTGTGTCGGCCGAGAGAACAAGGGCTACGGTCTTATAGCTGGTTTGATGGCTCATGGTGGGTGGGAGCGGGGGCCTGGCAATAATGCGGTCTGGACAGGGATTGTTTTTGCGGGGATGAGCAAGCCCAAGGGCGGAGCTCGGTGCATGGCCATTTACCGAAGTGCCGAGCACTTATACGTGGAACATCGTCGTGCGGTGTTGAAGAGTTACCCTTTCCAATTCTTTCGTTGCTCGAAGATGGAACGTGTCCTCTCAATACACGATGCCTACCCGGCGCCGGTGGAAGTTTTGGCTTGTAGCGCCGTGTTAACCGGCCATATCCGTTCTTTGAACTGTCTCGTCATACTGTAAACCATTACTTCTTCGACCACCTGGATAGGTGTTTCGTAGGCGTACCGTTGATGTGGCGGAGGCTAGTTCAAACGGTGGCCCCCAACTTCAAACGGACAAATGAGAACTCTCCAGGAGGCGCCATGAGATTGTCACTGAGCACTTCGCTAACTTAGGTAGGGCTGTAAAGTTTCATCCCCCTTTGTTGGAACTCATGGAAGAGATGTGAAGGAAGTAGAAGGAATAAAGGGGAGAAAGAGCATCGGTGAGTATTTTCCATGTATCTGTCTACGCGTCCTATGAATAAGACGAATGGGTGTGAAGTGACGACAGACGACGTTATGCAACACTCAGCCCGCCCTTATGCGGCGTCTCCCGCAATATATCACACGAACAAGAACGGCCGTCCCCGTTTCCCACCACCACAGCGAATGTCCCACGCGCGAACCCATCATCGGTGAAGACCTCACCCGCCCCCCAATTTGCTCAACCAACCAATACCATTCCAGAGTAACGAGCAGCCAGATCCATCGCATAGTCAATAGCGACCGCTAGCCAACCCTCCTGCCTGATAATACGTGCCTGCAGTTGGTCCTTCTGGCGGCGCTGTTCAGCCAACTGCACCACCGCGCGGCCCAGGGATACGTTCGGCTGGTCTAGCATCGCGATGGAGCTTACGACGTCGTAGTCGAGCTCCGAAGTGGGCAGATTCATGCCATACGGCGGCGCCGGCAAGTTCACTCCGTGCCTGACCCGCGCCGTTATGGTGAGGAAGGCGGCTTCGTCGTCCAGGCGCGCATGTTCGGCGTTCAAAGCCTGGAGGAAGAGGAATTGTTAGCTGTGTTTGTTTGCATTGCCCCTGTCTTACGTTATCTGCACAAAAGGTGCCATTGGTTGGGGGGTGGGTGGGTGGGAAGAGGAGGGAAAAGCGACGTGAGACGCACATCCGCGACGGCAGTGGCGTTTCTGATCTCGTTGTGTCTGTCCCTCACGCGGAGCACGCCGTCCCGGTCGGGTACCCCGGTGTTTATCATGACTTCCATGATTGGTTCTAGGGCGTTGAGGATGGCGGTCATTTGCCGCTGGGTAGAAATCTGCTCCGTTACGATGTTGGCGTTGTTTCGGAGGCGCCGCCTGATCCATTCCCGCAGCTCGCGCAGGAGATCATCCCTGGATTCCGTGCCCAGATAGTCATCGACGAGGCCGCTCATCGTCCAGATCCTGACTCGTTCCCTGAGTATGGTGACGCGGGCGTCGTTAGCCGGGGTTTCGGGCATGTTGTTGGCCATGTTGTTGGCCATGTTGTTGGCCATGTTGTTGGCCATGTTGTTGGCCATGTTGTTGTTTGCCTTGCCTTTGTTGTTAGCGTTGCCGTTGTTGTTAGATACTTACATGGATGCTGACTTGGATGCGATAAAATAACGTTATCAATGGTCGTAATGTTTGAAGTGGATGTATGGTCGATGAAGAACGAGGGAGGTTCCAAAGCGCTTTGTTATATGTGTCGGCTGCAATCATGGAGGAGCAAGCGAAAGTCATGTTCAGGGCTCGTAGCAGGCGCGATTGTTGCGAGCCGGGTTGGGAGCGAGGTAGTCGCCAGGAGACCGCCACAGACACGAATGCCACTGCCAGATTTGCGGCGCGAGACAACCGTTGTCAAGAGCTTAGCAGAAGCACGCATCGATTGCGAGTGGCGTGTGGTCTTTGTCGTTCGTCCAAAACTCCGTGGTATCCATCATCAGCAGACGCTCGTACTGACGCATCAGTTTCCGACTTCGAATCCAATTCGGCCTACCAGGCCATACGCATACGTAGCAATACAATAAAGTGCACGCGTGCAGTGTATCTTCATGTCCGTTTCCTGTTTACGTATATTCAAAGCGTCGTCAATCCACCGGCATCCCAAACCCGTCGTTTTCAACCACCTTTTTTTTTTGAGCCCCCCTTGTTACCAACGCCACACCGCATCATCCCATGATAAGACTTTTCTGACCAGCGCGCATCCCCATCTCTTGCCCTTTAGGATTGAGAGAGAAAAAAAGAGGCCGGACACCCAACCCGGACGTCTCACTGATCATAAACCCCAAACAACGGCACCGCCGAATCGCTGATCCCCTGCACCGACACTTCCCCGCCCAGCCGCGGACTCCCCACCGCAGGAGTGTTGCTCGGCCACGCCCACAACGCGTCGAAGTCGATGTGCTCCTCGGCGCCCGACGAGCCGCCATCTTCGCTCCTGATGCTGGGGATGCCGCCCATGCTGTCCAGCGCGTTCAGGTCGAGCAGATTGGATAGCGAGAGGTTGCGGGATAGCGTCGGGGGCGCGCCGCCGGAGAAAGTGCTGCCCGCGGGAGAAGCTGCCATGGTGCCGCGCGGCGTTCCTGCGCCGGAGGGAGGGGCGATTGCTTGCTGAGGCGTTGGTGGGCCCATGGGTGCTGTGGCGGTGGGACTGAGGAGGGAGGCGGTGGAAAGCTGAGGTGCGTGTTGCGCGGGAATGTGGGCTTGAGTGAGGTCGGGTGGCGTGCCCTGCTGGCCGATGGCACCTGAGAAGTCTTGCTGTTGCATGAAGGATTGTTGGTGTAGTTGATGTTCTGAAGACACAGGGGGACGAGGCACTGGCCCGGGGAACTGCTGCGAGGGGGTAGGTTGATTGAGTGTACCCATGAGATTGGGTTGAGGTTGCTGCAGTCGGCGTCGACGGCTGCGTTGCTGATTGACTACTTCCCTGAAGGCCTCAAGGATGTGGTACAGCCGCGAAGCTTGTTGATCGCATTCTGCGCAGTACATTATAATGTTGGTGCCGTTAGCAATGCAGTGATCAGCCTCTCTGCTGACGTACAGACCGGCGAACTCGTTGGCGAGGAGAACCAGCGTCGCAGCGAAGAGGAAGTACATCACAGCAGGATTGCTCCGCGGGAGATAACCAGCTTCGTATGCGGCTTGAACCAGGACGATGCTGTGTGATGAAGCGATGACGCATGCCTCACTGAATTTCTCCATGCGAGGATATTTGTGGCGCTGGTGTCCATTCGACGGTTGGTGTCCCATCTCTTTCTGCGTCTCGGCGTTCAAGATGTACAGAAAGAAAGGCCGGGTGAGAAGGATGATGCTGTGGCAGTAGAAGAGGTTGACGTGGAGTATAGCAATTCCCTGGCTAGGACAGGCAGACGGCGCCTGCCGCCAATGCAGTTGAGGTGCCAAAGCCTTGGGCCAGAGTTTGCACACATCGGCTATTTCCTGAGCCAGGCGAGTGCTGATTTTCCGCTGTTGGTAGACTTCCTTGAGTATCCTTCCAATGACTGAACAGCTCCGCACGGCGGCTTCGAGGGCGCTGGCGTTAGTCTTGCCTTGGTTGATAGTAGTTTGGAAAGCCGAGTCGAAGCCGAAAGCATCGTGCTCCTCGGGTTGTGCTGGGCGCAAAGTGTCGCCGCTGCAATCGTCCTCGGAAATCGCAACGGGTCTACCGAGGGAGAAAGATAGGAATCGATCCATGACAAAGAGCGAGCGCCACAAGTTTCGCCTTGCTGCTTGTTCATCTTGACCAAATATTACCATGGTCTCTTCGCGGTGGAGTCCGAGGGCGTAAGCGGACCTCACAGCCATGCCTTGGGAACGTCAGCTTTAGAGCGACAGGTCATCAGTTGTTCCGCAATGGAGTCACGTACCGAGCAGAGCGAAGGACGTGTTTCGTTTTGACTTTACCAGCATGTAATATGACATCAATAGCAGGGCCTGGACGGACCAGAAGTCGGCATCCTCAAACCCGTGTAGAGGGTCGTTCAAACTCTTGGCATTCATGTAGAAAACCTCGGCCCTATCAGGATGGTCTCTGTGGAGCTTTTCAATGATAGCTGCGTCCGGGGTGTCGGGGCGAGGAGTCGCTAGCATGAGTCCAATCGCGAAAACAAGGTTCAAGAGACACAGCCACGGTGGTTCGGTAGTAAGTGGGTCGGAGTAGCAGCGCTCTAAAGCGGCAGTAAAGGCATGTCGCTCGAATACTTGGAGAAAGCCATGCGTGTTTATGAAAAAGGACTCGACCAGGATATAGGCAGTCCTCTTATCCGGTAACAGATGGGTATGCCTCATCGTTGCGGGCAAAGAAAAGGGGATTTCGGTGATCTTGTGTCTCCGTGGATCTGTAGTAAATGCCGACGGTCCAGCAACATTTTCCACCATCATCCGGAGGAGTTGAAGGAATGATAGCGACGCGGCATCCCCGACGTAGAGCAACCTTCCTGTAGGGTCCTGGAGCATTCTCATCTGCGAATAGACGACGGCTTCTTCTTCATTGCCATCCGTGCTTGCCGTATTCGATGCAGCATGCGGCTTAGGTGGTTCTTCTACTCTTGTTGCAAAATGCTGAAGAGATCTGGCGGCGGCCTCGGCAGCTTCAAGTGCATCAGGCTCAAAGGTTGGAGCCACCGATTCGAGAGGCTTGGAAGACGCATGATTCGATCGCTTCTTGGGCTTTTGCACATGGAAGTTTGTCCCAGGCTGCTGTGAGGATGGCGCAGACGCCTTCGGAAGGGTTGGCGAGCTTTTGTGATTGCCGTTCACACCAACTTGGTCCTGATGGGCCTCGCCAGCACCACCGGGATGGGCTGAAGAAGTTGCCGCGCCATTTTCTGTTTGAACCTTCTTGGTAGGCGGGCCGTCTTCCGGCTGGTCCTCCCGGTCGAGGTATATGCAAGTAAACTTGCGCTACAGGTGGCACATGAGTGAGGTGGAATTCCCCGCGGGGGCGTGAGTGGAGTACCTTTTCGCATGTGTTGCAAGGGTAGAGGCCGTTACACTACAGCGGCAGTCAGCAAGGACGATCTCGATGATGCCATGGCCAGCGGAGGGTCGATGCCACGTGGTGGTCAAGTGGCGGCAGGCTAGTGTCTATGTACGCAGAATTCACACAATGACATGACACAAATGACATCAGGCGAGCGAACACGCATCGCGACGCGTGCGGACGGCTGGGCTAGTGCAGGCTGGGCTGGGGGATGGGCATCTCGGGGGACGGGAAAGCATGGCGAAAGGGCCACGGCACTTGACGGGTGAGACGGCAGTGCAGTTGGGGAGCACACGGAGATCTGGGGGGCGGAGGCGGAGGCGGAAGACGGCGGCGATGTCTGAGAGAGCTGGCTCACCTTCTGCTTCCGGCGTTTGCAGACCTCGCAGGCCTGGGCAGTCCGCTGGCGCTGCTCGGGCGGTACCTTTGGGCGCGTCATGTCGGCGGAGGCGCTGGTGCTGGGCAATTGCCGGCGGTCGATGTCACGCCGTGGTGGATCTCGGATAGGAGCTGTGGTGAGGAGCAAAGCCGCTCCAGTCGCGTCGGATGCTGGCACGGCTGCCGGCACCGTGCTGCACCCCGCCGCGGGGCCCAGCGGTCGACTGCGCGCGCACAAGCTGCCCGAGCTCGTTCCGCTGGGTGCACGCCTGGCCGCGGCTGGCTGCGGGCTTCGGTCGGAGCTTGCAGCGCTGGTGTTGGGCTCTTGGCTCGCTGCTGTCGGGTGCCGCACCGCCGCAGCTCAGCCCTACCCGTCCACCAGCGCCGTCGCCGCTGCCAGTCGGCCAACCCCGTCCATTGAACCATCATGGCGCCCTCTTATATACCCGCCGCCATTGCCGCGGCCCCTCGGATCTGGGAGCCCGCTCGACCGGACTGCCTCCTCTCCTCTCCCGCCGCAGGCCCTATCTTCGCCACCTACACCTCACGCCTGCTCTCGATTGCGCCTGCACCACCAGGAACCTGAGAAATGGCCGTCATGAATGGAGCGTGCATACCGGAAGGCAACAATGGACAGCCGAAGGACGCCTACTCCATGGAAGCGGAGACGAGAAAGTCTCTCGCAAGCCTGCTTCAGCTTGCAAAGACCCAGATCCCCGCCGAGTGCAGAGATGTGATTGAGAAGGCCACTTTTACCACCGACAACACTGGAAGCCCGTACTTCCCGTGTCCCTTCAAGGAGACGGAGGCTACGTCGGCCTTGAAGGCTGTTGAGGCGGGCATGGCCGCCGCCATTGCCAACCTGATCTACGGCGAGAAGGACAGGAAAATCACCGTCGATCTCGACCGCGCCTCGTCTTTCCTCTTCTCCGCATACCTCTCGACCGTGGCCGGCATGAACAAGGCGCATCCGGACGTGAAGTCGAAGCTGAAAGGTCAGCCCTCCTTTGAGCTACACAGTTGCCATTGGCTTACACAGTGTAGACACCGATCTCCTCCAAGCGCAATCCATCCTGTACCGAAGACTATCCGCGAATCTGTACGAGACCAAGAACCCGGGCGAATATTTCCACCTTCACGGTTCCCTCGAGGCAACAACCGCCTTGAACATGATTGGCTTGGAAGGACACAGACCCGATATGACGGATTATAAGGAGTGCATTAAGCTCATAGAAAGCCACGTCAAGCAATTTACTGCGGAAGAGCTGGAGAAGATGAATGCGGAAAAGAAGCAAGCTGGCGTAACGGCTTTGAAGTGGGAGGAGTTCAAAGAGACGAATCACGTAAGGCGGTCGGCTGGGAGGTTGCCGGGCATGGGCTAACGAATATTATAGGGCAAGGCGCTGCTGCAGGAACCCCCGTGGAGAGTCGAGCAGATCGAGTCGGATTCCCCGCCGGTGCCCTTCCCCGGCCTTTCCACCGCGGCACCAAAGCCTCAAGTTCTTGCTGGTATCAAGGTTTTGGAGCTCTGCAGAATTATCGCAGGTCCGGCAATGGGTCGAGGCCTGTCCGAATACGGCGCAGACGTGATCAAGGTCACTGCGCCGACCCTCCCCGACGTTCCCTTCTTCCAGGTTGACGGGAACTTGGGTAAGCACACGGCGGACCTGAACTTGAAGAAGGCCGAGGATCGCAAGGTGTTCGAGGAACTTCTCGAATCTGCCGATGTTATTTTGGACGGCTACCGGCCCGGTTCGCTTGAACGTCTTGGATACGGACCGAAGCAGCTGGTTGAGCTCACGCAGAGGCGCAAGCGAGGCATTGTTTACGTGGCCGAGGACTGCTTTGGGCACGTTGGCGAGTGGGCAGGCAGGCCGGGATGGCAACAGATTGCGGACTGTGTGACTGGCATTGCATGGGCGCAGGGCGAGTCCATGGGTCTCAACGAACCGGTTGTCCCTCCATTCCCCATGAGCGACTACGGCACTGGGTGCATGGGCACCATCGCCGCGCTCGTCGGGTTGTACAAGCGCGCCAAGCACGGCGGATCCTATCATGGAACAACCTCGCTCTGCCAGTACGACATCTTCCTCCTGCAACAGGGCCTCTATTCGAAGGAGTTGATGGACACTCTCCGGAAGGTGCACGACCCGGCATTCTTTGAGCTGAGGCATTACGACTCGGTGGACGAGGTCGGCAAGCGCGCGCTGAAGACGATGAGGCTCACGCACCCCGAACTATTCGAGAGCAAGCATCTTTTCGAGAGCCACAGCAAGGGGTTCGATGCGCCTGTCAAATTCGTCAGGCCGGTGTCGGAAGTCGAGGGCACGTGGAATGGCTTTTTGCGCCAATCAAGGCCAAACGGATTTGACGCGCCGACGTGGCAGGACTGGGAGGTTGACGAGGAAATGCTGAAGTGCTGAGTGCATTCCGGATGGTGGGCTGCATGTCTGGGACGAAGGCGTTTATTCCCTAATAGTAATGTCGTCTGCGGTGCTACATAGTACAAATGCAAACATGAAAAAGGCCAGGCCGACGCTGAGAGTATGACCGAGTGTTTCAACAACGGGCCAGACTGTCGACCGATCTTCATGGATGGTGGACATTGGCCGGGGCCCGCACGGAAAAAACCGATTGGGCGATTGGACCCATGGATGTTTTTGCTTGATGTCACAGCGCGGGGAGTAGGCATCGACGGGCCGACCAGCAGCGATCGCGGTGCTGGCGATGGACCTGCGCAAATCACGCTGCCCGACACCAACACTCCGCCCTCGCCCTCACTCCTCCGTCCCGACCTCCGCCAGCCCTTCTCGCTCCCTCCGCAGCTTCACATCTGGCATGGGGCTTGCGCGACTCGGCGCCCGCAGCAGACAGTAGCTCCAAACGGCCACGTGTTTTGACATGGCCAGCATCCAACAGCTCTCGCCAGCCCACTGCGTGCTGCTTGCAACCCACTATGCTGCCGAGTCCCACGTCGATGCCCTGCGCTCCCTATCGCTAGCGAGACCCGATGCCTTCTCCCCGGAGACACTGTTGCGCATCTTGCTCACCTTCCTGCCCGAGAGCGCCGAGCCACCGACCTACAACACCTACGCCCAAGAGGTCGCCTCGCGCTTCTACACGCAGCAGCGCCCCCAGATCGATGTCGATCCCACTCCCGTGAAAGACCTTTCCAATTCGCAGGCCCAGAAGCGCGTCAACAAGCTCGACCTACTTCCTCTAGCACACGCGTCGTGCGCCGACCTTGATGCCGACCTCCTCACGCTTTTCCTCATACACCGCGCATATCGCATAGATGCAGAGACCGGCCTGCTTGCGCTGGTTCCGCCACTGATTGATCCCTTCCTCGACCACTCCCAGCACCTGCGCGCATGGTTCATCTCAACCGTCCTCCCGCTCCTCCGGCTGGATTTCGAATACTACCCGCACGACAGCTCTCCGACATCGCTAGAGAAGTTTGGAGACATTCAGGGCTCAACCGGTGTGGAATTTCTGGTGCGGAAAGCGGAGGAAGCAAGCCTCGGGTCAGATGGCGAGGACACAACAATAGCCAGGGACATCAAGGGCATCGTGGGCCCGTGGATGTACGGCTTTGACCAAAGAAAGAGTCGGAAAGTGCACGCAATTGCGCGCCGGCGCTCGTCCGTCGCTTCGGTCGCGGAGCAGATCCACCAGGGCGATAACGCTGCTCCGGGGGCTACGAAGAACCATCATGACTGGGAACATGTCTATGCGTGGATGGTGCGCAAAGCACCGCGACGGTTTGATCTCATTAGCAGTGCCGTGGAATACTGGGATGGGCCAGGAGATGTTGACCTTGGCGGATACGAGGATCCGAGCCGCCAGGATGGTCTGGACGAAGAGCTCCAGAGTCACCTGGAAAGGCGGTATGCTCAGACGGCCTTTGCTGCCGTCTATTCCGTCGAGGACGACAGCAAGGCCATGATTGAAGCTACCCACGGCGTTCTCGTGCGCTTGGCTCAGATCATGGACTTCGTTCCTCCTCCGGATCTAGCCTCAAGCGTGGAAATGTTACCCAAGATCGATGGCCGCACAAGCGTTCTCCACGGAACTACACCTGCCATTCTGCAGCCTGATACCCTTCTTAACGTCGACCATCCATTGACTGTTCCTACAGTAGAGACGTTTGGTCTTCTTCAAATATTCGTGTACTCTGCCTACCTTCTAGCCGACCTGGGACATCCGATAGCTATAAACAACTTGGCCAAGTTCCGCTTCCATTCCGATGAGGATGATCAACTCCAGCTGGTCACCAAAATCCTCAAGAGCCTCGTCAATAGGCCCAAATCAGACGAAGAAATGTGGAAAGCAGCCCGCAACAAACTCCTCTGGCTCTGGAATTGGGGCATGGATCCGACAGAGGAGCACGCCGCGAACGGCCCTGGTGTCTTGGGGAAAATCGCGAGGTTCTCGTTGGAAGAGGTGATACTGACATCACTTCTTACGGATGGTCAACTCCAGCTAGCCATGGATATCTATCTACCGGACGAGCGAGGGCGTGACCATTTGCAAGACCAGGACATCGAAGAATGCGTTCTCCGCCAGGTCATGCAATACTACGACAACGCAAGCAACGGCAACGTCACTCGTGGAGGTATGAAGAAAGCATTAGATATCATGACCGCCTTCCAACCCTATTTTTCGGACTCGCCCGCCTTTCTCGCAACAGAAGCCCTGCTCGCTGCTACCCATTCCTTGTCGTTTTATTCCTTGACGCTTCAACATGGCGTCCCTTTTCTACCAGTCAACATCAGGATCAGCGAGGATCCTATCTCTCTGATTTCGAAGGTCTTGGAGCAGAATCCAAGGAGTTACTCCAAGCTCGACGACTTGGTCACCATTGGGCAGAATTTGGTGGCTGCACGGACGCTGGAGAGGGATGGTCCCCTGATCGACGAGCCAGAGTTCGATACAGAAGAGCGCAAAAGGGCTGCTTCGCGCCGTGTCATGGGCATGGCGATCGAGGCAGCGCTAGCCGAGGACGACTTCGAAACGGCTTATTCCTTTGTCGTCAACCGCCTTAACCCCTCATTTGATCCGATCGCATCTGGGGACTCCTCAGACACCAAGCATCAGGTAGACGACATATCCTGGAGAGCCGCGTATCTGGCCGGACGTCATCGTAGCCCCAATAGCTCCCTAGCTTCGTCACAGGCCACGGTGGCCGGCTCACCTGCTCTCCGTCGCTTGGAGCAGCGCATGGAGCTGCTCTCCCAAGCACTGCTTCTGGCTCCGCCCTCGTCGGTGCCTGAAGTGCTGACGGCATGGCGCCGCTGTGAAGAGGAGATGGCGGCCCTCTTGGCACAAGAAACGGAAGAAGAAGAGCGGTTCAACGACCACGCCGACCGCAGGGCCCCCGGCGCCTTCCCTACCCAGGCAACCTATGTCCAGCCTCGCAGAGAGGTCGGGCGAAACGCGACAGAAGAAGCGCCGATAGGACTCTTCGACGTGGCACGAGGCGCCGCGGCGGCGTTCAGCAAATCGGCGTTCCCACTGCGTGCCGGGGCTACCAGCCGTACAAGCCAGAGCGGCGGCGGCCAGGAGAGCGGCAGGTCCTCCCTCGACGCGTCGCGGAACCTGTCGATTGCGGATAGCGATCCGGGTAGCGGTGAGGAAGGTAGGGTGAGGAAGAGAGACATGGTGACTAATGCGGTGACGGGTGGGCTGGCTTCCGGACTGGGCTGGGTGCTGGGTAAGTCTTTCTCCCCTCCTTGTTCGATGCATGCTAACTTTCTTTGCAGGTGCCACGCCGAATCAGCCAGGGAATAAGTGACGACGTGCTCATGCAAGCTGATACCAGGTGGTGACTTTAGATGAGCGGGTGTCTACCAACACCTGATTACCAGTAACGAAAACATATAATGTTGTGAGAGCAAGCAAATGAATTCAATGCGACTACTGTTGGAAGGACGAGGTTGGGTTAGGAATCCACCGACCAATGGTATGCCCATGCACCTACAGTGGTACGTGAATGCTTCCAACATGTCCGAAACTCCTTTTGACGGAGCCTTGATCGGGTAGGGGGATGATGGATGCGTGTTGCGCGATGCTTCCTCGCCCGCAGCTGCCCGCCTGGCTCCTCCTGTGCCCGCATCCGACGGTCGACGTGGGCATCGGAAGCTGACTAATGGATTGACGCGGACCTCCGCTTCCTCGCGCGGGACACGCGCGCGTGGGCCGAGGGTTCGTTTTTATTATCTGCCTAATTTTTGGCTTTGGCCATTCGGATGCCTTATCCTTGCGTATGACGTCGGACGGTATCGCTCGACGACTTTTGAGCTCCTCCTCGGTCCTTCATTGCTGCTGTCCAACACCAACCATTTTCCCACCACCCATCTCAAACCCCGCGCCGACGTCACCAACCCGAGATAACCGAAATCTCGCTACAACGTCGTTTCTTCTGTCTCGATCATCGACAACAGGTCTGTGCCGCTGCCACCACACACGCTCTCTCTCGCCACATCGTCTGTCCACATCCTTACCGGGAAGAAGACAGACAGCAAGAGTGAATCTCGTCGCAGAAGAAGAGCACGGAAGGAAAGAAAAGCAAAGAATAAAAAAACATGGCGCACTCGTACGCATCCGAGTACCCGGCCGGCATCGACTTCGACCCGGCCTACAAACAGTTCTTCGAGGACTTTTACGCCACCTCGGACACGCCCGGCGCCCACGACAAGTACGCCGACAACTTCACCGACGACGCGACGTTGATCATGGCGTCCAAGACGGCCAAGGGCAGGGACGGTGCGTTTTTGACCTTTTTTTTTTTTTTTCTTTTCTTCTTTCCCCCCCTTCCCACCCGACCCTTCTTCCCATTCCTCGCTGGGCGGCTTGGGCGCTAGACGCAGGGCTTTCGATTTGCCGGACGTTAACGTATGTTGCATGCTTTTGCAGAAATCATCGCCCTCCGCCACGGCATGTGGGAGAAGGTCGCCGCGCGCACGCACTCGCCACTCAAGATCTTTCCTGCCGGCGCTGCGGGCGCGGACGAGGTTATGCTGTATGGTGTTGTCGCGTACACGCTCAAGACCGGCGGCCAGGCGAGCGTCGACTGGGCCGCGCGCGCGAACCTGGTTAAGGGTGATGATGGGAAGGTCCGGATGCGGTACTATCAGGTCTATTTGGTGGGTTTCCCTCCCTTCCCCCCTTTATGTCTTTTGGAAGCGGTTGAGGTTCGTTCGAGCTGTGTTCGGGAGGTTTGGTGTGCTGACTGACTGGCCGGTTTGCGGTTTAGGATACTGCGGCGCAGCAGGCTGCGAAATAGGTGTTTGGGGCTTTTTTCAAGTCGAAGGCAGAGGATGGAAGGGGGAGAAGAGAAGGGAATATTGTTTGCGGAAGAAGAAGAAGAAAAAGAGGAAAAGGCTGGAATGACCTCTATTCCTCGCACTTTAAAATCCAACATCCATTGTACATCATCTCAACCTTCTTGAATTTCTGTTCGCCGCATCGGTTGATCAATGGGTTCCCCCCACCGAACAACCCTCTTCTCTTTGCGCGCGCGACAAAACCCTCGGACTCGCCCAGCGCAGCTCATCAGTCGCATAGGTCCCATCAGGTGAAACCGCAAGCGATCTTTCCAAGTTTGCGTATGGGGAACTTACCAGCCGCCTCCCACAATCAGTCAATACGAGAGTTTTACGATAAGGGGGGGGGGGGGGGGGGGGGGGGGGGGGGGGGGGGGGGAAGTTCTGCTCCTTAATTTTGTACAGACTTACCGGGCCTAAACAAACCACTTGAATGATGAAACAAAATTGACATTTTCATGCACGAGGAGACTACACCCGCCGCCACCCACCCCCCTAATCAATGGACCGTGCTTCAAACACCCGCTCTGACTTCGGCCTACTCCACTTTCGAGAGATACGGAAATATGTCGACTCGCTTGCGGAGAGGAAAAACAGAAAAGAAGGGGGGAAAGTGGACTACTGCGATACGAATACGGGCGAAACATGATGCGTAGGAAGAGAGAGAGAGGGGGGCGTACGATTCGCCGCAACGATGCTGCCATCTCGACGTCGCGGTGAAGTCATGACGGGAAACCCATCCGAGACATCGCCTTTGTCCGTCCTGTGCTGACGCTGAACGGCAAGGAGAAGAATTCCGATTTGCCATGTACAACGTCTACGAAGAAGCGGAGATCTTTGTCTTTTTATCTTACAAGCCATTAGTACCAAGTGCATGGGATGCGAGACACCACCGAAAACAGTAACAGAGATCTTTCCAGTATATATGCTTCTCTCTCTATGCAAACGAAGGAAATAAGGAACTATGCAGCTACGAGTCTATCTAAAGCTCAAACGAAAACGAAAACCCTAAGATGATACAAGAATGGACAGTACGGCCAAATCGAACACGCACAAAGATGGGGTATCATTCGCGGAGAACCAGGTAACTTTGGAAAAAGCAAGCAAATCCCCCAACAAATGAGAACCGAGCCAACAAGGGTTTTGTGACTTAGCGAGTGACGGCGCCGATATATGCAAGATGATGCTGGATGATTCTCAACGTGGTCCCTTAGACCAAGACGTACAGGGCGCACATCATGGACAGACCGAGAACCATGGAGCACCAGAAGAGGACGTTCTACAATGGGTCAGCTTGACACTATAGCAGTTGTCGAATTGGCTTACGTTGAGGAGAGTCCGGCCTCTGACGGGCTTGCTCCGCTGCACCGCAACGATGGGAATCTGGAGCATCATGGCGAAAGCTCCGTAGCCACGCAGCTTCTTGGTAATGCAGCCCATGACAAGCTCGTGAGCGGCGGCGCTGATGAGGAAGGTGATGACTGTGGCGGTCGAGCGAGAGAACTTGTGGCGGGAGGCCGAGTAGACGTGACGGCGGAGGAAGCGGTGAACGGGGACGTTCCATTCACGCGAGAACTCAAGCCAGTCACAGCTGTTCCACCAGTCGGAATAGAAGTGGCGGTCCGCAAAGCCTGTTCAGTGTCAGCAATCGAGGCAACATCTCGGATGGAAAAGCAGGCTTACAAGTCATTTCGGCAAAAGCGCCAAGGGCGTACTCGAAGATGACGAGGAAAACAAGTAGGAAGATGGCAGTAAAGGGAAACAGCAGCCTGCTAATGGTCTCGAGCACGATGGTGGTACGGCCTCCAAAGGAACCGGGAAGTTCAAGCTCTGCGGCGGCAATGTCCAGCGAGGGCATGACGTATGCCTCAGTGATGAAAGTCAGAAGGAAGATGCAGCCGAACACAGCCAATGTCTTGTAGGCCAGTTCGGATTTCCTAATGCGGTCGGTACGGGGGTACTCGAGCTCGTAGCAAAGCGTGGGGCAGAAAAGATAGTCGATGTAGTTCGCGAGCGTCAGGTTCTTGGGATAGGCGACGTTACCAAGCGGCGAAACAAGCTCACGCGCGAGATCGTCACGCAAGTGTGCGAGGGAGTCGTCGTTGCCCCGGAGCGCGTCTTCTTTCTCCTCCTCGGGCGTGAGCTGGTTGAGGTGGGTTTGCGCGGTGGGATACTTCCTGGCGGCGGCCATTGAGGCAGTCTCGGGGTGGTCGAGCTCTTTGAGGCGGTGCCTTGTCTCGCTAAGATGGCCGTTGTAGAAGGCATACGAGTGCATCTTCATGTACATGACAAGATAGTGCAGGATGAAAAAGACCTGGGCGGTCCAGGTCCAGCCACGAAGGAAGGGCCACAGAGTCCAGAAGGTCATCCAAACACCCTGGTATATGCTCTGGATCAGCATTCCGTTCTTTCCCCAGCGCATATCCGGCGCGCCGCCATCGTAGAGCTTGTGGAGAGGCAGGCTAATGGCCGTCGAAGCGCACATGATCAGGTCGCTCAGGCCCATTTCCCAAATGTTGGCGGTGAAGGTGTTCCATTGGCGAATCGAAAGCGGATAGCCCGTCTCCTTGTAGTGGCCGACCATGTTGGACAAGACCATGATGGCGAGGCCAACCCAGAACAGCACGAAGAAGCCGCGGAAGTCACGGTACTCGCTTTGCGGATCGAAGTGCGAGACACGGGCGGCATAGTCGATGGTGGGGAAGATGCGCCGCTTCTGCTCGGCGCGAATCTGCTTGCGGGCAGTGGAGGTGGCGTGCACCGAAGGGGGCGCGTCAGGAGGGACAGGTGTCGACCGGCCGCTGTTGCAATCGTGTTAACTTGGGTCCCCTTTTCGGGGCAGAGCCACGACTTGCCTGGAGAGGCCCGAGGGCGGCGCCTCGTCGTTGAGGGTGCGCAGCAACTGGGGATTCTCGGGCTTCCTGGCGCGCGGCTGGGCAAGTTCTGGCATCGCATCGCCATTGGCGGCGGCGGGCTCAAAGGAAGTGGTGGTGGACATCACGGTGGATTTCCGCGACGCCCGCGGACTGGCGCAACCGGATCGAGGGTGGGGGGAGGGCGGTGCGGTCGGCGAGAGAGGGCGCGGACGAGCTCGGCAGCTCCAGGCAGGCGTTGGGGGAGTGGGTGATATATGGATGCGGAAGACACGGAGAGCTCGTGGCGGGCGACTCAGACAACAAGCTGATCCTGGGCGGGCGTCATCAGGGTTCGGGGGCCGGAGATAATATTAGGGCAGCCTAAAGCGGATGGCGGTCGGGGCCAGGAGGCTTGGCCACGGCGGGCACCGTCTGCCATCACCGAGCACCAAGCTCTCCCGCTTCATGCCCTTGCTCCTCTGACCGCCCGCGACCACGTCGACCATATCACTGCCGCCTCCCGCGCGTGCAGTCCCGCCCCGACCCCCCGTGTCCCCGCGACCCCGGCACAATGAGCTCCCGTACGTGGCCTCGCCGCCGCCGCACCTTCTACAAGCTGACCACTGTGTCCCAAAGTCAAGCAGTTCATCCGCAACGTGCGCGCCGCCAAGACCATTGCAGACGAGCGCGCCGTCGTGCAGAAGGAGAGCGCCGCCATTCGTGCCAGCTTCCGCGAGGAGAGCCATGACTCCAACGTCCGGTAAGGCAGCCCTCGCTCCCGCCCCGGCTGCCTGCTGATGCCCCGCCTAGACGGAACAATGTCGCCAAACTGCTGTATCTCTTCACCTTGGGCGAGCGTACCCACTTCGGCCAGATCGAATGCTTGAAGCTGCTGGCCTCGCCGCGCTTCGCCGACAAGCGTCTGGGCTACCTGGGCACCATGCTGCTGCTGGACGAGAACCAGGAGGTCCTGACGCTGGTCACCAATTCGCTCAAGAAGTACTACCTCCCACAACAAGTGCCCATGCCCGAGTCCTGACCGCCTTTGCAGTGACCTGAACCATCCGAACCAGTACATTGTCGGCCTCGCGCTGTGCACATTGGGCAACATCGCCTCGATCGAAATGTCCCGCGATCTCTTCCCCGAAGTCGAGACCATCCTTTCCAGCGCGAACCCCTACATCCGCCGCAAGGCTGCCATCTGCGCCATGAGAATCTGCCGCAAGGTCCCCGACTTGCAGGAGCACTTTTTCGAGAAGGCCAAGATGCTCCTCTCCGACCGCAACCACGGTGTCCTGATCTGCGGCCTGACACTGGTGACCAGCATGTGCGAGGCCGACGAGGAGGAGGGAGACGAGCTCGGTGTCATCGAAATGTTCAAGACGCTGACACCGCACCTCGTGAAGATGCTGAAGAGCCTCTCTGCCTCGGGATACACGCCCGAGCATGACGTCAATGGCATCACGGACCCCTTCCTCCAGGTCAAGATCCTCAGGTTACTGCGTGTCTTTGGCCGTGGTGACGCCCAGACCAGTGAACAGATCAACGACATTCTCGCACAGGTAAGATCTATGCGCGGGGTGAGCCGAGCACGGTCGCTGACAGGGCCAGGTTGCCACGAACACGGACTCCTCCAAGAACGTTGGAAACTCGATTCTCTACGAAGCTGTCCTTACCATTTTGGATATCGAAGCAGACTCCGGTCTGCGTGTCCTTGGTGTCAACATCCTGGGCAAATTCCTATCTAACAGGGACAACAACATCAGATATGTTGCCCTGAATACTCTCATCAAGGTCGTGGCAGTAGAGCCCAATGCCGTGCAGAGACACCGGAACACCATCTTGGACTGCCTGCGAGACCCCGACATCAGTATTCGGAGGAGAGCTTTGGACCTCAGCTTCACTCTGATTAACGAGCAGAATGTCCGCGTCTTGATTCGGGAACTACTGTCCTTCTTGGAGGTTGCCGATACTGAGTTCAAGCCGATCATGACCACCCAGATTGGCATTGCTGCCGACCGTTTTGCTCCCAACAAGAGATGGCATATCGATACCATGCTCCGCGTCCTCAAGCTGGTCAGTAGTAGCTTCCTGTCAAGAAGGCTTGTCTTTCGTTCTTCTAACTATGACTCTAGGCTGGCAACTATGTCAAGGAGCAAATTCTTGCGTCCTTCGTCCGCCTTGTTGCGAACACCCCCGACCTTCAGACGTACACGGTGCAAAAGCTGTACGCCAGCCTCAAGGATGACATTACGCAAGAAGGTCTGACGCTCGCTGGCTCCTGGGCCATCGGCGAGTATGGAGATGCGTTGTTGCGTGGTGGCCAGTACGAAGAGGAGGAACTGGTCAAGGACATCAAGGAAAGCGACATTGTCGACCTCTTTGGCACCATCCTCAACAGCAATTACGCCGGTCAAATTGTTACCGAGTACATCATCACGGCCGCTATGAAGCTTACCACGCGACTTTCCGATGCCGCCCAAGTAGAACGCCTTAGACGGTTGATGCTGTCCCACCAGACTCACCTGGATGTGGAGATCCAACAACGCGCTGTTGAGTATGGCAACCTCTTCGCGTTTGATCAGATCAGACGAGGTGTTCTGGAAAAGATGCCGCCTCCCGAGATTCGCGAGTCTCAGAGAGTGCTTGGTGAAGCAACAACAAAGAGCAAGCGGACATCGAAGATTGCGGCCAAGAAGAAGCCCAGCCAAGTGACTGAATCGGACATGCTGCTCGATTTGATGGGAGGCTCAGATGGGCCTGGGCCTGAACCAAGCTCGGCGACCAATGGCTCGAATGCCGATTTACTGGCAGATATCCTCGGAGGCGGCTCGCCCGCTCCGCAAACCGCTTCTCCGCCACCGGCGGCAGGCTCAAACGTCAACTCCATTATGGATCTTTTCAACACACCGAGTCAAAGCAGTACTCCGGTTCCCCAAGCAGCAAGACCGCCGCCGTCGGCAGATCTGTTCGGTGGTCTGGCCTCTCCGCCCCCGCAGACTGGAACCCCTCCGCCAGGAGGTGCTCCTACGCACCCGGCCTACAACAAGAACGATCTCTCAATCATGTTCCAGGTGCAGCGTAGTGGAAGCACAGCGCTGATTCTTGCGCGATTCCGTAATACCAGCAACTTTGACCATCTCAGCAACGTCACGCTACAGGCTGCGGTCCCGAAGAGCCAGAAGCTGCAATTGCAGGCAATCAGCAACGGCGAGCTGGACGGCGGCCAAGAGGCTACGCAGCAGATGAGGGTTGCTGCAGTCAGTGGCGTAAGTGACCCCACTACTCAAAAGAGCCGATCATTTGCTAATTCTCATTTCTTAGGCTCTGCCGCCGAAGCTTCGTCTCAGGTTGAAGATCGGCTACCAGAAGAACGGAGAGAATGTCCAGGAGCAGGTCGACTGGTCGGAACCGTCATGATCCCGTCTTTCTCGATGTTTTTTCTTTCGAATCTCGTAAGTGGCGGCCTGGGTGTTTGAGCAGCTTGGAAGGAGTCGCAGCCTAAGAGCAATATATCAACCCCCTCCTGCTTTGATGTCCCAGGGGCTTCGTTCTAAAAGGCGTATTTTGGTCTACCGGCGAGCAAGTATTAGAGGGAAAACGCCCAACATGTATTAGGGATATCCAGGCATGCCGGAGACGGGTCAACGTACACGCTGAGATGGGAAAAAAGAGGTCCACGTTATGCAGTTAATGAAGATGTGTAAATTGATGTTTTGAAGCAGATGTTTTTCAGAGTAAGTTGAGGGAAGAGAGGGCTAGCTAGCATTCAGCCTGAATATGAGGGTGTGGGGAAGGCCCAGCCAGCCGTGCGGCTGCTCCACAAAAGCGGCTCCACCACCCCTGGGGTGGCTGCACTTCCAAGAGCTTGGCTCTCCAGGAACTCGGTCGGTTGCCTAAAGGGCCAATGAACATTTGTTAACCAGTCAGATGTGGAAACGAGGCACTAACTACGTTGTTTTGGTAAATTATTCCCCGGAAAGGCTTGTGTACTTGATAAAAAAAAACCCCCGCTATCTTATCGATTCGACCAGCCCCGAATAACCCACACAGACAGGCCCTTTTTTGCTAAAATGGCACTTTCAAGGATCGGGAAGCTGCAAATCTACCGTGACGATCGTTGCCGCCGCTGTGCCGCCGCAAGTAGTGTGTGTGCGATTCACAATCCTTCCCCCCACTTCGAGATTCCTTCCTCCCCCTGGTCACCAACCATCCAAACGACTTTTTATTACCCCGGTCGTCGATCTCCCGCAGCTTTTTTCCCACCTACGTACGCCCCAACAGTGGGGCTCCACCACCACCACCGCCACCGTAGCCGCTTCGACGCGTGTGGCGTTGGGATGATAGGTAGGTCAAAAGGTGCAGGTTAGCCACGTTAGGTTCCGCGTCGGTGATGTCTATTATGTCGGAATCCCAAATCGGTGAAATGCTCAACACAACGACTTTTACGAAACCAAAAAAAAAAAAAAAAAAAAAAAACCTCTCAGTTCGACATAAAGACTAAAGTGGTTGAGAAACAGATGTGGTGCTGATGGATGGTACCACGGGTGGTCAGTACGTACTTAGATAGATTGGTAGTGATAAATCTATTTTTGTACATGCCTATATATATATAGAGATGATATAGATGCGTAGCTAAGCGTGTATAATAAATTACAAGGGCTAAATACAATTCGGTCGGAATCGGTATTCCATAACAACACGTCTCACGTGGGTATACACGGGTATCCGACCGTAACCCCGCATCGTTCGAAGTCGGATATCATGGACACACGTATATAAATCGAAGTTTGTTGATCGTAAGTAAGCCACATCTAGCAAGTACCTTAATCAAAGCGCATTTCTGTCACTAGCTTACGGGGGTAGCATGTCACAAAAAAGAAACGTGACGTTATCCTAAGACATAGAAGAATTCATTTGCTGTTCGCATCGGCATTTGATGCCTTTCGCCTTCCTTCGCGGAGGAAGAACATAAAAAAAAGGTATGTATAATAGCAAAATCCATCACCGTGGAAACACCGTGTAGTCAACCAAGGAAGGAAAATGCGTTGGGGTATTGTTTGAAGCCGGTGGAGCGGAAATCTCCCCTCCACCTCGAATACAGACACAAGAAAGTTGTGGATCGGTCGAAAAAAAATTGAAAAAAGACGAGACCGTGCGATGTCTCTACGCACAAAGACCTGCTAAACTTGCAAAGAAAGTATGGGAACCCCACAAACGTACGCCTATGCCGGTATGGTGAGGCTCAATCGAGCCCTCCCGAGGAAACCGAGAGCTCTTTGATAGAAGCCCTGGTAAACCAAGCAACCCGTTATATACGCCTTCTCTTGCGGCCGTGGCCAGCGATCCAAGTCCCAATTCTTTTTGTCCATGACGGGTGCAAATAGAAAAAAAGCGATGACTTTACTCCAAGAATGGGCCCAAATGAAAAAGCGAAAGAAGTAGTAAAAGAGGCGGGAGAGAGATGGCAGAGCTCAACTCCCCAAAGAAACAATGAAAACCCCCCCGTCCGGCAAGCGATAGATGACAGCAAACACACTCAGCCATTGCTCATCACTAGCCCGCCATACTCATGTCTTCGAACCCATCCATGCCGCTTGTGATGCCGAACAGGTCCTTGAGGTCCTGCTCGTTGGTGGGGGCAGGAGGGGCGTTGAAGAAGTCGTAGGGCGCGCCGAGCTCGGCGGGGCCCCAGCCCGGGATCTTGTCGTCTGTGGTGCCAAGGCTGTCCCGCCAGAAGCCGTATGGGCCAACCATCTCTTGGTTGTCCTCGTTCTGCGGAACCGTCATGTTGTTGGATTCGTCGAGCACGAAGAGCGAGTCCATCATGCTGCTGAAATCCACATCCGCGTCCATGGCACGCTTGTTCCACTCGGCATCGTCGCCCGCGATGGTGATGTTGAGCTTGTCGTTTTCGCTGATGTCGCTGCTGCCCGTCTCCTTGGAATCCTTAGTCGAAGCTGGCGAAGGAGTAGTAGCAGGGGTCGTGCTGCGAGGCTCTACCTTCTCGTTCTTCTCCCTCTCTGCCCGCTCCAGATCCTCCTTTGCGATGAATGCACTGTTGGGCAGTTCGAGCATAGCCTTGGCGACGTCTTCGTCGGCAAACATGAAGTGGAGCTGAGCTGGAGAGATCGGGCAGTCGTCCCAAGGATTCTCCGCCGGCTTCGGGGCTGACTGATCTTCCATGACGGCGTCAGTAGGCTTGTTAATGTCCTTCGTGGCCTTACTAGGCGTTCGGTGCATGGCTGGAGCGCCGCTGGAGCCAGGCGTTTGACCCTTGACCATCATCTGCGGAGTCTTGAAACTGGCCGACGGCGAGCCCTTGACGCCCGTCTGCGTTGGGACACGGTTCATCGGAGTAGCTGCAGCACCCGTAGCAGGCGTCCCCGCCTCGCCCTTGATTTGGGGCGTCTGGCCGGGCTTTGTGGCCAGTGGCTGCTTCGCCATGGCAGGCGCCGGCCTGCCGCGGTGGACAGCGTTGTTCTCCACCTTCGGCTTTGCCGTTCCATCGGGGTTGAGTCCCAGACCCTCGTTGACGGCGTCGATGGCAAACTTCAGAGGATCCTCCACCTTGGCGTGCGCATCCTTCACGTGGCTCTCAAGCTCGTCTTTTGTCTCGAAGCCTCTCGCACTGTGGTCGCAAGTGGGGTGCGGACAGGGGAAGCTTGGCTTCGCAGGCATCACTGGCGCGGCTGGCTGAGGGCCGTCGCGCCTTGTAAGCTCCGGAGAGGGCTTGTTGCCGACCAGCGGTGAAGTCGTCTGAACGGGTGTCTGGCTCGGTGTGGATGTGGCAGACATTCCAGGAGCCGTCTTCCTCTTCTTGTTTTGTGGCAGCTTGAGCTTCTCCGGAGTAAGTGGGTTCGCGGCATTGGGAGCGTAAAGGGGAGCACCGTTCGGAGACTGGCCACCGCCAAACGAGAACGGTGGCACAGCAGAAGTCGGAGCAGCTGGAGGCTTGGCGCCAGCGTTGGAAGGCGCACGCGAGCGTTGCAGTTGCTCTTGTCGCAGCTTCTCCAAGTTGACGGCATTGAGCTCCGCCCCTTGCCCACCCTGGGTGTTGGCAGCGCCCGGCTGTTGCTGCTGCGCTCCTTCCTGCCCATTAGCTTGCGACTGAACCTTGTCGCTGTGGCTCTCGGCGACGACGCTCTTGATGTAGGCGCTGACGTGGTTGAGCAACTTCTGAAGCGTCTGCGGGGTGATGGAGACGTTTTCCTTGAGCCTCCGTTGAGGGTCTAGTTGCGCGTTCAACATATGGCGCTGGCTCAAGTCAGTATCATGATTCGACAACACGTGGAACATGCAACTTACGACTTGGATGATATTCTTCGCACGATCCGCGTCACGATGCTTGACCCAGTCCATGAACATGATCTGGTCAAGTTTGTTAATCCACGTAAGAGCCTTTTGCACTTCAGCCGCCATCTGCTCCTTCGCCGCCTGAGAAAGCTCCTGGATCGGTGGTCTCTCCATGGTCTTCATGTTTTCTTGCATCATGGCGGTAAACAGTCGCTTCAACTCATTCTGCTGAGCGGGGCCCTGCGACTGCGCAATGTTACCCGCAGCCTGTGCCTGTCGGTTGCCTTGGGCCTGGGCGGCTTGAAGCATTGACTGGCGAACAGCTGCTTGTTGCTGCGGGTTCAGCGCCGCGAACTGCTCTCTGCTTATGGCGGGTGGCCGCTGCTGCGATTGGGACGGCTGCATGGGTGGCGCCTGGTTCTTGGCGGGATCTTGAACCTCGACAACATCGTCGCTCGACGGTCTCTTGACGCCCTTCGAAGCCTGCATCTTGGGAGTAGCGTTCGGTGCTTGGCCAGGCTGTGGGCCAGGCCTGGGAGGCGCTTGAGCCTGCTGCGCAAGTTTCGGTTGAGGAGTGGCCTGGGGTTGAGGAGGCTGGCCAGGTCGTTGCGGTTGCTGCATTTGGCCCGGCGGCACACCGAGACCTCCGCCAGGTACCTGCTGCATCATGCCCTGCTGCGGGCCCTGCTGCTGCAACTGTTTCTGCTGTTGCAGCCGGATCATCGCAATCTGCTGCCTTAATGAGTCATCTGATAGGTTGGCGACCTTTGGACCTTGCTGTTGCCTGATCCTCTGGATGTCCTGCGGTGAGATTTGCTGGGCAAGGGTGATGATGCGCTGGCGTTGAGTAGCCGCCAGCTGTTGTTGCATCTGCGCTTGGTTTCCGCCGCCACCGGCCATCATTGGCGCCTGAGGAGCCTGCCCGTTCGGGTGGCCTGGGCCAAGAGCGCCACCGGCGCCGTTTGGCAATCCCCCAGGAAGTCCGTGCATGCCTGCATTGTTCGCCTGCTGCTGTTGCTGTGCTTGAGCTTGCTGTGTCATCCTCTCGAACTGGGTTCGCTGGAAATCGGTCAACTTGTCCATGGAGATGACACTGGGATTCCTGGACGCCCACTCCTTCAGCTGGCCCCAAGACTTGATGTTATCCGGCAAAGATACGCCTTGGTTCCTCATGCCCTGCGTCACCATTGGGGGGAAAGCAGTTTGGTCCATGCGCTGTAGGATCTGGGGGTTAAGGGCGGGGCTGTTCTGCTGATGTTGCTGTCTTCGAAGCAGTTCTTGCTGGAGGCGCTGCTGCATTTGAGCTTGGTTCATCATCCCCATCTGTTGGTTCTGTTGCAGGAAATTCTGTCCCATGCCCATAGGTCCTCCTGGCTGTCCACCTTGCAACGCTTGTGGATGCATCTGCTGGCCAGGCTGCGAGACATTCGCATTACCTCCCCAGCCACCTTGTTGCTTCTGAGCGATCCACCTTCCAAGTACGACACGGAATTGCTCCTCAGGCAGCTCCAGCATCTTTGATCTTATAGGTAGCGGGACATCGGCCGGAATCTGGCTTGCTCGGGAAGCTTGAGGGGCTCCGGGCATCTGCGCTTGAGCAGCCGCAGCTCTTTGTTGCGCGATCTGAACAGCTTGCGCGGCGGCGTTGATCCCTTGGCCCATGCCCTGTGGCATCTGCTGACCGGGTTGCTGCGGCCGCGGCTGAGGTGTTGCGCTCCCTTGCTGGCCCGGCGGTACCATCGGCCGAGTCAGCATCGGCATCGCCCCGTTCTGAGGCTGGCCTGGCCCCATGTTGAAGCCGCCCATTTGGTTGCGAAGAGCCATTTGCTGGGCTTGGGCCTGTGATTGGGGGACGCCTTGGCCGCGCGCTTGTGCCTGTGCGGCCTGTGCCTGCATTTGTCGAATCGCGTTCTCTCGCTGCGCCTGCTGCAGACTAAAAGGAGCTTGCTGGCCGGGATTCCTGTTTTGGCCAGGCGGCATCCCTTGGCCGTTTACTTGTCCAGGTTGCCCGCCGCCCATCGGGTTGAAACCGCCCATCTGGTTGAGGTTGGCGTTATTGCTTGCAGGGACTACGTCGTGCCCTGCTTGGGCGGAGCGCATGGCATCTGCTTGCTGGTTGGTGAGTTGGGCGAAATCGAAGTCGGCATTACCAGGGATGCCGGCTTGTTGAGGCTGTACGTTGCCCATCTGAGGGGTCCGCTGCATCATTCCTTGGTTCGGCGCTCCACGACCCATACCCTGATCTTGCTGCTGTCCGAACTGGCCGCCTTGTCCTACTTGCTGACCCTTTTTCATGGCCATGAGCATCGATTGTGCGCGGTTTCGGCAGTGGAGCATGACCGGGTCGACGTTTCGCGATTCCAGCATTTGCCGCCTTTCGGGAGCCAACTGCGCAATCTGAGCCCGAATCTTTGCCTCCTCTTGCGGTGTGACCCTCTGCCGTAATGTTCTTGTCATGGCCTCGAGCCTCTGCTGCTCCTCCACAGTGAGTTGCTGGGGCCCTCTTTGCATCTGCTGCTGCATGGGTTGTTGCTGAGCTTGAGGCTGAAGACCAGGGTTCTCCATCCCCATGGATGACGGGTTCTGGGTCATGGGCAGCGGCGAAGCTTGCATTTGATGTTGCAGTTGGGGAGGAAATGGCTGCTGAAATGCGTTCTGGCCTTGGTTCGATCCGCTAGGCTGCATCGGTGTCTGGGGCAACATGCCCGCCTGGGGGTTTGCGGCATTGTTTCCGGGATGCATCATGGATGCTTGCACCGCTTGCATATTTTGTTGGCGCATGCTCTGAAGGCGCGTCAAGAGGTCCTTCACAGCCCTGATGTAGTCATCCTGGGAGGCGTCAGTGCGACGGTTCAAAGGGTCAGGCGCACGCTTAGCTTACTCTGCTCTGGGCCTTGACGAAGCGTTCATTCTCGTTTCCGAACGCCATTTGTAGCACTTGCTGGTCTGGCGTGTCGGGTTTTGCCAGCCTTATCGCGGTATAGCTAAGGCAGAAGTCAGCGACCGGGATTTGGACAAAGGCGCGAGGGAGAATTACATGTTCCAGAGCATGCCCGCACGCTGCTCGGCGTTAAGGGAGGCCTGCCATTGTCCATGTGTGGGGCGATGCGAGTTTCGCAGCTGGGTGAGTATGACTTGCTGCAGCCGTTGGTGTTGCGGCGGCGGGGCGTGCTGCTGCTGCCCCATCATGTTGCCAAAGTTTTGTGTGTTCATCTTTCGTGGAAGCCAGGGCCTGTCCGTCAGGCCGAACGAGAATCAAGCGCGAAGGAACCCCAAAGCCAGCCGGGGGCGGATAGCGAGCGAGATTCGCACGGCAATCGGAAGCGGGCAGCGAAGACGCGAGCGACGGCGAGCGAGGTTAGGGCGCGATCGTCGAGGGTTGCGCGGTAGAAGGCTACCAGCTGGGCTGATCGAAGGGCGATGCAGCCAGGCAGCCAGCGGTAGCTAGGCTGGAGGTCAGGCGACGGGCACCATGCACAGTCGGGTGCTCGAGGGTCGCAGGCGGCAGCAGTCGAGGCAGGCGGGCGGGCGCGGTGCGTGGGCTCGGAGAGTCGTGGCAGGTCGAGGAGCGATGCCGTGGGCGAGCAGGTGAGGCTGTGGCTTGCGCGCGGCGGACGAAGCAATGCCTGCTAGTGTGCTGGAGCCGGGGAGGGAAGGAAGGACTGGGCGCACGTAGCACCAAGGGCAACGAGGCAGTTTTGGCACGGACTCGCCTCTGCGGCTCGTCTCGTAGCGTTGGTGAGGCGGAGGAGAGAGGGAGAGAGAGGCGAGGATATTCGCGAGCTGATACGGTGTAGTTGACGGGGAGGCCCAGTAGTGCCTTGTTGGCAGATGACGGGCTGGGACTGACGGTGTGAAGCGGCTTGCGCTCTGATCGCTGGCGCCCCGCAGGCTTATTGGGTCGCCGCGGTACTCGTGACGCCGCACGCGTCCAGCAAACACAGCGTGCCAGGCCCGGGCAGTAATGTCGCAGACGTGCGCGCACCCCGGTCGCGAAAAGCTTGCTGGCGGCAGCGGCTTCGAATGGCGAGGGTGAGGGCTGCAGTGCTGTAGCGAAGAGTCGCGCTCGATGCTCGTCCGCGGCGCCAGGCCCGGCTGAGCTAGCCAGGCGGCCGTTCCCAGGCTGGGCCGGACAAGGCCCCGGCCAATCAGCGCGACGCCCATCGATGCGCCGCCGAAGCCCTGCAGCAGCACCAAGCCGCACGGCCAGCTGTGCGCGGCGACGCGACAAGCGACAAACGACGACGATATTGCACGCGCTGCCCAGTGCGGCGCTGGGAAATGAAGCCGCGGTGCTCGCAGTCCGCCGCGCTCAAACGCCCCAACGGCGACGGCGACGGCGCTGGGGTTGGGGCTTTGTGCGCGTCTCAAACGTTGTCGACGGCAGCGCTCAGCTAGCGGCCCAGCCACAGCCCTCGTCGCCGCTCGCCGCGGGCGGCCTCTACCATGCGCTGGAATAAGGCTGCATCTGCAGCGCACACCTGCGCCAATCACCCGCAGCCGCGAAGCGGTGTAGGCCCTGCCTCCCGCCACGATGTGGTCGCATCAACCGATCCTGTCTCTCGACACACAGCTACCCCACAACAAACGGTCCGCCTACCTAACCTAGGGCCGGCGATCTTCATAATTAGGCCGTCGCGCGCGAATCCGTCATGCACTTGGAGGCGTCTGGCAGTTATAGCGCCGATTCAGGGACCATCATCTCGTTGAGCTTCGCTACGCTGCTAAAAACAACACCCGCCCATCGCCCATCACGCGGCCCGCACGCCCTTGAACTCGCGCGTGATGTTGGTGATGGCCTCCTCCACCGGCAGCCGCTCCATGCTGCTCGCGCCGTAGAAGCCGTGCACCCCCTTCGTCCGGCGCAGGACGTACTCCGCGTCTTGCGGTCGCGCGATCGGGCCACCGTGGCAGAGCACGAGCACGTCCGGACTGATGCCGGCCGCGACGTCGCGCATCTCCTGGATCAGCTTTACGCAGTCGTCAAGGCTCTTGCCGCTCTGGGCGCCGATCGACCCGGCCGTCGTCAACCCCATGTGCGCCACGATAATGTCGGCCCCGGCTCGCGCCATCTTCTCTGCCTCGTCGACGCTGAAGGCGTACGGCGTCGTGAGCAGTCCCATCGCGTGCGCCGTCTTGACCATGGCGACCTCGACGTCGAAGCCCATGCCCGTTTCCTCGAGGTTCTGCCGGAACTGGCCGTCAATGAGGCCAACCTGGATAGACATGGTGAGCCGGCGTCGCCTATTGTGTCAGGGGCACCCTTGCCGGGCGATGGTGGCTTGGGGGCTTGGGGGCGTGGCGAACGTACAGTCGGGAAGTTCTGCACTCCCGCGAACCCTATATCCTGCAATTGCTTCAGGAACGCCGGCATGGTGCGGAACGGATCCGTGGCGCACACGCCGGCAAGCACTGGCGTGTGCTCGACGATGGGCAGCACCTCTTTCGCCTGGGCGTTTGGGGTCAGCTCCTACTGCCTATCCGTTCCTTATACTGCGTAGGCCAATCGACTAATTGCGGAAGGATTCGGTGCCTCTTGGCTGGCGACGCAGAAGGGGTCTCGACCTACCATGTCCAGCACAACATCGTTGGCATTGCCGTAGGGCATCAGCCCGGCCAGCTGCACCCATCAGCATCCGCCCAGGCCTGGCATGCAGGGGAAGTCCTTACCGAGCCTCGACCGGCCATGCGGAACCTCCCGGAGTTGTAGACAATGATGAGGTCTCCGCCGCCTTTCTCGACGAATTTGGCGGACAGGCCGATGCCTGCAACGGGAGTAGTCAGCCAGACTTCTGGGGAGAGATGGACAGAGACTAACCTGCGCCAGCTCCGACGATGGATTTGCCATTGGCTGCGTCGGTGCGTAGCTTTGCGAGGATCTCGGCGCGGTTCGTTGGCGGGGCCATCTCCGCAGTCACTTCGAACTTCAAGGTGTGCTGAAGGTGTATCGTCGTCGCGAAGACCACTATTGTTGCGTTGTTGTTCGAACAATGTCGTCCGAGTCAATGGAAGGTGCACCCCACCCGTCGGCCTGCAGGATGGCGTCACTGCTCCCACCCCGCCCTGCACGACGTCGATCTCCCTTCTGCTTGCTACTTCACCCCGCCAGTCTGCAAGACACGATGCAGTGATCCTGACTTCTGCTCGACTTGTACGCCCATCGCATTCCTTGAGCGCGTTTCATCGAAGTCATCGCAGCGAAGCTCACTCTCGGTGGTGAATTCGTAGTTGGCTCGAGTCCCGGAAACCACAACAGTCATCACATAATATTGACTTTGCAACCACCGTCCCTTGTGCAATCGTGCCTCATTTTCTCTGCCTCGCTTCTCTCCACTCGACAATATGCCCAACATCATTCTTCTGGGTACCTGCGACACAAAACTCGAAGAGCTATTGTTCACCCGGGAGCAGATTCTCGCCCATGAAGGCACAACAGTCACTCTGCTCGATGTTGGCCGCACAACCATTCCCAACCCCGCCATCACCGTCAGCCCAGAGGAGCTTGCCACCAGCTATGCCCCGGCGGACGCGCCCTCGGACATCAGCACCCTGCACCGAGGCCAGCTCAGCAAGCACATGGCCGCCTGCGCCACAAACTACGTCCGCAAGCTCCTCGATGGCCAACAGCAGGACCAGCCCGTCACGGCAGTCATCGGCCTCGGCGGCAGCAGCGGCACCTCCCTCTCCGCCGCCGTCATGCGGGATGCCTTCCCCATGGGCTTCCCCAAGCTCATCGTCAGCACCATCGCCAGCGGGGAAACGGGCCCCATCATCGGCGAGACCGACATCACCCTCATGTACTCCATCGTCGACATCGCCGGCCTCAACACCATCCTCCGCGCCGTCCTCTCCAACGCCGCCGCCGCCATCGCCGCCATGGCCCACGCCTACCACAAAAACACCCTGACCCCCTCGAACCAACCCACCACCAACGACCCCGCCGCCGCCGCCAAAAAGACCCCCATCCGCCTCGGCATCACAATGTTCGGCGTCACCACGCCCGCCGTCACAACCATCCGCCAGCACCTCGCCACGCTCTCCTCGCAGCCCGCCACGCAATGCCCCTACTCCTTCCCCGACACCCACGTCTTCCACGCCACCGGCCACGGCGGCCTCGCCTTCGAGCGTCTGATCCGCGCCGGCGCCCTCGACGCGGCCATTGACCTGACGACGACCGAAATCGCCGACCACGTCGTCGGCAACGGCGCCGCCATGTCCGCCGGCCCGGCCCGGCTGGATGCCGCCGCCGCCAAAGGCATCCCGCAGGTGGTCTCGCTCGGCGCGACGGATATGGCGAATTTTGGGCCGAGGGGCAGCGTGCCCGAGGTTTTTGTGAGTGGCGGCAGGAAGGTTTTCGAGCATAATGCGAGCGTGACGCTCATGCGCACGAGCGTGGGTGAGTGCAAGCGTATTGGGGAGTTTGTGGCGGAGAAGTTGAGGGGGGCGAGCAGGCCGGAAAGGGTGCAGGTGTGGGTGCCGCGTGGTGGGGTTAGTGTGATGAGCGTGGCTGGCGGCGTGTTTGAGGACAAAGAGGCGGACGAGGCGCTGTTCAAGGCGGTGAGGGAGGGGTTGGAGGGGAGCGGGGTGAGGGTCGTGGAGGATGAGAGGGCGATTAATGACGAGGGGTTTGCGAGGGCGGTTGTGGATGCGTTGGTGGGGATGTTGGGGGAGGGGAGGGAAGAGTCAGTGAGTGGGTAGGTGGGTGGGTGGCGGATGCTGCCTTTGGTTGTTGTTTTTGTTAGGTGTAGACGGGTAGATGCATGTAATGGATGGATGGATAGGATGATTGGTCGGAGACTCTTTCCTACTGCGTCGGGCCACTTCGTACGATCAACACTGTTGGCTCACAGCGGGAACAAACTTCACTGTCTTTCGAAAAGACCCGTGTAGTCTCTCCAGGCACAACCTAGCAATCACTGAGCTTCTGTGACTTCTTCCCGACGGCTTCGGGACATTCTACTGCAGGTGTCGCAAGCAGAGGTAAGGCGGTACTCACAGATCTTACCATCAGATCCCCATACCGTGTCACCACGACAACAACAACAACAAAAAAAACCAACTCCCAAGTTCGAACCACGCCGCGAACACGCTCACCACCACCAAGATCAGAGGCAAAAAAGGCAAAAAACTATATGAGCTTACTCAACCCGTGAGGGGAGCGTGCTATATAGGAACAGGCTCTTTGAGAACCGCCTGTTTTTTCCGGTTATACCGTTCGACCAACCCCAGTCTCACCTGGGCGCCCACGCTCCTAGCTGTCGTCGGAAGAAGAATTCGAAACCCAGTTATGGGAACGGTTCCGCTGTCATTCAGCCAGTCTCATTGCGGGACGGGTCTATACTGGGAATTTTGACTTTGTTAATTATATGGCCAACCCCGCCCCACGACAGCAAATCCTACCGCAATGCAACGACCGACAGTTTCCGGAACAACCAGTCAGCCCAGCCTTACAGGCCACCCACCCACCCACCCGTGAGACTACACAAAACCAGGCGGGCCGTCATCATCGGCAGATCCAGTGCATGAGCGAGTGTCCGCCCGCCCGCCCTCTTCCCGGCTAGACCTTCTTCATATCGTTGCCTTCGCCGTCCATATATGTCTCGGTCTTCCCGAGACATTATTGCATGACCGGTTCACGTAGTTCGTCACGCGCCGGCCACTTTGATCTGCCTTCCGCCTCTTCCTCTCTCCTCCACAACAAAGACCGCACGGTAGCGCGAGCTAACCCCCCATATCCGAACTCGGAATCCGCACGGATCGCTCATGTTACGCCCTCGCTAGTCTTGCTGAATGGATAGGGTAAGATGCGTGCTGTGGAGCGTTGAGCCGTAGTCGCTTGCGAATGCATTTTTTGCAGACTGCGAAGTCTCAACTCTTCTCTGTCGCCCGCCCATGTTTTTGATCAACACCATGCGTCTTGAACGACTCTCATGCCCAAATCTGCGGATTCACCATATGTCAGGATCAATCTGCCGGGCTAACCAGCGTTCCTCCTCCGGTGCCATTGTCCTTTGGTGCCTGGCCGAGCTTTCTGTGACCTCAGAATAGGGATTTTACTATACTGTTGGGTCACAATTCTTCTTTTTGTGCTGAAACCAGATGATTTGGTGATATATTGATGGTTTCGCTGTAAAAAGAGCACAGGCTCTGGAAACGCGTACGAGAATTACGGTCCTAAAAACGGCTGATGCAATGTACCATCACCCTTGTGGGTAAAGCCGTATAACTCTTATTATCTACCAACATTACTAGCAGATATGAAGATATTTATGGATCCTTGGTACCCTAGTGTCCAGGGCCCAAGGCTCCGACTCGTGCTCTAATCGGAAGAATTGGCGCAATTTATCCCGTTTCGAAGGTCGTGGGTTATATACTTACAGCTCTATCGTATGGGAGGGTCCGTTTTCCCTTGTATTACGGCCGAGGATTCGAATTATGAATGCTTGCAAACTTGTAAGATGCTTTTCGAAGCCGTGGCACGCAAAGAGGTTTTCGGAGCCACCCCATCACCTGTACTGGAACAGATTTCGCGGCTGTGTGAAGGATTGAGCCGGGTTCTATGTCTAAAAAATGTCGGAAAGGTGCAGTGGAAACGGCTTGCATAGATATCGAGTTACTCATGTAGGTCAGTGATATTCCATCTCTGTATGCGTATGTACAGTACAATCTTAAGACTTACATCGGCGTGCGGAGATTGGCATCAACTTCCAATGATCAAGAGCGAGCTCAAAAAAAAAAAAAAAAAACCTACATGTTTGTCTGGGTATTTGCTTCTTTCGCCCATATAAGAAGACTCAACATTCTGGCAACACACTGTGTAGCAAAACCGACGTGTCAAAGTCTTAGGAGATGCAAAGTGCTCTCGTGTATACTCAGGTTATCACCACGAGCACGAGGTGATCGCTCTGCGCATCTATTTTGACTGACGGCGGAGCAGAGGTCGGGCTGTTGTATTGGCGCTGCATCCACCATAACAGCCTTCCAACCCCAACATCAAATCGCGCAAGCCGTACCGGCTATTCGCCCTCCAACATTCCTCCCTTCATAATCTCCATGGAGAAGCGAAAGGAATCGAAAAGACAGCATGCCCAACTTGCATTGAGTGGTATCCCGCTACTTTTCTCTACAGGCTATGTAAAGGATTTGTAAAACGCCCTCCGACCTTACCGAACGGAGAGCTCCTTTTCCTGTACCAAAGAGAGAGAGAGAGAGAGAGAGAAAAAAGCCAATGCCACAGACAACCGCAGACCCACCATACCCCCCAACCCTAGGAAGCAGACAAGGAAATCCAGGATTTAAAGAACAGAAATTAAAGGGAAAGAAAAAGAAAGAAAAAGAGAAATGAGAAATGTTGATCAACTCCGTCGCTTATGCCGCCTGCTGCAAAATGTGCATGATGCTGGTCGGGCTCTCTCCGACTTTGCTCTAAACGCTTGCATGTATGCAACAACTAAAGGGACCTCCTTACACCACACCACTCCACTTGCCAGACCGGGTCGGCGGCAAGTTGTGGGTGAGGGGAGTGATCCCATCAGGTCGGAATGTGTTGAAAGTGTCCCGTCGGTTGCCCGTCTCTCGTAAAACTCCGCCGAACCCAGCATTCCTCGTCAACATAGGAAAATTTGAACAAACCATCCACCGTTAGTACTTCCACGCTTCAATCTCTCCCCTGCTTCTTCCCCCACACTGCTCATCACAGCAATGACAGGATCTTGTTTGCTTCTCCCGCCGTGATGCCCTGCACGCCCATTGAGCGCACCTGGCTTCCCTTCCGCAGCCTCTGCAGGCCCGTCGCAACCTTCCAGCTCTCCTCCATGCTGATGATGAACACGTATCTCTTGCCCTCCGGGTCTCTGATGCTGGCTCTGACGATGTAGACTCCGGCAGATTTGACTTCAGCAGTCTCCACGAGCTTCATCGTCCACGCCTTGACGTCCCACTCCCGCTGAGCGACATGCCGCACATCGTCGTCGATAAAGAGGCCCTCCGTCGTCATGCGGAGGACCAATCCGTCCGTCACTGCGCCTACGTTTGATATCAACTTGCCCACAGGTTTCGGGAAGGCAGAAGTGAACAGGTAGACACCCTTGATCACCACCTTCTCGGGATCGCTCGTGCTGTACGGTCCACGCACCGAGGGCGGGGGATCGGTTCTGGCAGTTGACACCGAGGGTGCGTACGAGGAGCTTACAACGGATTCGGAGTAGGTGGACGCGGAGCCCGTGGTTCGGGGGGCCTTCGGGCCATCGTACGGGCGGAAGCCTGAATAGGCACGGGAATCTCCGTCGGTCGTGGAAGCGGTGGGTCGATGGTAGGGCTTATTGGGCGACGTGGTGGGCGCTCTGCCGCTCTCGCTGGTGGATCTGGTCGGTGGTGCAGCAGCCTTGGCCAGCCGCTCAGCTTCGCGGGCCTTGCGCTCGCGTTCAGCACGTTCCCGGGCAGCCTTGAGGCGCTCCTCGCGCTCCTTGGCTGCCTTCTCCTTGGCCGCTGCTGCTTCTGCCTCGGCCTTCGCTGCTGCAGCGGCGGCCTCTGCATCGGATTTTGCTTTAGCTTCTTTTTCCAGACGTTCGCGGATCTCTCGCTCCAGTTTCTCACGGGCTTCTTTCTCTCGCGCTTCTCTCTCCACCTTCTCCTTTGCTAGCCGAGCCTCTCTTTCCGCCTTTTCCTTGGCCAGTCTTTCCCGCGCCAGACGCTCCCGGGCCTCCCTCTCACGCTGCTCCTTCTCGCGAGCGCGCATCTGTTCCCACTTCTGCTTTTCGGCCTGTGCACGCGCCGCCCGGTCAGCTTCTTCTTTTTTCTTCTTCTCTTGCTCTGCCTGGCGTCGTACTTCCTCTTCCCGTTTACGGGCTTCCTCCCGTTGTCTTGTCTCTTCCCTTGCCTTCTCCCACTCAGCGGAAGAGTTGCGGGTGTTGCCTCCCCACGATCCTCTAGGCGGAGGCCCGGCTCCGGGGCTGGGAGGAGGTGCATTGTTGAAGCCACCGCCGGGGAAGCCGTTAGGCTGAGGACCAGCATGTGCTCCGCCGCCGGGTGCGTGGCCGGTGCCAGCTCCAGCCCCAGCCCCGGCTCCCGCACCTCCTCCACCCGGCGCGGCCGGGTTGGGTCCTGCCGCGCCCTCTGCCTGGGACTTACCCATGGACCAAGCTGCGCCGCCTACGCCGAGGAGGAGGATCAACATTCCGCTTCCGCCGCTGGTGGTCACTGCTGCGACCCACGACTTGACCGTCGGCTCGATGATTGTCCATACTAGTACCGCGAGCAGGGTGCAGCCGACGCCGGCGAGGAACGAGTTCCGCTGACAGTTGAGAGAAGGCAGGTAGAGGAAGCCGGAGCCGGCACTGTGCGGCGGGACGATGAAAATGTCGTAGTTGCCGGGCGGCAGGCCGGAGCCTTGTCCGCCGGCGGTTGTCTTGGGGTTCTCGCCGTGCGGCGGCGGAGGCGGCGGCGGCGGGGCGTCCATTTCGGCAGGTGTGGGATGGGCAACAAGTCAGACAGCGAGTCTGCTTGCGCCTGCGGGGGTAATGATCGATATAGGGCGTCCCGGCGAAGAGTGCTGGCAAAATTGCGGGTCGGTGGCCTATGCGGAGGGCCGTGGATTGTTGTGGGGGTGGTTCGGGCGGTGTTGCGGTGAGCGCCTTGCGCAGGGCATACGGGCAGCAGTTGTTTACGTGTGGCTGGGCGCTTTTGGGACGATTAGATAGAGCAACCACAACAGTCGGGCGAGCGGGCAGTGGGCGGGGAGGACAGGCTGACCTTTTGAGAGGGATATGTACAGAGGAAGAGCGTCGGCGGGTGGGGTTTTTCGAAATTGGTTGGGTGTGACGATGTTTTGGGACGCGGGCCTGCAAGGCAGCGGCAGCGGCTCTACCCGCCAACAAATCCCCCGGACCTTCCTTGATAGCCAGCCGGAACAGGATCCTGGGTTCCCGCACGCCGCACAGGGATGCTCCCCTCCGCTGGAAGGGCGCGAAAGGTGGAGATTATAACCACGGCGGCCAGCTCAAGCGCCAGGTCCCAGGCTGCGTTCCCCCGCAGAGGTCCGCAGATGCGCGCCCGGGCTGTGCATCATCGCCGCGCGATGACTCGTTGCCGATGGGTTGCGTTGCCCCGGCGCAACCCACTGTCGTCGCCCGCTGCATGAGCGTTGCACTCGCGTCAGCCTCCAATTCGTCCTCTCGCGCGTCCGCCATGCACGCACATGCAGCTCGCGGCGCCGCACGCCGTTACGCGCTGCAGGTGGGCAAGAAAAAACAAATACACAGCCGCACTGGGCAGCTCGTCCAGCTCGCGTCATCACCACAGGCGATCTGTCCGATGGATTGGCAAACACAGGCCGACGCCTGCGCCGCCCGCGCCCAGGCAGCGCATCGTCCACCGCTTCTCCGCAGCTCAGCTGTGCGGCTGTGGCTTCCCGTGCCACCCTTCTCACACCGCGCCCATTCCGCGCGCTCACGTGCGCCGAGCCGTGCGCCCGCTTCAGGGTCCTTAGTCTTGGCTGCTGGACGTTGGATGCGCGATGCGACTGAATCGTTGCGCATTTCTGGATCACCCCTGCTGCATCCGCGGCCTGCCGAGCTGTGTCTCCACAGTCACGCCGCTAGCGACCACGGCCATGTGCCTCTCACCGCCGGCGTCCAGGTGACATGTCGGAGCTGCACGAGCTGCAACACCGGCCCAGAGCTCCTCCCTCCTCTGCTGCGAGCTCAGACTCCCCTCCCGGCGCCCTCACGCCCGACGAAGACGACGACGCCTACGAGCTCAGCGATGACATGCCGTCGGACCTCCGCGCTGGCGACTCCCTCTCTCCCGACGACGACGAGCTGAACCGCCGCACTGTCCGCAAGCTCGACGTCATCCTGCTGCCTTTTCTCGCCCTGCTCTTCCTGTTCAACTCGCTGGACAAATCGAACATCGGGAGCGCCGAGTCCGCCCATTTCACCACCGACGCCGGCCTCGACCGCCAAGATGTCAACACCGCCGTCGCGCTTTTCTTTGTCTTCTTCGTCGCCCTACAACCCGTCGGCGCTGCCCTGGGCCGCAAATATGGCATGAAGAGATGGGTGCCGGCGTGCATGGCTCTGTGGGGTCTTTGCACTACGCTGCATGTGTGGGTGCATGCCGCGTGGCAGCTGTATATTCTGCGCATCACCATAGCTACTCTTGAAGGTAGGTCAAAGAGCTTGTTCTCTCCGAGTCATCCGTTAAATCACACCCTTAGCCGGCTTCTATCCCGTTACCGTCTCCTACCTCTCTCTGTTCTATACCCGTTTTGAGTTCGGCAGGCGCTTGGCTATTTTCTATGGCCAAGCAGCTGTCGCCGGAGCTTTTGGTGGAATCCTTTCCTATGCCGTCTTCTCGCACTTCCCTCGTGAGGATGCGCGTGAAATTGACGACCCCGCCGCTTTGCCCACCCATAGCAGCTGGCACTCGTGGCAGATTCTGTTCTTGATAGAGGGCCTCACTACCATGACGATTGCTCTGACGGGCTTCTTCTGGTTGCCGGAACGCGCCAAGACTGCATGGTTTCTGAACCCCGACGAGCGCGAATGGGCCGAGGAGCGCATCAAAAGAGACAGAGAGGGTGAGGTTGAGCATAACCGCCCCAAACGCTCTCCCTCTCCTATGTCTACTCACGAGGATCATGCCGACCTTGAAGCCTCACTCCGGTCCACTTACTCCACCTCCGAGGAGGCCCAAGGCCTACTATCTGTATCTCCTTCTCATAGACCGGGATACCCACCACCGCATGAAACCTCGTCAAGCATGAATACCACGGACCACGGACTCTCAGCTCACGACGTCCTCTCTGCGCTCTCCTCCTGGAAGGTCTACTACCTGCTGGTCTTCAACATCCTATCCGCCATCCCAAGCACCGCATTCTCCATCTTCCTCCCCCTCGTCCTCTCCCCGCTCTCCTCCACCCCAGCCCTCGCCAACCTCCTGACCGCGCCGCCGTACATCTGCGCCGCCGCCACCCTCTACGCCTTCACCTCCTGGTCCGACCGCATCCGCGACCGCACCAAGCCCATCCTCTACAGCCTCGCCATCGTCCTCGTCGGCTTCGCCGGCACCATCTTCCTCCCCTCCCGAACCACCGAACCTGACGCCAACGCCGATTCCGACTCCGACAAGCACGACACCCACCTCCTCGCCCCCCGCTACCTCGCCCTCTGCATCCTCCTGTCCGGCACCTTCATCGCCTCGCCCCTCACCGTCGCGTGGCTGACCAACAACCTGCCCGCGCCCGGCAAGCGCGCCATCGCCCTCGGCATCAACGGCTGGGGCAACGTCGCCGGCGTCCTCGCGTCGCTGCTGTTCGCGCCCCGCTTCGCCCCCGCCGGCTACCGCGCCAGCTTCGCCTGGACCGCCGTCGCCGTCGCCGCCGCCGCCGCCGGCTTCGCCGGGTTCCGCGCCCTGCTCGTGAGGGAGAATGACTGGCGGAGAAGCGTGATTGAGGGCTGGGATGACGAGGAGGTCGAGGCGGAGAGGAGGTGGGGGAGGGGCCCCGCGCCCCCGCCGGTTGCGGCTGGTGAAAGGGGGAAGGCGGTCCTGGATCGGGGAGTGGAGTGGTTGGAGGGGAGGGCGAGCGCGAGCCGTGGTGGTGGGGGCGGGAGCGTGGCGGGGAAGTTGGCCGGGTGGATCGGGGAGTGGCGTGTTAGGGAGAGGGAGGGCGATGAGAGGTTGACGTTTGTGTATGGTCTGTGATGGTGATGATGGTGATGATGACGGCGGCGGCGGCGGTGCTGTTGTGTGGGTTGGTTGCCGCCGTGATACTTGGATGGGCTTTTTTTTTTTTTTTTTTTGGTTTCTTCTCATGGGGGTTTGCCTCCCCGCGGGGAGGGAGCATCGTCACTCCGTGTCTTTTGTTGTCACTATTTGAGCGTGTCCGAATCATTCTCGGCATATGGCTCATGGCTCACTCACCTGGTGATGGTGGTGGTGCCGAACTTTTAGAGCTGTTGTGTGTGCCTTTCCAGCGAAAACATGACACTATTGATTGTGACCGCACCTACCCGGCGATATTTCGCTCTCGTTTTTTTCCTGCTCAAACACTCCCTGTTACCGCACCTATTCATGCCTACCCCCCGTGCAAGCTCTAAGAACTCGTGCCTCTTTTTTTTTATTTTTTTTAATCCTCTGATATGATAATTTGCCGGTTCTAAACTGTGCTGACGCACGCTCTCGTGGTATCCAACCAATCATTCTCAATCGCCCTGGATCGGCCGGGGGATGTCATGCGGAACTGCTGTGGGTGGTGGGTGCCTGCCTGCCCAGATCATGTAGGGGCGTACAGGCTTGCTTCCTAGTGCTATGTATGTATGTAGGCTGCGAAGTGCCAAGGATTAGGGAAAGCCTCGTCCCGTCATATCAGCTCGAACCTGCATCCTTCCCATGGCTAGTCGAAGCACATATCCGGATGCAAATGTGGGGTTGAAGAAACGTCGACACGGGCCGTCCGGACGTAGGCTTTTGCTATGGAGGCAAGGAGAGTGTTTCTAATGACACAAATCCGATCCTTGGCCAGCCAACCCACTGTACCTAGAATCCGCAGAGATTGACAGGTGAAGGCTCTTGAGAAACTTCCTGTGTCAAGTCCCAATGCTTGTTGATGCAGTCGGTGCAGAACGGCTCGAACCAATCGTTACCTTTCCAAACGAGGATAGAAACCGAGGAACCTCTGCGCACACCTGCTCCGGAGAGATCTGAAATTGACAACGTCTGATTGATTCCCTTTCTCGTTCGAACGCCTGGAACTAACAGGATCGAATACGACATCTCCAGGACCGCATGTGCGTTCTTCCCCCTTTTCGCACTCGGCTAAAAGACTCTTTCGCGTTGCTCGCTCTTTGGAGAGTGCGTCTAGGTCCGTAGATAGCCACATGCACCGATTACTTTGGTCCGTTCCCCCTCCCCCAAGGCAAGTGTGAACACGAGATGTCAAAAAACCAAAAAGAAATGCCCGGACGAGAACTTCTACACACAAGCAGGAGCTGTAAAAATATGAACGCCTTGCAATGATCGTGTGTATGTGTGTGGGGTGTGTGCGCGAGAGAAGACTCTTTCTCTTTTCAAATGTACCGAGACAAAAGATCGATTTTCTCCCCCGATATCAATGGTAGGTGACGATGGACAGAAGCAAGACACACGGGATACAACCAAGGCATGAGGCTTCCTCCGGTCTATAATAGGAAAAAACTCCCAAAGAGAAAAAATGTTCCAGGAAAAAACAAGGAAGAAAGTATTTCGAATCTAACCCGTGCAGCAGACAGAATGCCCGAAAGAGAAGGATGCCATACCGAGCATGAGAGGCCCATGAATAAATAGCCGTCATCTAATGTCCGACTTTTTGGAATACTTGCTACCATGAACAGCCCTACCCATGTTCGATGCCAATGATTCGTGGAGGAATACCGGAAAAGCGCAGGGGTAATATCAACAACCGATGTGTAACATAGTCGTATTCATGATGAGGAAAGAAGCGCTGAGAAGAAGAAATGTGAAGCAGGACAAAACCGCAAAGATTCGTTGTCGAAGCGTGCTCTCGGAGTTACTTCCTCGGCTTGCTGCCTGTCCGTCTCCCTTGAATATTCTGCTTGCTTGTTCCGGTAGGCCTGATAGGAGTTGTCTTGTCAAGTGTTGTCGCCTAGATAGAAGTCGCAGGCCTACCAGGAGCAGCCAGCATGGATGAACTGGATATTTGACAGGAGCTGATGTTCTGTTGGGCGTTGCATCCTTGCTGGGGCTTGGGGATTTCCCAGTACCTTAGTCTTTCCTGTAGGCTGAAGCCCTTCCATGACTTGAAGGAGTTGCAGCGCTCCGAACATCCGCCTTGCTGTTTGCACCATTACTAGCCTTGCCGGAACCAGTAGTAGCGCGAGCTGCACCGGACTTCTCAAAACTCTTGACACCGCTCGGTTGTCCGGTCTGAGCAGTATCATTCCTCGCGCCGAAGCCTTCGGTCTTGCCGTTGTTGCGGGCCGAGTTGACCCCACCGCCATTTGCACCGGTTTTCGTTTCGCCTCCAGCAGTCGTTCTGCCAGCGCTTCCACCACCTTGAGGCACACTGCCAGCGCCAGTTCCTCTCGCCGTCCCTCCACCAGCTCCACCGCGAGTAGATCCACGGTTGTTCCCTTGTCCTAATAAGTAGTCAACTAGAACGGGAAACCTCCGGAGAATTGCGGCCCACCTCGACCTCGAGCACCACCTGGGAATCCACCCGCGCCCTGGAAGCCACCGAAACCGCCACCTCCCATGCCACCGCCCATCATGTTGAAGAGCATCTCGGGGCTGATGTTGACACCACCACCCATGCCGCCCATGCCGCCGCCCATGCCGCCGCCGCCGCCAAACATGTCGGCAGGGTCAATGAGGTCTTCACCGCTATCGTAGCGGGCACGTTTCCTAAAGTAGACAAGGTTAGAGATGGCGCCACTCGCAGAAAGCGCGAATGCATTCCATGTCAGTGTAGGATGACTTACTGTGAATCGCTCAGAGTCTCGTAAGCCTCACCAATGTCCTTGAAGCGTTCGGCAGCTTCCGGATCATCGCGGTTCTTATCGGGGTGGTGGACGATGGCCAGCTTCCGGTAGGCCTTCTTGATCTGGTTGTCGTCCGCGTCCTTCTCAACCCCAAGGATCTTGTAGTAGTCCTTCCTCTGTGCCTTCTTGGACTCAAGCTGCATGTTGCGGATGTCTTTCTCGATACCAGGTTCACCGGGGTTGGAGTCCTTGACAGCGTTCAACTCTTGGATGGCGGCGTCGAACTTGCCCAGCTCGCCCAATGCCTTGGCCTTGGTCTTCCTAGCCTTGAGATAAGACGAATCAAGCTCAAGAGCACGCGTGCAGTCGTCCACAGATTGTTGGTAGTTTTTGAGCTGGGGTCAGGGTCAGCATTGAAGCAAACAGAAGCCAAGCATTCTCACCTTGATGTTGGCAGTTGCGCGGTTCTGAAGGAGCTTCGAGTTGATGCCCTTGTTTTGCGGATCAACCTCAAGGGCCTTCGAGTAAGTGTCGACTGCCTCCTGGTACCTTCCACTTTTGAATGCCTGGTTGCCCTCTTCTTTCATCCTATCCAGCTTCTGCACAGTACGCAGCCACTTGATGGCGTCCTTGAAGTCTGGATCGCACGAAAGGGCCTGCTTGAAGTGCTGAATAGCCTTGGCGTTCTCACCCTGGCCGTAGAGCGAGCGTCCACGAAGCACGAGAGCCTCAGGGTCTTGACTGTTTGCGCGCAGCAGCGTCATGGCTTGGCTCTGAGCCTCGCCAAGTGCATTGACGTTGCCCATCTTCAAATAGGCTTCGCCTCGCATGAGTCTCCACTTCCTAGGCACAGAAACACCAGAGCCGAGACCCTTTTCAGCCTGGTCGAGTGCGTGGATCACCATGGAGCCTGCAGATCCGGAGCGCAGCTGATCCTCCGCCTGCGTCAGATGAGTTGACATGGCCTGGGCGGCCGCCTTATCCGTTGCGCTCGCATTGGCCTTCTCGTAGATTTCCAAAGCCTCCTGAGGGCGGCCAAGACCCGTGTAAACACGCGCTAACCTGTGGAGGATCTTGGGATTGTTCGGCTCAAGCTCGTCAGCGGACTTGCAGTCCTCCAGAGCCTCGGGGAGGCGGTTCGCGGAAATGTACGCGGCAGCGCGGTTAGACCTGTAGGTCGCAGACTTGGGATCGGCCTCGATCGCTGCAGATTACACAGTTAGCAGTGGCACCGACACAGGCACATCGCAAGAGCCAGAACAAGCAGACGACAGCTCGGTTAGATAGGGACGCTGCAGCGAAAGGTAGCAGCTGTGGTACAAATTTGACAGGGAACCCTTGATCAACGTGTAACCAGCAAAACGAAAACCGCCAAAATTTCACGGAGCCGGAAGGCGTGGAAGCGCACATACCCTTCGTGTACTCCTGGATAGCCTTGGGGTAGTCCTTGGCCTTGAAGAACTTGTTTCCCGCAGCCTTGCATGCCTCGGCGTCCACGGGCGGCGGGCTTGTGGGCTGGCGGTGCGGCGGGGGCGGCGGAGCGTCGCCGTTGGTCTCGGCGGCGGTGCCATTCGCCTTCGGAGGCGGCGAGGCGGTGGCTTCGCGGTCGACGTCCATGGGCGTCGCCGGGGTGCTCTGGGGCTGGTCGCTCATCTTGGTGTGTAGGGCTGACAGGCGACGGCGCTCCTCGGGCGGCAGATTGAGGGGATGGGTGTTGGGGTCGTAGGACTGGGTGCGCGAAAAGGCCGACTTTTTGGTGGGGGAGGAGTCGGACCTCCGGTGACGATCCTTGACGGGAGAGGAGCGTGCGCTGTGCGAACTGCGGTGCGTCTGGCTCGAAGGCCTCTTCTCGGGCGACGCGGGCGGCGTGCTGGTGCGTGCCTTGTGCTCGTGCAGCGGTGGAGTTGGAGGTGAGGCTGGGCTGTCGGTCGGCTTCTTCTTCTGTTTGGAGAAAATGCCGGGCAGAACCATGAGAGGCGAGCAGTCGGCGGAATGGCACTACTTGCGGGACGCTTATTCAGGTGGGCGGGACGGTCAGGCTCCTGGGCGTCTGAAAAAATGTAGCAAGTCGGGCCTAGAGGGGGCAGCTAAACGGAGTCGAACACCGGGTATCCAAGGCAAACGCGGCTGGGATCTGCCGCACCTTCGCGAATCTTCCATAGGCTCGGGAGAACTCGTGGCCGCTGCGCTTGTGTTTACGCGCCCGCCGTGCTTATCCCGCTCGCCAGCACTGCTCTGCAGCCCCGCGTCACAGCAACCAGCGTGCGCGGCCCAATGGCGGGCAGGCGGGCAGGCAGCGCACGCGGTCAACCGCAGCGTATGGCGTCGAGGGCTCTGATACTCGCTATCGCGCAACATCCTCCCGAGCGTGGCGTACGGATCGCAACGAGATCCTGCACTAGCGGCTGCTCAGGCCTCCCACTGCGTCACTATCCTGGGCCATATTATATATATTTATCTCCACGCCCTCTTCTCACCCTACACTTTACAACCGGACGATGCCCTGACACACTCCCTCGCGTCGGAAAAGCAATTGGGAGCGTTGTACGGCATCACATACCGATTGGCAGCTACTGCAAGGCGTGTCATGGGCCGCAACCACCATGTCGAAGCACAGTCCTGTGGACAGCTGCTACACCAACCACACCTCTCGCCATGTTCTATGGCCAGCATGTGCAATGAGTTTACTGCTGGTCACTGAGGAGCGAGAACATGCTGAAATTCCATGGCCCCCTACACATGTCATGATCCAACCACTAATCCTCCTGGGAATGTCACCTGAAAGACTACAACTGGAAGACACAGCAAAGACTGTATTCCAGGGGTGCACGAGAGCCCAGAACGGGCATCTTGTGGTGCCCACCATTATTTTTGACTGCCCTTTTGCTTTTCATGGCGCAAAGTCAGGCAGCATCTGACTTCTAGGGAAGATGGCTCTTATCAATTGAGATAAGTACGTGTTGCTGAAGCCGGCGAGGTTGATCTCGAGTCAAAGCCATGCACTGTGGCGCATGACCTACACGCACTTGGTTATCTGAATGGGCTCGTCCGTCCGGATTTCCTGCAGCATGTAATACTCACGCAAGCCGCTAGAACCACTCAGGCTGCCGTTGCAGCAGAACCTGGTCACATTCTACCATCCACAGCCAGTGGTCGCGTTGTGCTCCCACCTGGCGCTTGGCTCGGTTTGAGGTGCTGAGCATCGCGCCGACACCATTGCCCAGAAGCATGCACGGCGAGACGCTGCGGAATATGACAGGACGTCCACTCTCGATTGAACGAAGGGGAAGAGCGATCCCCGCCGAGTGTTATCGATAGGCGTGCCTGAGCTGCAGCCTAGGCCGCGGGACAATCCCTGCTTGCTCTGGTCGCCCTGCGTGAAGACCCCATCATTGCGGCGGCCAGTCACGGCTGGGATGCCTCATCGGAACTACGGCGTCCTTGAGTCGGCCGCGTGCTCCAGTGCCGCTGTTGCGCTGCGATGCACACGTGACGCGCCCATCCAGGTAGAGCAAGCTGGAGCTCCCCACCTGCTCCTCGCTATCCGTGTCTCACGACTGCCTGCGCCCGCCTCGACTCATCGCTGCCCTTCCCGGCGTGCTCGCGCCGTCGCTGCACCTCTCATCGCCGCCTGCAGCTGCTGCGTGCCCGCTACCCGCTTGCCATCGCTCACTCCCCCGAGAGTTCCACACCCCCAGCTTGCCCTACGTCACCGCTTCAAACGCCGAACAGCTAGCGGCGCGCCGTGATTGCCGGGTGTCGCTCTCGTGTAAAGGATCTGGAAAGGGCGTGACTCGCTCGACTAGACCACAGGCGCAGGTGCTCCCAAGCTCCCCGTAAGCTCTGGACGAAGCTCCCACACAGCTCGACCTCGAGGCTCTCGGAGGCGGCCGTGCCGACCAAGTCTCCTTAGCCGGGATCGCTCTTATAACGGCCTCTCCGCCTGGACCCTGACGCCATCCTCACAGCAAACACTCGTCCCACCAAGTAGCCATCCGCGGGTCGCGCTGCACCGACGCGATCCCCCTGCGACACTCACAGCTCTAATCCTCAAGCCACCAGGGTTCCTCGCGACCCAGCCTCGTGCAACCATGGGCCTCACGTACAACGTCTACCTCAACTCGCAGCGCATCTACGGCTGCAAGAACTGCAAGACGCACCTCTCGAACCACGACGACATCATCAGTCGGGTTAGTACACGCGCCGATTCCCCCACCGCCTGCAGTCAACGACGCCACTTAAGGTGCTAACCTAGATCGATATCCAGAACTTCCGCGGCCAGCATGGCAAGGCCTACCTCTTCGACTCTGTCGTCAACATTACTCAGGGCGAGCCCGGCGAGCGCAACATGACGACCGGCAGGCACATCGTGCGCGATATCCAATGCAGGCAGTGCAAGGACACGGTCGGCTGGAAGTACGACAAGGCGTACGAAGCCTCGGAGAAGTACAAGGAGGGCAAGTACATCCTCGAGGCCGAGCTCCTCTGCACGGTCACGTAGGGGCATCGCAAGCTGCGGGACCGTCTTCGAAATGAAGCAAGGCCAGGACATTTGCATAAAGGCGTAAAGGAACTGCATGGTGTTTTGGAGCGTGTCGGTGTTGGTGGTTTCTCTTTCCCAGCATACGGTCAACTCCCATTTGACATCGACTTTTGGGAATCTCAATTCTGATTGGGTCATTCATGGGGACGGTGGTTAGGTAGCGCAACGGACTTTGGATTGGGTCCAACATATGAACATGCACGAATGGAGGCCGTAATCCGTTCCCCCTCCCTTTGACACAAGCCTCGCTTCCAATTATCGAGCGGGTGGTAATTACCAACCTCCAATTAGGCTTGAGTAATCATCGTTCGGGAAGCCGCGATCAACTTTGCATATGCGGGGTAGCGGAAGTGACCCGGAGGGGCTGGCGGGCCTCGGAGCTTCTGCTATTACATGGATATAAAGTCGTGGTCAGCCCACCGCAAGAACGCAAGCCCGAACAGCACTCCCGCATCCAATTACCATTTTCGGATTTTTCTGTCCCGAATCATTTAATTCTGCTAGTATCTTGTTTCTTTCTACCTAAGGCTAGTCACCGACAACACACAGGTCAGAGCCATGTCGAAATCCACCATGCGCGCCGTGGTCTTCAAAGGCCCGGGCAAGGTCGCCGTGGAAGACCGACCAATCCCCACGATCCAGCAGCCGACCGACATCGTCGTCAAGGTCGACTACACGGCGCTGTGCGGCAGCGAGCTGCACGTGTTCCGCGGCCACCAGCCCAGCGGGACCGGCTTCATCATGGGCCACGAGTTCACGGGCACGGTGGACGAAGTCGGCAAGGACGTTAAGACGGTCCAGAAGGGGGACAAGATTGTGAGCCCCTTCACGGTGAGCTGCGGGCAGTGCTTCTACTGCAAGAAGGGCTTTTCGTCGAGGTGTGAGAAGTGTCTGTTGCTCGGGTGCGCGGCGCTGGATGGTGCGCAGGCTGAATATGTAAGTTTGATTTCTTGCATCCACTTTCCTTCTGGTTGGACAAGTCTGTAGTAGTTGGATGCGGGTGTAAAGCTTCAGATTACCCTGGCCGTTTCCTTCACTTGTCGTACGACTTGAACTGGATAACCGGCTTCTATCTTGTTACAGGCATCACTTGATAGGATAGACCATGTTCTAAACTGCCACAGGTGCGCGTCCCCCTGGCGGATTCGACGGTCATGAAAGCACCGCCGGACATAGAAGAGAACAAACTTGTTCTCATGGCAGACATTTTCCCCACGGGCTACTTCGCAGCTGCCAATGCTTTCTCCTCGCTCGCCAAGGACGACATTGCGGATGCTACGGTTGTGGTGATTGGTTGCGGTCCTGTTGGTCTCTGCGCACTCATCAACGCCGTGGACTACAAACCGAAGCATCTGTTCGCTGTCGACAGTATCGAGGACCGACTGAATCTTGCAAAGAGTCTCGGCGCCGAACCGCTGAATTTTCAAACCGATCGGGAAGGGCTGGACAAGCGGATCAAAGAGGTGACCGAGGGTCGCGGGGCTGATGTCGTCATCGAGGTGGTTGGGCTGAGCCCCGCGCTAAAGCTGGGATTCGACATTCTCAGACCATGGGGAATCATCAGCAGTGTCGGAGTGCACAACGGCGAGGCAAGTCTCTTCAGCATTTGCTGAGCGATGAACACCCAGCTGACTCAGGCTCCAGATTCCATGGACAGGTAACCAGGGATACGGGAAGAATCTGCGCGTCCAAATGGGACGATGCCCAGTGCGGTCCATCTTCCCGCAAGCTCTGGAAGCTCTCCAGCGCAAGCAGCACCTGCTGGGATTCATGGCGGACAAGATCATGCCGCTGTCGGATGCGGTTGAGGGCTACGATTTGTTTGATAAGATGAAGGCGCAGAAGGTGATATTCCAAGCGCAAAAGTAGCACAAACAGCTCGGGGCATCCGTTGAGGTCATTGATGGGAAATCCGAGCAGCCGGATCGCGGTGCGATTGGAGGCGTGTAACCAGACCTCGCACAACTAGCTTCAAGCCCGCCATATTTGTGTCCACCGGCGCTTGCGATTGAGTCGTGTTTTTGGCGTGTACGTGTGCGTACGCGCGAGCTCCGGCCGAGACAGCCACGGGACAGCACTCATCCGAGACGGCCAGCGCCCATACCGCGGCGCCTGCATCTGGCACTCGTGTGGGGCGCGTCGACATGGATGCCGGCAGTGCGGACGCGCGGTAAACGCTGTTGCTACTGATTTGCTTGCCCAGCGCCAACGGTGCGTGAGAAATGGGAAAGCTGGTCGGGTGCTGGTAGCGCGCCCGTTGCCGGGCCTTTCGGGCACGCTCCCAACGACGCGCCGCCTGATGCGCACCGGCGGCTGTTCGCCTGCACGAGAGCCGCGAGCTCGGCGGGCTGCATCAGATGTAGAAGCAGCCAGCGCTGCGGTAAATGAGAGGCAACCGCCGCAGCGGCAGGCAGCGTAGCAGGGTGTTGAGGAATGCGCGTTTGAGGGTCCAACGTGATGATGCGCGGCAAGCTTTGTGTGCACCGTTGCTTGGGAGCTAGGCCGGCAGGTGTGGGCTAGCTCCAGCACTCGCTTGCCCGCGCGCCCGCGCCTTTCTACAGCAACCAGAGCACCACCTCCCCACCTCCACGCACATCCAGGACCTTTCCTCTCCACCCGCCGTCCCCAACTCCTTCCCCCTTCACCGAATCGTCTCCCGATTCCTCTCCCTCTTCTCCCCGCTCCCCCATCCTCTCTTCTCCGCCCGCCGCGAAACACCGCCGCCGCCCGCCCGCCACTGCCTTCCGAAGCTCGGTAAGTCTTGCTCGCCCAGGCCACGCATTTACCTCCGTCGCAAACAGCTGGCTAACAGCAAGCAGCGCGCGCCCAAAGCTCCTCCCACCAACCTCTCTATCTCCCCACCAACGCGTCGCAGCTCTGCATCGCCGCGCCGCTTCCTACGCCATTGGATATCTGTGAGCGAACTGTTCTAGGAAATCACCGGACCTTTCCCTCGACACCATGTCTGCCGAAGACGTTGCCATGCAGTCTCCTTCCATCGGCGATGACGTTGCCCAGCCGTTCCAGCACCTCAACGTCAATGAGGCCGGCGAGCCCATTCCCAGGACCGAAGAGGAATATGCCAATGCGCAATTGACCCTGCGCGCCATTGTTTCCTCCAAGGAAGCTGGTGTCATCATTGGCAAGGCCGGCCAGAATGTCGCCAACCTGCGCGACGAGACTGGCGTCCGCGCTGGCGTCAGCAAAGTCGTCCCGGGCGTTCACGACCGTGTCCTTACCGTGACTGGCGCGTTGAGCGGCATCTCTAAGGCGTACCAGCTCGTCGCCAAAGGCCTGCTCGAGGGCGCGCCTTCCGTCGGCATGGGCGGCGTGGTCAACACCAGCGGCACCCACCGTAAGTTCTGGTCTACTCATTTGCTCCAACAAGCGCCGCTGCCCACTCCCAAACCGTTGTTGGTGCTTTGCTAACAGTTCGCGCTGATAGCCGTTCGCCTGCTCATTTCTCACAACCAGATGGGCACCATCATTGGTCGCCAGGGTTTGAAGATCAAGCAGATCCAGGATGCCTCGGGCGTCCGCATGGTTGCCCAGAAAGAAATGCTCCCGCAGTCCACGGAGCGCATTGTCGAAATCCAGGGCACGCCCGAAGGTATTGAGAAGGCTACTTGGGAGATCGGCAAGTGCTTGATTGACGACCACGAGCGCGGCTACGGTACCGTCCTCTACAACCCTGCTGTTCGGGTCCAAGCTGGCACTGGCGGCCCCGTTGGCAACGGATTCGCCGGAACCCGCTCCTACAACCGTACTGGTCACGGCAACGACTTTAGTGACTCTCCCACCTACAGCCGCCGCTCGGGATCGGATGCCGCCTCGCGCCCTCCGATGCCCACGACAACTGAGGATGGCGAAGAGATCCAGACGCAGAACATCAGCATCCCTTCGGACATGGTGGGCTGCATCATCGGTCGCGGTGGCAGCAAGATTAGCGAAATCCGGAAGAGCTCCGGTGCACGCATCTCCATCGCCAAGGCTCCCCACGACGAGACTGGCGAGCGCATGTTCACCATCATGGGCAGCCCCAGCAGCAACGAGAAGGCACTGTACCTTCTCTATGAGAACCTCGAGGCGGAGAAGATGCGCCGCAGCCAGGCGCCCCAGGAGTAAGGCGGCATCCGCGAGCCTAGACCTTTACTTGATTTTCGTCGGCAATGCGCAGCCAGCCGTGCGCGAGCATGGCAAAGGCGTTTCGTTCAGCTGCTTCGGAAATTCGGTTGTCCTGCGGCTTCCGGTCTTCGGGTTCCGCTCTCCAATGATTACCCAAAAGCAATCTCCTTAGTGCTTCGACCGGCTACGTTCTCAGCTCATAATCCTCTCGCAAGTTGAGCGGTTACGACTTCATGATTTATGTCTTGATATCCGCACGTCTACCCTTCGCCAGTCCGCGAAAGGAGTACGGACGTCAGCATTCAGGCTCGCTGTCTTTTCCCGGCAAATGGTTGGCTCTGGCCACAGACTGCCGGAAAAGAACCACCCCCCACACCTCGCTCTCACACAGATCGCACTCAAAACTCCCATAAAACCTTTCCTCAACAATCTCTTAGCTCTCGATAGCACTCTTGCCCTTTCTTACTCTCGACATCCTGGCCCCTTTCTCTTCATTCGCATGATCTACAGGGGCACTCACTCTCCGCCGGCCAGAGCGTGCTGGCAAATTGATTATGACCTTGTAAATAACGAATGAAGGAACGATCGGAAGACAAGTCTATTGAATAATGCAGAAGTTCATTGCTTCTATGAGATCCCATGTGCTGATTTGGATACTAAGGGAAAGATTGACGTAAGCATACATCTGAGTACTTTGATAATCGACCACGAGAGCCTTACGAGCCGGCTAAAAAGGACTGCAGATACCCGAAAACTTAGATAGTGAAGAAATTATAGGCCACGTGGGTCGCGTCGTGCAAGTGTTGAGAAGGTTGGGAGAGCTACTTCCCTCAAGTCGTAGATATCGGCAGGTCGATAAAGGCAAGAGCAGCCGACCTGCTCGGTCACGTCGAAGCTGCGTTACATGCTCTGCGGGGGTCACGGTCGTTCTTTCCGTCTGTTTGTTTCCTTCCCAAAAAGGAAGTCACTTCAATCGCGCCTGACCCTTTCAGCGCTACCAGCGGGCCGCCAAACTCTTCCACCACCTTACTCTATTTTCCTCCCATCCTCTGCGACATCAATCTGCGCACGCAGTCATCGACTTGCACTCGCACGCTTGACCCACTAGAGCGAGGAGTTCCACCAGATCTTCTCACAGTTCGCCATCATGAAGCACCCCAATATCGAGCTCTTGCGCGCCAAGCTCATGCTCATGAGCCCGGACGACTGCCCGCCGGCCGCCATTGCCGCCGCTCGAAAGCACTTCCCTGGCGCGCTCAAGATGGTGTGGACCGCTCCTCCTCGCGTTGCGCCCGGTGCTGGCCCGGAGGACTCCGAATCTTCCAGAAAGAAGCTCGCCGCGGTCGGAGCTCATCGACGCGCTCGTTCCAATGCCATCGTAGACCTTGCGGCTCCCGCTCTGGGCGTTGGCGCGAAGAACTTTGATTCTGCTAGCGAGAAGCCCGCCATCGTCGGGACTCACCATCGTGTTCGTTCTAACGCCATTACAAGCCTTCCAGCGCCTGCTCTGGACGTTGTTGACCTCACCGACCCTGAGATCGTTGATCTCTCTGATCCTGCTCTCGCTTCTAAGAACAATGTCGGTGTCGGCTTCGGCAACAATCAGCACAACCTCGCGCAGAATGACATGATTCCTGCCAACACCGGCCAAAATGACGCTACGCTGCGCAACGCCATGGGCCCTGCTGGAAATAAGATAACATCCATGGGCTTCGTGCCTGGCAATGTATCCCGCAACTACGTTGGTCACCAGCACCGCAACAAATTGCCTCAGGGCAGCACTGAATCGCTCAACTATGCCAACGCTGACGTTCCCGAAGCTGACAAAGTCTATCACGAGGCACAAAGTGCCGCCTTCCAGAACTCACAAGTCCCCTCTTACGTCAACGACCCTATGCAGGGGGTAAATGTCACGACACTTTTGTCCTCAAAGTACGTCCAGTCATCCACCCGCACGACCTACCACATGAATGCCGGTTCTGGTCGCGTTGAGCCTGCCGAGAAGAGTAACAAGCGTATCTGTAAAGGCATAGTTGATGCTAGGGGCGGACTTTCCACAAAGAGTTCTGTCCCAAAGATCTCTGCGGTCGGTCCTATCCAGCTCTCCCCAAAACAGACCGAACACTCACTACAACTAGGACAACTGCGACAGTTCTGCCAACAAGACCGCCAACAAGCGTAAACATGATCACGCCATTCAGAAAGACGGCAAGAGCGGCCTGAGCGATGCCAAGTCTGGTAAGGTTGCACAAAAACCTGATGTAATTATCATCAGTGACGAAGACAACTACCTTGATGTGGAGAAAACAGGTACGGACGACAACACAAACGGCAGGCTGTCGACCTTCGAGCCTCGCTACGTCGTAGTCGACGCCGTGGGCTGGATTTTCCGCGAAGTGACAAGCCTGGAGAAGGCTGTTGGTGCCTGCAGGCAGGTAATGCCGCCCATCGATGCTGGCAACGGAGTCAATCTATTCGGTAAGCGCTAATCTCGTCAATGCTACAGAGAAGAACACAACGCCGACTCTAACGTTTTCTCTTCGTGAACAGTTAATGATATCGCTCACTATCATGTGCTCAAAGAGCTTAGAACCGAAGCCCGTCGTCCCTACGTAGGATGGAGGGATCTCACGGGGTCCTCGCGCAATAAGTTACTGATGCGTACTGAACGCATCCGTACCAAAGCATGGCTCCTCACAGAGCGAGGCTGCACGATCGATCCTGACGACAAAATGTGGGACTTCTCTCCGCTGTGGTATCTCTTCAAGGTGAAGGTTGCCGAGCTCAAAAGGGATGAACAAGAAATGCGTCGTGCTGGCGGCGACGGTGGATTTGGCGGTGAATTTGGCGGTGGAGCGGGCGGTGCCAATGACGGTAGTGGTAGGCATGGTAGTGAAAGTGCTGCCGCTTTCTCCAGTGCTGAAGTTTCGGCTGCTGGCGTTGGAGGTGGTGATACGAAGAGGCACAAAGCGCGCTGCTCTGAGTCCGACACGGCGTGGCTTCGTTTTGAGGATGACGATTGAAGCAGCGGATCATTGGTCGTTAAACATGACGGCGTCTACTTTGTTCTAACATGTTTGCGATCGAAAGTTGGACTCGCTGCTGCGCTGTCAATGCGTACCATACTCAAAGGAAATAGTTGGGAGGCCCACTTCACAATATGGGTTACTGATCTGCAAGTTTGGGTGCAGGTGGACTAGATTCTAGAAGAAAGTCCTTGGGCATGTCTAGGTACAAATATTGACTATTTGGTCCCCCCGTTCCACCTGACAAGCGATGGTTGTGCGGGTTTCCAAAAGCAGTAACCGCGAAATGCCACAAGTGGAAGGTGCACGGTGCCTAGCGAGCAACACTTGAACGGTGAGTCTAAGGGGCGAGTGTGGTGTTCCTGGATGCCCGGAAAGCAGGCGGTCGGCAGGGCTGACGTCTCGGACGGAATTTTGGGCGAGATGAGGTCAGACGATGCCTGAGGCACGCAGTCTATTTTAATTAAGCTCCAGGCTGGTGGTGGGGCTGTTGGGGCTGAAGACGGCGCGGAGATCGGCAGAAGCTTGGCTGGCTAGCCAGGGACCTTGATGCCACCTATCGACATCTGCAATCAGACACATGCTTTTAATGCGCCCTCCGCTCGTTTCTGACTCCAAGTCGAAACTGCTCCCCAACGCCATGACGACGCCTGCCCGCTAGGCCATCCCATCCCGCCTCACCCTCGCCCTCGCCCTCGCCCTCACGCTCCTTACGCTCATTTCGACGCCCTCGCGCCGCCCTCGCGCCCGCCCCGCCGGATCCGACCATCCTTGCCCGCAACACCACAGCCCTCACGCAACCCACACGTTTCCGATCGTCGCACATCCGCCACAGCCCCTCCGAATAGACACGCGACATGGCGCGTAACAAGTCTGCCTCCGCCGGCAATGGCGCAATCGCCCAACATGACGCAAAGAGTGCGAACGGGACCCTGGCAAACGGCAGCGCAAAGCCGAGCGCAGCGCCCGCGCCGGCGCAGAAGCAAGCCGGCGCAACCGAGCTGGTCGTCTGCGTCGCCGGCATATACGCTTCGTTGTAAGGACCACCAGGGATATGCACGCCATGTTACAGTTTCGCAGCGCTGACGTCTGAGATCTACGGCTACAACAGCCTGTCGTGGGCCCTTCTGCAGGAGCGCATCACGACGACGCGGTACGGGCCACCGGCGGCGCCCGAGACCTTCACGTACTCGATCTTCCTGAACACGGTGCAGTCGGCCTTTGCGGCGCTGACGGGGTACGCGTACCTCCTGTCGTCGAAGCCTAAGGGTGGGCCCGTCCCCGCCATCTTTCCGTCGCGCCGCATCTTCTTCCCGCTGGCGCTGGTAGCGGTGACGTCGTCGCTGGCGTCGCCGTTCGGCTACGCCAGCCTCAAGTACATCGACTACGTGACGTTCATCCTGGCCAAGAGCTGCAAGCTGCTGCCCGTCATGTTCCTGCACCTGACCGTGTTCCGCAAGCGCTACCCGCTGTACAAGTACGCCGTCGTCGCGTTGGTGACGCTAGGGGTCGCCGTCTTCACGCTGCACCACCCGTCGACGGCGAAGAAGGCGGGCAAGCACGCTTCCGTCGGTGACAACACGACGTGGGGCCTGGTGCTGCTCGGGATTAACTTGTTGTTCGACGGCCTCACCAACTCGACCCAGGACCACATCTTCACCGCTTTCAGGCCCTTCTCTGGCCCGCAGATGATGTGCGCTCAGAATATCATGTCGACGGCATTGACGGCCGCGTACCTGCTGCTCTCGCCGTACGTCGCCCAGACGCCCGTCGGCGCTTTCGTCGGCATGTCGGCGGCGGACGGTGGCGAGTTGCGGGAGGCGTTGAGCTTCGTGACGCGCTACCCGCAGGTGGGCTGGGACGTTCTCTCGTTCGCCGCGTGCGGCGCCGTGGGTCAAGTGTTCATCTGTAAGTTTTTGTCCTGCATAACCAATGCTGTAGGGGATTTTCCTTTTTGGCTAACAGTACTTTTTTCCTTTTTTTGCAGTCTACACCCTGTCGCACTTCTCGTCCCTCTTGCTGGTCACCGTCACCGTGACCCGCAAGATGCTGACGATGGTGCTGTCGGTCGTCTGGTTCGGCCACAGCATCCAGGGCATGCAGTGGCTGGGCGTCGGGTTGGTCTTTGGCGGCATCGGCGCCGAGGCCGCCATCAACAGGCGCGAGAAGAAGCAGAAGGAGAAGGCGAAGTTGGAGGCCGCTTCTGCTGCGGCAAAGGAGGAGGGCAAGAAAGAGTTGTAGTGGGTGGGGGGGTTTGTAGGAAGTGGAGGAGGAGAAGGAAAAAGTGTGAAAAGGTAGGGTAGAGGAACCGTGTGCATTAGGGAGGCGTTTCCGATGGTTGTCACTTTACTTGTACATACTACACAATGTCTAGATCAAAACAGTTGTCGTCCGCGTCTAATTTTGCATGGTGTATGCTATCAAGAACTAGCGCCCCGCCACTCTCACTCACTCTTTCCCCTCTCTAATCTGCTCACCATTCACTAATACTCCTCTAAAACAGGGCGTTTCTCCTCCGGGTACGTCACCAACGGAGGCCTCTGGGGACCCCAAAGCCATGGATGGGATCTCTTCACCTTCTTCTTCTCGTGCCACTCGGAATACTTGGCCTTGTTCTCCTTCTCATTCTTGCGCTGCTCTATCAGCTTGCGCGCGTCCTCGGCGTCCCACCCGCCCGTGTCCCACTTGCCGTACTTGAGCCGCTGATTGTTCTCGTCGTCCTCGTCGAACGGGTCGTATTTGAAACCCGGCTGCAGGCCCTTCTTCCTCCAGTACTCGTCTTCGTCATAGTCGGCTACGTCCCTTTTGTTTTTCTTCGATGTCGTGGCCGCGATCGTCGTGTCCTCGACCTGGCTGTCTGAGACTGTGCTCCCCTCGCGCACCTCGGTCTTGTCGACGATGCTGTTGGACACGGCGCTGGCGTCGCGCACGTCGGTCGACTCGACGGAGGAGTCGGACACGGTGCTGCCGTCGCGGACGGTGCTGTGGTCGACGGTGCTGTTGGAGACGGTGCTGGTGGTGTCGATGTTGTTGTTGTTTCCGTTGTTGTTGTTGTCGTTGCCGTTGCCGTTACCGCCGTTGTTGTTGTCGTTGGAGGAGCCCCCGATGATGGCGTCGCTGACGGTGCCCCCGGAGACGGTGGCGCCATCCTGCACGGTGCTGTCGTCGATGGTGGCGTCGACGATGGTGGCGTCGCTGACGGTGCAGTTGACCAAAGTGCTGTTGATGATGGTCGAGTCGTTGATTTGGCAGTTGGCGATGGTGGAGGAGGCGACGGTGCTGCCGGTTTGCTTTTTGTTGCCGTTGTCGTTGCCGCCGTTGTTGTCGTTGTTGGGAGGGTTGGGAGGGTTGGGGTTGGAAGGGTCCTGGCTGGGGCTGGCGGTGGGACTGGAGCTGGAGCTGGAGCTGGAGCTGGAGCTGGAGCTGGGAGGGTTAGGAACGGGGGTGGAGCTGTGTCTGGGATTTGGGCGTATGGGCCATCTGCTGATGGTGTTGGGGTTTTGGTTGTCGTTGTTGTTATTGTAGTTGGGATTGTTGTTGTTGTTCTTGTTTCTGTGCCTGTGGTCGACGTAGTTGCTGTTGGTAGGGGCCGGGGCCTGGGTCTGGGTGGGGACCGGGTTCAGCGTCTGGGTGGTGTACATGCCGTCCTCTTGGGGAAGAGGGGGGATGCCGGCTGCGAGACGCTTCGGTCTGGCCAGTGTGCGTATATTGTGAGACCAGCTAACACCAAGCGGTTCCCATGAGCGAAGGGCCTGGGTCCAGATTGGAACCGCAGTGGTGAGGAGGGCCGATAGGCCCAAGAGGAGAAGGAGACTGAGAAGCTTCATCTTCGCTGCCTGCGTCTCGCAGCTTTCCTTCTTTGTGGGAGGGAAGAAACTGTAGTGAAGACCAAGGAGGGCGTGGCGATTGCGCTTGAGCTTTTTAAGTTCTCCCTTTTGACATGTCAGGCCAGATTGGCGATAGTGCCAAGGTGTTTTGTTGAGGTGCATGCTCTATTCTTCCAGGGATGGTGTAGTGCTAAGCCGTGGTTGTGGGGTAAACGCCCTCGCTCCGTGGCTCTGGAGTTTAGTGTTCCCTTTCCTCTCCAGGGACTAGTACCGTGAAGAAGTCTCTGGGATTTGCGACGGGTGGTCACAATTTGCGAATGATTTTATGCCTGTTTCTCCACGCCGACGATATCGCGGATGCATATTCGAGTGTAGGTCTAACTTGCGGTGATATGAGGGAGCAGATGGTAGGGCTTTGGGTACGTAATAATGCCCGGGCGAACATGAAATCACACGTGCACTACCTTTCGAAAGCACTGAAAGAGGATAGCTGTGTTGGGACTTTAGTAATAGTGAGCCAAGTACCGTTGTAGAGCACCAGAGAAAGGAGCCAATCAACCTTGGCTTTGCCAATCCAAAGGTGGGTCAAGAGCTAGACACCCGCTCATCATGGCACTGGATTGGTTGAGCGCCTGAGCCATTTCTCTTCATCAACCATCCTTCCTCATTTTTCAAGTCACACCAAGGGAAGGGAGGGAAATGAGATTATCACGTTGTTCTACTTTCCCCTCTTTTATGCTTTGCACGTACCATTTTCCATCAGATACTCAGTCTAGCCAAAAAGATAGTCGAACAGAGAGGCCGATTAGTTGATAAAGCACTTGAAAATATAAGGGGTTCATCTTGCGTGTCTTGCAATTTCTGGAAAGGGGAAAGGACAAGCATCACGTTGCAAGCAGAAAGGAGAACAAACTTAAAAGAAGCAAGATTTAGTCAACGACCAATGACAGGCCAGCGCGGCACTTTTCTTCCGTCATCGTGAGGCTTCTGCTGGCCGATCAAAGCACGACGATGACGCTTTAAGGCGACGCACTGCAATCTACGCGCCGAAACTCTACATCTTGGTGGTGCCGGGGGCGAAAAGCTCTCCTGGACCATGGTTCTGACGTGGCTGTCCCGTAGACGTACCGTAGAGATCCAAAAGCCTCGCTTAGCTTCGCATCCGTGCGACGTGGAGAAGCAGGAACGGTGTGGCGCTCGGCTCTTGCGCGAGCCTAGAGCAACGTCCCGCGACGTCGAGCCGTTTGACCGGCGTTCGTCGAACCCCCAACGAGCCATTGGTGGGCGCGTGGATAAGGAGACACGGGTGAAACCGACGGCGCTAAGGCCAAACGTGCGTAACGAGAGGGGTGAGGAGCATATGGGCGAGGGGAATGGGGGCTGAGAATGCTACTTTGAGCACCACTAGACGAGATGGCTATTGGACTTCGTGTCCAAGAATAGGTAGAGTATAACGAATAAAAAATAGAAAAGCGATAGTAATGGTGCCAAAGTGGGCTTTGTACAGCTGTCCGGCAAGCTCCAGAGAGGGCGTGACGCAGGCGGTGTTCGGGATCAGCCTCTTGGCCGTTTCGCTTTCATTTGCCGGGCTGGGTAGAGCATCTGCACATCAGAAGCCAGGGGATAGCCGTGGGCTGGGAAGAACATGACGAAGTGGCGGGCTGCACGAGTCGTCAAATCCGACGGAATAAGTGTGTCGTTACATACGTGGTCCTTATGAGCGGCCTGAGACGGGCGAAACCATCCAAAAAGGCTCCATATCCGCTTGGGGCAAGGGGCACGAGTCAGCTCCAGGCGCGCCCCGATCGGGACCGAGGGCGAGGAAGTAAAAAGAACAGCTTGTTTTCTGCGTCTTAGTATAGCACGGAGCAATGGTGGAGACAATAAAGCGATGACGGCGGCAGGCGGGAACCGGCGTTGATCGTCGGACGATGACGCCGCGATGTGCGGACCAAGTCTCCGCCAGACCCCTACTTTCCGGTACCTGCGTGGCGGGTACTGGCGCGCGGGTGCTCTTACTGGACGTAGAAGGTGGATGGGTGGAGGCTGACGGGGGGTGCTAGGGCGGGAGACCACCACAGTGGAGTTGTGGCTGAGTTTGACGACGGTGACAGCCGGCGGCACGGACAGCGCTAAGTGAGGCTGTGTGGGCTGGTGAGTAGGGAGTCGCTTCTCGAACAGGAGTTGGAAAGAGCTCCGTTGGTGGCGTTAGCACTGTCTCAGCCCGGCCATGATATAGCCAGGGCCCGCCTTAAGAGAACCCCATCAATGCGGCGTCGGGTGGAGCGGGCCCGAATGGAAGGAAGCTTTCTGGTTTCCAGGCACCGCGAGTCGCCATTGGGTCGGTCTTGCCCGTGTTGCGGATTCCTCTACTCGGTCCAATGGACGGAACATGACAAAAACATGGCTGATATTCCCTTTTTAGCGCTCCTCCTCCTGCGCGTGCGCTCCACAAAGCTCTCAAGGGCCGAAAACACGCCGGAGCCATGCAATCCTCTACCTAGCTACTAGCTACTGTCGTAACTTCGTGATGAGGAAGCCCAAATAAACATGATACCCTCGGAAAATGACTTCGGTAGCGACAGTCGGGAAAGAACGGCAGACAGAAAACAAACTTGTAATGAGATTCAGAAACAATCCAATGCCGCAGATGCATGTCCCGCCAAGCGCCAAACTGAGGAAAAAGGGATATATGTAAAAAACCGCCATGCCACCCATCTATCGCGACATCGAAGGGGTATCGCATAAGAATGGAACAGGACAAGGAGGGGAACCGAAGTGAAAGAGCCACCCACACTAGAACTAGGTCATCCTACACGACATCAACACGACACCTTACAATGCCTCGTCAAATCCGTGACCGATCATCATCCACAAAGCTGGTCTGCTGCACACGAAGACATCTACATCATGGTCAGATCATGCCAGCCCAGTTGCCCGCCCCAAAGCCTTTTATCGACGTGCCGACAACACTGTCGTGCTGCTGGTGCTGCGGCCCCGGCACATGGACGAGATGGTTCATGTACGGTTGCTGGTGCATTGGCTGTTGCTGTGACAACACGGGCCCACGCCCGCCACGAGGGGAAGGCGTTGTTTCGCTGGTCGGTGTCGAGACGCCGTACGCAGTCGAGTCGCCAACCGACTGCTCCTGCTTGATCGACGGAGTGCCGTGTTGGGGGCGGCTGCTGCTGTTAGGGCGCGATGAAGACGACAACGAGACGGCTGTCGAAGGCCGAGTGTTGGTGGTGTTGCGGGACGCCTGCTGCGAGGACGTCTCACGGCGACGCTTGGGCCCGTCTTTTGCCTTGGGATGGGTGTGACACTGTCGAAGACGTATTAGTGACTGGAGGTTGACGGGTTGATGATGGAGGATCCCTTACCTTGTACGCGTGCCTGAACCAGGTGGTGCCTTTCTTCTTGCTGCTGACCAGCGCGACCCAGTCGCCGCAGCTCCCGCACAAGCCTTCCCACACGTCCAGGTTGCCCTCTGTGCGACGGGTGTCCTGCGGACCCTGGAAGGCGGCGCCCGTGTTCGCACTGACGCCATGCGTGAACGACTTGTCGTACCAATAAGCGCTATTCTTCAGCACGAGCCACCTGCCCGGCTTGCACAGTCCACACCAGCCCTCGCGCTTGTTGCCGTGCCCACGGACCCAGCGGGGGGTGTAGAGATCGCCCTCGAAGCGCAGCTCCTGTTCCTTGGGCATCATGTCGGGATCCGCGGGATGGAAGTCGGCCTCAGGGGGGTCGCAGGGTTCCTGGTGCAGGGAAGCGTAGAGATTGGGCGGCTCGGAGAAGTCGGCAAAGTGGGCGGCGCAGCCATGGTGCTGGTGGTCATTGCTCTGGAGCAGGCCGTACATGCCCTGGGACGGCACGGGACGGGGGGCTTCCAATTGGTAGCGCTGGGTGGGCGGCGAGAACAGCGGGCCCTGGGTGGACGGCAGCGGATGCGGCTGCGAGGACAGCACGTACTGGGACTGCGGGAGGTGCATGCTCATGGTGCTCGGGGCGAAGGCGGGCATCGACTGCGGGGCATGCGGGTTGAGGCGCTGGCCGTAGTTTGCAAAGCGGTCCTGGGCCTGGTGGACGGCGAGGGCCGGGGTGGAGGTGGGCGCGCCCGTCATGCCCGTGGACCACCGCTTGGCGCGGTCGCTGTCCATGCTGTAGGGCGAGGAGCGCACGGTGGAGTGCGGGCCCGGCGAGGCGCCGCCGCGGCTGACGGTCCGCACGGGATCGTGGCGTTGCGGGGAGGTCAGGGGCGACAGGAGGTTGTTTGGCGGATCCATGGGGGCCCAGCTGTCATAGTCAGACGCTGTGTACGAGTGGGTGTCCGTCTCGGACGAAAAGTCATCGTACGTGGTGAAGCCGGTGCCGGTGCCGGTGCTCGTGGTGGAGAACGAGGCACCCGAGAAGCGCTGGGACGGGTTATGCAGGTAGCCGGTGTTGGGGTCCTGGCGCAGGCGGAGGTCAATGATGGGGCTGTCCTCGTCGGTGCCCAGGAAGGGATGGTGGAAGTCGGGCATGTCTGGATCCATGTTAGGATAGTCCATCATCTCGCACGCCTTTTGACACCATGATTCTGCGGAGGTTGTCAGGATTAATAACAGCGTGCTGGCGGGCAACGTACCAGTGTCGGCGTGGGCGTGGGCGGGCGCAGGGTAGCACTGGTCGGAGCCGGCGGCGTCGGCGGGCCGCCAATGGTACTTCTGGCCCCCCATGCTCGAGGGGCGCGAGGTTGCAGGCGGCTGGGGCTTGGCCGTCATGTTTGGCTGTGGCACCGGCCACGTGCTGGCTGGCTGAAAGGAGGCCGAGGTGTGGGTGGGCTGCGGTTGCACGGGAGCAGAGCCATACGAATACATTATCTGCGGGCCGGGGCGGGACGGATCCTGGACGAAGATATCGGGCGCACCAAGCGACGGACGGTATCTTTATACAGGTCAGTGGTGTTGTCGGCGCGCGGGCAGACGACGTACTGGGGTTGTGCATTGAATTCCATTTTTAAACGCTGGTAGGCGACTGGACGCGCACGTTAGCTCAATTGGGAATGCATGATGACTGCCGGACCCCGCCAGGGAGCCGTGCAGCGGCACGCCTGGCTCGACGGTGACGCCGACGAGCCGCAGACGCAAGGGAGGGCTCACCAGGTGCGGGTGCGCTGCGGTAGAACGGAGGGCGTGGCAATCAAAGGAATGTACAGAGCAAGGTACCAATCGCAGCCGGCGCGAGCGGGTAGCAGTGCTCCAAGGCAAACGAGCGAGTGTAGGTGCCGAGGGGAACCAAAAGAGTGACAGGGCCAAAGTAGGGGAACTCACAGCGGGCAGCCCGCTGTATATGGCGGCGCGGAGAGCATCGTCACTTGGCTGCAGCATTCTGGAACAGCGCGCTGCCTCTCTCCACTGTAGCAGAAGCCGAGCGCTGCGCGCACGCCCATAGGGCAGAAGCTTGGCCGGCAGCTGGCCGGCACCGCCTTGGCGAGCGGCATCGTGCGCTCGCCGCTTGGGAGCGCCCCGAAACGGATGCGGTTTCAGGAGGCCACGCCGCGCCTGCCTCGATCGGGCACTCGGAGAATATGGGCGGTGTCGGCTGCCAGCCGCGACGAGGAGTCGCGCTGAAACTGCGCCGCGGCGAAGCGAAGGCAGAGGCGCCCCTGCCGCTGCCGTCGACTAGCAGCCGCCCGGGCCCAGCCTGCGCCGCGGCTCAACTCTCCGCTATCCACTTCTGCGCTCCGCCAGCCCACACGCCCGCACAGTGACGCCCGCCAGCCCGCCAGCCCAGAGCCGCTGCGACACCACCCCCGCGCGTCACCGTTGCATGGCGGCCGCCACCGCGCCCAGCCAACCCCAGCCCTCGCCCGTCACGCGTCCGCCGCGCCGCCGCTATCGAATGCTGCCGGTCGCACCGCTCGGCTATTGTCGCGCGTGCGCGCCGTTGCGGTCGTCGGTTTGATCGCCGTGGAGCCTCTCGCCGGGGCCTCAGGTGTCGGATGACTTGGCTCGCGACGGCCGGTCCACCGCGTGGAAACGTGACGGGCTGCAGACGAGGCGCACCGGCTGCCGGCGCGGGGATGATCAGCGCGCTGCGAGTCAACTGCCACCTTCTTAGCCCCAAGCCCCTCGTGTCAATCTCCCGGCAACACGCCATGCTCCCGGCCCGCATGCTGACGGCACAACGCCCCAGATCCAGCTCCAGCGCATGATCGCATCGCCGTCGCCTTACTGCTTCCGCCAGCGCCTGCAGCGCCCGATATCTTCTGTGCCACCAGCTCCGCCATCCACAATATTCGCCGAGCACGTTCACAGTCCGCCACACGCCCCGGTCCCTGCCCGCCTCCCGGTGCAACCGCCTTCGCCAATTGCACCGCGACGGCCCGCGCTCGACGCGTCTCCTCCAGCTGCAAGCCAGAGCTTGTTTGGCAGGCGCGCAATTGAAGCCAATGCCGCCGCCGCTGCATCTGGCTGGCTGACAATCCGCGGCCAGTCGCCCGCCCGCGACTGGCTCTCGATTTCTGCCGCATCTCGCGCGCGAGGCCAGCCACGCGCCACCAGACCCTGCCGCATCGTGGCAGATGATCTCGCTGACGTCCATGGTAGATCGCTGGCTGACACTCCCCAGCTGAAAGCCTCCGACGCCAGCCGCCTGCTGCAGGTCATTGTCTCGTGCATCGGCACCATCGGGCACGCCTGCTCGTGCACGCCTTGAGGCGAACACTCTCTTACCGCCAGAGTGGCCAGCCGCCAAGGAGGGCAAGATAATAGGCAAAGTCGCTCCCGACCCGTACACGAATCCCATCCGCCGCTCTTCCTCCAAGGCCGCCATTTGTAGAGGCAAGAGACCCTAGCAGACCGCTCAGGCGACCGGCCAGCAAATCATGAGCATCAGATGCCAGAGCAGATCACGATAAGGACGCACGTCTGGCATGGGGCCGGCCAAGCCAGTGAGCACTACATCGGATCAATCACCAACCACGAGTGGTCGCACCGGCGGGGCTCTCGCAATTCTGGCTCTCCTTTTGACGATCCATTCCTTGCATCGCGCCCGGGGTATGAGGCACGACGACAAAATCAGGAAGAAACTGCATTTGTGCGTCCGACTAAAAGAATCCACGGCGCGCAATGTTGCCGGCCTCAAGAAGAGGAGCGTGCGTTCCGCGCTATGAGCGGAAGCCAGGAAAAGCAATTACCAGAGCATCGTTCGCAGCCTGATCGCTTCGGCGGGGCCATATGCGGACCCTGAATATTCAAGAAAGACACGGACTGGCCTGCCGACCTGTCGTACAGATCCGCAGGGGAGAGCCAAAGCCGCCGAGAATGGCCCGCGCGACTTGACAACCGCTACCAGATCATCCAAAGCCGGTGCTGTTGGCACGATGCGCCATGTCGCTGCCTGATTCCTTGGGCAAAGAGGAGCGAGCGGTGACTTGCGCGTACCTGACCACGGGGTGGAGAGCCTGACCAAGTTTCAGGCAATCATGGAACGCATGACGGCGGCGTTTGCCTCGTCTTGATTTCGACTGCAGCAGGGCGACAGCGATATCATACTGACGAGGGCGACGAGACAACCTTGCGCAATTCACCACGCTAACCTAGATCGCCGCCCAGATGAAGCGCAGCATGAACACCAGCGGCCACGCCGCACGGCATCTGGAAGTCTCAACCACATCCAATGTGGCGATTCTCACAAGGTCACTCGGGGTGGCCCGCCCCGCAACGGACTTGCGCCTGTGTTGCACGGCACACGAATGCTGGCGGAGGAATGTTTGCAGGCCTGCTAAGCCAGGCCTAAGCGGCGTAGCGGCGTAGCGGCATAGTCTCCGCATTTCGAGAGCCACATGGTTTTTGGCCGGTACACCATCCAGATGCACGTTACCTGTACCCGAAGCTAGGCGCTGCCCACGGACCATCCTCAGCGATTTTAACCTCCAATAGGCCGGGATGGGCGACGGCCGTTCCATGGCAATGGCGGATCTCGTCGCTTCTGCACGCGGTGCCCACGTCGACCCCCCTTCCTTGGTTTCCGCGGTTGAAGAGTTAAAGTGATGAAAGGCCGGCGAGGCGATGTAACGGCTGCTACCGTGGCTGTCACCAGCCCTACCCGAAGTTACAGCACGTTTGTCCGCTGTAGGCCTCCTCGCTACCAGCCGAGGTGACAGGGCGCTAGCGGCTTCGCCGTGCGCCGTTAACGGCCAGAAAGTGGCGTGCCTGTCAGCATTAAGTTCACGCGGTGCCAAGGTACGCGCCTTGACAAAGACGGTAAGCATCCAGACCTCACTTCTTGAGACCGATTGCCCGAAAGCTGCGCCGAGGGAAGACGGCAGGACGTGACATGCTCAATCAAGGGCTTGTGAACATATCGAACCGGGCGTGTTGCGTCTATGGGCTAAAACCGCATTCGACCGACGAATAGGCCACAAAAGTCACTGAAGAATGTTCCGTGAGCTATTCCTGACGCGCGGTGGCACGGCTCCGCATTCCAAGGATGCAATGCCGACTCTATCCTTGGGACGTTGGCGAACACAACATGGTCTTCACATCGCTTTCCACTGCCTTGCTGCCTCTCCTCTTGGCCTCCAGTGTGCATGTCCTGCTTACGGTTGCACCACGGCGACGCTGTGAGCCTACATTGCGCGGAGATGCCGTGGGGGTGTCGGGTCTCTCCTGGTTTCGGTGTCGATCGCAGAGAGTGGAGCATGTTTCTGCACGCACCCACTACTCAAAATCCTGCGATTTAACCAGGCATCCGTCCAATGATATGCCGCCGCACCAAGGACGTACTCTAAGTAAAGATCATGCCGGTTTTTTGATTGGCCATTAAGCTCGGACGGCCAGCGATCTCGTGACGGTGGCCCATTCTCTCTGTGCTGCCACCTTGAGCGGCGACTTCTCTGCGGCAGTAGCTCTACCTGCGAGCGCTGCAGCAAGGTTCGGCAGGGGTCCAATCTTGTCTGTCTCCTCGCTCTTGCTGGCCCACGCGGTTGTTCTCAGCCTAGCTGTTCGGATCGTTGCGTTGTATCACTGACCGCAGCAGATGAGTGTTACAGCCCCTTTTCCAGACCCTTCGTGTCTTCACAACCCTAAATCGTCTCATCGTCGGCCGGTCAATGACAGCAAATGGATTTGAAATGCTCACACACTTGGCGTTCCATGGCTCGAAATGCATTGACGATGGACCAGCTCACATGCGGCCTCTCAAAACGGTAAGAGCCAACGTCGTTCAACCGATTGAGAACAAGACACAGAAGATGGAAAATGCTCACAGGGCAGTCTTGTTCACATGTTCCGCGCCGCCGTTAGATGAAACAAATTTTTTCGCCGTTGAAACGTCGTCGCCTACTTTGGCCCGGGGTCCCTGTTCTCGCTCGGACCAGGCTTCTCCGGACCCGAATAGGGCGCTGACGGTGTTTTCCTTAGATGACGGTGACGGTGACGGTGATGCTGCGACACGTTGCGAATATAGAGGCCGCCCTCTAACGCGCGTCTTGTTGCAACCGCGTCAACACTTTGCTGTGCTCTCTTATCATTCCTCCATCAAGGTGATACCGGAGATAGCGGGGATGTGATGGCCCGGAGGATCGAGAGAGGATGCCTTTGAAACGTACTAACTGGAAAGACATGGGCGGAAGGAGGGAATGTTGAGAAGATTGAAGGCCAGAAGAGTGAAGACGGGAACGGACGGGAACGTCGCTCCGCGCTCATCTTCGCTAGCTAAGCTACCGTCATCGAGCAGCGGATCAGCCGGGACATGTCGGTAAATCGACCCCCGCTTTCGTTTCCCCAATTCTCTCCCTGAGAAGTCTGACTCTTTTCCTCTCCGTGGTACGCGAAGAGAGAAGGCGGGCGTTTCCGGAGAAAGCGTCGTCTATACAGCCCTTCCGCTATTGCAAGCCTCGTTCAACTGTCTTGGGTCAATGCGGCGGTCCGCAAGGCTAGGTGGAATGCTCGGCAGTCGGCCCGTCGTCGGCGCGTCATCGAGATGCGTTCAATGAGGAGAGAGTGTACCTATCTGACGCTTGCCAATGGGGAAAGAATGGCGCGAAGGTTGATGATCCGAGTGGGTTGGACAGTTGGACCCTTGGTGGAGCTGGCTCCGCACCTTCGCTCTCTCGCGCTCTCCCCATCTATTTCATTTCTCCGACAACATCGGCGTTATAGCGCGTGGTATAGGAAGATGGAGGGACGATTGACGGCGACACTGATCGCTTCCTGCCGCTTCGGCTCCTATCGTGGCGCCTCTGCTGCCACGCTCGCTCCAAACAGGGCATGACGCTGGCTCTTGCCGGCGGTGTAGCCCCGCCTCGCCACATAAGATGGACAATTATAAGGCCCTGTTCTGCTCCCATCGTCTTTTTTTGCACTTCCATCCCCTACCGAGCTCAACTATCGACAAACCTTGCTGGCTGCTGCTTCTTATTTTCCACCGGGCATGGCCCATGTTCCAATAGTCTCTTTTCATCCTTCCCCCTACGGATTTTCCCGTCGGCGGGCATCGATCGGCCGCGTGCCCTCTTATTTGGATTTCCGCAGTGTTGCGGTGGAGGAGGAGAGAGGCGACATTGGCCAATTGAACGAGGTCCGCCGGCGACGTGCTATGCGCCCGGCGGGGAAAGCAAAGGAGGGGACTCGGCTTCCGTGACGCCACCTGCTATACGTGGTAGCTACAAGCTACCTATCAGCGAAGGGGGGTTGGTGTATAAACAGAAAGCGTAATACAACGACGCGATGACGTCGGAGTTTATCCCGGAAGGCAGCCCCCGGCCTGCGGTAAAAAGAGTCAATCACGCGGCGCACACACAACAGCAACCGACCTGCGCACGCACGCGCCCCAATCCCCTCATTGTTTCTCTTTTTGCGCAAGCCAAGAGCGAGACACACAGACGCGCGGGCGGGCCTAAGCGACGTCGCGCGTGCGCTCGCTCGCTCGCTCGCTCTCTGCGTGTTGCTCGGACCGAGTCGTGCACGATTGAGTTAGGAGCGTCATCAAAAGGGAAGCGGCAGAAACGGGTTAGGCGCGACGCCGGCAGAGCGGTAACGAGAAACAAACCATCCTGAAACACGAAACAAAGCCCCTTCTTCTTCCCCATTTCCTCTGGCTGTATGATGCGCGTCCGCGATCCCCTTCAACGGCTTTCGTGATTTCGTTTACGGCGAAAGGAAGGGGAGGGGAAAAAAGCCTAACCCAACCTTGGTGATCGACGACGTCCGGCCGGGCCTTTGTTCATTTTTTTCTTTCCACCATTTCGTTTCGTCTCCCATCCACCGATCTCTAACCGTCAGATTCTCCACCTATACGTGCTTCGCTTCTTCGTCCTTCCTTCCTCTTCATCTCTCCCTCCCTCTCTCATTTTCCCTGGCCGCCGTTGCTCACGGACCCGGAACCGGACCGGACCGCTCTCTCTGTGCGGATGATCATCAAAAAGAGGGCAAAAAATAACTTGTAATTCACGGACTGACGTTCAGACGATCAATCAAGGGAACAACGACAAGTGGAGGATCCCGGCCGGCAGATCCTCCTCCTCCCCCCCTTTTTACATATTCAGTTCGCCGTCATCCTTCCCTTTTCTTCCCCCTTCCTTTCATGATCTTCACGTGAAGAAGTAAGGCTGCAACTTGTTACTTGGACAGAGCGTCCATCGTCGTTCCCACTCCCTTTCCCTTTCCCCCTTCTCTCTCGCTCTATCTCCGTCAGGCCGGCCAGGCCTACTACCTTTCTTCTGTGACTCATCACACTTCCGACCACCTACACTCTGACGTACGGCGCCAATCGACTGTCCTTCTCATTAGCACAGTCGGATCGCCCTCTTTTCGGTAAGGCTGTAGGTGGCTGAGTGGGCGGGTGGTGGCTAGTGCAGTAAGTAATAGTGGGCCGGAAGGAGGTCCCCCCCCCCCCCCCCCCCCCCCCCCTCTCGCGCCATCTTTGTACCGAGGAGGCGACAGGAAAGATCGTCTCTCCCTGATTGAGCTCCGTACGAGCGAGAGGGAGATGGGAGGGACGGAGGGACGGAGGGAGCACGCCGCCGCCGCCGGCCCGCGTGAGTGACATCGATTGGTTGCTGCGAAAAAGTAATAAAGCTCGGAGGGAAGAAGAAGTAGAGAAAGAAAACCCCGGTCAATTTTTTTTTCTTCCCCCAATGATAAGATGGCCCAGCCGTGTCAATGACGACGACGAAGAAGATCGGGGTCCGTCTACATGGTTCTTATCTGTGGCCTCGTATATATATATATATATATATATATACTTGCTCGTTGCGCGCATCTACCTACCTACTTCGGCTACCTATTCTCGTATCCCGTTCGTCATCATCAGCAACAACAACAACACCAACAACAACAACCGTGATCAATAGCAAACAGCAGATATCACATATTCGAGCGTTCGGAGTATCGGGAAAGCGCCAGAGTCGGTAAAGAAATTCCCACTCTTGTTTCCGATTTTTCCTGCGTGTCGTCTGTGTTGTGGAACAGGGAGGGAGGAGCCGCGCGTTGCCCGCTCGCTCGCTCTCTCGCTCGATTGTCATTTAGGAGAATAGGGCGAGCGAGAGACGAACGAGAGAGACGAACGAGAGAAGAGCGCGAAATCAAACTGCCTGGAGGGTGGAGATGGGTAAGATGCGGGAGGGGGAGGGGGAGGGTGGGAGGCAAAAAACAAAAAGCCCGTTGTGTTGATTGGGATGTTTCCCCCCAGCGCTCCTCCGCGGGTCGTCGCTAAAGAAAATGAAGCGAAGGGAAAGGATGATAGCAATCCTGCCCGACCTGGAAGGGTTGTGGTCTGTGGCGGAGCTGCGCTGCGATTGATTAAGCGTGAACGATGATGGAGGATCCATGCCCCTTCTTCCCCCGTTGTCTCAGGTCTGTATGGCAGACAGATTACTTCGAAGCAAGCAAGCAAGGGCAATCGGCTGTGTAGGACATCTGTGATGACTGGCACCCTTTGCAACCAACCCTCGTCGACGGGAAGAAGCGCTGGGTGGTTTTCAAAAGCGACGAGACGGCTTGTGGTGGGGAGTTCTACCAGCAGAAAATGGAACCATGGCAACAAAAACCAACGAACGTGGCATTTGCATTAATCGAACGAAAAGACGTCCGCCAACCAGCAGACAGAAGAAAGGTGATTGATTCTTCATGATGTGGCCTGGCCTGGCGCGAGTGACAAGATGTACTACTACATCTCCAAACATCTCTCCACTATAAGTATAGCCAGACGAGAAAAGAAGCAATATGCAAGAAAACCAACTGAGGAACGTAACCGACTATATACGTCCAGCAAAACCTCGAAAAAACCTCAATCTTCGAGCGGGAGAAGCAATCTTCGTACACACCATCTGGCAAACGACGCATGACCGATACAGACTTCTCTCAGGACTTTAGGCGGGAAAAAAAAAAGAGAGGAAAGAAAGACTCACCACTCACGCCCACCACACCCACTGTTCAGATAGATCCGCAAAGGAGTAAGTAAGTAGCTGCGCGGAAACCACCCCACAAGCAAAGAAAGCCCCGCATGGAAACTCTAGTCGTTCATGTTTCGTCAATACCCAATGAAGGAGGGGGGAGTGGGAAAAGAAATAAAGCCAAAAGCTATCCATTTCAACTGCTTCCCTTTCCCTCCCCCCCAGGTTCTTCCAGCCGTGTAAAAGAAAACCCCACAATCAAGAGTCCAACGCGCCGCCGCCACCCAAAAGCAATTCAGCCAAAAAAAAAAGGTCTCAAGACTTCGAGGATGCAAAGACGCCTGTTTCGACCTGTTCCTGTTGTTCCATCATCCCCATTCTTATACCGAGGCGTATATCGATCACTCTCGCCATATACCCAACTAACCCTTCGTTCGCTCTTCACTTTAAGGCCCACGTCCGTCCCCTCAGTCCCCCATCTGCTGATGCTGCTGCTGCCGCAGCTGTAATCCACAGAGCAAAAGAAGAAGAGAAGAAATAAAAAAGCAGCACCATCACCATCATCATCCAGCAGCAACGAAGGAGACGACCGACCGACCCAAAGCCATATCTTATCGTTTCTTTTCCTTTCCTCGCTCGCTCTTCCCCCCTCCCCTCCATCACACATTCTCCACCCACGCATACACCGCCCCCGTCGCCACCCCGGCGCCCACCCAAACCGCCGCATACCCCACCGCGCCGACCTGATCGCCACCTTGCAGCACCGTGCTCGCATGGACCCACGCATGCGCAGCCGTCAGCGCCGCCAGCGCCGCCGTCCTCTTCACCACGACCCGCGCCCCAGGCCCAAACCACCAGAAATTGTGCCTCAGGTGCGCCGCGAAGCCGTCCGTCTCGGGGTTGAACGCCGAGCGCTTGATGTCGGCGAGATTCGTTTGCGTGGCGGCGGCGGCGGCCAGGCCCGGGACAAGGACGAACTCGCGCGCGGCGGCGCCGACGGGGAGCAGCGCCGCGACGAGGGCCGGCAGCGTCGCGCCGTGCGCGCCCTCGAGCGACGCCAGCCCGTCGAAGTGGACCGTCAGGAACGCGGGCAGGAACGTCTGCAGCGCGCCGAAGAGGGCGACGCCGTAGACGGCCGCGCCGAGCAGCGACGTCGCCACCGCCGTCTGCGCGTCCGCGATGATGGCGCGGTTGGGGACGATCGTCCGCGAAGACGAGGGGGAAGAAGACGACAGCCATTTGTGTGCCGGCGCGCGCGCGCGCAGGAGGCGCGTGGGACCGGCGAGCGAGAGCGCGTCGATGCCCAGGCAGAGCAGCACCGTCGTCGGCTCGACGGCGTAGAAGGTGTGCAGGAGGTAGTACCACGGCGCGTGCGTGAGGACCGAGAGGGCGACGAGGTCGATGTCTGCGCGCGTGTCAGCCAATCGGCGTCTGTTTTTTTTTTTTTTTTTTTTTACGTTGGAGGGAAAGCAGCGAAGCGCATTGGAGATGGCGGGCATTGAGGAAAAAGAGGGAAAAGAAGAAGAGAAAAATTACCGTCAAAGTTCCCAAACCACGCCAGCGACAGCTCCGTCAGCCGCCACGCTATCGTCGCCAGCACCTTGACGTCTTCGTTCGCGGATGAGCTGCTCTGCGACACCTCGCGCAGCTGCGGGTCGATGAACTCGGACGTGGCCGACAGCAGCGACAGCGACGTGGCCAGGCTCAGCACGATGAGCAGCGGGAAGCGCACGTAGCCCGGCAGCCGGCGCGCCGCGGCCGAGGGCGTCGGCCGGGTCGGGGCGGAGATGGGCACGGCCGTGGTGCCATCTTCGCGAGCCATTTCCTTTCTTGACGGCATTGCTTTTTTTCTCGCGCCAAGGGGGTGAGAAGTGGTGGTTGCAGGGATTGCGGCGATGGAGGAATGGCGGGGGTTGTGTTGATGATGGCAACAGTGCGGGAGAAGCTTTGGTGTTTTGGCGTTTGTTGCTTGGGCGAAGCACGGGCGTTTTGCGTCATCAGGGCTTGGCACTGACCTCAACGGCGCCTCACCCAGACACACTTCACTAGCGGGCGCACATCAAGGCAGCGAAAAGACTCCAGCATGACGTTGCAACCAAGAGCGCACTTTTTGATTCTACATGTTATCGTACAGTACAGTTTTCGAACGCGAATCGCTTCGATCCAGAGCGGCGAGTCTTTTTTGCGTAGTAGCCATAAGTAATAACCGGCGCCGAAGATGTGTACCCATGCCGTCCGCCCTCCCAAATGCAATCGCAACCGCCCTCCAGTCGTCGTCTGAAAAGAGCAGAGAGTGAGGCAAATATGTACCAAAAGCGGGAGGATGGAAAAATCACAACCGAAGAGGAGAAATGAGCATGATACAATGCAGCAGAACTTTTCCCCGCGCTACAGTCCAAACTCCCAAACGCGCCTTTAGTTGCCGCCAGCACGGCCCGGTCTCCGCGGCCCCTTCTGCTGCTTCTTCTTCGGCGTGCTCTTCTTCGGGCCATCGCCCTCAATGTAGCGGACCAGCTCCTCGATGCTCTTCGTCTGCATGTCGACACCCGCCTCGGCGCTCGACGACGGCGCACCAGCCGCCTCCGACGCCGTCTGCCCCACGCTCGGCTGCGGGCGCAGGTTCGTGCGCGGCGTGAGCGGAATGCGGCGCAGACGACCGGCTTGCACGTCACGGACCTGCTTGGCCTGGGTGACGGCGCTCTGCGTGAGCTGCTCGAGCCACGACTCGGCCTCCTTGGTGTTGCGGTCCTCGGGGCCCAGGATCGTGTTGAAGATGGTGAACGACTCGCGCATCTTGTTGACGGCCGAGTGCATGTCCCTGTCGAGCGCCAGAGCCTGCGACAGCTGGAAGAGCAGGGTAGCCGTGTTGATCGACTGCTTGCCAGAGACCTCTTCGCTGATGGACAGGCACTTCTCGAACCACAAGCGAGACTCGTGGTACTGCTTCATGGTCTGGAGCATGACAGCCGCGTTGTTGATGGTAGTGATCGAGTCGGGGTGCTTGTTGCCGTAGATGACCTTCCACAGTTCAAGAGCGTGGCGGATGTAGCCAAGCGCCGCCTTGGTGTTACCGTTAGCGTGCTCGAAGAGACCAAGGTTGAGGTAGGCCAGGACCGTCTCGGACGAGTCAACACCAAGCGTGCGCTCAGAGACGATGACGGCCTTGTGAGCCAGCTCAACCGCCGCGTTCTTCTCCTCCAACCCGTAGAACAGAGTGGAAAGTTGGTGGTAGACGCGAGCGACCTCGGGGTGGAGGACACCGTAAATCTGCTCGTGCAACGAGAGGGACTCGAGGAGAAGCTCGTTGCCAAGCTCCTTCTGGTCCTGGGCGATCGAGATACGACCCGCCTCCAAAGCTTCCTCGGCAAGAACGCTCTGCAATGGTGTTAGCTGTGCTATGCGAGTGAGAGGAGGGCATTGAATACCTTGGGCGAGGCTTCCTTGATGATGGGGACGACGTTCTGAACGTCATCCGCGCGGAAGGTAACCTTCTGAGCCGGGACAGCGGGAGAAGCAGTGCGAGCAGGGGAGCGATCAGCGCTCTTGTTGTTTTTCTTCTTGTTCTTACCCGAGCCAGAAGTGTGGCCGTTCGTCGTGGGCTTGAGGAGAGCGTCAGACGGCTCAGACTCAGGAACCTTCGCGGCGTCCTCCTTGGTGAAAGCGTAGTTCTTAGCCTCAAGCTGCAGACCGAGCTTCAAAGACACCTCACGAAGCACCTGGAGCTCCTTGCCGGCCTCGATCCAGTTAGCTCCCAAATCGAAGCGGAACCTCTGCCTAATCTCCTCGACGATGGCAGCCTTGAGGGTCTCCGGTGTCAGGGTCTCAAAGTCGAAGTCGGCGTCGGCGTAGAGCGCCTTGAGAGTTGCGTCAATTTCGGCGACCGGCTTCGCGTTAACCTCCGCTCCAAGCAGGCAGTTGAGCAGGTGAGCAACGCAAGCACCCGAGAAGGGAGAGGGAAGGTAGCGGAGCTTGTCGTTGGCAACGTGCTTGAAACCACGAGCAATCATCTCCTGAATAGTGAGACGCCTCAGAGCCTTCAGCCTGGGTTCCTCCTTGTCTGCCGAGGTCGCGATCTTTCCGAGGTACCTCAGGTTGATACCGCGCTTGTGCAGCAGACTAGTCAGAGACTGACCGTCCATGGGGAAGCCAACATCACCCTCCTGAAGATCGCGAATGAGGCGCGGAATGACCTCCTGAGTGAGGTGCTCGCAAGCTGCGCGGACCTCAGCCTCGTCCTTTGCGTACTCCTGCTTCTCCTCCTCAGTCTGAGGAACTTGACCGCAGAAGACGTCGGGGTTAAGGGCGAATTGGAAGCCAGAGATATCAACACGCTCGTTCTCAGTCTCCTTCTTCTCTCCGTCACCTTCCTTCTTCTCAACATCCTTCTTCTCGCCATCAGCCTTCTCCTCGGTCTTTTCCTCCTTCTTAGCGGCTTCCTTCGCCTCGTTGCGCTTGGCAAGCTCAGCCCTAATGTATTCCCTAAGCTTAGTGCGTCCGTAAGACTCAACAAGCTCGGACCTGAGGACAGCCATCCTGTGAGGGTAATCCCTCTCCTTGTCCTTCGGCTTACCATCCTCAGCGGGCTCCTCCCAGCACTGCTCGAGCCAGGTCACATCGAGAGGACTAATCCTGTAGAGGTCGAGAGCGTACTTCCTGCCGTCAGTGCCGAGGAGACCCTTGGTCTCGACACTTCCCTCAAGATCGTGACGCTTGTTCTCCTTGTCCCAAACAGCGTGCTTCTTGACCCTCAGAGCCTTCGACAGCTGCTCGAACAAGGGTGCGAAAGTCTCGTTCTCCGCAACAACGTCCTTGCCCTCGACTCCACCGTAGTCAATCTGGTGCTCACCGGGGTCCCTCTGCTTGAAGATACCGGGAACAATGCTCTGTCCGACAATACGCTTGCCGAGATAGTCAACGACAACGGTGCCGGGGGTGAAAAGACCGGTAATGTCGAGCTGGTTCACAGCCTTGACACCCATGACGTCCTTACCAGTAGCGACACGCGCGGCCTCGTCGCCACCGTCAGTGGCGAAGGTACCAACGCCGTCGGCACCGAAAGAGAAGAAGATGTTGTTCCAGACGAAGATCTGAGCATCCTTGCTCTCCGTCGGGTTCAGAGGTGCAACCTCACCGCGAGCGACAAGAACGGCGCCGCGGACAGCGGCCTCGTTGTAATCCGCAAAAAGCTTAGAGGTCAGTCTCTCGCGGAAGACACGGTCCTGAACGGTTTCCCGGGGCAGCTCCCTGGTGGACTGGAACTCCTCGTTCCAGTCTCTGAGGTTGTCTGCGCTCTCCAAGCCGGAGATCAGGTAGTTCTCCTGGGTGCGGGTAATGTCAGCCTGGTGGCTGTTTGCGATAGAGGTCGGTGGCGAAACGAGCCACGGGCTGGCAGGGATGGCGTTGGACAGCTGGAACATGGCGAGAGGGTCCTTGGCGTTGTTGTACTCGAGGAGCGACTGGAACGCCTCGTCAAAGCCCGGGGACAGCTTCTGCACGAGCGAGAGCAAAGAGTGCGCGGCAATATCCTTTGGCGCTGCCCTGGGGAACGGGTCGAACTTCTGGTTGGTCGACTTGTTCACGTAGAAGCCAGAGACGTGGGAGGTGACCTGGTACTGCTCGCCCTCGTTGGTAGTGACCTGAAGGTACAGCAGGTGGCCCTTGGAGCGGAGGTGGTACGGCGGAGGGTTCCAGGGCGACAGGGAGATGGCCTTGACGGTCTTTGGCGCCGCATCCTGGGGCTGAGGCAGCACAGTCTTGAAAGCGGCAGGCGACTCGAGATCGTAGCTGTCGAGGGGAGTGCCCTCGGCCTTCTCCTCGGCAGCGATCTTGGCCGAGACATCATGGAGCAGGGAAACGCCGGCCTGGGCGCCGTGAGCAGTGTCGGTCCTGTCTCCCGAAGCGCCAATAAGCTCCCGCACTCTGATGAAGTGCATCCTGGCCTCCTTCTCGGTGTATGGGTCCTCCACCAGGGTGATCTCGGCGTCGGGGCCGATGCCGGGGACTTCAGAAAGCTCGACGAAGTCATTGATGCGCTCGCCGTTGTGCTCGAGGTGGAAGCAAGAGTACTGGAAGGTGTGCGGCGAATCGATGATGGACTGGCGGAGGTCTTGGACTTGCTCTTGCGTCGATGCCTGCGGGCTTTAGCACATAAGGTTGACGTTGTGGCAAGGCGGGACTTGACTGACAATCACTTGAGTCTGGTGCGGCTCGTGCGGGAGCTTGACGTTGAGCGTGAAGACATCTGCGCGTGGAAGCATCAGCGGCCAGTCCAGCGTGTGTCAATGGCAATGGGTTCACGTACTCTCGACGGGTTGCTCCTGCTCGCCGTTTTCGCCAGCAGCTACATCTCCGTCCAGCTGCTGCTCCTCGACGGTCGGCTCAGTGTTCACTGGAGGCAGGGCCGCGTTAGCATCGGTCGGCAGGGCGGGTGGCCAATTGCTTGGGAGCGAGTCAACCGGACACACTTACCTGGAGTCGAGGCGTCATTAGCTGTGGCCATGGTGAAAAGCCGGGCGGGCCAATTGAATGGGCGGTGCTGAAGGGAAGGACAATGGGCGCGCGCCGAGCTCTAGAGATGCGGGGGCTACGGGCGCATCTAAAGGGAGCGGATGGAGGTGTGGAGGAGGGTGTTGGGGCTGCTGCTGCGAGCTCGAAAAGTTTAGAGGATTTCTGACGAAGTTAGCCGGTCTTCCCCGAATCGCCCGCCCGCGCGCACGGGCCCGCTCCGCCTGCCTGCCAAACGTCCGGTGCCAGTCGCAGCGCAGTCGATGACGCGACGCTGGCTGGCTCGCGCATTTCTCGGCGCCACGCAGGGCACGCGACACGACGGCCTTTGCGCGGTCTGACTGTCGCTCTCTGCGCCGCCAAGCTTGCGCAAACCAGGAGAGCTAAACCACTAATCTGCGTGCCGCGCACTCGTTCTCTTCCAAGCCTCCTGCTTCTGACTCCAGTCGTTCTTTCCCCTCCCGTTCCTTTCGCACTCTCTTTGCCCGTCCTTCCTTTTACTCGCACGCCGGCTCGTTCATTGGCCGGCTTCTTCTCGGACTTTTTTCATCACATCCCCGTCTGCACTCAATGTACGGCTACGCGGCTCCTGCCCTGCGGCCGCGGGCGCTGCAGGCCGCTTTACCCCGGCTCCAGCGATCAGCCAGATCTACTCTGGCGAGGCGACGCCATACCGCTTACACCGTCGCGCAACCGGCGCGGGCGCCTGTTGCTGCCCCCCAATTCCAACTCCACGCCCGACGCCTCATTTCAGGAGGCTCGCCTGCGCCACAGCCCGGCCAGCCCGACCCGACCGAGGCTGGTCCCGATGGCAGTGAGCGCCCGCGGCACTCGCAGTCGGGCCAGTCTCACGGCGCCAATGACTACCGCGAGACTGCCTTTAAAATGTTTGAGAGTGCCATGACTACCTTTGCTTCCGTCGCAGTACTAGGGTAGGTGGTCCGTGTGTTTCTTCATGCTGCGACCATGCGTTGACTCCCGAATAGGTTCGTGGGCTATAGCTACACCAGATATTACAAGCACATGGTCCTGTCAAAAATGGACAATGCTTTCAACCCAGGCGACCCTGTCCTGGACCTTGCTCGGGGCAGGCCCCCTCGCCGCGAGGAGGCAGAGGATGGCTCCTGGATTGTTCGTGAGGAACAGGGCAAATTTGACTCCATCATCCGTGGGGAGGACAAAGGCCGTTACCACCTGCTCATTGGCGAGAAAGGCACTGGGAAAACGTCCATGCTGATCGAAGCCATGTCCAAAATCGATGGAGATGGCGTCGCCATGTTCGAAGCCCACGCTGACCCGGAAATTTTCCGGATCCGGCTTGGAAAGGCACTGGATTTTGAGTTTCACGAAGACAACATCGGCTCTCTGTTTTCCATCCGAGGACCCCGGGATGCTTCGGCGCTGCTTGATGTTGAGAGAGCCTTCAACAAGCTCGAGAAGGTTGCCATCCGGCGCAGAGACAAGTTGGGACGCCCACTTATCCTTGTCATCAACAGCGTCCATCTCATCCGGGACGACGAGGAGGGGAAAGATCTCCTGGAGCTCCTGCAGCAGCGTGCCGAACAATGGGCCGCCGCCAGTCTCGTCACTGTCATTCTAAACAGCGATGACTATTGGGTCTACGAGCGTCTCAAGCAGTACGCGACCAGGATGGAGGTCACCCCGGTCAGAGATCTGGACAAGCAGAAGGCTCTTTCTGCGTTGAAGCACTACCGGTGGAAATGGCACGGAGAAACCCCGAACGACCAGATCTTGGAGTCCATCTACGACAAGATTGGTGGCCGACTCTCGTTTCTTAGCCGCGTCGCCAAATCCAGGGACATGATGGCTCTCTGTGACAAGATATGCGAGGCAGAGAAGACGTGGTTCCTCAACCAGTGTTGGATTCTTGGCATGGACATGGACGACGATGTCATGGACCAGCAGAAGTATGCCGTAAGTATCTCTTGCTGTTGTATTTTTTGACTTGGGCTCTACTAATATCCTACCTAGTCGGCGGCTATGGTTCTGGCGAAAGCGCTCGTCGACCAAGAGAAGGAAATGGACAAAACTTACGACCCTGAAAGGGGACATATACTCCCTCAGATTCCTCTTCACAAGGCAAGAGAGATCATGACGCGCGCAGACTTCATTCAAAGCTACGATCACATCAACGTCTTTACAATTGACTCGAAAGCCATGGTCAGAGCCGGTGCGTGCCAATATAAATCTATGTCTCTCCCATACATCGGAAACTGACTCGGTGTAGATTCGGTTCCCATGCAAAGAGCATTCCGCGAGATCTGCGATCTCCCCGGCTTCGACAAGTTCCTGGAAGATACGCTGGAGCGCATTGGTGACATTGAGAGCTTGGGCAGAACCAGAGAGCTGACGATCAAAGACCTCTGGGAGGGTGGCAAGTACAAGGTCACGACGCGCAATGCTAAAGGATACGTCGAGAAAGAGACGACATTCGAGACGCTGCCGGGCGTGAAGGATGTCGAAGATGACGAGGACAACTAGGTCCGATCTTTCATTTCCTTTTGTGCATTTCGGTTATGGTCTTTTTACAATGCATCGTTGAGGGTTAGGGGTGGTCCAGGCAAAGCGTGGCGCTTTGGTCGGGTGGCTGTTCGCTTCTGTTCCAGATACCTGCTTGTTATTGTGTAAACGTAGTTGGCTTGACTTGGTTGACGCCATCTTCGAAGATTTGTTCCATTTTCTAGATTATTATTCTGTGTGGGCGCACTCGAGGTTGGCCGGTTTCCTGACTAGGCTTAGCGCGATGGCTCCGGAGTGGCGCATGGGCGGCGGGCAAGTCCGGGGCCGACGGCTGCGCGCTTTTGTTTGTCAACACCACGCAACCCGACGTCGCGACAGCATCCATTTCGGCCGCGTCAACAGCATCATAGCTCAACATCATAGCCTAGCATCCGCTATGTCGCATTCTAGACGCAATTCAAACAGTATGATTCTACTGTCCCGCTTGCGAAGGCCGATTGACTCTAAACAGTATCCATCTATCTAGCCGCAACAACAGCGGGAGAGCCACCTTGGACTTCTGCTCGTTGCAACAGGCTGCTTCGCCCGATCACGGCGCAGATCAGAGTTCTGAGAGAGCTCGTCTACCCGCAGTTGCAGGCAAGCGCCGCATCTGCCTCGGCCGCTTCGTCCAAGGATGAGCCAGCATCCAGCGACAAGCAGCAGGAAGACGAAGAACCCGGTCGCAAGAGCTTCGATGATCCAGACTGGATGCCGCATGCCACAGAGAAGAAAGGCACCAAACGCCTTTATACCAACCGCACCTCCAAGACCGAACCCCACCCAGTGCCTCATGCGCGCAAGCCCGGCGAGATCTCCATGCCCACGCCTCTGATCGCGCGCCAGGCCAATTTCGACGGCTCTCCACGTGCATCGTCACAGACACCTGTAGGCAGGCAATTCTTGCAGACCCCGAAAAAGCGCAGGTTCCCGATGCTCAAGCACGATCTTGATCTCGATTCACTCAATAGATCAAGCGCGCAGCAGCTGCAGCATCTTGAGCGCTTCCTACAGGCTTTCCGGACCCTGCTACATGCAACACGGGCTCCAGAGAGGAGCCGGGCATCAAAGGCCGGTTCGCGCTCGTTGATGTCTACCTGTCTGAGGCAGGTCCCCGCCTACATTGCAGGCCGACAGCAATGGGAGGACGATGAAAACGTCAACAAGGTAGATGCCAGTGAAGAGGTCTACCAAGAGCTTGAGCAAATGGGATCAGCCTTGGGCTGGCGGCCTCTAAGGGAAGTCACCCGTGCTCACGGAGTTGCTCTTGTCACCGAGGCTGTTGCCGAGGGACTGCTGGACACTGTCCATATAGAACGCCTCGTCCGTCTGTGTCACGGTTCTCTCGCCTACGACGAGGCCGAGGACATCCTGACGGCATTCGCGTTCGCCACAGAACCGCTCCCGCCCCCGAAGACGGCCAAGGACGCATTCATCTACTCCGAGGACCAGCGGTTCAGTAGCATTGTCACAGCCCACGCATGGGCGAAGAAAATAGACGGGTGGTCATTCTTCTACCGCTTGATTCGCAGCATGCTAATCTCCAACATTGTACCCGTTGAGTGGACCGCAACCACACAGTTCAAGAATATCTGGAGTAAAGTTATCCAACACATCTCCGACTCAAGGAATCCGGCGCATGCAGAAGCTTGCGAACTCACCCATGTATTCTTTTTGGTTGCGTGTGGCAGAAACTTGGCCCACACCGATGAGAACCCTCCTGATTCAGAAGACGATTGTCCGCAACCAACCAGCGTTACCATCGGGGTAAAGAACGCCTTGAACACTACTGTTTCATCCCTATCAGCCATCTTCGCCGCGATATGCCTCCTGCCGGATAGAGAGGCAAGTTTTGGCCGCAAAGGCAAGTATGCTATACAACACACACTCGAGAGCATTGCTACAGACATCACCTGTGACGTCCTCGGAGGACATCTCGACAAGCCGATTGCCCGCTCCAGCTCGACCGTCGAGCGGTTAAGCAACATCCTTACATGTGCTATCATCACTGGAGTTTGCACATTTAGCAGCATTCCAAACATGGCCGTGGCGCCGGTCCCACTCAACATCAGAGCCCTGGCACGGCTTGAGGGCATAACCGGACATCAGTTGCTGAATCTTCCTGCCATCGTCTGCTCGGTAGCAGAGACGTGCGGAAAGGCGTATGATCCAAAGACGACACAGAATGTTTTCCTGGTCCTGCGGTCCATCGTTGAGGCCCTGAAGTCTTATCGAGTGTCATCGTTCGACGATGGCAAATTCACCGGATCGACCCTGTCCAGCGATTGGAAGACTGTTGGGTTTTCATCATGGATTCTGAAGCGTCTCGCTCTAGATTCCGCCCACGAGTTCGCCGACCATTCCCAAGACTCGTCCGGTAAGTTTTCCCGCAGCACTGCATAAGCTCCCCCTCTCTAACCAGGTTCGGCAGTCGGCAACACGGCAGGCTACGTCCAATACACGCTCGAGATCGAGAAGGAGATGGAAAACATCCGGATGCCGCGCCACGACATCCCCTTCTTCCACAAGGACGCCGAGTACCACGTCGGCTACCGCTGGGAATCCGCCATCTCCGAGTGGGTCGAGGCCACGCCGCTCGTGCGCATGAGCGCCCTGGGCCCCGCCGCCGCCGACGAGGTCTTCCGTTCGAGCACCCCGATGAAGAAGAGACCGTTGCCGCCGGCCACCACCCCGGCCCGCCCCACCCTGTCGCAGCTCCTCCTCTTGGCCCAGAGCCCCGACGTCCTCGGCTTCGGCGACGACACCCCCGTCGCCCCGGCTACTACCGCTTCTTCTTCTTTCTCCGAAAAGATCGCCGCTGCCTCTGCTGACACGGCTCACCCTCCTCCTCCCAGCACCCCCGTCACGACCAGCACCCCCGCCGCCGCACTCAGGGCTCTGCGAAACGATACTGACAACGACGACGACGAGCACGACGACCAGCACGACGCGCGCGCAGATGACTCAGAGGAGTACGAGACCGACGAGTTGGCCTTCACCAGTCCCATCGTTCGTCAGCAGCAGCAGCAGAGCAGCAGCAGCCCGGTGAGGGGTCCGCCTCGACCGCGCAAACGGGCGAGGAAGAGTGATGGTGTTGTTGTCCGCTCGATCGCTCGGCCCACTACTACAGCGGCGACGACGACGACGACGACGACTACGTTTAGCGCGGCGTTTGGCCTGGATGGCGCTGGCGACGATGATAGCGAGGATGAGCTTAGTTTCTTGTAGATGTTTTGGGGGGCTCTCTTTTCTTTTCCTCTTCATCCTTCTCCTCTTCTTCTTTTTCTTCTTCTTCTTCTGTCTTTTGGGGTGTTGGTGCCCTAACTGACTTTTTGGTATTTCTTGGTGGTGGGCGGTATTGGGTAGGTCAGCATAAGCCACACATTGGTTGTGTGGTGATTTTATTTTCTTTTCGGGAGGATCAGCTTATTGCATTGGCGAGCGGGACTAGTTGGGATATACCCCTGGGTTACACTGTGTATTGGTCATCTATAGGATTGAAAAAAAAATTACAACGAAAAGAAGAAACGTTGTACAAATTGTCCAACTGTTGCTTGCTTTGCACAGGCATCGAGGAAGCAGAAAACGCAACCAACGCCATGCGTGCATGCACGCTCTTCGGTCTGGTCATCTAAAAGGGGCCCACTCCCCCTCCCGCTCCCGCTCCTCCTCCTCCACTCCCCCCCCCCCCATGCGCCGGAACAGTCAGCCTCAGAGAGTTGGCGGCGAACAAATGGTCCGGTGACAGCTCTTCATCGGAGCATGTACGAGCAGCAGCCCGACGACAGCTTTCATCCAACGATTTTTGGCGGGAAGCGGTAACGTCGTCGATGGGGGTCTGGAGAGCCGGCTGGGCTCAATTCTTCTGTCGCCTGCCGTGGCCCCGTTGATCACCACAGTTTAGAACTGGGGGGGAGGAGGAGGACGGCACCGTGCTTATATGATGATCCAATATCCAGAACGCGATTGTTCCGCATTCAAGACTCACGTCTGCGTCCGGACAACGGATTCGGCCATGGCTTGCCACGGGGTAGGATCAGCCACTTTCAGCACGAAGCTATTAACCAACCTGCACAGTTTTCGAAGTCGAATTTGGCCCCTTCCAAGCAAGTTATTATTGCATTCAACAGTCACCACCCTGCCAGCCAAACACCCACCACCCACACAAGCCCAGCGCGGTCCAACAGCTCCCAGCTCAAATAGCGCGAGAGCTTGATCAAACCCTCCTCCATCCCATCCCATCCCATCCCATCCCTTCAAGACGCCACCAAAACACAGCCGGCCGATCGAGACCAACCAACCCCTCTCAACCATCCACCTGCAGATCATCAACCCACTCCTCCCTCCCCTCTCCATCCAACCTCGCCACCACCCCCTCCCACCCCCTCCTCACCACCTCGGCCATGACGCCCCCGCCCAGCCGCTTCCCGGCCTCCTGGACGGGCACCAGGAAGCTCTCGTACAGCAACTCTTCCGCGTCGACGCCGGTGCCCTCCCAGCGGCGCGGCTCGTGCCCGGGCGGCTCGTTGCGCACGCGGTCGATGAGGCGGTGATGGTCCGTACACGGCTCTTCTGACTGCGCGGATGTCGACGATGATGGTGCCTTCGGCGGAACGACGTACGGCGCGGATGGGGCGGGCATGCCGGCTTCGATGGCGGGCGGGAGGGTTTCGGCGGCGTACCAGAAGAGGAGGTATTGGGTGCGGCGGGTGGCGGGGACGAGTTGGGTGTAGAGGGGTTCGGTGACGCAGAGGGATGAAAGAGGTGGTGGATTGGTGGCGGTGGCGGGGGCGTTGTGGGGTTGGGGTTGTCGGTGGTGGATGGGGAGGGGGAGCAGGCGGTTGCGGTAGCCGGACTGGAAGGGATTTGGTTGGTTGGCTGGTCTGGTCGAAAGCTGAATATGGGTGGGTAGATATGCATACATACCTCTTCGAAGCCTTCCCGTTCGGCTGCCCTGGTGGTTTCCTCGCCGGCGTCTCGACGGCCTTTGGGCAGAAACCAGTACCGGTCGCGGCTGTGGCGGCATAGTACGACGCGGGCCGAGGCGACGTGGAAAATGGCGACGCCGCAACCTATCACGAGATGCTCGGATGGGAAGCTGGCGACGGCCGGCGGGCTTTGGGCGGGTTGCCGCGTCGACGGCGGGACATGGATGGAGGAGAGGGCACTTATTTTGTCCGTCATGTCAGTAATTGATGGGAGGCAAGAATGCGGATGGAGAAGGCGGGGAAGGGAGTGATGTGTGTGGATCTCCAGCTTAGATTTAACCCCGGTCAGTCAATCGCGACTGCCGCCGCGGGATCCATGTGCTGGAAAGCGCCTGCCACGGCTTCCAGTGGCAATGACTCAAACAGGCATTCAGCCTCGCAGTCTCGACCGACTTCTTTGTCACTTGGCCGAAACGCGAGATGCAACGCATGCAGAAGATGGTTGCCAGAGGCTCGGGTTCGGCAATGATGTCATGCCGCTTGGGGCACTTCAACGTCGCGTCGTCGAATCTTATCCGAACCCCGAGCAGCACCGCGAATCATCTCCACTGGCACGCGGCTCCGGTTCCTGCGGTGCCTTGGCCCTGACCGGAGGAGTCGACCAACACCAAAGCCTCGAACGCACGGCCGCAGCCCTGTCGACCACTGTCGACCAATGAAGTCCATGCGACCGGCAATTTCTGCGCCATCATAAACAAACGACACCCAATCCATCTCTCCCGTCTCGCTACGTCTTCGGCATCCAGCAACACCAAATCCGAACCATCATCAACGGAACCCGACCGACCGACCGGTGGATCTCACACCTCAGTTCCCGAAAGAGAAAAAAGAAAAAGAGAAAAAAAGAATGGCCGCCAACACCCGCCGCCGCCAACAACAACAACAAGCCACCATGGAGCACTATCACCACCACCAAGCCCCCACCACCACCACCACTCCCCCTCAACCTCAACCCTCCTCTCAACCCCCCTCCCAACCCCCCTCCCATCCCCAACCCCATCCCCCTCAACACCAAGCCCCCACCACTCCTCCCCCTCACCCCCCTCCCCATGATCCCCCCACAACCCCTCCCAATAAAAACAACAACCACACCCCCACCAAACACCACGCCGACACCATCCGCCGCACCCGCTTCTTCGACGCCTACGACCACCGCAAGCACACGCGCAAGCGCCTGCAGGACGTCGCCGCCGACCACGACATCTCGCTCGCCACGGCCAAGCGCTGGCTGCGCGCCCGCCGCACCCAAGGCGAGGCGGCGTATCGGAGGAATAAGGGGAGGGTTGGGAGGCCGTCAACTTCGACCAGAACCGTCGCTGGGGGGGTTGATGATGGTGGTGGTGGTGGGGGGACGAGGAGGACGGCGGGGACGACGGGGGCGAGGGGTGGTGTGGCGGTGCAGGTCGGAAATGGTGGTGGTGGTGGTGGTGGTGGTGGGAATCCCGTCGAGGGGGTGTGGGAGGGGTTGAGGTGGCGGTGGCCGACGGCGGCCGAGGTGCGGGGAAGGCTGTTCGTGGGGTGGGTTGGGCTGGGGGTGTCGTTGCCGCTGCCGTCGCTGCAGCCGCCGCAGCAGCAGGGGATGGGGATGGGGCAGACGGCTGGTGGTGCTGATGGTGGTGGTGGTGGTGCTCATGGCTGGCAGACTACGACTGTTCCGGCGCATGGAGGGAGTGGAGGAGGAGGAGCGGGAGGGGGAGAGGGCCCCTCTAGATGACCAGACCGAAGAGCATGCATGGCGTTGGTTGCATTTTTTACTTTCTCGATGCCTGTGGGAACTGGGGGGCTGATGGTTGGGCCTCCTATCTCGTGTTCTGAAGCCTGCCGAAACACGATACTGGCCTACCGAGTTGGAGGTAGCAGGGATCGTATGGGTCCCAAGGAAAGCAAAGCACATGATGCACGCCGGGCCGAGCAGGAGCGCTTACTCCTTCAACCGATCACCACGCGGCAACCTTCATCGCCCAGCATTACTACCTGCAGACGACTTCTGCAACGGATAAAATGAACCTCAAGCTCGTGACCGCGAGCCAATACATCTCGCAATTCGACCTGAAAGTCTTCTGCAGGCCAGGGAAGACGCATCTGGTACCAGACGCAGCTGAGCAGGTTGATCGGCGACCGTGTGGATCCAGTACCAGAGGAGTCTCAGAAAACGGGACTTGCAGCTGGCGTGACGACGTCCTCGTGCGGAAGTGGAAGAGATGTGTCCTGGCGATAGTCATCGGATTCGTGGGGGAGTGGGTGCGGGCATTTTGTATGCCGCCGTCGTGAGAGCTTTGGCACGTACGCCGGGTGCATCTTCTCAAACGGACTAGGGGCGAGGTGCATTCTGGGGGTTTCCTGATTATCACCAGTCTTGTAGCCGTCTTCCGGCACATGACAATCGTGGTCGTCCTTGTGGACACTATCGATGGGGATGTTGTGGGCAAAAGTTGCTAACGGCGATGCGCGGAGTAGCGAGGAAGAGGAGGAAGATGGTGCGAACGACAGTGAGAAAGTATGGCTCAGCAGCATGTTCAATGTCATACTGGCTCGCGTTGATGCTTTATATGCTCAACACCAAGAACGGCTATCACAATACTCCCGTCAGACACTATCTAACCTATATATCGGTGCGTCCCATGCACTAGAGGCTCTCGTCTTTATACTAATCTTAATTAGAAGCCGGCCACGCTTCTTACATATATAAAGAGCATGAGAGCGGCTGATTGTGCACGTCTGTCTTTGAAGAGCTTGGTTCCGCTTGGCCGCTCTTGCTCTATGATGAGCATAGAGTGAAGCGCCAACACGTGAACAGCTCGAGCACTACCCCAGACGCCCCGTCCAGCCTACGGTCCACCGCAAGTTTGCGCCACCGAAACGCTCCAGCCCCCCAGCCACCCATTCCTCGCCGAGAAAAACACAGCCGCCTGACCTCGCGTCCTCGTTCACACAAAAGGGCAAACAGTCCCACAACACAACAGCAATCCGAAACACCACCTCAAACCGAAAGGAAGGGAGAGTGTGGCACTCGCAGAGTGAGTGTGTGAAGGGTGATCATCCGCCCAACCTCCTCTCAAACCAAAAAAAGGGCAAAAAGAGGGAGAAAAGGGAAAGAAAGAAAGTCAAACCCCACCAACCACACCCTACGAAGTCCGGGGAAAACAGCACGTGGCAATCGTACGATCTGCCAAGACGCGTCATCGTTTTTTCCTTGCACGTTCTCGGTGTGGTTGTTGTTGTTCGGAAAGCAAGGGCAAAGAAACAACCAAACGGTCTAGTCGCAGGCATCAATCCTTCGTTCTACTTGTTCTAGACCCCCTGGAGCCAAGCATGACGGGGAGACCATTCTAGAAGCGTGTGGTGTCGAAAAAACGCCCAGATGATCATTTTTTTTCCCTCCCCTCCGGTTCGCGCACGGAAGGAAGGGAACACTTTCGAGAAAGAGGGAAGATGTTTCTCCCTCTCTCTCCCCTTGCAGCAACAGCAGTTGGTGGTGGTACAATCAAACGATAAGAACAGCTTGCCCACATCCCAACGTCACTTTTGGAAATTCTTGCAACGACTCTCCCTCTCAGCTCCAGTGTTTCAGCATTTGTTGGAAAAAACAAACTGCGCGCGTTTGTAGCGGTGAACCGGTTTGCACGCTTTATTTTTCCTCACGTCGTGACTGGAACTTTTTATTTTATTTTTTTTGGATCGGCACAAGCTTGACACCTTAAAGAGCCGAGGAGCGAGGAATGTCGGGGAGCCAGTGGAGAGAGGGTCTGGATTTTTCCCAAGCGACGAAGGGGAGGAGGGGAACGAGCATACGTATGGCGCATACGTGGACAAGGGTGACGCAAGCGCGCACCAGAAAAGCCCCGTTCACGGTGTGTTTCTTGTGAGAGACTAAATGGCCAGTAGCCAACGCGGAGAGGGAGAACGGCTGCCCATCGAGATTGTTTACGAGGCAAGGAAAAAAAAAAAAAAACAAGAGGATGTACGAGGTTGCCACGACAAGGACGGAAGGCCCCCGCACCAAAGAGAAAGAAAGCCCAAGCCAACCATCCATCTCGGACCGCGCTATGACCGGGAGATCGGGATCTGTCTCCCAAGAAAACATACTTGTCAATGACACCGGGCCGGGACCCTGCGCGAACTACCTACGCCCAGAGGAACTAACTTTCCACGTGCTGCTGCGCCATGCTCGGGCCCGGGGATGGAGGCATGGAGGGAGGGAGGCAGGGGGGCCGCTAGAGCAGATGAACAAATATGCAATGCAGCAATAGCGGTTCACCCTTATTACCTACTCAAAAGAGGAGGGGACAAGCGAATAGGAAAGAAACGAAGCTTGTTACTGCACAGATGCAATAGTCGAAAGAGGAGGAGGAGGAGCATGATGTATGTGGCAGTACAACGACGGGCCCGTGCTCCCCTTGCATAGCCTTGCACCGCCTCGCGATAAAGGCAAAGCAGCAAAGCAAGAGCCAGCAACGAGCCCAACACACACGCACGCACGCACGCAGCGGAAAGGGCACGCGCATATTAGGTGATCGTCGGCCCGTTTTGCCCATCACTCATGCCCGCCCCTTTCTGACGTGCCCGGATCAGGCAATCAGAGTCGGGTGGCACGGATCGGCAAACGGCCCGCCCCCGCCAAGCGGGAATAAATAGAAAGTCCCTAGGCATGGATCCTGTATAGTGCGCTCTGCACGCATGAGATTTGCCGTCATCTTGGCCCGACTTCCCAAGGGTTTGCCGTAGGATTTGGGTCCATGGGTGGGAGCGTGTGTAGCCTGCAAGGGCCTGGTTCGGTGTTGTCCATGTCGGCGTGATTGGAACTAATATAAGTTGTGGTTGCACCGAGGTTGGACGTGGGATTATGCTTTGTTGTTGTTTGTGGCGGTCAACGCTTCTGCAGCTGGGTAGAGCAGCCTTGCAGTAGTCGGCCTGTATGGGTTGTCAGATAGTCAGCCTGAGTTAATGTAGATTAGAGTTCTGTGGGTCCAGAACAGCCCTTCCAGGTCGAAAGTGCAGTGCATGCAGCTGCGGCGGGAAATGAAATGAGGTGCTGCTGCTTAGTGTAGATAGCCGGGTCGCACGGCATGGCTATCTTCGATCCATTCAACGACGCAGCAAAAGCAAACTGCGGCGAGAAAGCGGCAGTCACTCGGACAAGTGTAACAGCTTCTCAATCAATGCGTGTAGTATAGCAAGTCTGGCACACTTGCTTCGAGTGGCGTCGTCACCTCTCGGCTTCCCTTCTGCTTCGGGGGGTTTCCAATACTACGCACAGAACAGTGCAGTCGTCGTCATTGTTTGGAGAGGGTTTGTTGTAGCTGATGGAACCCACCGTTTGCCCAAGTTCGTACGTCGGAGTTGAGGCGTTGCAGGCTGATACGCAACTGAGGTACAATAGGGACGACTGCCGGGATGCGTCTATCGGCAAAGTGGGGGCTTTCACTACAAACTCTGTCTGAGAACTTCCATGGGCTCGATATCATGGCCTTGTGCTTCTTCGAGTGGCACAGCAGCAATTGACGAGAGCATCGGCGGCAGTGCACTGCGGAGCTTGCTATCTTGCATTGTCAGGGTTGAAGTGACGAGCCGAGCCGGGAGCGTTTGAGGCTGTGGCCAGACATTAGCGACACCTTTCGGCCACGCTGGGAAGGAGACGAATATATGGTTTTGACGCCGATCCGAAACTAAGCCTTGCGGGTTCGAAACTTGGCAGTGGGCTACATGTTGGGCGGTGGGCGCGTATCTGCCGAACACCGTTACTGCCGAGCTCCGCTCGGAGATGGATTAAGGCCGAGACTGAAGCAGTAAAGAGCATCAAACGCGGTGTGCTAGTGTCTGATGCACAGGTCGTTTGTGAAGTGGGCGCGATAGGCTGATATGTCTCCTCGCGGCAGTCCCTGGGTGTTGAGGAGCCGGAGCCGGTGCCTGGGCATCGGCGCTGACCCGACGCGGGAGAGGGCAGGATTTGACGGCGTGCATAACTTTAAAGGCCGTAAACAGATTTGCAAGCGAGCGGGCATAAGACGTGAAGTGCACCGTGTTCGAAAGTGCCGGCAAACTCACACGCGAGGTGTCACGCTGTGTTTTGACACAGCCTTGCAGGCCTAATTTACTGAAAGAATAGACGCGATGACGTGCCCGCCGCCGTCGTTCGAGAAGGCCGCGTCCAACACGAGAAATGCCCCGTTGCCGATTGGTCGCGCATCCTACGCCTGGGTAACGGGCGAATTCCGTGCCAGATTCCTAAGCCGTTTGGGCCCCTTGGCGCCCGTGACGGGGACTTGGTTACCGTCGCCTCTTCATTCGCGCACCCTTGCAGTCATGGCTGGCGGTTCCTGGGGTGGAGCGACAGCGTGGCGTTGCAGCCTCTTCCCTGGCCGCCGCTGCAGCGCCGCCCATGCAGCACGCCGGTTGCAGCAAGCGGCAGAGCTCACGTGGCGGGGAGCCGGCCAGAGGGATGGTTGTAGATGCTTCTAATCGCGGCTACACAGGCCCGGCGGCCAGGTACGACATGCGGACCTGGACTAGGGACAGCAGCTTCATCTAGGCTAGCGAACAGCAGCCGGCGTGGGCCGAGGGGCGGCGTCGGCATGCAGATGGCAATAGGGAGGGTCCCCGTATTCCGGCGCGGTCGCACGGAGGGCGATCGAGGAGGGTTGGGGTATGAGACAGTTTTCTTCCGCTTCGGGAAAGACAAATGGGAGCAAATGACGGCGCATGAAACGTTGTGGGCGCCACGGCGCAACGGCCTTCCTGGCGGCTGGCTGGCGACTCGGGCGACCTCGGGGGGAACGAACACCGGCGAAAAGTCTGCCATGGCGAGACCTGGGGTGCGGACGCGTGAACCGTGGTTGAGACGTGGAGTGCTGGAGCGACGGCGGCGGGACGTTGTTGACGGCGGAGGTAGTGTTTTCGGCGCATGAGTCAGGCTCCACCCTGCTGCGTCTGGGTTATTAGCCGCGCGAGGACTGGCCGGCCAGCGTCTTCAGCGGGGGAAATGAGGCCTCGGCTGGCTAGATTGCTCTCAGCCCAGGACGGGACTGCAGCCAAACACGGCGCTCCAAACCCACTCTAAACAGCGCGCACGCTCCTGCGGCTACGGCTGCGGCTGCGGCGTGCGTGGGCGGAGCGGAGGTGGGAGCTCCCCCAGCGCACAGCCGTCATGCGGAATGGAGCGAAGTAAGGCGGGGCGGGCGTGTGATGGCCTGGTGACGGCTGCAGCAGAGGCGGCGCTGCTGCAGGCACGAGAGGGCTAGGCGTGTCGTCGGAGAGAGGTGGCTCTAGGCGGTGGCCGGGCAGAGCGAGTGAGGGTTGGGTGCGGCAACGCGCGTCATGCTGGCTGCGGGCGCTGAAACGGGCGGCGCTGCGATCTCCGTGGGCGTGGGCGGCAGCGAGAGAGCGTTTCAGCAAATCGGCGCGCGCAGGCCTGTCCAGCGCCTTGCACCCGCCGATCCGCCCCGGCTGTCCAGGGGGCCCGACCAGGCAGACCCACGACGCGCCGTGCAAAAGGCGCTGCCAATTCTCCGCCGCCACTCAATCAACTCTAAACCCGCGCTCCTTAAGTGCCCGCCTCCACCCTCTTCTGGGCTTCCCTTCCCACGGTATTTCCTTGGCCGCCCCCAGCACCGTCCTCTCCTTCGGCACTCACTCTTCTTTTCCTCGCCGCCAGTCGTGCGTTTCTTCTCCACCAGGCCCGCGGCCCTTCTTTCTTGTCTTGGAGCCTGATCCTCGCGGATTGCGCCCAGCCCTGCCGGAATTCTTAGCGCCGTTGCTCGCAATACAACACCTCCAGGCCCCCTCGCAACAGCACTTGCACTCCGTCATCTTCGCCCTGGCCACCCCAAGCACCTGAAAGACCCGCCGCCCTCAACCGCTCGCGAGCGAGCCTGGTTCATACACTCCCTCTTGACTGTCATTGCTGGCCAGTGACGTCGCACATTCGCTCCAAACGATAAACAAAACGAAACACCACAGCCATGCCTTCCGCATCGCTGCTCCCCCTCCTTTTGTCCACCATGGTCGCCCGCGCCGCCGCCGAGGAGAGCAAGAGCCCTTCCGAGCTCGCCGCCCTGATGGAGGCCATCAAGGAAAACATCAACGTCTCCTACTGGCTCGGATGGACCTGGCTTGCCTGTACCGCCGCGCTGATGACCTACCTCATTGGCATCACCTTCACGCGCTACGTGCGCGGCATTGCTTGCTTGAATAACCCCCACCAGCGCTACTTTGCTGAGCCCAACTGGTGGTATGCCCGCTTCAAGTGCTACCTGTTCGACTCCCCGCTGCTCCGCACCCGCCACCACCGTGAGTACAAGCTGTCGTCTGCCATCAACATCGGCACCCTGCCCAGCCGTCTCCAGACCATCTACCTGGTGGGCTACTTCGGCATGAACGTCGCCTTCTCCGTCATCTTCATTGACTGGAGCGACTCCGGCGCCGCTTCCGAGCTCCGCAACCGTACCGGTGTCCTGTGTGTCATGAACATGCTCCCGCTCTTCCTCCTTGCCGGACGCAACAACCCGCTCATCAAGATCACTGGCATCTCCTTCGACACCTTCAACCTGGTCCACCGCTGGGTCGGCCGCATTGTCATCCTCCAGGCCGTTGCCCACACCCTTGCCTGGATGATCCCCAAGGTCCAGAAGGGTGGTTGGGCTGCTGTCGCCGGAGCCATGGGCCACAGCCAGTTCATCCTGTGGGGTACTATTGTGAGTCCGCTTTGCTCCCCTCCCCACAACCGCTTACTTGACTAATCCCAAGACAGGGCACTCTGTGCTTCGTGGTCATCATGTTCCAGGCCGCCGGTCCCGTCCGCCACGCCTTCTACGAGATCTTCCTTCACTTCCACGTCCTGCTTGCCGCGCTTGGTCTCGCCGGTGTCTGGATCCACTGCCAGTCCGGTGAGCTCTACCAGTTCGGTATCGTCAAGGCCGTCCTCGCTCTCTGGGTCTTCGAGCGCTTCGCTCGCCTCTTCTGGGTCATCTACCGCAACATTGGAAACGGCGGCACCAAGGCCGAGATCGAGTCCCTTCCCGGCGACTGTCTCCGCATCAACCTCCAGATCGCTCGCCCCTGGAAGTTCAAGACCGGCCAGCACGTCTACCTGTACATGCCCTCGATTGGCTGGTGGACCTCGCACCCCTTTTCCCTTTCCTGGAGTGAGGAGCAGGAGGCTTGGAGTGAGGAGAAGGGCATGTCCCTCGAGCGCCTTGACCTGTCTGGCCTCGGCAAGACCACCATGAGCCTTCTCGTCCGCCGCCGCACCGGTTTCACCGACACCCTCTACAAGAAGGTCGAGCAGTGCCCCTCGGGTAAGCTCACCACCTCGGCTCTCGTCGAGGGTCCCTACGGCCACCAGGACCTGTCCTCGTACGGCACCGTCATGCTCTTCGCCGCCGGCATCGGCATCACGCACCAAGTCCCGCACGTCCGCCACCTCGTCGACGCCTACGACAAGCGCACCGCCGCCACCCGCCGCGTCACGTTGGTCTGGGTGATCCAGTCGCCCGAGCACCTCGAGTGGATCCGGCCGTGGATGACGGAGATCCTGTCGATGCCCAACCGCCGCGACGTACTCAAGATCCTGCTGTTCGTCACGCGACCGCGCTCGACCAAGGAGATCCACTCGCCGTCGTCGAGCGTGCAGATGTTCCCCGGCAAGCCCAACATCCAGGCCCTCGTCGACCAGGAGATGATGGAGGGCGTCGGCGCCTGCGGCATCAGCGTCTGCGGCACCGGCTCCCTCGCCGACGACGTCCGCCGCGCCGCCCGCAACCGCCAGACCAGGTGGAACGTCGACTTCTTCGAGGAGGCGTTCTCTTGGTAAACGAAACGCCAAAGTTGAATGGCAAACATCTATATCACACACATGCACACTTCACCTTTCTCTTTCAAGTGACCCCAATGAGGTGCTTATTTCCCCTCTCTTAAGTGTCTTTGTGTGCTTAGAGCGAGCGTGGCGCTTGCGGTGTCGATTCCCATCTCCCTTGCCTCATGATGGTTGCGGTATTACAAACAAACCGTCCGGTCCGATACATGAACGCCTCTTCCAAAGTCCTCTTTCTTTTTCGGCCTCCTACCAACTGCTACCGCTGCTGCCACGTACTGCTGTCGTTTCGATCCGCTTGCTTCAAAGGGGCATTTGCCCTACCATTCTTTCACTTGTACGATAATTACTTTTTTGGAATTTTATACCTTTCTTTCTTTTCTTGGTCATCGAATTTCTTGTTTATCACATTCTTTTTCTACATTAACGCAAGCGTATCACGACAGAAAGGGGGGAGGGAAAGGGGAAAGAAAGGGGAGGTCTGAAGGACGAAGAAAGAGAGTATGTGTGGCAGGTTCACAAACTACGCTATCTGTGCGCGCGTTCATCGAATCATCTCTTGTTTCCAGCGTATAGAAAGGCAAAAAAATGGCACACAAATGAAAGTCATGATTACCAAAACATAAGCTCATCGTCGTCCTTTTGCCCCCTCCAACCAGAACAACCACCAGTTCCGACATGCACGCCCACCCGCCCCCCCGCGCCAATTTCACCTCCCGCCCTGTGCCCGCGCGCATCGGCAAGACCCACGAATATCCAAGGATTGATGTGGGGGGGACAGCGGTGGCGCTTGTATGCATGCAAGTAAGCAAGCATTCACAATAAACGGAAGCCAGCGACGGATGGACGTTAGTTTACCGAGAAACAAACACAAAAACCACTCTATCTGATACCATGGCGCCGTTGCACACACGCAATTCATATCCACCACCACCACCAACCACCACACACCTGCACGGCTTATGTATGTACCTAGGCGGAACCTGCCATTTCCGCGTCTTCCCGTTATCTCGTTCCCCGTCATTCTCGTTTCTTCTCGTCTTCTCCCGCGCCTCTTGTCTGTCTGTCTTTCTGTCTGTCTTTCTTTGCCCCTCTCCCCCCGCCCATCACGGGAACGAATAAAAAAAGGGGGGAGGAGAAGAATCAAAAAGGGCCAGGAGACGATAGCGAATGGTCTCGACACCATATTTTCCGGTAGGTAGGTATCCGATCGATATACTATCACGAGGTGCTGTACCAAAAAAAAAAAAGGGTGCGGCCGGCCATAATTCCGCTCTACATATTGCATGCATGCGTAGGTAGGTACTACAATCCCTATCGCCACGGGACCCCCCTCTCCCCATCTCCCTCCCTCCCTTCATCTCCGCCCCCGCACCATCCCACCCCCCCGCGCTTCCCCCAGCCCTAACCCGTCGTCAATCATATCTGCGCCGCTACGGAGGAAAAAAAAAACGAACACGAACGAACGAACGAACGAACGAACGCCACAAGATCTCTTCCGAGCTCGTTTCGCCTCGTTTAGTTCCACTTCGCTTCCGCTTCCTCAACCTCTCCGACTACTCCCCTTCAGATCTGCTGCATTCAAATGTATCCGAGTTCGCCTGCAGCATGTAGCGATGTGACAAGGGGAGAGAAGGGGGAAGAGGAAAAGTAAAGACGCTCTCTCTCTCTTTCTCTTTCTCTTCCGTACGACGAGCCGGCGGCTTCGTGCATGAACGGTTCCCCCCCCCCCCCCCCCCTTCTGCTCGCTACACACACACACACACACAAGACAGCTATTTACACGCGCGCGCGCGCCTGGCTGGAGGGGTGCTCCCACGGGGAAGGAGAGAGAGAAAGAGGCAAAGAAAAAGCAAAGCGAAGAAAAAGCCAAAATCGGCCGTCGTCTTCGGATAAGAAAGGACGATCGTGATTGGCTGCTCTGCTTCTGTTCTGCTTTCCCCCTGTTCATGTACCCTAAAAAGCCTCGGTTCGCTTCCTGCTGCAGAGGGGCGTACTTGTGTAGCGAGAAAAAAAAGGTCATGTAGGAAGAAGAAGAAGAAGGGGGGGTCTGGAACGCAAAACGCAACGCATGGAAGCGCGCGCGAGAGAGAGAGGAAAGGGTGTGGTGATAAGCGATGCTCCCGTCTGCCGCCGGAGGAAAATAGAGACAAGATGAAATGGAAGTTTTCCCTTGTTTTTTTCCTCTTCTCCCTTTCCTTTTCGTCCGTTACGTGCGCAAAAAGCCGTTTGCGTTCGCATGACGAAGGATTCGTCGGCATCGTGTTTGGGTCGGTCTCCATCTGGCCGTTGCGCTTTCGCCAAAGACCTGCCGGGGTTCTGCTGGGTAGGTAGCTGGTTGCCGAGCCGCAATATACGAGTAGCGAGGATAAGCAATGTCCGCGCTGTTTGATAGGATATGTTTGGGGCCTGGATATGATGCAAGCGGGGGTGGTCCATGCGAGAGAGCAAAAAGTTCGGCTCGCAAGCGGGGGGAGACAAGGGAAGTGGAGACTGTACTCCGTAAACGAGGTCCATCATTGCTTGTCGTGGGGCGCGTAGCAAAATGAGGAGTGGAGCGGGCAAGCGCCAAAAAGGCCCCCTGCGTTTGGGTGACGATGTTTCGAAACGCCGCCATCCGGTGACTCCTCCGGCCCCTGCAGCCGCCGGGCGCTGCCCATTCACGCGTGTCGCCCAGACGGAGGCCTGTCCCGTACTTCGCTCGTCCCGAAATAAGCGAGCGCGCATCTTTGGCTTGTCGTCACCTCGCGCTTTCGGTGCCTTGTAGGTATTCTGGAGACAAATGTTGGTTGAAATCCGCTCGGAGGCTGTTCTGTTCAGTCGCCCGGGCTGGACCCCAACTCCTCTTCCTCTTTCTTCACTCTGAACTGTTCACGCTCCTCCAACTCGACGGGCTCGGCCGCCCTACACCTGCGCCTGCTCCGTTTGCGACGCCGCCATTCCCATCGCTCGCGCCACCGGCCGCCGCTAGGGCGGCGGCAGCCTCTTCGTCTGGAATAAACACCACCTTCAACCTCCCGGGTACCTTTCCGCGCCACGAGAACTCGGCCGTCTCTGTGCGCACGACCAAGTCACCGGTGACGGGGAGGTTGATGTCGATGTCCTGCCACTGAGGCAGCGACTCGGACGACGTGCCGTTGGCAGATTGCTGCTGCTGCTGCTGGAGTTGGGGGCGGAGATGTTGCTGCGGCTGGGAGAAGGAGCTGGAGGTGGAGCTGCTGCCGACGGCCATGCCGTTACCGGGTCCACCGAGGTGCTGTTGCTGCTGCTGCTGGTGATGCGATGAGAAGCCACCGTTGGCACTGCTCAGGCCGTTGAAGCTGTGGATGAAAGGCTCACCGGAAGCAGATGCGGCCGCCGACGGCGAGAAAAAGGGACTCTGGGTGCCTGCACTGCCGGGCTGGCGCTGGTACATGGCATTGGGGTGCTGCTGCTGCTGCGGCTGCTGCTGGAGATGGGACTGCGGCTGCTGCTGTGGCTGCTGCACGTCCCCGTGCTCGTGGCGAGCCTTGGTCTGGGCCTCCTTTTCCATGCGGCGGCGCTTGTACTCCTTGCGCCAGGCCGCCTGCTGCTGCTTCGCGCGTTCGGCGCGCTCCTCTTCGGTGAGGTTGAGGCGCGGACGGCCACGCTTGCGCTTGACGGGCTCCGGGGTTGCGGCGGCAGAGACAGGGAGTTGCTGCTGCTGTTGCGGCTGCTGCTGATCAGCAATCTGGTGGTGAGGCGGCTGTGGCTGTGCTGGCCGCGGCTGGGGCAGTGGCTGTTGCTGGTGGTGCAAGGCTTGGGCGTGTTGTTGCTGCTGATGCTGGTGCTGCTGCTGCTGCTGGTGCTGGCGCTGGTGCTGGTGCTGGGCTTGGGCTTGGGCCTGGACCTGGGCCTGGGCCTGGGACGGCATCTGTTGCGGCTGGACGGCGGCAGCGGCAGGGTCCATGGTCACGTATTGCGAGTAGTAGGCGGCAGGATTCTGCGAGAAGAAGGCGGGCGCTTGGTTGCCAGAGAGTCGCGACGCCATTGTGAGAGAACACGGCGCGCGGCGGCTGGCCGGAAACGTGCAGACTTTAAGAGACGGGGACCAGAGACAAGGGAGGGGCGGCGGGCGACGGCAAGACAAGAGAAAAAAAAAAGCAGAGGGGAAAAAGAAAAAAGAACAGAGCAAAAGAAAGCGAAAAAGGTTGGCCCGCGGGAGCGGATCGACGAACGACGTCAACGCCCGGCAGCCGAAGCACAGGCCGCAAGCCGGGGGTCCAGGGCAATTTTTCTTTCTTTTTTTCCCTCTAGCGGCAGCCAATACCAATACCAATACCTAGGAAAAAGAAGCGCCCCTCGTCTGTCCGCCGCCGTGCTTCTGGCCCTGCAGCCGGCGGCGCCTCTGCTCTGCGCGCTGCGGCATGCGAGCTGGCCGCGTGATGGCTGTGGCCGCAAAGTGAGAAGTGAGAGGGCGCGACTGCCCGGACCCCGCTGATTGGCGGCCTTCCCGCTGCTGCCTCTTTCATGCTTCCGGCGCCAAGACGCCGGCTTGCAACACCACGCCCCTTCCCCTTTACCGCGTCTCCTGTCTCACTCCGCCAAACAAACATCCAACGCTCCGCGCGAGCTTGGCAAACACCCAGTGAGCTTGCAACGACTGCATACATGTGCCTTCAATGTCCAGGGATTCCGTTCAAGACGTCTATTTTCTGTATTGTCTATGCTACTTCCTATCTCGTGGTGTTTACTTTGCGTCATTAAACCCCGAAAATATGTAGCGCGCATCATGCGCAAGGAAGACTATGTGTCGTTTATAGGGTCGGATGTCGATAGGGAGAGCTTAAAGAGCCAGAGCCAGAGCGGAAATTAGCGCAGATGTAGGACGCAGGCGTAAACATCCATAGCTGGATAATCACACCAATCACCCACTGGGTGCTTTCCTACAACAGATGGACCATTTCTCAATATGACTACTTATTCGCTAGAAGTGCCTGCAAAGCTGCTGCCCTTTCCGTTCGAACTTCCTTCCGTATCCGACAAAGCTCTTCTTTGGGTTCAGCGTTATCCCGAACTCATCCATCTTGCGGAACACTTTATCTAAGTGGTCAAGGTGTTCCTCCAGGGTTCTGTCGAGGATCGTCAGGTCGTCAATGTACGCCCTGCTGAATTCCCTGCAATCCCTCAAGATCCAGAGCAACTTATCCCCTCGTAATGGGACACTGCTACAAGACTACATGCACTCCAACGCAGCTCTCCCTTCAACCGACGGAACGCCTTTTTGAGAACCTCGAGCTGTCAATGGTGAGCCTGGACACAAACTATCGTCAGGCTAAAGAGCTGCAGACGACCGCCGCCTGGTCGCTGTCGCCGCCGTCCAGCTTCTTCCTGTCCGCTCTGGTCGCCAGGTGGGAGAGCTTGACGGCGTCGGGCTTCGAACGGAGCAGCCTGGGGAAGGGGAGGAAGAAGACGGCGATGGCGATGGCGATGGCGACGACGACGACGACGACGACGACGACGATGGTGATAATGACGATGATGATGACAACGGCGACGACGACAATGATGATGAAGAAGTCTGTATAGAAAATTGCGAGAAATCACAGACAAACTCCAAACTCATCCAAAACATGACTGACACTGATCATTGTGATATTCATGGGTAGTTGTACCGGAGAGGAGTTCGTGAGAAAGCTGCAGAAGGGCAAAGGCGAAGCACTCCGTTACCTCAGAGGGGGTCGAAGACCTGCTACTCTATGACGTGCCCCTCAAAGTTAACCTCGACACTGTAAAAAACAACTACCAAAAAATGAAAGGGGAAAGACGCTATCCAAGCTGGACCATGAAAACCAAAGTTATTATCCAAGGATAGATACCCCAGACCCCCACAGAATCCAATTCGTCGTGTCTGAATGGTAGGCGCGAGCTCAATGGAGATTCCTGCTGAAATTCCATGGCTCGTTGTACATGAGCAGCAATGGTTGGGAGTGCCCCTCGATGGGGATGGCCGACCGAGATGCATTTTCGTGGAAATGTAAGGATACGAACGCACGACGTCCATGGCTCATTTTGAGCAAAAGACCAGGAGAGCCCTTTACTCCGAGGGAGAGAGGGATTGCTGGTTAAACGTTTCGATGGAACACGCGGTATGCGAAGCCGGGAGAGCCTCTCGAAGAGGATGGCCGACTTTCTTGTCGTGTGAGATTGGGTAAGGTGGAGGCTAATGATCAAGGAAGCTCCGGCGTAGGTATGTCCTTCTGGAGTTGGATCGGTGGCGGGAAGAGGATCTGGATGGTATCATCGTAGGAGAGGGTCGCGCCGGAATAAGCCCGCTGTGGAAAAGAAAATAAGAAAACAAAGGGCAATGAGCTTTTCATGTCGCCAATCAGGCAGCAAGTAAGGCGGCAGTGAATCAGTCCTGGGCTCTAGAACAGCCCGTATGTTCATCTGATGAGAAGATGGTGATGCTGCGCTCGTCTCGTGGAAGTGTGATATGTGCTTGCCCGGATGGATGTGGTTCGCCGGTTAGTCTCCTGATGCGGGACGTCGTACACGCGGAGTGTAGATCTTATCGAAAGGGGAGTACATCCTCGTCTCCTCCTCCTTGGTAAAGTCGATGATGATGACAGAAAGTTGTTCAATGCCGTTCCGCCTCAGGAACGAACGAAGACCCACGGCGACAATACTCCTCCTCAGCGCCGCCGATGAACACGAAACATGTCACGTCTCCAAGCCGACAGATCGGGCTGGTATGTCCACGGCCGAGGGATCTTCTCGACCCGTCCATCGTGCATGCGGACGAAGTCATAGTGAAAGCATGAGTTGGGGTACCTGCGACGGGCTTCGTCTTCCAGCCACGCCCAGTTCTTGTGGACAGGAGGCCAGACGCTCTTATCAACAGGGAAAGTGGGATTCCTTTTCCCCTGGGGAGAGGTGGCGGTGTGATCGCCATCTGCAGTCGACTTCGTCGAGTGCTGAGGCGCGGGTGGGGTGCCGGGTGATGCGGTGGCGGCGTGCTTCTTCTGCTGCTCCTGCTCTTGCTTCTGATGTTTCTCCTGCTGCTTCTCCTGTTGTTTCTGCTGTTGTTTCTGCTGTTGTTTCTGCTGTTGCTCTTGCTCTTGCTGCTTCCGCAAGAGATCCATTTGTTCGTTGTGGTATTCCTCTTCGCGGGCGCGGCGGCGCTCTGCTTCGTTGTTGGTGCGGCAGTGCCAGCGGAAGCTGTAGTGATGAGAAGCATCATGTCAGTTTGGATCGTTCTGGGTTGGGGTGTGGAAGAGGGAGGGAGCAATGGAGCGAGGGTGGGCTGTCGAGCTTTGAGAGGAGTTACGTACAGGCGCTCCTCTTCCGTGTACATGAGGTATTCCGTGGCAGTGTCCCAAAGGTAGGACAGCATGTGGACGAGGCACCAAAGAATGAGAAAGAAGAGCGGGCAGAAGAAGAAGACCCAGGCGTAGCGGGCGGCGGAGCGGGCGGCGGAGGAGCAGATTGAGCGCGCCGCCGAAGGCAGCGTCTCGAGGAACTTGAGGATGCGGGCGGAGCGCTCGGCCGGCAAGACGAGGCTGTAAGGTTGTGTTAGTAGGTGGCTTCGGCGGGTGTGAGGTATGGAGACTGCTGAGTTGCTTACGCGAGGAGGGCGACTATGAGGAATATGGCGATGCCGACCATGATGGCGACGTCGAGCTTCTGGATGAAGTGCATTGTGGTGGGTTTTGGTTTCGGAGTTGTCGCTGGTGTGCGGAGGGTGACGATTTGTCTGGTGGAAGAAGGAAAGGGTTGACGAAGAAACACGGCCGCGGTTTTAGCAGAACGCGTTCAGCTGTGGGAGACGGGGGGAACTTCGGCAGAAAAAATGGGTTGACACAACGGGAAGGAGGGCGAAGTGACGGGAGCGTGTAAACACCAAACGCGGGCCACCCGGCGCCGAGCTGACCGGCCACTCTCTCTCAGGTTGGCCAAGGTGCTTCCGCATCATTCAATTTGCTTGCCAAATACCATGGGGTTCTTGAAGGAACATCCCCAACCGAGAACGGTACCAGCATTTCCCAATCGGGTAATTCACGAAGGTTTTCCCCGCAATTTTGTAACCACAACCTCTACCAGCACTACGCTAGTTCGGATTGACGAAGGAAACGGCTACTACGAAGACTTATGAATGGCGTCTGCGCACTTACAAAGATGCGTAATATATATTGATATTCCAGCTCTTGACGCAAGTTTGCCAGATGGACGAAGTCTATAGTCAAATGTCTCAATCTATGTTGAAGCTATCGTCACCTACGTTGTTGGCCCATCCGTGCAACGCGTCTGCCTTTGCAAGGTCTTTCGCCCGCTTACGCTCTAGCAATAAAGGGATTCTCTTAACAGCGGCATAGTCTCTACTAGCCGCAAGTAGACCCAACAAATCCGTGACTTCCGGGATGGCGTCGCGACCTAGGCGCTTGCCGATATCAGCTATAGCACTCCACATTGCTCGCCGCGAGACCGCGCTTGCTCCTTTGATGTCACCTTGCTTCCTCCCTTGGAGTGCGCCGTTGATGATGACCTCCCGGTGCAGAGGAGTGTACAGGGCGCTCAGGTTACAAGGGACAAGCTTCTGCTCCGGCAAAGCACTTCTTCTTGACCACTCAAACTCTTGCGAGACAGTCTGCACCTCAAAGGGCCGAAAAGAGTAGCCATGTGGCCACGTTCCGGTTCCCCCAGAGACCAGCGGAGCCATTCGTCCTGAAGAGCCGAAGGCACGTGTAGTGGCAGCTGGCACGTGCTGGGATTCGGGCAGAATGAGAGTGTGAAGGTAGGCGGTCCGCGGGTCTAGGAGAAGGGCAGCTGGAGCGTTAAGGAGAGAGGTGCATTGCTTCAACGCAATCTTGTCGGTGCAGGATTTACTCAGCGTTGGGGGAGCATCGGGGCGAGCTGATATGCAGGCGGGATTAACAAGATATAGGACACGACAAACGGCTTGGACGCACCAGGCTTGCGGCGAACGATGCCGAGCTCCGAGAAATAACCTCTCCCTCTCATCTCTTCCGACGCGGCAGACGTCGGATTTACGGGCAATGACCAGGGCGTGGGGTCCTGCTGGGCGTCCATGGTTAGCTCCATGCTGGCGTCCCCGCATGGCGCCTCGGAGCAGTACATGTGGATCTCCACGTCGGTGTGGAGAGCGAAGGGCTGCGGCACAGTCCGAGATATCTCGGCTGCATCACGACGCATCACGAAATCCGACGCACGGGCGCCCGACGACGCGAGAGCGGCACACTCGTCGACCAGGAAGCGGTTGAAGGCGCGGAGAGCGAGGATCTCGGCGTGCCAGTCGTGCAGCACGGCGCCGTGGGCCGCGGGCAGCTTGCTGGCGGGGAGGCACTTCATGCCCGTCCTGCAATCGCACATCTTAGTCGACGGAGCCAGCGGTGGAGCGCACCAGACAAACTACCCCAGAGCGACGCAGGTCAGGGTGGGCCGGCCATCTGCTCGCCATGGCACGTTGGTGCGTCAGCCGAAACGGGCACACGACGCGCCGAGTGATAAGGCGCGAGTAGCGTGTGATGTCGGTACCTATGGTTCGAGCCAGCACCACGCCCGCCAGCGGCACCCACTCGCGCGCGAGCGCGTCGCGTGCGCGCGGCTTGCACTTGGCCGGCAGCTGGGCGAAGGCGCGCAGCACGCAGCCCTGGACGTCGGCGGGCGGCGGCGGCGGCATCGCGAGGACTCGGCTCGGACGGCGGGCGTCGCAGAGGTGTAGGAAGGCGTGGGGTTGCGGATGCGCGATTTGTGTGCAAACAGTGCGGCCGGTCGCCTCGGGGATCGCGCGTCATCTGGGCCGGGCTGGGGGTGTGCAGAGGCTCGAGCCGGGTAGCCTGGACCGATGAGGGTCGCGCCGTTCGGTTGCACTCCCGCGTCTCCATTCCACCCCCCAGCCCTGCCATTCCGCGACCAGCGCCTTGCCCTGTACGGCCGACGTGACCGCGACAGATCAGGAAACCGAGCCTCGTGCTGTCTGATAAAGCTCCCCGCCGCCCACGGACCGTCGCAGCCATGCAAGCTTTCGGTGAGGTTCTCCGCCGCCAATGGCTCCGCGGCGCAAATCTGTCGCATGGGCGAGTGAGTCGCTGACGGCTCTCGCAGTCCCCAAACACCGCCGGGTAAGGCCCATTCGCGTCGCGACTCTCCCCCGTGCCCCCTGCTGACTGCAAAGCAGCCCAAATTCGACCTCCAGCTCAGAGTGCGTATCCCGCCGCCGCCGCCCTGCCCCCTCGCCTTGTCCCTGACCCCCGCGCCCCCCAGATCCTTGACCTGAACAACGTCCCGCTCGTCTCTGGCATTTCCTACGTAAAATGGCACATCCCTGGCTCCGCTGCCGCCGAGCACCGCGGTCGCACCGAGCGCCGCGCCATCAAGGAGCACAAGGTGTTCTACGCCTGGGAGAAGCACATCCCTGTGCGCATCACCATCCAGAACAAGTCCAAGATGCTCGAGGATGCCTGGATGCACTTTGAAGTCATACAAGAGTACAGCGCCGGCGGCAAGAACGACAGAATCGTGCTGGGAAAGGTCGATCTCAACTTGTCCGAGTATGTTGAGGCTAGCGAGCTCGAAGCCAATGGGGTCGTGCGCCGCTATCTCATGCAGGAGAGTAAGATCAACAGTACTTTGAAGGTTGGCTTTCTCGAGCTCCCGTGATGAGAGTGGTGCTGATTTGGCAGATCGGAGTCTACATGAGGCAGATTGATGGAGACAGGGATTACATCGCGTGAGTCGCACCTCATTGCCCGGACATTCAAGTGCTAATGTGCTTCCGCAATCCAGACCCTCGTTGAAGAATGCCCAAGTCTTTGGGGGAATCGCGGGGATCATAGCTGGAGAACAAGTAGAAGGAGACGAATCCGGCCGTATGCATGCCGAGCTTGTCCAGTGGATTCGGCTGACTTCATTCCAGACCTGCCGACTTTGAGCAAAAACAGCCGCGCCGACGGGGAGCTGCAAGACATGTACCGCCGGACTGAAATCGCCTTCTGGGCTGCGCAGCCGGGAGAACTCCGTGCCGACGAGTGTATCGAAGACATTTTCAGTGGAGGAGACGGCTGGGGCGGTATAGAAGCCAAGCAGATGGGCGATCGCTTGGGTGTGGAAGCGGACAGCACGTCCCTGAGCGACAGTGGATCTCGATCTCCTCTGCGCGGATGGCATAGGACTACTCCCAGCCAGGGAAGCAACAAATCGCAAGACACGCTCAAGAAGGTGCGAATGGCCGGTCACGAGCGTGGGCTATCCATCCGCGGAAGGGCCAGTCTGGAGCAACAGGCAAATCAGATGAAGGCAGAGGCGCAGCTGGCAAGGCCTAGACCCGCCAATGAAGTCGACGAACTGGATGTTCGGGATGATCTGAGAAGTTGGTCGCTCCCCGTGCACTAGGCAGCATCTACGAATGGCTTGGCGGAGTGCACGCGGGGGGAAGGGGGTTGTACAGTTCTTTGCATTGTCACATCGCATTGGGCGGAGTTGTGGGATCTTCAACGGAATTTAGATTTTTTGTTATACAGAGCAGCCGCCACTGAATCAGGCGGTGGAAGCGGGATAATAGTTCTTGGCAGCTGCTGGCAATGCTGTGATGTGATGCGGTCATGGCGGGCAGCCCGGTCTCGACGCGGCGGCGTGTCGGACTCCCGACTGGCCGGATCCAAAAAACTGAGGCGGCTGCCGAACGCGCAAAGCTGCCGCTGCACGAAAGAACTGCGCAGCCAATTCCGACTCCGCGGAACCCCCAGCTTCCAGTTCCTCTGCTTTCCCTTATGCTTGCCCAGCGGTCCTTGGGCGCATCAGTATGTCTACGATGCCGACTTAGCCAAGCGCGGTTGTTGCGCCCCAGACGTGCCGCCACCACCACGACCTCGTCCTCATCCGCCGCAACTTTCACGAGCGTTGCCCGCCGATTACGCGCTCCTGATGCACTCGATGCTGCAGATTTCGCTCAGCCCGAGGTCCCCATTCGCACCGTTCAAGACGCCCCGCCCGAGATCCGTCGAGAGTCTGCCGATTACAACCCAAACGCAAACCTCATTCGCACTGTCCCGTCCGAGCGAGAGCGTCCAACCCGAAGCAAGACTGGCCCCCAGCCCAAGAGGCACGGTCGCAAGGGCCAGACGATACAAGAAATATCCGCGCCGCTTCAGCGGCAATCTCTGGGCGAGCGTTCGGAGGTGCTCATCCTGCGGGACCTCACGCCGTTGCCGAAGAAGGAGAAAAAAGCTTCTGCCGTCGCTCCCGCGGAGGAAGATGAGGCGGCGAGACGCAGGCGGGAGATACGGGAGGCGCTCGAGGCGTCGATAGCGGGACAGTCGGCCGTGGCCGGGCAGGAAGAAGCCAACGAGCAGATCAACAAGCTACGCCCCGTGTCGGCCGAGGGCCAGCAGTACCCGGCGTTCATCACGCGCCAGGCGGCCAAGGAGCTGCGGAAGGCGTTGAACGGTGGATACGCGGTGGGGCAGCTGAGGAGGTATGCGGCGGTGCACGAGGGGCTGGAGCAGCTGCAGGTGTTGAAGAGAGAGGAGCGCGCCGAGCAGAGGCTGCTGTGGCAGTCGGCGTGGCGGGAGGGCATCTCGCCGATCGAGCAGAGGCTCCCGGAACCCGAGAAGACCGATGTGCCGCTGGACAGGCTGCCGAAGATGAAGGTTGTCGATCGGATCTTGAAGGAGCTGTGGAACGTGAGCATCATCGAGGATAACGAGGCCGTGGGCGAGATTGAGATCAAGCTCAACGCGTGGCAGTTTGACCTTCTTCTCTTGGCGAAACGTACGGCCCCTCTCGTTCTACAGGAAGGTCGATGGATTTTGCTAACGCGTGGCTGCAGAGGGCGGAGAATTCACCATCCTCGACCATATTGGACATCAACGAAAGATCAGGATCGACTCGTACCGTCCTGAGTGCATTCTCCGGTTCACGGCACAGAGAGAGAATGGCGAGCAAGCTGTCACCGATATCGAACGCGTACTAAGACGATTTACGGCCGGAACCTTCAATCTGATGGACTTCGAATCGCTTCGTCAAAAGCGCGGCTTGGATCGTTTGATGGACTTTTTCTCGCCGAAGGACTTGGAAGTCACTGCAAGATTGAGCAACGTCGTCATCGATAGCTCGTCAGAGTCCTCGGTAAGAGCGAGCATTCCGGATTAGATTGATTATCGCTGACTCTGCAGGTGGGGATCTACGGCGTGAACGGTCGCACTGTCGATTTGGCACGACGAATGCTACTCGGCATGATAAATCCTCCTAATGGCGCCGAGACCGGCATTTTGGCAGATGCTGAAGGGGATGGGTTCTTGCAATCATGCGCCACTGAAAGTGCACTCCATTACCGGCATCGAAAGAAAAATTACGGACGTTGGACCTTTCCGGTTCAAAGAGACTCCACCAAGGAAGAGAAGAGCCAAGCTGTGGATGAGGAGCCTGGGTCAGAAACCCTGGAGGATTCCACGACCACTTCGGCGGAGGCACCGCCTGATCATTCTCTAGACGATCGGAAAACAGAGTCTGGATCAGAAACACTGGAGGGTTCCACGACCACTTCGACGGAGGCACCGCCTGATCATTCTCCAGACGATGGGGAAACAGAAGCTCACGACGCGGACAGTCAGCCACAACTTGCTGAAAGGATTAACCAGTTTTTTATCGCACCGTTTGACAATTTGAGCGATGTTTCGAAAGAAGCTCACGACTCAGCCGAGAGCACAAGGCAGTCTTACTGGATGCCTTCAGCGCTGACTGAGTTCTATGCCACATTCGGCAACGTCCTTCACAAACGCCCTCCCAACAACGATTCGCTATCGCCGATTTCCCTTCCAAACATACTTGAGCACGGTGGTAATCCCAGCCGTGTCTTCCTCCATACCGTTCCTGGGTTCAGTCCTCTTCTACAACATCTCGCAACTTACACCCGGCTCAACCGTCACGCCAGCGAGCAAATGAATCCAGACGCTCTGCTTTTTCGTTTCATGCCATCTCCTTGGGATCTTGAGGACCCTTCTTCATTGGAGGATTTCCCGGAATTGGGCCTCCGAGTTCAACTCGCCAAACAGACGGGCAAAGCACGATTCCAGGGTCTCGGTCTGACGACGCGGGAGCGGATCATGGACGTCCTGCTGCCCGGGAAGCCAGTTGATGTCCGTTTCACGCAACGTGAAGTTCTTTGGACGAACAAAGTCCTAGACCGTTCTAGCGAGGTTCGGGATTATCTCAGCAAGATTAGTACCAATATCGACCATGGAGGATCCATCTGGGCTCCTCTAACGCTAACACTCCGCATTCCCGCTCGGTTTGTGAAAAACTCGGAGAAATACAGCTCTTTACCGGCGCAATACACGGACCAGGGAAAAGAAATCGTCAAGCAGTTCATCTATACTGCCGTCGAGCACCGGCAGATGTGCAAATACGACCTTCCAGACAGCAATGAACGCGTGTCTTATACCTCTGTCGAGGGAGGCAGGTTTGGTGGACGTCGCGGCGAACTGCGTGTACGCCTCAGGAAGCCTGCTCACGATTTGGAGCAGCTGCAAAGACAGGTCCCGGACCTAGTCGAAGGAGCGCTCAATGTGGCATCTATGATCGATGATGCCGTGCACGGGAAGTTGCTGTCTGAGCCGGTGCCGATCATTAAGTATGCGCGGCATGCGGCCATCAAGAGGCTCACGCCTAGGGGATTCGAGGAACCGTTCCCCGCCAACGTCAAATACGTGGATGATGAGGGTGGCAAGAATGTGGAGTCGCGTGGTGGCAAGACTAAGCAGGCTTCTTTCCGGGCGGAGAAGACTACGCAGGCTTCTTTCCGGGCGGAGGAAGCGCCATTGAAGGCGGGTGCAAATTAAGGGATACGAAACGCTACGAGGTGAACATTTCATGGAGCTATCTTTGAGGTTATCTAGGCCCCGGGCGTGTATGCACAAGAAAAGGCGCAGGGCAGGAATTGGGTACTCATGGCTACACATTCTAGAGGCTTAAAATGTACAACATGTAGATCAGTAAATAATGGCTCGCCACTTGCGCCGAGACAAAGGATTCTGGTTGGTGGTGTGAAGACTCAGAGACGGTTGCTCACTCAGGTCCGCGGTGTCCCTGCACGGTAGCACGGTGGTCGAATAATTTTTTTCTGCGCGCGCGGCCCGCCGACGTCATGGCCAATTCCAACGGCGCCCGAAAGAGTCATTCAACCGGCGGGGTGAGCCGCACAGCAACATGGGAAATTTGACGCAGCCGCCTGCCGCTGAACTGTGGTTACACGCTCTCGCCGCGGCCGCCCGCGGTGAGCGGAGCCGTGCATCTTCTGCGGTGACCAGAAGCGAGGGCGACGAGAGGGCCCGGGGCCGGCAGAGGATCCTCAGCGCGAAGGCAACACCAAGCGCCACAAAGCTTTGACTCCCGCCGCATCGCAGAGCAGCAGCGGGTCGCGGCCTCTGCACCGGCCGAGGCGCACGATTTGCGGGCGACAAGGACAAGCGACAAGCGATACAGAGCGGGCGCTGCACGTTGCCGCCGGAGCTGCAAGTCACGGTGGTTCTGGACGGCGTGTGGCAACCGGATCTGCAGTGCGGTGAAAGGCGCGGCAGCCATCTCGCGGCTAGCGGGCAAGAGACCCAATTGTGTGGCCGTCGCAGAGGCAGACTCCACGGGAGTCATACCGCGAACAGCGCATCAGACGAGCGCTCGTTGGGCCGCCGCCGCAAGGTTCCAAGGTTGCCCCGCCATCAGCTGGCAGTGCATGAGGTAGGGCACAAAAGTTTTCCCTGCTTAGTTAGCGCCCCCACCACGCCGCCCGCGCCCGATAAAAACCTTCCTGCGCCCCTCCACCACCTCTTCTTTTCCTCTTCGTCTCACACACCTCGAATCGTCGGCATTCGTATCTGTGTACGCCCGACCCCGCCATTGCCTCTCTGCCTCGACCGCTGTACTGACCCCCGCCCAGGATCTCAAACTACTTCAACTCCAAGTTCCAGACAACTCTTCCACACCGTCACCATGGGGTACGTCGCAGCCCGCCCTCGCCCGCCGGTCGCACCAGCGCCGCTCCGCTCCCGCCGACGCATACTGACGAGCGCCGCAGTAAGGAAAAGACTCACATCAACGTCGTCGTCATCGGCCACGTCGACTCTGGCAAGTCGACCACCACCGGCCGTAAGTTGTCCTCGCCCAGTGCCTACGTCATGAGGCAGCCCCGCTCACACGCATCGCAGACTTGATCTACAAGTGCGGTGGTATTGACAAGCGTACCATCGAGAAGTTCGAGAAGGTAAGAGGATTTTTCCCGCTCCCGCACTGCGTGCACAGCCCACCTTATCGCTCGGTGAGGGGCATTTTTCGTGGTGGGGTTTGGCCCGCGCTAAACCTCGTCTGAGCTCGGCAAACTGGCCGCACTTGGTTTTTTGCGACCGGCGTCTGGCCGATGCGCCCCTCACTAGCGAGCAATGCCCCGACCACTCATGTGCTCTCGTACGACCACAGGCTAACGCACGCCACAACAGGAAGCCGCCGAGCTCGGCAAGGGTTCCTTCAAGTACGCCTGGGTCCTTGACAAGCTCAAGGCCGAGCGTGAGCGTGGTATCACCATCGACATCGCCCTCTGGAAGTTCGAGACCCCGAAGTACTATGTCACCGTCATTGACGCCCCCGGTCACCGTGACTTCATCAAGAACATGATCACTGGTACCTCGCAGGCCGACTGCGCCATTCTCATCATTGCCGCCGGTACTGGTGAGTTCGAGGCTGGTATCTCCAAGGATGGCCAGACCCGTGAGCACGCCCTGCTCGCCTACACCCTGGGTGTCAAGCAGCTCATCGTCGCCATCAACAAGATGGACACCACCAAGTGGTCTGAGGAGCGTTACCAGGAGATCATCAAGGAGACCTCCAACTTCATCAAGAAGGTCGGCTACAACCCCAAGACCGTTCCCTTCGTCCCCATCTCCGGCTTCAACGGTGACAACATGATCGAGGCCTCCACCAACTGCCCCTGGTACAAGGGTTGGGAGAAGGAGACCAAGACCAAGTCCACCGGCAAGACCCTGCTCGAGGCCATTGACAGCATCGACGCTCCCGTCCGTCCCTCGGACAAGCCCCTGCGTCTGCCCCTCCAGGACGTCTACAAGATTGGCGGTATTGGCACGGTCCCCGTCGGTCGTGTCGAGACCGGTACCATCAAGGCCGGTATGGTCGTCACCTTCGCCCCCGCTGGTGTCACCACCGAGGTCAAGTCCGTCGAGATGCACCACGAGCAGCTCGTCGAGGGTGTCCCCGGTGACAACGTCGGCTTCAACGTCAAGAACGTCTCCGTCAAGGAGATCCGTCGTGGCAACGTTGCCGGTGACTCCAAGAACGACCCCCCCAAGGGCTGCGACTCCTTCAACGCCCAGGTCATCGTCCTCAACCACCCCGGTCAGGTCGGTGCTGGCTACGCTCCCGTCCTGGACTGCCACACTGCCCACATTGCTTGCAAGTTCTCTGAGCTGCTCGAGAAGATCGACCGCCGTACCGGCAAGTCGATTGAGAACAACCCCAAGTTCATCAAGTCTGGTGACGCCGCCATCGTCAAGATGATTCCCTCCAAGCCCATGTGCGTTGAGGCTTTCACCCAGTACCCCCCTCTTGGTCGTTTCGCCGTCCGTGACATGGTAAGCAACACTCCCTTCCAATATAATCAGTCGAACATTGCTAACTCCCTCACAGCGCCAGACCGTTGCCGGTTCGTACCAACCATCCACCCCTCCCCTCCCCCATGTTCTAATGCTAACAAACAACAGTCGGTGTCATCAAGTCGGTCGAGAAGTCAGACAAGGCCGGCGCCGGCAAGGTCACCAAGGCCGCCCAGAAGGCCTCCAAGAAATAAGCGATTCCTTTTTAGGTTTAGCTTATTTCTTTCCCCTCTCGAGATTAGCGTTTCGTGGAGGATTTTCGAGTGGTGCGGCTTTTCTTACTTTTCTGACGGTTTACGAATCATGGGAAGGGAGGATTGCTAGATTTACTTCTATCCTTCCAACAAAAAATAGAAGTGATGATGTTCTGACAAGTCTTGTTCCCTCTGCCGATGATGTCTTGCGTTGTGCCTTGGTGTTTCATTATTGCGCCCGCTCTTAACGCGCGACCGTCGGTCCTGCATGATCGGAAGTCGTCGCACTGTTCGCGTCCATGCGCGGATGACTAAGTTCCTCTGGTCCCACTTAGACCTCCAACATGAAACTGGCCCTGGTTTACTCCTGTTGGGACTCGCGGGTGGGTTTCGTGCAGACATGATGGTATGCAGTCGAAGCCTTCATGCAGACGCACTCAAGGATTCATTGCAAGCGCTCGTCTACGCCGCGGCTTTGTCGTCGTCGCGTCGTTATCTCGCAAAGAGGTCTATCATGCCACCGCAGAAATCTATCCTCCTTTTTCGATACTCTGTCGAAGCCATTGTCGAGATACAACTTTTCGCATTTCCCGCAGCACATTTGCGTCCGGACCACCTCTTTCAGATCCCCATCCCCACGATTATTATTATGTCGAATTAAACTACTGGCCGGTGGTTGGCACGGTGTACTGCACATACAAGCGTACTTCGTCTATCGGTATATCACCTATGTGCTAGCGGCCCGCGCGCCGAGCCCCGCTCCTCTCCCACGTACGTTACCTACCTAGCTCCCGGAACCTTTGCGGGCACACGATAATCCTTGGGGAGATCTTGCTTTCCTTCCTGGGGAAGATCTCTTCTCGGGACGACGTACCATATATGTATGTAAGCGGTTCGGCTTAAGGATGGAGATCCCGGTAACAGTTACCCGGGGTGTCGGTGATTGGTGGTGATGGTGGTTGGTATCCAGTTAAAAATAAAAGGGTAATGTGTCATTGGGATCGGGACGGGTGGCGGGATGGGGACGTCGGTTTGACGGGTTGATGTTGTTGTGGGGGTTTTTTGGTGTGGGCGAGGGGTGGGTGCTGTTGGTACCGTGATGACAGACACATCGTTTCTCTGCCTTTTTGGGTGATGGGCTTGCCTTGTAAGGCCTGCCTGTCTTTGCGAATACGCGACAAACGTGGGAAGCGTAGGCATAACGCCATCATGGCCGTGATTTTCCCCTTTTGATGAAGGACCCGGATGGGTGACGGCGTTGACGCTGATGCGGAAGTACGTACGGGGAGTGATGAATTTGCTTAAAGCAGCGCGAGAGAATCTGGATTTCCGGCCGAACTTCTTATCTCTTTGGTCGTCCAGAAACGTCATCTCTTAATTGAGGGAAATAGACGTTGTTGCCTTAAACGCGTCCCGCGTTGGCAGTGGGCGTAGACGAAAGTACTCGACGGGTTGCAGGGTAAAGGCGAGGATTAAATTACTTAGTTATAGGGCTTAGTAAAAGACGCTTATATACTATAGAAGATCGAATTAAAGTATAGCTTAGACTCTTACATACGAGTAATATAGTCGCAGCGCGCGGTAAGTATGCCACGACGCGAGGAAAGAGCGACCTTCTTAAAGTATATTACCGGTTCTATAGTAGTAAGGCAAACCAACCACTATAGTTAATAATATAATACCTTTCTAAAGAGCTTCTTAAGCATATTATCGCTATTATAATTCGTACGAATTACTAGCTTACTTGTTTCGACGAAACTCGTTTTCTTATCGCCTACTTTTTTATAAAAGTAGTTCTTCTTCTTTGCCTCCTTTTCTTCTTTATTAAAGACTTCTTATATATAGAACGTAGCTAAACGTTGTTTTACTATCGTTTCGCAATAGCCGCTTCTTCAAACATTATCACCCAATCCAACCACTACCATTAACGACGTCCCCGACGAGCTACTTGAGCAAATGACCGCTTATTTGAACATTGTGCCTGCAAGCCTACCGCGCCAGCCAACCCCGCCGCCTCGGCAAAAGAGATGGGTAACGGCTGGCCTAAGTAACAGTTACCTGGCTGACACGTCTATGGCTGTTTGCTGTGGAGTGAGCCGGACGGGGAGGGAGAGCGGCGCCGGCCGGCACTGTGGTCAGACAGGGGCGCCGCCGGGCCTGAAGCTTAAGGCCTGGCATCCCCCGAACCGATTACCATTGGCGGCCTTCCAAGACAACTGCTTGAGCAAACTTCCGCTTAGTTGAACATTGTCCCCCACTCCCCCAAAACTGACCACCACTGTGGGCGACCTTCCCGAAGAGCTCTTTCATCCCGTAGAAGACACTATACGCTACTCATGTGGGTAGTCGAATCCAATGTCCGGATAAAGGTTTGAGTTTTGATAGGCACTTCCACACCCTGGCAGCTCTCGATCCTTAGGGTGTTTCTCGGGGTGTCGATCACGATGCCCTCTGGGCCTTGGATATCCATTCCGATTAACAGCGCTCCTTGCGCATCGTCGATCAAGTGGACTTCTCTGCAGAATGTGGCTTTTACCCATGATCCTCCTTTCTTCGCCCTGAAGGAAACGAATGGAAAGGCTTTTGCCGTCGATCCGGTATGCGCGGGCCGGCGATCGAGTCTCGCCTGTGGTACAGTTTAACGTCGCGATCTCCCTGGACGGTTGCAGCTCCGTTTAATACTTTAATACGGTAGCTTTTGCGCAGTCTTGAGCTCTTGAATGGGGATCCCCAGTTCAAGGGTGGCGATTCCTGTGCCGGCTTGGCCGGTGTTTGGTACTGTGCCGGGGTCGTCGATCCTATGGTAATGTCGTGCTGTAAGCCCTTGTTCCCGTTGGGTAGAGGACATAGCCATCCTCGCGGTTCCTTCAGCGGTTTCGAGACTAAACCCTTGTTGCTGGGGTAGTTAAATCCAGTGTCTAGACGTAGATATAAACCTTAAATGCCGACAAACTTACCCCGATATTGGATTCAACGACCTACGTAGGAGAGGATTAAACGCAAACACACTCGTCTAGATTATCGGATTCTACTATCTCCGTAGGGAGAACGTGCCGAAGAGCTTCTAGAGCGCAATGCCGCCTATCTAAACATTTCCCCTTGGGAGGACCTCCTACCCCACCAGAGACATGAAAAGCCCACCGGGGAACAATACAAGCACCCCGAACCAAGTCCTGCCAGACGATCTGGTATTGTTCGGCTCGGCGGACATACTTGTCAAGCGAGGTGAAGGCGTCGGGGAATTTCAAGTCGCGACGAAACTGAACGTTAATGCGGTCGTGGGCCTGAAGGAGTTGCCCTTCGACCGTGGTAATATCCGCATCCCTGGCAAGGCGGACGCAATCTGTAATAAAACGGCTAATAGATTTACTCTTTTTAACCTTATCGACCCCGAAAGACTTATTCCGGAGCTCCCGTTAGGCCTCTACCGGGCGTTTGCGGAAACGCGCAACGAGTTCCTCGATCCAACGCTTCGCGCCGGAGCCTCCCTAGAGATGCCTACGTTGCCGAGAGGTAAGTTGGCCAACGTACCACGCTTGGGCTGATCCTTTGAGGCATCTCTGTAGGTTACGTCGAACTTCCTCGCCCGACGTGGCGAAGAGCTCGCTTTCGACGGCCTCGACGAACTGCCGGACGTTTGCCATTTACATCCCCTGACTTTGGCCAACGAGCACAGCAACAGCTCAGCAGCGAGCACTAGCTTTTCATAGATTCGACTTTACCAATCCATCAAGGAGACGTATCATTGCAGTTCCATCCAACGCGAAAGGAGTGGCCGTTGCAGACAACAGCCCAATGCATAAGGCTGGTTCATGATTAAGATGCTATACTATACACGCTCAGATTTTCTTCGTCTTTATATATACACAACATGGCTGCAAAAACGGGGGTATCTCAATATATACAGCGTCCCCTTGTCCGCGATCCGGAAGGACGAAAAATCACCGTACCCTCCGCAAAAATCCTCTGCCAGACGGCGCGCCGCCCGAGGTAAGACGCAACCATCTTCGGGTACATCGCATCCCCCCTCCCCCCCCCCCCCCCCCTCTCTCTATCCCTCTCCCTCCTCGCCCAAAAGCCACAAACCCCCCACGTCACCTCACCTCACCTTCCCCCCTTCTTCCGCCCCCCCTCCCCCCCAAACACCTCATCCCCCGGCAACTCCGCCACCACCCCACCCCCGCCCGGCGCCTCGACGAACCCGCGCTCCGCATCCAACTCGTTCATCAACCGATGCGCCTCCAACTCCTGCACCATGGCGCTCTCCGGCAGTTCCTGCGGTCCCTCCATCTCCTTCTCCTCGTCTCCCCCTCCTTCTTTTCCTTCTCTCTCTCGTCGATCGCGGTCCGCCGCCAACGGCGATGTCGCGCGCTGCCGCCTCAACCGCCGCAGCAGCACGACCAGCGCCGCCCCGCACGCGATCCCGAAGACCCCCCCGACGACGCCGACGCCGAGGCCGATTTTGGCGCCGTTGGTTAAGGGGCCGATGGATGAGGATGTGCTGCTGCTGCTGCTGCTACTACTACTACTGCTGCTGCTGCTGCCTCCGTCCGTTGACGTCGACGACGAGGAAGTATCGCGGTTCGTGACTGCAGCCGCGCTGACGGTGGTGTCGCCCGAGGCGTCGGTGCAGGCGAGGCCGCCCTCGACGACGGTGCCGTTGGCGGCGATGGCGCGTTTGAGGGCGGCGCAGTCGAAGGATGTGGCGGTGGTGGTCAGGTTGACGGACCCGCGGAGGGTGCGGAGGGTGGGAAAGGTGATGCTGTGTGTGGGTTTTTCCCCCCGGGGGGAGGGCTTGTCAGTGGTTGCCACCCCGCGGTCTTGGTTCGATGTTTTCTTGAGTGGGGCATCCGCGTGTGTGTGTGTGTGTGGCTCTGGCTTACCTGGTGAAGGTCCCGTCCAGGTATACGTCTCCTCCTATCGTCTGCAGGCTGGCGAACGCGAGCGATGTCAGGTTGGGGTTGTGGCTGATGTTCACGCTCCCGCCGACGGCGGCCAGGGCGGGGAACGAGAGATTGCTCAGGGATTCGCTGTCGACCACGGTCAGAGTCGAGCCGATTTCCTCCAGGCTGCCGGCGGAGAAGGTCGCTCCTTCGGCGCCGGCGACGAACAGGTCGCCGGTGATGTTCGTCAACGAGGGGATGGAGACGCTGGTCGCGTTGCGGAAAGCCATGTCGGCGGCGGTGGCCAGGACCGGCAGGGAGATTTCGTTGTTGGCGTTGAACCCGTTGCTTTCGAACGAGATGGACGTGTCGACGGTGTCGAGGTGAGGGATGGTGATGTTCTCCATGTACTTGTTGTTGCCGACGTACAGCGTGCCCACCGTCTTCAGGTTGCTGAGGCCGAGGCCCTCGAACGAGCCGAGGGAGGTGTCCTGGATGTTGACGCTCGTGGCCCGGCTGATGGGCGTCGAGAAGCTGAGGTTGCCGAGGGAGGGCAGGGCGGACCATTCGATGACGTCGACCGAGGTCAGCAGCGGGAAGTCCATCGAGCTCAAGGCGGTCAGCTCCCGGAGGTAGAAGTTGTCGACATGTCTCAGCGCGTTCCCGGACAGGTTGTGGAGCTCCGTGGCGCCGTCCGCGGTCAGGTTTCCGTTGATCACTTCCAGCCCGTCGAGGGCGACGTTCTTCGCCGCGTCCGTCGCGATGGCCACCGTGCCCGAGTACGTCGTGCACGCCGCCAACGCGCTCGCCTCTTCCGAGCTGCCGATGGTGGTTGTGCCGGTGCATGCTGTGCTCGAGAAGTCAGTCGAGACGGTCTCGGGCCGGGGCTTCGAGACACTTGCCTGCCGACACAAGGCGCGCCCACACGATGAGGAGCCAGAACAACATGTTGCGTTGGTTGTAGGGTTGGGGGAGGGAGTGCGCGGTGTGAAGGATTCTCTCCCTCTTTCAATTGACCCCTTCGTTTGCTTGCCTTTACCGCTGGTGTGGGGCTCCGCTGTGCCGCTGGATGATCTTTTGGGGGCTGAAAGACGCCCCATTTCTGTGGGGCGCCTTGACAATGGATGCATCTCTTCTTTTGTGGGGCTAACCCTCTCGCGACCAATCCTTGCGATGAACGTTGCCGCCTATATCATAGCCGAGTCAAGAAATCCTCGTTTGCAGGGATCGACGGGTTTGTAGCAGAGCAGACTAAACCCTGTAGATATGTATCCAGATTGATCCTGCGTGGTTCATATATTAGCTTCAGCTGCCTATAGATATGCAATTGTCAGCATTTTGAAGTCGTGTTCAGTTGTTAAAGCATCTTCGTCTCTAAAGGGTTAAGTGCGGCGCCTATAGTGTTAGTGTTGACCGGGATCATGGTTTTAGTGTCTACGCCCTGGCCCCGGGCCCGACCTCAGTCTGTCGAAGAAGAGAAGGAGCGGAGACTCGAGAGAGAGACGACAGACCTTGACATACCTCCCAGACCCTGCAAGACACGGTACTGCTCCCGACTAGGGCTCCCGCAGTGTGTCTTTGTTAGCTCCCCATGTTAGAATCCCTTACAGGTGGAAACAAGGTCCTTGTTTCAGCCCAAGGGCTTCTTTAAACGGCGTCATAATATTGATAGACCTATTTTCACAACTAAGCCTCTAACACGTACAAGTCCACACGAGCAAGGAGATATGATCGATGCTTCAAACTTCTCGTAGGAAAAGCATTTACACGGCCGTGTAGCCAGGGAAGTTGAAAGAAGGGAGAGAGAAGAACGTCAATGCGGGTTCCAAACATAAGCCTTCGTCATGCCGTATCTGATGTAATGACTATTTCCACCCCTGTCTATCCGACTACTCCTATCCGTTTACCATCAATTCTTTCCCCCAGCCGCTTCAGCAAGCGCATCCCTGGTTGGGGCCCTGGGCATCCCGCGCGTTGGTGAGGTTCACCCGCGCATCGTCTCCCCTGTTTAAGCTGGTCTGGCCGCCGACGCCACGCGGGCCCTTCAGGCTCGTTTCCGGGATGGCGTTGGCGATGGCGGTGAAGACCTCGGCCACGTTCTGGCCCGTCTTTGCCGACGTCTCGAAGAAGAGCAGGCTCTCCTCGTCGGCGTAGGCCTTGGCCATCTTGGTCGCCACCTTGCGCGCATCGCTGTCGTTGTCGTCGTCCTCCGCCGCGGCCGGGGCGGCGGGGGCTTCGGCAGCACCTTCGCCATCAGCCTCGCCCTCGGCGGCGCCCTCCGCACCAGCACCTTCGGCAGAATCGGCCGGGGTCTCCGCGGCGGTGGGGGAAGCAATCTCCTCCGCATCCGCATCCCCGCTGTCGGCCTCGACCAAATCCGCCTTGTTTCCAACGAGGGCAATGACGATTCCGGGGCTGGCCTGGCGCTGGAGCTCGGCAACCCAGTGCTGGGCCTTGGTCAAGCTGGAGGCTTTGGTGATGTCGTAGACGACGAGGGCGGCTTGGGCGTTACGGTAGTACATGGGGGCCAGGCTGGCGAAGCGTTCCTGGCCGGCGGTATCCCAGATCTCGAACTTGATGGTGCGGGTGGGGAGGTTGCATTTTTGGGTCAAGAAGGCGGCTGTACGGGGTCACGTCAGTCTATCTGGGGGGCAGAGCAACGGGGCGGCGGAGTGCGGGCGGACCTCCTATGGTGGGTTCCTTGTTCTCTTGGAAGTCATTGTTGACGAAGCGCATGACCAGCGACGACTGCACGCGAGGTGGGCGTCAGCATGTGGAATAATCGGCAGCGGATGGCGTTATCACGGTGGTTGCAGGAGGCGTACTTTTCCGACGGCAGCCTCGCCAAGCAGAACCAGCTTCACGCTGCTGCTGGGCTTGGGCGCCGCAGCTGCTCCTGAGTCGGCCATGGCGGTTGATGCCGTGCGCGGAGTGTAGGATAGAGCGGGCTCGACTGGCTGGATGGAGTTGGCGGAGACAGGTGCGGTTGCGCGCTGAGCACAGGCGGTGAACGGGGAACGCGTGGGTAACGCGCTCGGATCAGCTTCACCGGTGTGGACGACGTGTAGGCGAGCCGACGCGCGCGGGAAGGCAAGAGTTGGGCTGCTGGAGGGAGGCCTGGATAGCCGTCTGCGGCGGCGCTGAGGCCCTGGGCAATGACGCCTCCGGATTCGTGGAGTGTTGGGGTCACGTGCGTGGTTAGGTAAGCTGCTGATTATCTTATCTGACCTGAGCAAGGTCGTGGCCGCTGCCAAGGCGACGCTGACGAGAGCACCAGCACAGCCGCGAGTGGCGGAGTGCGCATAACTGTCGTCTCCGCGCTGGGCACTCGTCATTGCACCTGAAGAAGACGAGCGCGGAGTTATCCCGCAGCCTTGTCCCCACTGGCAAGACACCGGAATCGCGATCCACAATGCGCATTCCGCAGCTACAATATTTGTGCATGTCGGCCCTGCACGTCTTGTTTCGGATGCGGCGAGAGTGGCACGACTCGCTCAGGTCTAGCCCGCGCCGCCACACGCCAGCCCAACAGACGGCTAGCCGCAAGTAACAGCACGGAGGGCAGCAACGGGCGGGTGCGCATCTTATTTTCCGCGAGTGCAATACAAACACCGAGGATCTCGATTCGATCGCGGCGCTTGCTTTTTCGGGTGTCTCAGCGGCGTGTCGCAGAAGTGGCCAGCAGCCGAGCACTGGGGTTTCCCGGCTCCGCAGGGCCCGCCAGCGGCGCAAAAGAGTCTAGGCTGCTGCTCCAGGCGCGCCTCATGATGATGCCACGGACCCGTCTCCTCGCAAAAATGTGGGGAGCAGCGCGACAGTCGACAGGTACACGTATCGCGAGCGCCGGCGGGTGCCAATCGCAGCGCGCACGGCGGCTCGTACCTGCGCCGCAGCCAGCGACGGGCCGCTGCTGGGCGGCGCGCGCTGCGTTGGCAGCCGGTGCTGAGCGCTTTTTCGCCCTCGAAACTTTTTTTGGCGGGGGCCGAGTGCCTGGCAGCAGCGGGAATGCCGACTCTCTTTCGTCATTACCCCACAGCACGCCGCCGAGTGGCTGGGCTAGCAAGCACATGACAGGCGCAGCAGACCGGCGACAGCACACCAGACAACTTTGGTTGTCACAGCTGTGGCTTGCCCGTCGCTGCGGCGAGCACAGGGCACCGGTTCAGCGACGGGCGATCCGCGCCGCCGTTGCTGGCGCTGCGGACGATCGCGCTGCTGAAGACCGCTCTGGCTGGCGGTGCCTCCACCATGCGAGCAGCCGAAGCGAGCAGCCAATGCAACCTGGACGGGCGGGCGCGGCGGCAGAGGGGGAGCGCGAGACGCTGATCTCGGCCCCGTGGATCACCCAGTGCGGAGGAGGCCAAGCCCGAAGCAGCCAGCCAGAACACCGCGCCGCCCAGTAGCGGCTGATGGCCACCGGGGCTCAGGAACGCGCGGCCGCGAGCGTAAGGGTCTCGTGCAAAACGACGAAGGCACGGCAGCTTCAGAGCATCAGCGGAGCAACAGTGCAACGCCCCCATTCCTGGCCCTCGGGCAGCTCGGGCGCGCGGGCGGCCAGAGCGCGTCCGCCCGCTATCGACCGCAGGCCCCGAATAGCAGCACGCTATCCCCTCGTTGCGCCATGGGGCATCAGCCGCCAGTGGCCGCAGTACCTATCGCTGCCTTGGTCACGTTCGGCGGGCCCTGCCTGGCGCCATACGCCCGTCCAGCTGATTTGACTGATTACCTGACGCGCCCGCCCGGCCCAGCGCCCTGCCGTCCAGCGACTTTTTTTGTGTCTGCCATCGCCTGTCTCACGCCTGCATTGTAATCGCACCCCGGCCGCGTTAGCCTGCCTCGCAAGTCGCACCGTCAGCACTGTGTGCGGGGGCGCTTTCATTGTAGTGCATCTCCATAATTTTTGGCCCGCCCGCTCAGCTTCCTTTCAAGGTCCGCTTGCACGGACGACACGCTCCTAATCGCACGCCTCCTGGGCCATCGACGCAACAATTGTTTCGACTCTCTCCCGCCCTCCTCGCATTCCTCCTGCCCCAGTGCTCCCTCCAAACAACCTCTGCCATCCAATTTCACCCCCTCCCGCCGGCGACATCGGACCCGAAGCCATGACGGCCACCAGGGTACGTCTCCTGATCGGCCCCCGCTCCCGGCGAGATAGCACCGCTGACTTGCCCCGACCTCAGGAAATATCGCGGCCCTCCAACCGCTCGTCTGTCGGCGCCGTCGCCTCCAGCCTGCCCTCGCGGCACTCGCACTCGCACACGCACTCGCGCGGCAACTCCAGCTCCCTGTCCAGCTCGCTCAACCCCGCCCATCGCGTCTCGCGCCGGAAAAGCGTCTCGACCACCGCCGCCAGCAATGCCGCCGCCACCGGCGACAGCAGCGCCGCCGTCCCCCGCCGCACCTCCAAAGCCCACTTCGCGCCGCGCGGGCCCCAGGCCCTGACCGGCTACCCGTCGATGCCGAGCAGCCTGCCGAACAATGGTTCGGGCTTCCAGGGCCCGGGCAGCTACGGCCGGGGGTCCGCCGTGGTGACGGACGGCCCGCCGCTGGCCTCGATCCCCGACGCGGAGAAGGGCGGCAGCAACAAGTCGCGGATACGGCGCGCGAGCGAGGGCTCGCGCGTGTCCAAGGAGGGCGGCAAGCGAGCAAGTGGTAGCGAACTTCGATGTGAAAAATGTGGGAAAGGGTACAAGCACAGCAGCTGTCTCACAAAGCACCTGTCAGTATCCCCTGGTCGCCGAGCCCGCATACCTTCACACGCCGGAGTTCGAATGCCCTTCCAGCTCGCCCCTGGCGTGACAACACTCGTGATGAGAGCGCAATAATGTTGACCTTTCTGTGCAGATGGGAACACACTCCCGAATGGGCAATCACCTCGAAGCTACTCATTTCGAAACACCAACAGGTTCAACTACTTGAGGCCGCCTCCGTGCTGGTCAACATGAACCAAGAGGCCGCCGCCGCCGAAGCCGCAAAGGCCGCCGAGAGCGACCACTCGTCGCCCTCGCCCGCCGGCTCCGGCTCGTCAGACTACCGTGACGACGGCATGAGCTCCGCCGAGACAACACCTCCACCCCACGACGACGCTCCCATCATCGGCTCCTACACCGGCGGCCGTTTCCCCAACAAGCGCTTCTCCAGCAACAGCAGCGCCTACTCGCAATCCTACCAGTCCAACCAATCCGTCTTCTCAGAAAGCATCCCCACCAACGGCTCCTCCTCTCTGAACTTCTACAGGCAGCAGAGCTACGACGGCGGCCGCCCCACCACCTCGGGCACCTCGGCCACCGCGTACGAGGACGAGGACCAGGCCGACCTGGCCGCCGCCGTCGGCCTCCTGAGCTGCAGCTACGGCACCCCCCACAGCAAGCCCGTCATGCTGCCCCCGGACGTGCCGCCCGTCCCGCCGCTGCCGGCCCGCTTCGTCAACAACAGCAGCAGCAGCGTCGATTCCCCCTCCTCCCGCCACCCGGCGGGCTGCACCACCATCGCGACACCGCCGGGCCAACACGAATACGCCGCGTCGATGCGGTCGTCGTACACATCATCGCGCCACGGCAACAACGTCGACGAGGACGTGGACATGGAGGACGACGACGATTATTACGAGAGGCAGCAGCGTTCGCGGGGTCGTAGCGACGAGGATGACGAAGGCATGTTTGGCCGGATGGAGGAATAAATAATTCCTGTGTGTGTGTGCGTGTGTGTGCGCGTGGGCGGGGACGGGGGTCTGGGGGGCGGGATTCTTTTTTCTTCTTTCCCACAACAAACCTACCCTTTGGAACGGATCGGCGATCTCAATCCGCACGCATCTCCTCCCCCTCCACCCACCCGATCCTGCTGCTTGCTGGTTGCTGGCCGCACACCAAATTTTTGTTTTATCGTTCTCCCTCTTTGAAATAAAAGAAACCAAAAAATTATTTCATCCAACCAACCAACCACATACCAACCGAAACCAAACCTCAGATGAATCAATCCAACCGTCCACGACTCTGTCTGTCTGTCTCTTTCGAATTTTGAATTTTTTTTTTCTCTTTCTTTTTAACTTTTGGTGTTTTCATCCGTCCGTCACACACAAATGAACGAACGAAACTGGTTTTTTTTTTTCTCTTCTTCTTTCCCCCTTTCCTTTTAAACTTTCCTCTGCGCGACGACATTCATCCATCAATCAATCACCCACAACCAATGCGGCCCCGACTCGTCAGCACCGAAGAGATGGCTCTTTTGCTTTTTGCCTTTTTTTTTTTTTTGGCGTTTCCTCTCCTCTCCTCCTTTCTCGCTCGCCCTATTTTCCCCCCTCCCCCTCCCCGTCCGTCGCATTCTTCCGATTCGTCGCCTCGTTGTTGTTGTTGTTGGTTTTTTTAAGATTGCGGGTGTGCGCGTCTGTGCCTGTTGGATCCAGTTCGGTCCGGGCGGGGCAGGGGCAGGGGCAGCCAGCAATCCTTTTTCAATGAAACAAACAACGTGGCGGCGGCGGCTGGGGCGACGGGCGGCGGGCGACCGGCTTGGTTTGGTCCTTGTCGGCATCGGATGGGAAGATTGCGGGAGTGGGTGAGTGAGCGAGTGAGTTGGGAGAGAGAGAGACGTCGTCGAAGAGGCAAGGCAAGGCAATCGTGGCTTTCGAGGTTAAAGTTGGAGGGCGGGGTTCCGCATTGGTGTGTGTGATTTCTTTTTTCTTCTTTTTCTTTTTCCGTTTGGGAGGTGGGTGGAGGGTTTTCTGGGCTCCCTTGTTCTTCCGCGTACATCGATCGGTGTGAGGTCGTTGGAAGGGAGGGAGGGAGGGAGGAAGGAAGGAAGAAAGGATTGGTTCCGTCGTCCATCTGTTCTTCTTTTCGCGTTCGTTGCGGATGGAGATGGTGGTGGCGGTGGTGGAGATGTGATGGAAAAGTTCCTCGTGGGGGTAGTGTGTGTGTGTGTGGTGTAGCATTTGTAGCGAGCTGTCGTTGCTGTCCTGTTCTGTTCTGTTCCTGTCTTGCCTCATGAGTGAGCGTGAGTGTGTCATACATACCTTTTGTGTGACGTGAGAAGTAGCATTCTGTCGTTTTTTCTTCTCTTCTTCTCCGCCTGAAGTCTCTTTCTTGGGCAGGTTTCGTAGGAGATGGGGATGCGGACATGAACATGAAGATGAGCAAAACACATTTCAAGACCAGTTTCCTGTTCCTTCTTTTTTTCCCCTCTCCCTCCCCTTTCCTCCCTCCCCTCTCCACCCGTTCAGGGTGTGAAATGGGAAGGAGGTACTGTCGTTTGCGATGTGAATGCTGTCATCCTGCACGTTTTCCTTTCTTTCCCACCATCACGTGAAACCATCCAGGGTGTTTTTTTTCGTCTTCTTCCTTTTCTTCCCTTTTCCCCTCTCTTTCATCACTAACCTACCTTTCTTGCATCTGAATGAACCCTGCGTGCAACGTGCATGACTGGTGTCCTTCACCGGTTCGTCTCTCCGTTGCTGTTGGAGAGACGCAAGTCTGACGTCTACCGATTGCTTTCCTGCTTCGTTCGTCTTTCTCTACTCATTTGCATGATGGATCCAGGTGGGATGGACGGAGCAAGAAGGAAGGGGTGCGTGGGGGGATGGATAGCATGGAAACGGGTGGGAAGGAGAGGGACGTAGGAGATTTGAAGGAGAGAAAGAGGACATGAAAGCAGAGAGCGAGGCGGGAGGTGGGGGACAAAAGCGTTGGAACTGGAAAATGTTTGAGGGTGTTTTGGATATATTTGTTCGCGCACATGCTCATTTCGGCATGCCGTACAGCCAAGGCCCAATGGAAGAACAACTGCGAGGATTGCCGTTGTCATTGGAGAACATTGTGTCCAAGTGAGGCCCGTACTGGGCAATCTTTGGTTGAGTGTTGCGTGGCGGAAAGAGAGGGGAAAGAGAGTAGGAAGCAATTGGACGAGAGTGAAGGCCGAAGGGCCGAAGGGTGACGGAGAGGCACGTAAGAGGGGGCGAATGAAGGATTCTGCGAGAAGTATAACGTGGGTGTGGCAAGGGAAGGCGTCCGGGGCGGTGAGTATGCGAAGGTCAGGTGATGTGTTCCGGTTGGGTTGGTTGGATGGATTCAACGGGCGAGGCAAGTCCAGACGGTTCAGGATGTATTGGGAGTCTGGGGCACGCGAGACGGCAAGACGTGGGAGGCCATGCGTCGGAAATGGCTCCGAGGGAAGGCTGCGATTGGATATGCCTCGTCGATATCTGTTGTAAATTGATAAAAGGGAATCCGTAGTGGAAGGAAGGTCGCGGTGCATGAGAGACGGGCCAAGGAAACGGTGTCGTCACATTGGGGCAAGGGTCGAGGTGGAAGACGAAGCAGAAGAATGGGAAAGGGAGGAAAGGGAAGCAGAGGGACTTGGGGCGGGCAAGGTGGTACCTAAGTAGGATGTGGAGAGCAGGCAGGCAGGACGGGCGGCAAAGGTCCGAAAGTGTGATGGTCGGGCCGGGGAGAGGGCGGGCAGCAGCCTCTGCATGGCATGCTTGCTTGCTTGCTGCCAGCAGCCCCAGTAGTCGTCGGTAAGTGCTGCCTTGCGCACCACGATTCCGCCCGGCCGGGCCGTTTACTGGAATGGGCAATGAATCGGCCCTTACCTGGGGTAGTACCGGCCATGGTGAAGCTTGGAATCTTTGCTGCTTCTCCCTCCAGTGGTGGGATCCTTTTGCTTTTGGTGGTACGCTTCTTTTTCAGGGCCAATGCGACGGCCCTCAACGTCTGCGAGCTCCGAAGGGGCAGCAGAAACGAGAGTGTCGATGGGCCATGGACGCGCAGGCGCATAAGTGATGGGTCCCCTGATTCGGGTAGGTGATGAACAAGGTCTCTGGCCAAGCAATGCGATTCGCTGGCGGCGGAGAGAGCAGCGCCTCCGACATCATCGTCGGCAGCTCGCTTCAAGACACAGTGATGTTGCGGCACACGGTAACACGGCTGACGACGATAAGATCGACAGGAGTGCAGTTGCGCCGCCATTGAGCACGCCGTCAGCATCGCATTGCACGCCGCTCGCATTGTGCGGTTACACGGCGACTGTGCCTGCACTCATCAGGACGCGAACTGGCGATGGCCGTTGGCCGGGGGCGCTGGGGGGGCATCGTGTTGCCAATCTTGGGCAATCAGTCGGGCGGGACGACGTCATCGGCACTCGGAGCAGCCATCACCCATCGCCTGGCGGCTGAAAGAGCTGCTGTGCGGTGGTGCGCGATTTTCTTGAGCATGCAGCGCTCCTGGCCGGTTGGTTGTGTGAAGCTGATGAAAGCTTTGGCGAGGTCGGTTGCGGTGTGGGGACTTGGGCTGCTGCCCGGTTGGCAACGGCGATCTCAGGATCTCTGTCCGCCTTCCCCACTCTTCGCACCTCGACACCTCTCGTCACTTTCATCATCCTCATTTACACTCCCCCTTCCCGCCGATGATCCACGCCTTTCCGAGCTAGCCCGCCCGAATTCCATCCCAGCCCTCGCGTGCACAACCGCCCTCGCCGTTGGACCAACCCTCCAAGCCCTCTCTGCCTCCCCGCCGCCCACGCCCTAAACGCAATCGCGAAGCACGAGCCGCACGCGGTGCGACATCCCAAGGGAAAAAGAGAACCACGACCGGAGGCCAGCCAGCCACCAAATCCATCATGTCGTCCGCGCAACGCCGTGTCTGGCGATCAAGACACCATCACCGATCGCTTCTCCGCCCGCCTGCGCATTTCGTTTCGCCTGCCGAACGAAGCTGGTCGTGGTGGGGGATCGGCGCCCTTCGTCTGTTGCCCTGGCCCCCCGTCTCCCCGGTTACGCCACGGGTCTCTCACGATCGCGAGATGGTGTCTTACTTGCGCCGACGGGATTGTTGATGGGCAGCAAGCTCATCAGATGGCCGCGTGACCGGACAAGTTTTTGCCATTGCTGAAATCTTGGAACAGGTGGGTTGTGCCAGATGTGGGGCCGAGATGGATATCGAGGGGCTGGGCGGAGAATCTTCTGGCCATTGGCATTGGCATTTGATTCGGCGCCCTTGGTCCTGCACTCTCCATGGCGGAATATCTGGTGTGAGTTGTGGTCGCTACCTGAGGCTGGAAAGGTAAGCCTTGTCTCATTTCTTCAGCCGCATTTTCGCGCTTCTTTGGAGATGAGAGAGAGCCTGCGTCGAACACGCGAGGTGAAAGAGCTGGGGCTGCTTCTCTATTCCCCAATTGGTGTTCAATCGACCCGATGAGATGATCTGAGGAATTCGTCATAATCTTCTCGCGGATTCGAGAGCAAGACCAAGCGGAACGGACATGTTCCTCCCTTTCCCGGACGCACCAGAGCCGTTTCATCCAGAGGAGTGATCTTCAATCAGCTGGATGGTCAGCCTGATCGGCGGCTCGCGTCATCATCCGTGCCGACGTGTGGCACCGCCTATGGGCCAGTGATACCGACGGGCAACAAAGATGCTCGTCAGGGTTCATCGCCATCCAAGCTCGACCTCTCATCAAGACTTGACAGTACATATGTACGAGCGGGGCGCCGTTGGACTGCTGGCATGAATAGCTATTAGTTGTGGAGACGTGCTCATCTCGCATGCGCAGGGAGAACATCTGTCCGCCGACCGATTGGCTCCTGCGCCGTGGCCTCTGTTGCAGACCGTATCTTTGGCCCTGCAGCAGCTTCTTCATCTAGACAAGCGCTTGCACTGCTGGTTGGTCCTCGGTGCTTTCTCATGCTAATCCCAGGTTCCTGTCGGCGATGTCGCTAAATCGCCTTTTGCTGCCGTGGGCAGTGCAACATCCTGGGTGTCTTCGAAGGTCTGCTCCGGATGGCAGCACGACAGGCCACAGCAGACTTGAGCTTTCTAAGCCCACCGAGGTTGATACGCTCTTCCTACGCGGGCAGTTGAATCCAAGATCCGGATGTAGATGTGCGCATCAGCACGAGGACTTCGCCAAGGCGCAGGCGACCACACTCAAGGCGAAGAAGGACGTAAAGAAGAACGCTATTGAGTCGAAATTCTGGATCCTTCCGAACGGCCGCGACAAAAAGAGCATTACCTTTACCGATGACTGCCTCGGGACCAAGGCAGCCAACTAGGCACACGGGGCGCAGGCGTAGGCGCAGGGGGCGCAGGCGCAGGCGGGTCGAAAACTGGGATCATCTTCTTCAGCTCTGCACCGAGAGCGTTCATGTCTTTGGCCGCGATGATTTTGAGCTGAGCGCCGGGTGGAATATTCCTCGGCCGGAACGTGATGCCAGATTTGTAGGGGCCCTTAATGTGGCCGAGGCCGGTGTTGCCGAGCAAAATTTGCGAACTCTTACACTTCTTCTTCCAATTCACGAGGTCTCGACCAGGTGCGACATCCCGAATCTCTCTAGTGTCGAGAGTGGTCACGCCGACTTCCTTGAGTTCATCTTCGGGTGCGTAGTGCTCAGTGTCGATGGACACCAAGACCACATCACCCATGAATGCGTGCGGCGGAGGCGTGGCAGAGTCAAAGTCGTGGCCGGCGCAGGCCTCGTTCACGTTCTGGGCCAGGAAGACATGCAACGTGTACAAGCTGTCCCAGCAGGCGTTGTGATGGTCAGGCAGATCTGGGTTCTTCTCGTTACGCAGCGTACCCACCCCAGCAAACTCTGCTCGACCCGGACCGGATCGCACCCCGAGCCCATCTTGCCCGCAACGACCTGTCTCCACGCAACAGAAAGTTGCTGCAAGACTATATGCAGTCTAACCTGAATAACTTCGGCAAGGACAAGCGCTCACCTACCCATCCGGACAGCACCGATGCCGATTCTAAGAAATACTTCGACCGGATCTTGAACGCCTCTACTACCCCATCCACCAAAGCCTTAGAGAAGATGCAGGCACACAGCGACATCGCACCCACATCTACATCCGGATCTTGGATTCAACTACATATAGAAATGTGTTGTGACATCCCATTGAGGAGTCAAGGACAACACGGTCACGGACATTTGACTACGTCAGATCGATCTCTTAAGTTCACACTAACACTCTTGTGCCTACACGGGCAGTTGAATCCAATATCCGGATGTAGATGTGCGCATTCAAACTCCACATCTATGTCCGGATCTTGGATTCAACTGCCCGTGCAGAAATATGTTATGACATCTCATTGAGGGAGTTAAAGACAGCACGGTCACGGATATTTTATCCCTATATTAATTGACTACGCCAGATCGATTTCTTAATTAAGCTAGTACTCTTATCCTTGCACTGGTGTCATAGTGCAGTTGGTATGGTATAAACACAGCGAGATCGAGATTCTCTCTGCTGGAATATCCGAATCGGGACTGCCAAAAGGGTATCGAGGCCTTCACGTCGACCCTGCGCTCTATCCGCTATCACCGGCTTCCTCGTTGGCACTTAAAGTCCGGATCCGGACGCGAGTATCTGCCTTCCCACCGCCCATCTACGTCAGTACTGGTGCTTCAACTCCCTACGTTCCAGTCGCGGGAGAGGCAATGAGTTACTACCCTGGACTTTCCGGGGAGCCCGGAGGATGTAGGCCTTAGCAGCGTCGGGGCCCATCCTGTTGTAGCCGTGGACGTTGAAGGACTGGCCGAAGAAGGGATGGTTCTTGGTAGTAACCACAGCGCTTCGCCTCTTCAGCGTCCATGACCACCCATATAGAAGTAATGCAGGACCTCGTTTCCGGCCCGGAGTATTTCTGCCTACTATCACGCCTCCGGCGCATTTACTATCGGTGACGGTGGCATCCCCAGCCACTTCCTCGACTGCCTGCTTCACTAAAGTCGAAGGAATAGATCTATCTTAAACGGGATTATCGTTAGGTGCGGATCTCGACTTCGTAAGGCCGGCTTTATCTAGAGGGCCCGACGAAACTAGAGTCTTCGGTTGCTTCAGTTTCTTCGATATCCTCGTCGAAGATGCCTTAGAGCTGTTGACTCGCTTCTTCGTTGAAGGAGCCGGAATAAGAAGTCGACGTCGTGGAGACTAAGGGGGGTTCGGAAGCACTTCTGGTGCTGGTGAAGTGTCCGCGTTTGAGGGCTAAGCGGTCGATCTTGGCTTTGTCAAGCCGGCCTTCTTCCGTGCACGGTAAGCAGCTTGCGCAGCTGCGCTCTTTGCTTTCCTGTCCGTCTGCTCCTCGGGTGTCTCAGTAGCAAGTCGGTCTGGCATCACGCTCTTCTTCCGTCTCCTTCTCGTTTGCGGTAACCCGCCTGTTGTTCTGCTTGGTGGGCCCGCCTGGCATCACGCTCTTCTTCCGTCTCCTTCTCGTTTGCGGTAACCCGCCTGTTGTTCTGCTTGGTGGGCCCGCCTGGCATCACGCTCTTCTTCCGTCTCCTTCGCCGCGCGCGCAGCCTTCCAGGCTCCTATGGTCTTTGAAGTACTCCTTATCCCCTTCGCGTCTCTCGGCAGTCTTAAGGGCTCTTGGAGTTCTTGGCTTGGGCTCCATCAGTCCCTTCTCGACCAGTCTCGCGGTCTCGTTGGCGGTAACCCGCCTGTTGGGCTGCTTGATTGGCGCTCTGAGATGGAATTGGACGGAGCACAGGAACTTATGCAAGACTACGACAATGCGCACCCGGGTCACTACGAGAAGAGGGCGCCGACGCGCTTGACTCTCACGACCTACCGTCCAGGTCCTCCCGATTACTGTACCAGCTTCTCCGTCGGTCTCACTTCCGGTAACTGCCCCGCGCCTGCACCCCAGGACCCCCAGGGTCCAAGCGCCCCGAAGATATAAATACCCTCCCACCCACCTTTCCAACCTTTCTTCTACAACCTCGTACTTCCTCTGCTTAGCCTCGGTGGTGTCGCTAGGGGTGATCAAGGCGTCGGTGCCGGAGTTGTTGTCCTCGAGACGGTACTCAATGAGCCAGTGAAGCAGGAACGGGAGGAGGAGCCGGACGATCTCTTCGGGACAGATCTTGTACTTTAGCAGGTGCGGCCAGGTTTTCTGATGGACATGGAAAGAGTTGACATGCCGTTGTTGGCAGGAGCGATCGACAGGGGGGGGGGGGGGGGGGGTATTCCAAGAGGGACAGGGAGGACGCCGGTTTATCCTTAGAACCTATCCGGGAAGAAACGAAGAAGCCCAGGAGGTAGAAGAAGAGAGGTCTAAGCGTTACCCGCCTGTTCAGATCATTGGGCTCGACAGCGAACACCAAAGCGCTTATTGAGAGGTTCCTCTCTCATCTCAATGATAAGGTGGCTTGTCGTGTGGCGATGGGACAGTATCGAGCGGAGTGCCGTGCGGGTAAGCCAGTCAGTTTCGACATGGCGGCTCAGATTGCCCGGGACTCGCACATCGACCTACATGACGGAGTCGCAGCTGCAGGCCTCATGAAGTCCAGAGCACAGAAGGATAAGGAAGAACGAGAGCGAACTGCTCGAGCCGAGACTCAGGCACAGCTGGGAGTTGTAATGCAGGAATTTTTCCGAGGAATGGAAGGTGCTCCGGACTGTCTCATGGTGCAGCAGTTCCTCAACAAGCACATCGTTGAAGCTGACGGCATCACCTACGGTCATCTACTCGACTACTCGTAGAAGCTCTCGACGGACATGAGCCGAGCACTGGTGAGGTTGGGTATATATAAGGGCATTGAGGCTGCCTTGGGCTTTGAATTGGCATACGTTGGGATGCGGTGAACAATCAGATCCATTGGGGGGACTTGTCGAATAGAGTAACGGAACAAATCCTTCCACGTGTACAGGAGGCTGCCAACACGTTTTCGTTGATCGTCGGTGACCGCCAGATCTGGAGACAGGGTGATTTCGTGTTCCACCATCTTCGCCAGAAACCGATCCAGGTGGCGAAGGTGTTCCTCCAATGACTTGTCGAACACGGTAAGATCGTCGATATATGCTCTGCAGAAAAGGCGAAAGTCGCGTATGATGGCGTCGAACTGGCGTTGACTGTAGGAAGCGGAGTTGATGTAGCCCATGATCGCGACCTTGAAGGATTCTTGTCCGCGATGGGAATTCACGGTGAGCTTGTGTCGATCCTCCTCTTTAATTCGCCATTGGTAAAAGAAGGAAGTGGCATCCATAACTGATATGAAGTTGCATCCCCGTACGGCGTTGATGATATCCTGTTGCGCCGGTAACGGGTAAGAGTCCTTCTCGAGCGATCCAATCAATCCTCAATGACCGAGTCCGTTGCCTCTGCCAGTTGATGGCGCCGGCAATCCGCGAGGCCTAGCAAAACCTTTCCTTCCGCAGAAAAGCTACGTAGCCCAGAATCGTCCCGGGCCGGCGAGGGAAACTCTCTGACGGGTGATGCTTGGCTTGCTTCTGCTTTTGCGTTCTTTCCTTCGTCTTTTCTACTCATGAGAGAGAGAGAGAGAGAGAGAGAGAGCGGATACAATATATCACAGCACTGCCGGTCCAGCAGCCAAACAACTCCATCGAGACAGTGCCAGTGCCCAAAAACGCTTCTCCCTCTTCCCCCCCCCCCCCTCTCTCTCTCTCTCACATGGAACGAGCCAAGGGATCCCCGGTCCCAGAAGCCCCAGAGATGCCACCCTCACACGATGCGCAGTCGCAAGTTGTGGCAGTGCAGTGCGCGGGGCATCATCAGTTCAGGTCACGCGCGCGCTTTCCTTTTCATCCACCCTGCGCCGCGCCGCCCACTTTTGCTTTTGCTCGTCTCACAACAACGGGAATCGGACGACAAAGCACGCCGCGGCGAACACACGGATAAATCTGGCCTGGAGCCCCTGGGAAGGCTGAAGTGAGAAAAGGTCCGGTGTGATGATGGTGGCAGCAGGGTGCAATGACAAGGCGAACGTGGTCAATGAGGCTTGGTTGGGGCCATGTCGTGATGTGAGGTGACGACGTACGTCTCATGCAACGGCTAAAGGGAAAAAAGAAAAGGGGGGCGGCGGAGGTGGGTATCGGTGCTCGCTCTCTCTTTCTCTCTCCATCTTCCGCAAAAGCCGGAGCGTGCAGGTTCTTGGAAATGGGAAGCAGGATACCTGTTTCCCACCGAGTCGCGCGGCGGCATACCGTGGGGTGATTGTGGAAATTTGTGGCCGGGTGCGAGCACGCGAGGCCTCGAACTTCTTCACGATAATGTGCAATGCTTACCCAGCGTCCCCCCCGGCACACGGTGGCTGCAAAAAATTGCCGTGAACGAGCTGGAGATGAAAAAGAAGATAATAGCCGACGGGTGTTGTTGTGAGGCTCTTTGCGCCACCACCCCGAGTTACTTAGCCTGATCAGGAAGTCCGGAAGCGGGTTAGCGTCATCTGTTCCTCATATCCTGTAGATAAGATACCCCCGTTTTCGAGCCTGTGCGGATACATCCAGACACGAGATGTGAAGGGAGTGGTGACCCGTGCCGTTCGGCAGGCCCGTGAAATCTTCATTGCGAGTGACCACCTGTACGCGATTTGGTTCAGACCGCCTCACCACCCGCCTCACCACCGGCCGTGGAGAAAACCCAACCGTAGACAGTACGTCGAGACTTAATGCTTGGAACATAAACCTTGGGAAACGACGGAGCCATGGAAGCCACGCACTACTGGCGGTTGCTTCCAACCCAAAACCCCCCAGCTCGAAGGAAGCGAGCAGCTGGTCGGATCCTTTAGACGCGACGCAAGAGGTTGGGGGGGACGATGACCGGATAAAAATCCGGCTCTCCAAGGATGATCGCTTCAAGTGCGGAGGGAGGGGAAAGCATCGAACGATCCCTGCAGCAGCTTGTCGCAGCCTCACCGAGCGCAGCCTCGCACCTTCTTTTTTTCGTTTTTCTTCCCTCCCCTCCCCCCCCTCAGCACGGCAGGCCTAACCCTGTTGGAGAATGACTCGCAGCATTGGAGATGCGTGTTTCGTGCGGGGTCAGTAGGGAAACCGTCCGTTGGGGAAGGAAGCTTGTTGGTTGGTTGGTCGGTCAACCTTGTTCGGACGCGACAAAAAAAAAAAAAAGTTTCGACGCTGTGATACATACATACATACACTTCACCACCACCACCACCACCACCACCACACGAGCAGGGCTGATCATCGGGTGGAGAGATCATTGTCTCCGCTTTGCAACGCGTTCGATGCTGTATGTATGCACTTGAGCCCCGCCCACCCACCCAACTCACTCACCGAATACTCCCAGTCGTTTTTTTGGTCCAAAGAAAAAAAAAATAAGGAAACCATCCGATGTCGTGTTGCTGCTGTAATCCGACGCTCTTGACGTGGGGCGGGACACGGGCGTCAAACCCGATTGTTCGAGTCCATGCTAGCTAGGCGTCTCGTGTCGGTGGTAGCTCTGACAGGTAGGTGTGAACAAGGTCTTGTTTTGGAAGCACATACATACTTCTGTTGCACATCTAGCGGCATCACGGGAGCAAAAGCAGTAAGAAATAAAGAAAGAAAGGAAACAAGAAAAAATCAAAACATTGACGGTCGACGTTAGTGAATCCCTGGGGTGTGGACGAGAAGGGGTCATCCATGATCCTTGAGGCGTGGCAACAGTTTGTGGGGAGGAGGTGCAAGGCAAGCAAGAGGATCATCGCTGTATGCTAGCCCGACATTTGGATTCCCGGTACGTGATCAGAAAGGATGCAAGTGATGGGGGGCGGCAAAAAAGGATCTGAAACGTTGCGGGCATCAGCGACACGTGTGAGATTGGGGATGCATCTCTCGCAATTTCCTTTCTTTGCTTATTGGCGTTGCGACCAAGCATTTCCACGCCATGCCAATGACTTTTCTACGGACGACAAAAGGCGCTAGTGGAGCATGCGTCTATGAGGAGGGTAACATTTGGTGATTATCGGTGGCGTAGTACGAGAACGACGTCATGAGTGTTGGAGCCTTGTCCCAAGCTTTCGACTCGAGCCTCCCCACCCATGTCAATCAACAACCCCTTGATCTACTACACGCCAGGCATGCCGATGACGGCGCGATATGCCGGAACGCCGCGCGGAAGGAAGTAGATGAGCCAAATGGCGGAGAAGGCGACGAGCAGCCCGGTGAACTTCTCAAACCACGTGTGGAAGAAGGCGGCCGTCATGAGGAGCATCCACCAACTCAGCGCCATGACCCCCAGCGACACCTTGACCCCGAGCCCAGGGTCCTTCTCGTCGTCGACGACGACGGCAGCCGAGTACGAGTGGCTCTCGCGCTGGGCCTCGGCGCCCGCCGTGCGCGTCTTGCCGTCCGCCATGACGATGCGCCGGCCGTCGCGCAGGCCCTCGGAGCGCAGCACCGCGGGCAGGATCTCCAGCCAGAGCAGCAGGCTGCCCAAGATCAGCAGGAAGACGTGCCCGCTGATGTCATGGCCCCCTTTCCACGCGCCGCCGGCGACCTTGCACGTCGCGGCCGTGATGTACTCGCGCGCGTCCGACATGGCCGCGCGCGCGCCCGGGTCGTCGCGCACCAGCTCGCACTGGCCGCCGGTGAAGCGGAAGAGGGTATCGATGAGCGGCGGCCCGAAGAACCACTGCGTGACGAAGACCCAGGCGAGCGTGACCAGCGCCCAGCGCAGCACGCTGCGCGCCCGACGCGGCGTGAGGACGGGCCGCATCGGAGGGCCCAGGCTCGGGTGCGTCAGCACGAACAGGAACAGCGCCCCCGTCGTCCACGCCCAGCCCTTCTTGACGAACAGCACGTTGAAGATGTTCTTCTTCTGCGCAAAGTACGACGGCGCCTGGTCGACCGGATGCGATTGCGTCGTGGCGCTGTAGGGGGCGTTGCGCGTCGTGGGCGAGATGATAGAGAAGACGGAACCGAGCACCAGTGTGGCGGGATAGATCGACAGGAGGAGGAGCTCGAGGCGTGTGGGCAGGAAGGGCGAGAGCCGTGCTAGAGACGTGCGGTGAGGGCTTGTGCTGTCGTTCTCCATGGTGGCGTTGGGCGGAGGCTCGTTGTAGCTGCCGGAGCTGCGGGACGGCTTCCGTCGAGCAGACATGTCGGATCGGTGTGGTTGTGGTGAGGGAGAGGGCGTGGAGGTGCTGCTGCCGGTGTCAACTCGATCGTGAACCTTTCAGCGAGATGACGTCGCACGTTGCACGTCGCCCGCAGTCACGTGCGCCCGACGCGCCACACGTGCGCGCCGCCACCTCACTCGAAGACGTCGACCCGTCGCAACGGCTGCAGAGGCTGTGCCTTCTTGCCGGTGCAACGCTGTCTGGCTCTCAAATTTGCAGGAGACTGATTCGTCTGCCTCACACACCCGCGTCTCGAGTTAAACGATGTTTTGCGACCACATCCTCACAGGGAAGCTTAACGTCAAACCCAAAAAGAGATGGGTGCCCGCCCTACGAGCCTGGGATGCCGCTGCTTACCCCTGAGGGTTGCGTCGAAAATCCTCCCCAGCCTTCTAGAAGGCGGATCCTTAGCCGACCGCGCGAGAGCCTGGGAGCAAGCCACGGCGGCGCCCGACACGGCACACGCCCGCCCCTTGATCCAGCAGCGCGGACCTAGCTGACTCGTGACGGCGAGCGACGACGGCAGCGTGCTGTGTATGTAAGGCAACACCTTGATCCCCTGACTAAGGGCGTGCTGGACTGCAGCGCGGCACGAAGGCTACCCCAGACCGGGCGGACCTCATTGGGCCGGGTTGGCGGGAGTTCGCGAGCTTCTGGAAGACGGCGGGCGGGCCATGGAAGCTGTGGATAAGGGGCGATGGCGACGGTACTATAAAGCCGTGGACGGCCCGATAGAGCTGCTCGCCCACGCACGCTCGAACCCTCCCGCTCGCGCCGCTGGGCGTTCTTATCGACCCGCGCAGACACCGCCAGCATGCCCGCCCGCCCTTCTGGAACAGAGCGTTGACAGCGCCCGTAAGGCTGCGCTTCGTCAAGCACGCTCCCGACCTGGAGCCTCTGCTGGCCCCGGCCGCCGCGGCCGACAAGCCACGTAACCCGCTTCTGTTGAGCCGCGTCGTTCTCCAGCCCTTCTGGAAGCCGCGATGGGGAGGCGGGGCGCCCAGTGCTGATGTGGCTCGAGAGCGGCGGTGCGCCGCACAAGTTTCGGGCCTAAGCCATGCGCGGGAAATCATCTGTTGGTCTTTCGGCGACGGAGGCGGCTTAGGATCCTGCACGCTGGGAGACGAGATGGTCGGGTAATCCCATGGCGGTCTCGGTGGGTGCCTGCGGGAAGTGGAGACCATCGCCGCTAGGCCCAAGTGCTGATGTCCCTGCAGTAGTTCCAACATTATCGAGCTTACTCAGAAAGTGTCGCCGATAAGGTGAATCCTCTGCGGAAAAGCAAAAGTCTGCTGACAGTCGCCCCCCAGGCGAGGGAGGTGGAATGAATAAGCTTCGACGTACGAACTACGAACCCGACCTCGCGTTGCTGAGCCGGTGGCCGCGGCGGCAGGGATGGTGCGATGGTCGACGACAAACGCTTTCGTAATTGCCTCTGGCTTAATATTGCACCAATCACCCGGGACACGAGTCTTGTGCGAGCAAACGGCCTCATGCTACGTCTGTTGGGCAACCCAACGGCACCGAAGATAGCACCTCTCACAGGCTCAGGTAGTCAGCTGTCGTTCCCTCACCAACGGGTGGCGCCTGGGGAACACAGCAGCTGGACGCACAGTTTCGAGATTCCAGATCCTGCTGCTACCCATGCCGCCAGGACCAGATCCAGCACGGCTGGTGGACGGCCGCATTGGGAGATCGATGATGAAAGGCAGCAGACGAGCATGGTCCGGATTGGGAAAAGGAGCGTCCGGATGGGCAGGATTGCTGGCCTGGTAAAAATTTTGCTCACCGAGCTTTGAGTCGCTCAGCCTTGTGCAACGACGTCCCGCAAGCCGGGCGATTGGATCCCGAGAGCCCCGAGAGGGAGGGACAGCGGTTGACCTTGCGCGGCGCCAGTCGTTCCCGGACAAGCTGAGGCCTGAGCGGGCGGAATGCGAGATGGGCCATATGGCGATCGCCGCAACGACGGAAAATTCTCGAACAAGGCGCGCTCGCTAGCAATCTCGCCAGCCCGCCGCCGCTCGGCCGGGCCGCGACGGGCATGTTCATCGCCCTGGGCGGGCAAAGGGTCCAGCGGGCGGAGGGCGAGCATCGCCTGCTGCTGCCCGGGATGCTGATCAAACAGGCAGCAAATGAGCGCCACCGCCAGCCAACGGTGCCGCATCCAGCGCGATCGCCGTGATCGCCAGGGGGATCCCAGAGGCGGGCTGGGCTTGGGATGAAGAAGCCAAATGACGGACTGGCGCGTGAAACGTTGCTCCCAGAGGCCAAGGCGGGGCCGTCGGTTCCCCTGCGCTGGCCTCGCAGCAGCTGCGACGCGTAGGCGTCCGAGTGGCTCCCGGCGGGCGAGCTGTCTGTGTCGCTGGACCCGGGGCGTGAGCGTCTCTCGATTCGGGGAGGCTGAACATGGGATGGCATCTGTAACGGTGACGGCGCATATGCAAGACGCCTCCTTTTCGCAGGGCGGCGGCCCACTGCCACGTGCGGCCGGGATGGGACCTCCTGCACAGCTGATCGCATCCAACCCATCCCTGTGTTCGCTTCCGCCGGATTGGAAGAGCCGATGCAGCAACCTTGGAGCTAACGAAGCCTCGCAACGTTCTCCCGCGCTTCCGGCCATCCCCGCAAGCGCACCTGGGCCGGCGCGGCTGGCCAGCTCTTGTTTCTTTTTGCGCTGCTGGATGTGACAGCGCTGCGACTCGCCGGCCGGCAGCCACCACGCGGCGGCGCGCTGCGGAACGCGGAGATTGATGTGCGCGCCATGAGCTTCGCCGGCAGTCGACTCGTCGCTCTTGCGGCCGTTGGCGCTCGCGACGCTCCGCACGCCGATTAGGTTGGCGGGCGCGGTGCAAGCCGCAGTCTATTCGCGACCGCGTCGCGTCTCAGGTTGGCCCCTATGTATTCGGCATCGTCATACCCCAACGGCTACCGTTTTGGCGAGCAGTTCATCGGACCAGAGCTGCGGGCAGGGCGCCGCAGAGCGGCCGATTCCTGGGGAAGACGCAAGCGAGAGGGCGAGAAATGGCGCGGGCTGTGGGCTCACAGGCTGGCCTGTCTGTGCCGCGCAGTCTTTTGCCGACCGACGATACGACCGGTCAACAAGTGCAAGACAGCCGTCGTTGGCGTTTTGGGAGCGCGGTGCGTGCGACCCGCCGTCCTTGCAGAACAAAGGCGCGGAAGGATAGGCGCAGCTCCCAGCGCGGAAGGCTTGCAGGCGCATCCGGCAGATGCGACGTGTTTGAGCGATCAAAAGGCAGATCCGCGTCACACAGGCAGCGCAAACCGGGTCCGCATTGCTTTTGGCGGCGGCGGAAATGTGTGCGTTCGCAGTTAGAGTGGCGGCGTTTGCGCTGGCCGCAAGGGGACGGGCGTTGGAGGCGATCAAACGGAGACGTGCGCCTTCGAGAGGTCTTCCAGAAGCCCTAGGCAGTGATTGGAGAGTGCGGCGCGGGCCTCGGCTGCGCCGTGCTGCGCTGCTCCGGGCCTCATCCAGCAGCTCGCCTGCTGCCCAGCGCGCGCGCGCGGCGAAGGACGACCGTGACGGTGGCCAGCGAGTCCACGTGCGGGGCTGGCGCGCCGCTCTGACGCAGGCCGTGAATCAGCGGTGATAACGCTGATATGATGGTCCAGCTTGCCGACCGCCGGTTTGGGTCGCTGCGAGCTTACCAGCGACCCGGGCGGCGGCGGGGGGCGAGGCTGGAGGCTGGGAGGCAGCAGGCCTCTCTGGGCGTTGGCCGCGGCGGCGTCGCAGCTGGAGACGCACATCGATGCGGCGTCGGATGCCTTCCCGCGCGCTTCTAGCACGCTTTAGCCCGCTTTGGCACGGGTTCTAGTCAGGTTCTAGCGGGCTTCAGTGCCTCAGGGCCGCGAGTCACGGCCCAGCGCGCATTGACGGCAGGCTCACTGGCCGCCGGCCGGCCTGGGGCGCGCCAGCTGTTGCGCAGCGTCAGACGGGCGCGGTGTCATCGGCTGCTGCGGTGGCGAGCGGCTGCATCCAGGGCGCGGCTCACTGCAAGAGCGTTGGCGCGGGCGTATGGGCGTTGGCAGAGGCGCGCTCCCTGCTGAGGCCGGCGTGCTGTGGTGGAAACGGGCTGCTCGCGTTAGCGGAATTTCATGCCAGGTACGAGACCGCAAGCCAGGGGCATCCCTTCCGCTGGAACTGCTGGAACATCTGTGCCGTCGATCCCCTTGCCATTTGCTCGAAATTATGGCTTTTGCGCAGAGCAGGGTCTCCTTTGAAACAGCCCGAAGAGCCGTCGGCCGGCACGTCATGTCATGTCTGCGAAATGCGTCCAAATTTCATTTGTCTCTCGCTTCCTGCCAAGCTAGGTTGCAGTGCTTTTGCGGTGGAAAGGGGCATGCTCTATATCTACCACCGGCGCCCATCCTCTACCCCATCCCACGCATCCAAGCCTCCACCCTCCAACCCAAGGCGACGCCTCTCTACCTCCTCTCTCTCCTCCCGCCGCAAGTGTTTGCTTGCCTGTCCCACCCCGGCCTCCTCCCGCAACTCCTCGCCCCGCGTTCGCCTCTGTGGTCTGCGACACCAACCCGCCTCGCTTGATAATTGTCGCCTCCGGTCCTCCGCCTCGCACCGCCCCAGGCCGCATCCTCCCGCCTTTCTAATCGCCCCGGACCCGCAGCTGAGAAAGCTGCCGCTTACGCCAGCACGCATTCGCCAGTCTTTTCCGTAAGTCCTCCGCTGACTGACCGCCGCTGACGGCGTCTCGTGCGAGCCTAAGCTAACACTTAAGCAGGCCACCACTTGCAAGATGATTCTCCGGGAGACCGCCTCTGCCTCTACCAACATGGGCCGCGGTGCCTACGACACGACCGGCACGCCCAAGCCCACGAACCCGCCGCCGCCCAAGCGCAGATGAGAACTGCCACGGTGTCCGCCTGTCGCCTGGCCCGCGGCAGCCAGTCAGCACGACTTCCTCACCTGGCTGGCCTGGGTGATGCGTCGTCGCGCTAGCGCTGTCCTGGCCAGGAAAGCCGCAGGGTTCGGCATCGTCCATCGTAAGTCTTGTCCCGAGCGCCCGTCAAGCGGCGACACCTTGCATACGCACACCGCATCAAGTACTGACCTCGGCCCCTGCGCAGACGCCTTGCCATCCCTCGCACGCACGTCTTCCGCTTTCTGTCGCCCCACACTTTATGGCCTTCTTCGACGTTCGACTCTCGGTTACTACGACTTTTAATACGAGCGACTGCGACTTACCTTCGACATGTTTAATACCCCCTCGAGCGATTCGATTTGCGAGCGGCCTGCTTTGCTTTGCGCCGCAGTGTATCATTAGTAGCGACGGACGCCTCCTTGCTTTTCTCCATGCCAAAAGTGTTTCATCAGGCGTTATATTAGATCATGGGTTTGCTCACGCAAAAGGGGATACCAAAATGGGGCTGCTTTCGTTATTGACCCTCTTGGCTTTTTGTTTCCTTCTGTTTTCGCCCTCCGTTTTGGGAATATTGGCATAGACTTCGTTTCGCACCGCAGTTCGTTCTGCACGCACACGCAACGGCTTTTTGGGGACCTGTACTGTACAATACGCAACTCGTTCGGATTCATGAATGATCGGGTTCTTTCAATTCCGGCGCGACGGGGAGATGGTCTGGGAAGCCTTTGTCTGTGTGTATCATTAGAGAGCATTGCCGTCTTACTTGTGTGGACAGGGAGAGACGGCGGGCTAGTAGAACATGCACCTAATCACGATTTGCATTCTCGACAAGTCTGTTCGTGAGGAGTGGAGGAGCGCCATCCCGGGGTTGCGGGCGTGTGAGTGTGACGGTCGCACAGGGCTGCATCGGAAGGCGGTCCCGCCGACTGTCACCCGCGCTGGCTGGCTGATCGATTGGCACATCCATGAAGCCGGCGAGAGATCTGGCGGGCATGCCCTGTTTCCCGGTCAGCGCGCCCGCCTGGGGCCGCCCGTCGAGCCGCCCGATTCGGCGAGCAGAGGCGTCACGTATCTCGCATCCAGTTCCCGTGTGCCGCGTCGCCGCGAACCCTTGCTTGTGCGACTTAGCGGGGCGGACAGCACCGTCGCGGGACCAGGGTTGGTGCTGTTTTTGGAGCGAGGCTTGTTGTGCTGGACGGGCAGCGGCCGCCAAGAGCGAGCGACCCGCCTGCGGCCCGCTGCAGCGACGAGCACCCCACGTCGTCACCGCCCAAGCTACCCGACCTACCTCACCTCCAGCAGCCAGCGCCCCCGCCTCCTCTCGTACGCCCGCGCTCCCGTCCTGCACTCCGGTCTCAGACAGCGCCCGCGAAGAAAAAAGCCAGCGCACACTCACCGACCCGCCTGAGCCCAGTGGCCGCCCCCCCGACGACGCCGCCCCGGCCTCCGTTTCCATCCCCCCCCCTCTCCCCGCAGCAGCCCAGCAGCCCAGCTAGCTCCGCCGCCGCCACGCACCCACCACCCGCAGACATGGCGAACATCAATTGGCGCACCATCAACGTCGATGCGCTGGACCCGGACTCGCCGGCCAACTTCGACATGGCCTCCCTGACGCCCTCGGTCGTGCCTGTCGCCACGGCCGACGTGCAGACGCTGGCTGGCCAGATCCGCCAGCTGCTCAGGGGCGGCGACAGCGAGGGCGCGCTGAGGGGTGCCCTCGAGAATGCGCCCTACGGGGCTGATCAGCAAGGGAAGGTGAGTTCGCTTCGGTCGTCGCCGCGGGCTTGCCCCGGCCCCGGCCCCGGCAAATATTGGAAGCATCGCAGGCATGGGAGGGGCGGGAAAGGCTATAGGAGGGCAGTCGACGCGCTCTGCTTTCGGGCGGCGTGAGAAAAAATGCGAACTGCGCGTGTGGCCTGAATGAGGGGATGGGGGCGGCATGGGGCCAGCCATCCATCCATCCTCGGCCGGCTTTCTCCTCGCCCCCGGCCACACACACACACCGTTGCGGCGGCGGATGGCGCGATGCTTTTCCTGGCGTGCGTTTGCTGACCCCCCAATGTTACTCCCGCAGGACGTCCACACCGCCACTGTCATCGAGGTCCTCCAGTCCATCCGCGCGTCGGAAATGTCCCCTATCTTGGGCCGGATATACCAGTCTGAAGGCGGACCCGAGGTTCTGGACACGCTTATGAAGTACCTGTACGTCTTATCCCATGCCCGCATTGGGTCGTGCGACAAGAGTCGTACGAACCACTCTGGTCTTTTGTCTGCGTTTTTGACTGGCCGGCGTCTCCTGTGATGGCTCAATTCCAACGTTCCACTTCCCCTTTCAGGCGGCTCAACACCTGAAGACATTGCGAGGCTGGATATTGACCATGGTTACAGCTACAAGGGCATGTCCCAAGGCGCCCCGTCCAGCGGCAAGTCGAGCCTGACGCCCCAGCCAACCGGCTTCTCCCAAGTGTCTTCGATATCCTCGCGCATTGGCAGCGGCGAGGGCGGCGGCCAGGCCATGAGCGTGCTGCTTAGCTGGCACGAGAAGGTACGTTAAGTTACGCTTTTCACCCTGTCTCAGCGCGTGTGCAGCGGTGGCTTTTTGGCAGTTCCCGTCTCCACTTTTTCCCAAATCAAACCAGCACAGTGCCGCATTTGGCGTCGCCATGGCCGGTTCGGGAAGGCGGACGTGTGGCAGCGGCTCTTTGTGGCTTTTCGCACATACCTCCTCCTCCCCTTGTTGCAGATCATATTGGCGCGGTTGCACTACAACGCTTCGCGCTGGGCGAAACTTGGCTTACCCTTCTTGTTCTCTGGGTCTTACCATGTCACCATATCGTCCCCCTCACCCGGTGTCTCTACTTCCTCATTCCATATTTCCGCATCAGATGAGAGCTTGGACTAATTGTCACTTTTTCGCATGCAGGTCGTCGAGGTCGCCGGTCTCGGAACCATTGCGCGCGTCATGTCGGACCGGAGGACTGTGTAATATCAGTTCAGTCAGCCCAGGTTCCATTGCCTCATTCCGCCAAGTAGTATTCACGGAGTGAGGCAAAGAAGGGGAACAAAGTCCATGCTTAGAAAGAGAGAGAAAGTGAATCAGAAGAGAGAGAGAGAGATAGCGCGAGCGGGAGGCGGCGGGCGATGTCACACAAAGAGAAGGGTTCTCTTTTATGCCGCGGTGGCTGTGTACATTCTTGCGTTACCGTAAAAGTAGCATCGTTCGGCATCTGCCGAGGATTTTCACCACCACCACCACCACCACCACCACCACCACCTTATTCATGCTTCATGCAAGATTGGTTTTTTTGCCTGCCTGGTCTGGTTGCCTTCTTTTTTTTTCCCCCATTTGCCGTTTCCTCCTCTCCTCTCCTCGATGCTACCTAGGAGTTAGTCGTTTCGGAAGAAACCATCTTTGCCGCTGATTGAAATGAGCTCCTCCTTATTTCTTACACGTGCTACTTGTAAGAGCGCTTTGCGGATATAAGACGCTAGCGTTTGGATTTTAACGTCTTTATGCCGTCTTTCGGTGAAAGTGAATTAAGTAGGTGCCTACAAATTTAACCCCCCCATTTCCAATATTTGACCCCCCCGCCCCCAATCATTAACCCCCCCTCATTCCTAGTCGTGCACCACACCTAAATTAACTCCGATTTATATAAAACTTTTTTCTAGGCATTTATATATGCCTTTCTTAATATCTACCAAGTTACATCGCGATACGTCCAATATATAAGACGTGGTGCTGGTAGAAGTTCCGCCCTACTAAACTAGAGTAAAGTGGTGTTCCTCGGGTATCCGTGCGGAGGCTTACTTAAATTAGCTTAGCGTTACCGGATTATTAATATTCCGGCCGGCGCGGCCCGGGCCCGCAATATCTTCCACTTAACCCTCGCCCGCAATAGCTACCTACCTACCCGTAGCCCAACCACCGTTCTAGCCACCGTCGCGTTAATAGATAGGCATGCTAGCGGTGAGATCTTAAGTGAATTCTCCGGATTCGCATGGTAATTTAGTAGCGAAAATTAGAGAATAGATAAATCTCCCGGAGGGAAGGGGGTCAATAATTGGGGGCGGGGGGGTCAAATTTTAGAAATGGGGGGGGGGTCAAATTTGTAGGCACCATTAAGTATCTCCTTTTCTTTTTTTTTCTTAAAAAAAAAAACGGTTGGTTTCCGAATTTATAGCGGTTTCCCTGCAGGGCGGGGTTTGGAATAGGTAGAGAGGAATGCTGTACCTTTTTTTACTCTTTAGCTCTCCCTCCTGTCTGGTAATTTTTTTTTTCGGGTTGGGACTGACTGGAATCAAAAGGAAGAAACCTTCTTGAATTTCGACCATCCTCCTTCCTTCCTTCCTTCCTTCCTCCTTCCTCTCGGGGGAGGGATTATCTAACGTGTAGGAGGTAAGGTGGTCTGGTGAGCATCCCGGGAAGGAGGAAGTCGTTGATGCGGCGCACGCGTGCGTGCATGGATGGGTGTTGGATGGAGAGAGCTCCTCCTCCTCCTCCTCCTCCTCCTCCGCCGCCGAGAACAACGGAGCGAAGAGATCCATCCGCCCTACCATAATTGGGAGTGGAGAGGGGAGGGATCTCCCATTCCGAAAGCCTAACCGTTAAAGGAACGAGGGAGGAGGAGGCCGCACGTCCGTTTCACGGTAGTGGTGGTGGTGGTGGTTCAGGAGCCGCACAGCCAGCCAGCCGACCAGCGAGTCAGATCACGACAACGATGAGAAGACCGGTAGTAACCACCATAACGATAGTGGTGATGGTGAGAGGGGCTCTATAAGATCTTGTCCTGGCCTCAGCTTCGCTAGGGGACTATATCATTATATTTATATGGGCAATCATCATCATTCACCCTTCATTCTGAGTCTCCCACCGTGACCGTGTCACCCTGGTAGCTGCGAAAGACGATCCATTGGGCCTACCGGCCACCAGCACGACTCGAGAACCAGTCAATTCCGAGTAGTTGCACCAGGACCATCCGATCCACCAGTCGCGTTACGGCGACAACCAGCCCCTAACACCATCTGCAGCCTTCGCTGCCTGCTCTCTATAAGAGCAGGCCTCCCCCTTCACCCTTTCTTCTACCTTATCAAAGACTTTTCGTACATAGAACGTAGCTGAATGTCAATTCACTATCGATTCATAACAAGTGTCCTTCTGCTCTTCGCGTCTCTCAGCAGTCGGAGGGGCTTTTGGAGTTCTCGGCTTGGGCTCCTTCAGTCCCTTCTCGATGAGCTGGCGGTCTCGTTTGCGGTAACCCGCCTGTTGTTCTGCTTGGTGGGCCCGCCTGGCATCACGCTCTTCTTCCGTCTCCTTAGCAGCGCGTGCAGCCTTCCATGGCCCGATATACTCTTTGTTGTAATCGTATCTGCGCTGCTTTGCCTTGGCGAAGTCAACCGAGGTTACCAAAGCATCGGTAAGAGGATAATGGGTGCAGGCACCCCAGTAGGTGATGTTGTCGTAGGATCCGAACGGACAGAGAGCGTAAAAATCCTCGTGGCAACGATTGTGAACCAATGTTGCCCCCTCTGCTTGCGGTCGTACATCAGACTGTGGAAATAGTTCTTCCTATACTTTGTTAGTACTCACTCATACAAAGTCAAGAGGATTACACTTACTCCTTCTTGAGAATGGTCGGACTACAGTGTCCAGCATTTCTTTCTCTGAGACCTCCGCTTGCGCTCGTAGCCGCTCCAACGTACAGATGACTGTGGTCTTGTGCGCTCGGAGCGATGAGCATACATCCGTATGACCCCCAGTTTGTCGTGTCAACCCAGGGTAGCTTGCGGGTGTCGTCGACCGTGGGAGGCTTCGGAGATGAGAGAAGCCTCCTTAGATCTGGGTTGGTGTGTAGAGCAACAAGAGCTGCCCATTCCTCAACAGGCTTCTCGTGCAAGGCCTCACTCCAGGGAATTGACATTATGTTCATGGTCAGTCCACGAAGGATCTGGGTGATTGTGGTCTCGAAAGCCGAAGGCTCGGAGGCCTCTGCCACTTCAGAATCAAGATTCTTCGTCGACTGCCATTTGCACGCATGTTAATGTGAGTGTGCTTCCTCGTAACGAGTGAGGGGAGGGATCAGGGCACGGCTGTTGAGTAGGAATGAGCACTCACCATGGCTAAGCTCGTGGAACTGGTGAGGGATCTATCAGGGAGGAAGATGTGGTCTGCGGACCCGACTGCAGGGACGTGACTCTGCGAGAGAGGCGGCGGCAGGGTAGTGGTGCAGGATGAGATGGCGTCGATGGCAGGATGAAGACTGGAGGTGAAGAGGCTGCAGGAGGAAGCAGGCAGAGCTTCGTGAGTGAGCCCGCTGCATTATGGCGCTAGCGGTCAAGCCGTGTTGCAATTTGGTGGTGTTTGGTGAGGAGTGTTGTATTGGAATGAGGAGAGAGGGTGGGCGACCCTGAGGCGGGGGTCGCTTATATATCCTGCTCATATGACTAAGCTATCTGCTGGTGTTGCAATGAGTCGGGAAGTCACGACTGACCAGTTTGGAAGGCACAAGTTTCACGCGCCTCAGGCACTTCCAAGGCCTCAGGCACACCTTAGTCCTCTTCCGAACCCACATACAGAATGGAATCTGCCTTACAGAATAATTCTCCATGGGATAGGTAGTTAAAAATAATATCCGGATGTAAATGTAAGTTTTAAATTCGTATACTTACGTCTGGATCTTGTATTCAACTACCTACCTTAATATTTCTTTTGTCACCCGCCGTGACGGTGAGGCTAAAGATTCCGCATTATTATGCTGAAGAAATGGTCATCTTCCCGTTTTTTAAGAGCAGCAAACTACGTATAATCCGATTGCTTACTCCATTCGCCATGTCCCGATGTTTGCTCCAACTGCCCATATTCCATCCTGATTTACTTTCGTTCCAACCCTCCAAACACCGACTTCCCAGGCAGAAAGACAGAAGTCCCCCAGTCCAAACACCAAACCATCATCGTCATCTCAACCTCTCCTCCCCCACCCCCCGCAAGCACTCCGCACAACACGACTCCCGCGACCCATCCACCCCCACTCCCTCACCACCAGAACCGCAGCACGGCCTCCCCCTTCCACTCCTCTCCCTCCTGCAGCCCCTCCTCGGCCACGACCCCCACCACGCCCAACCCCAACCCCAACCCCACCCCCCCGAAACACCAACACTCCCCAGCACCCTCTCTTCCTCTTCCTCCTCATCGCTCGCCGCACCAACAACATACCACCCATCCCCATCCCCATCCCAAAGCCCCTCCTCCCCGTCCTTCTCCTCACCACCACCAGAAGACCTCTCCTTCATCCGCGCCTTGCTCCCCCGCATCACCAGCCCCGGCCGCGGATTCGCGCGTCTCGCCGCGCTACTACGCGCGCTGAGGAGGGAGTTTGTGCGCTTGAAGTGGTGCGGTGGCGGGGCGGGGACCCATGCCGATGCGGAAGGGGAGGTGTCGGTGGAGGCGGTGGTCGTGGCGGTGGCGGTGGAAGAGGGGGAAGAATAGGGGGACGAAGAAGGAGAAGATGAAGGAGAGTTTGAGTCTTCTTCGTCGTCGTCGCCGTCGTCGTCGATTACGATACGCCCCGCTAGTCGCATTGTGGGGATTCTTATCGGGGCGGGGCGGCGGCGGGGGGGAGGAGGAGGAGGAGTGGATGGGGGAGGAGAGGTGGGAGAGGCGGGAGGGAGAGGGGGAAAGGATGCCAAGGCTGGAGGAGCTGGAGCTGTTTGCTCCGAGGAGGAGGATGACGATGTGGCGGCGGCTACGTCGACTGTCCCCGTTGCTGCTGGACGGCGGCGGCGGCGGTGGATCGGCTTTTTGCCGCTTCTTCCTTCGTCGTCGTCGTCGTCTGCTGCTGTGGCTCCCTTTCCTACTATCAGCCGGCGCATTGTTGGGATCATGCTTTCGGCTGATCTGGATGGTGGTGGTGGTGGTGGTGGTGGTGAGGATGACGATGACGACGCCGTGTCCGCGGCCTGGTGCGTGGTGGTAGGGCGCAGCGCCTGCTGCGCGTCGGCAAAGAGCTTGGAGGGCATGTATTGCACGACGACGGTGTGGGAGTGTGGCAGGGAAGTTCGTATTTTAACCAAATTTATACCGTTGACGGCGTGGGCGAAGATGGTACATTGAGAGAGAAGATTCGTAGCCGAGGCGGGTGTGGAATGCCATGGTCGGCTTCGTTTGCCCTTCTACCACGGCGTTAGAAGGGGTCCATGTAAGCTTTGGTTCGAGGGGTCCAGCTACCCGCTTTCTAGAGTAGACTTTGAGACCCTCCACGAAAAAAAAGGGGTTCGAGCGACGTGGTTTGGCTTTTGCTTAAGGCGTTGTCCAGTATATACGTATATCGGAATGGGAAGATGATTAAAGAAGAAAAGAGATAAGACGGGCGATAAGGGGTTTAAAGCTGTTATTAGGTTACCAGCATTTTAAGCTTACTTCGGCGGGTAGTGGAAGCAAATGTCTAAAGGTAAATGTAAACAGTCTAAGCTCTTCCACGCGGGCAGTCAACGACGATATTTAGATATAGTAGTAAGTTTATATATATCTACGTTAAACCTTACGATTCGTCTACCTATAAAAGTATAGCGGTCGCCTTTATAAGACTAGATTCTTTTACAACTACTAACCCCATGTGCCTTATACATAGATTCCGAAACAAAATATTTAAGATAGGTAGTTAAATATAAGATCCGGGTGTAAATGGAAGATTGAAATTCGTGCATTTACATCCGCATCTTGTATTCAACTGCCTACACTAATTTGATGATGTAGTGTTTGTGTCGGGTAAACGTGGGCGTGCAATTTCTTTTGTCGGCCGCCGTGCGGGGGTCCATAACTTTTATGATGACGGAGACATCACATGCGCACGGTTGCCGGAATAAAGCGCCGAAGATGCGGACGAAGCCTCGGACTGGCCAGGGTGTGGCTGATCTGCACGGCACACGGCGATAGGGCCTGGGCGGGTGCTGCTGACGGCATGCGGGTGGTGATTGGAGAGGAAGCAGCGGATATATGTTAGCGGGCTTGAGCGGAGGGGCGCGGAGCAGGAGGCACGGACGGGTCCACGGCCCACGGCACGTTTGTCCCCTCGGCTGGCGCCAGCCACAAAGCAGATGGTGGATTCAGCCTCTCGATTTGATTTTGGTGCTGCATCGAGCTGTGCGAGGACGTGCAAATCGATCAAAGATCAAGTGTAGATGGGTGACGCGCATGTCCAGTGGAGAAGGCTCGGAGCGGCAGGAATCGTCGTCGGCGAGTGGCGAGGGTGAGTGGAGCAGGGATGCGTGCGGAAGGCGGGTCACAGTTGCCAGTGCAGATCACCCGGCCCGCCAAGCACGGTGATGTATGAGTCGTGAGGTCGCGCATGCGGGATGCTTTGAAACGGGGCGGCTGCAGAGGGTCCTGAGCGTGTGAGCAGGCTGTTGAGGGCTTGGGCTGCGGGACAAGGGCTTGGACGCGGCTAGCAGGCGGTCTCCCGGCTGGGCGCGACGTGACGCGATGCTAGGTTTGACGTCATGGGTCTGGATTTCGACGAGTCCGTTGCTTCCATTCGGTCGAGCCTTTCTTGGGTGCCGCGGAAACATGGTTACCTATCCTTATCCCCGCCCGAGGGTCGCGCCTGCTCAACACGTCAGACCCAAGGACGCTGCTCTATAACCCGACCTCTGTCCTCCACGAACCTGGCTCTCTCCTACACTCCGCTGCTACCCACCGCTTCTTCCACATTGTTTTCGTCGCATCTGGACCGCATACTTTCCACAAGCAGCCTGTCCGCATCGGTCCATTCCACGCCTTGCCGCCACAACAAGGCCGCTCTCCCTTCCGCCCACGCCACCAGCGACACCGCTCCAGCCTCCACCACCTCACCACCTGAGCCATGGCTGTCATCTGGGGCCTCGACCTGAAGGACATGCAATGGGGCAAGTTCAAGAACTCGTACATGTGGAACACCGAGTACCACCTGCGCCGCACCAAGTTCATCGTCTACCAACTCGCCATGATCTTCTGCGTCGTCTCGGAATCGCTCGGCACCGCCGTGCTGTCCGACTACATCGACCAGCAGCGCCTCGTCGAGCGCCGGAACCCGCGCGCCTCCGTCTACAACAACGACTACGTCGGCGCCGCCTCGTACAACATCTTCGTCGGCATCTACGTTGCCACCATCTTCGGCGCCGCCTTCTTCTTCGACCTCTTCTGGCCCGAGCGCTACGAGTCCCCCGCCGTCAAGACCGCCTGGCGCGCCTGCTCCGTCCTGGCCTGCGTCTTCGCCCTCGCCTCGGCCCTGACCATGACCGTCATCACCGCCACTCGCTCTGCCTACGTGACCGGCGTCGACGCCAACGAGGCCACCCGGCTGCTCGATGCTGCCAAGGGCCAGCCCCTGCGCTACCGCGAGAACCCCCGTGCCATTGCCAGCATCGTCTTCCTCTGGCCCGGCTTCGTCGCCACCGTCGCCAGCACCGTCATCATGTGGAGGAGCCTGAAGCACAACGATGCCCTCGGCCCCAAGAGCACCCGTGCCCGCGAGGTTGAAAAGGGCTACGGCGGCGCCCCCGTGATCGACGGCCCGGTCGATGCTACTGCCAACGGCGGCGCGTGAAGAGACGATGTACAGTCACCGTGTCTCCTTTCGTTTCTTTCTCCTTTTTTTTTTTAATCGCTATGTTTTGACGACTGCATCATGATGATACCCAACCTGTACTATAGAAAGGGGAATGGGACTCGGGCTGGATGAGAGGAAGAACAATGAAAAAGAGTAACGATAGTACCCCCTTCGTGAGGGGCTGAAGCAGCGGCGTACGGGATCGGTGGTTGGTAGGGTTCTTTTGGACTTCTTATCTCTGTATTACTGCACCATTGTGGCCACTTTCAATATTATGACTGCATCAAGTTACTTCCCGTATGCGTGATTTCGTATTAATATATCTCATGTAGAAAAACCTTACATAAGATAGGCAGTTGAATATAAGATCCGGACGTAAAGATACGCTTTTTAAACTTACATTTCCGTCCACATCTTGTATTCCACTACCTATGTAAATTCTCTATAACGCGATTAACCTGGCAACTATCGTCGTTGCTATAATGGTCACTGTTGGCACAGCAGATGGCAAAACAATCGGGCCTACTTGTCACGATCCCAACCTGGGGTCTACCACCCCACAGGCCGATATCTTAACAACCCAACCTATGCATCGTGATTCTGCCACTACTCGTAGGTAGTTGAATCCAACGTCGGAACGTACTTATACGTATCTAAGTCTCGCATCTACGTCGGTACATTAGATTCAACTACCCATGTAGTAATATAATAGTAGTAGCGCGGTCGACGGAGCTTAAAGAACCTAATAGTTCTATTACTAGCCTATCGGCCGGAAGGGGTAAGATAGCGTTACGATACCTATAGCTAGTAGAAGAATCTATAGATGTAAATAGGCACTATTAGCACTTCTATAGGTGTAATCTTGTGTGGAATGTTCTAAGCATCCGATGCCGTTCGTGTTGCTGCTACTGCCGCAATCCCCACCGGGGACATAGTATACAAGAAACAAAAAAAAAGTGTTTTGGAAAGAAAGAAAGAAAAAAGATAGAAAGAGCCATACGATACGATACGGCCAACAAACGAACGCCACGCTCATGCACGCATTTATTACCCAACCAACCCAACTCAACCAACACTACCAACGACACTACCTCACCTCAACCTCACCCCACCCCCCCTACTCCTCCCACCCCCACCAAACAACCTCTCCAACGGCGCAAATGGCCCATCACCATCCCCATCCCCACCACCATCCCTACCCCCACCACTCCCCGCATCCCCGTTCCCATCACTCGACCCCGGCAAACTCATCCACCTGGGCGCCGCAAAGTCCGCCGTCTCGAACGTGTTGCGGATGCGGTGCGTGAAGTCGCCGAGCCAGCCGCCCTCGGCCTCCGCCGCGTCTTCCTCTGCCGCGCTGGAGAAGATGTTGCGGTGGTTGTTGTTGTTGTTGGCGGCGGCGGAGGCGGAGGCGCGTGACGACGAGGAGGGGCCGAATGCGGACGACGACCGCTGTTGCTGTTGCCAGGCCGCGGTGCTGGTGGCGGTGCGGGTGTGGCCGCCCGAGGGGCGGAGGAGGAGGTCGGGGGAGTCGTTATTGTTGTTGTTGTTATTGTTGTTGTTGTTTGGCGAAGGGCGCTGATGGGCGGGGCTGGCGGTGCGGCGCGGGGACGAGCCGGGGAGCGGGGAGGGGGAGGAGGACGAAGAGGAGGGAGCGGTGGCGGAGACGGAAGCGTTGTTGCTGCGCAGGCCGAGGGCGCTGGTGGTGCCGGCGAGGAGGCCGTTGCCGTGGACCTCGCGGTCGATGAGGGCGCGGCCCTCGCGCCAGCCGGAGAAAGCATTGTCTATCTCATCATCGTCCTCATCACCGATCTCCATGTACTCGCCCAGGCCGATGACGCGCTTGGCTTTCCCGTACAGGCCGAACAGCGTGGCCGCGACCGGGATGAGGATGAGCGTGGGGAACCAGCTGGAGAAGCCGGAGCCGAGCGGCGTCAGGTTGACGAGCTTGCCGAGGAACGAGAAGAAGACGGTTTCCTTGTAGATGTCGCCCTCGAAGAAGGTGATGAAGTTGTAGGCCAGCGGCACCGTCAGCTTGGCCACCTGGCACGAGTACCAGCACGCGCTTTCGGCGTACGTCTGGCGACGGACCAGCGCGCGGTTCCCCCAGATCTTGACCTCGGTGATGGCGTAGAGGGCCGACAGGACCATGTAGAGTAGCCAGAGTGCTGCGATGCATTGTCCGGCGAAGCCGATCTTGGAAGCGGAGCTGGGATGGTGCACGACGGTGCGGCTGATGATGTTGACCTTGGCGGAGATGGCCTTGGTGAATTCGGACCAAACGACAGCAGCCGAGGCCAATCCGAGAAAGACACTCACGGCGTAGTAAACGGCAGGAACAAGGTGAGTGTGCCAGTGGTAACGCATGCGAGGGCTGAGCGTTCTTCGGCCAAGCCGGGACCAGAAGTTGTCCCGTCGCCAGGTAGAGCCAGCCGTGGCATCGAGCTTTTGGGTGCCCGCAGCATCGAGTATGGCCTGTGTGAAAACGGCCGAAGAGACCAGCCGTGCCCATTCATCTTCAAAGCGCAGCTTCGCGTGTCTTGCCCTCTTCAGCCGTCGTGTCAGGTCGGCCAAGTATTTCTCGGTAATCACTGACGGAACGGTGGTTCTTGGAGCGCCCACGGATCTTGACGGCTGTGCCTCCAGTAGAGATGCAGTATCCGCCAGCTCCTCGATCCATTCTTGAAACTCTCTGGGCGCCGAATTTCTCTTGTTCCTTAGCTGCATGACCTGCGCCTCGTACTCCTCCAACTTTTCGATGGCATCTTCAAGTTTCTCATGAACCTTGGGCGCATGAGCTTGGATTCTCTTTAAGCGCTCCACTATGCTCGCGCTCCTCCAAAGATTCCTAGGCAGAGCCACAAGGCCATGACCCATGAGGTAAATGGCGAGGATGAGACCCCACGCGTAGGCTAAAGCCATGACCAAACCCTTCAAAGACGTGAAGTGGAAGCCATTGGACATGATGAAATATATAGCGCCGACAATGCTGCAACCAATGATGATCATCCAGTACTGCCCGTTGGAGCGAAGCGAGTAAAGGAAGCGCGATTTCGGGGCCAGGTAACCGGCATCGCTGTATTCGCCGAGGAGCGGGAGAATTGCCCTGCAGGAACCGAATTAGCCTCCTCACATGCAATGCCACGGGACGGCGGGAGCCATACCAAGTAAGGACGAAGGTCAACCAGTATCCGATGCGCCAGCAGACCAGCAGCGCCCTGTCGGGCAGCCAGACACCCCTTCCGCCCTCGTCCTCGCCATTGACGCCCCTCACGCTGCCGAGGTCGATGGGCACGAGCAGGATGATGCTGGCGGGCAGGGCCAGGGCCAGGAAGACGGGCACGAGCAGGTACGCGGGCGTCTTGCGCAGCGGGAGGAAGTAGCGCAGCAGCAGCAGGACGAGCAGGCAGTTGACGGCGACGGAGACGGAGAAGAAGGCGTTGGAGCCGGCCGACGACCGCCTGACCAGGGCGGATGCCGCGGCTGCGAAGTCTCCTCCCATGGCGCGTGCGGTGGACATGTCAAAGGTCGAGATGGGATGATAAGCGGGTGTTTGGGGGTGCGGAAAAGGCCCCCAGGAGTCGCAAAACGTGGTTGGTTAGGGATGGCGTCGCGCGCGCATGTCTCTCGCACTGCCGGATGCGTCGGTGGGCGTGGGACGGGGCGCAGATAGGCAAATGTTTCGGGCGATGGGTCGAGTCGAGATCGCCAGGTAGGTGGCCGGTTCGGGCAGTTGGAGTTGTTTGGGTGGCCGCGTGGGTGGCAGCTGCAGTGCGGTGCAGTGAGCGCCAAGGCCCGTCGGGGTTGCGTCATCCGGCGTCCCTGCGCCCTGCGCCCGCGGCAATCGGCAATGCTTGGCCTCGTTCGCGCCGTCACCACAGCACGAGCATTCTTCGGCTTAGCAATCGGGCGCTGACACAACCCCTCCAAACCCTGCCCCGCCTCGTCCACGTTCTTTGTCGCCATCCGGTCCAGGCCTCGCGCTATTACACTTCCCCACCCGTATATAACCACCGCACCCCTCCCACTTAGCTCGAGCTTGGATTCCCAAAGCTCCAGCGCCCCAACAGCTGCCCACCATTCAGTTCCTACGATCCTTCTTCACCCGCGCAACCAGTCCCGCCAGCATGTCTGCCGCGAAGACCAAGGCCCAGGGCATCATTGACGACAACGCCGTCGGTGCGTCATACTGCGACTCTGCCCTCTCGCAGCCCCGCCAAAGCTGACTTCTTCGACCACAGCCGTCTTCAGCAAGTCGTACTGCCCCTACTGCCGCGCCACCAAGACGCTGCTGTCCGAGCAGGGGGCCAAGTACTTCGCCATCGAGCTCGACCAAGTCGGTACGTAGACGCCGCCTGTCTCAACCAACCAGCCCTCTTTCCATTCCCGCCCCAGCATACACTCAAGTCCCTTTCTACCTCGGCAAGCGAATCCCGAGAACAGCCGGCGGCGCGCCGCGAAAAAAACACACTGGACCATTGGTGTGAAGGGGGAAATGAACCTTTGCTGACAGAAGGTCCAACAACCAGATGACGGCGCCGCCATCCAGGACGCTCTCGAGGAGCTGACGGGCCAGCGCAGCGTCCCCAACATCTTCATCGACAAGAAGCACATCGGCGGCAACAGCGACCTGCAGTCCAAGAAGTCGGAGCTGCCCAGCATCCTCAAGGCTGCCAAGGCCATCTAGATGTCTCTCCCTCCCATAACATGGTCGTTGCTGGTTCGAGCTGGCGATGAAAGTCGGGAAACCCCGTGGCAGTATTTTTTTTAGAGAGATACCATTTGCTAGGGTTTTGAGATAGAAATCGAATGATGTGAAATGAAAGTTTCATCTGAATTGGGGGGGTTTTTGGCGTGAAGAAAAATACACCTGTACCCTGATCAATCTGCATTGCTGGCGCAGCAGATTGCTAAACTCCCGAACCTTCCTATCCGCCCTCAGAGATGTTGCATCAGGGGTAAGTTGAATATAAGTTCCGGACGTAAATGTGGACTTTAAATGCTCACATTTACGTCCGGATCTTTGCTTCGGTTACCCATGAGTGGAAGAAGTGTAACATCCTTCGCGAGACGCAGCCGTTGCAACCTACTACGCTAGCTATCCCTCCCACAGCTGCCTTGGACAGATACTGCATCATCACATTTCTATAGGTAGTCGAGCATGGTTTGGAATTTCTCTACGAGACAGATTGCGGGCGGGCGGGTCAATTTCTTGCTGTTGTGGGCAGCGGGACCAGGACACAGCAGCAACCAAGTCAAAAGCAAGTCATTACCACTCACTCCATTTGACAGCTGCGCGTCATTCTCCTCAACTGCAGTTGCAAAGCTGTTTCCTTTTTTTTTCTTTTTCTTTTCCCCGGCACACACGTAAAACACGGTGCCTACAAATTTGACCCCCCCATTTCCAATATTTGACCCCCCCTCCGCCAATTATTGACCCCCCCTCTCCCCCTCCCCCGGAAGAGCAACGTATTCTCCAGTTTTTACTACTAAATCACTAAGCAAATCCGGAGAATTTACTAAGATCTTATCGCTAGTAAGCCCACCTATTAACGCGACGGTAATGGAACGGTAAAGAGTAGATAGGTAGCTATTGCGGACGAGGGTTAAGGCCCGCGGGTCGGGTGTTGCCGCGCCGGCCGGAATATTAATAATCCGATCAAACTAAGCCTATATAGGTAAGCTTCCGTACGGATACCCGAGGAACACTACTTTACTTAAATTTAGTAGAGCGAGACTTCGATTAACACCACGCCTTATATATCGATTCTATTGCGATACAACTTCGCACATGTTAAGAAAGGCATATATTAATGCCTAGAAAAAGTTGCGTGGGAATTGCAGTCGATTTAGGTGTGATGGTTGACAGGTGGGGAGGGGGGGGGGGGGTTAATAATCGGCGAAGGGGGGGTCAAATATTGGAAATGGGGGGGTTAAATTTGTAGGCACCTAAAACACACACATCTGCAAGCCTTCATGAACATTTTGCGGAAAAAAAAAACGCAGAGAGCGCGGCGCCCCCTCCCTCCCCGCGCCCGTAATCTCTCTCTCTCGTCGTCGTCTCCATTACGCGGGGAGGTTAAGAAAGGGGTTACATACATCCACAATCGAACATACCATACCGCGAAAACCACACCTCCCCCTCACCGATGGAGGGAAAGCCAAAAAAAAAAAAAAGGATACAAGGAAGGATCAAAGACGAACCGAGAAGCGGGGGAGAGGGGAAGAAAAAAGCGAGTAAACGAATAGTATAAGAATAACAACAACAACAACAGAACGCCTTATACAATGCCATTGTGTGTGTGTGTGTGTCTGCGCTGGCGGCCGCCGCTGATCTTTAACGAATCAATAGTAAAACCTTCAGAAAGAACGAACCAAGTCCTAACAAGGAAAGAGATCACGTGTGGGGCTAGTAGTGGTCCAATCTCTTTCCCGAAAGAAGAAGAAAGCAAGGTAAGGTGTGTGTTTGGTTGGAAGCTTTTTGTGCTTTGAATTCTTTTTCCCTTTCTTTTTCCTTCCCCATCATCGTCTCCATCCCCTCCTTGCCTGTTTGAACAGCTCAACGCACAGCGCCACGAGCTTCGAAACTTTTGTGTGTGTGTGTATTCCGAAGTGTCTGGGAAGAGAGGAAAAAAAAATAATTTTTGTTGACACTTCTTTCTTCCCCCCCTCGCTCTTAAAAGCAACAACAAGCCTAGTCTTTCCATTCCCATACTTTCGCGAGGAAGGACTCCATGTTGACCTTCTTGCTCCTCATCTCAACCATCCACGGATGCTCCAGCATGCGCCAAGGTGTCGCCCGGCGGTTCGGTTCTTTCTCCAGACTATCGCGGTTCGGTCAGCTAAAAAGTGGCTTCTTGCCCCCATGGCGAAAAAAGTATCGACTTACCAGCATTCAATGAAGTACTTGAACCCGTCTCCCCAGAAGATGTTGTTCTTGGGTTCGTCCTTGAGCTTGGGGATCGGCTGGCGCACAATGTACGTGAGGAGGTCGATGAGGCCGGCACGCGGCGCTATCGCCCCGCTCTCGCCATCCGCGTCGGCCGGGAAGGGGAAGCGGCCTTGGGCGACTTCCAGCAACGTGACGCCCAGGCTCCACACGTCCGACGTGATGGTGTACGAGAGACCTTGGATGCGCTCCGGCGCCATGTAGTACGAGGTTCCAATAAATGTGTCGGCCATCCCCTTGGTGCCGAACTCTCCGCTGACGCCAAAATCGCAAAGCTTCACGATGCCTTCCCAGGCATTCAAACGAGAGCCTTTGGCGGCCTGCCTCGAGCCGTCGGGGTTCATGGGGGAACGCGACAGAAGAATGTTGGAAGGTTTGATATCACGGTGGATGATGCGCTTGCTGTGAAGGTATGTCAGACCTTCGAGCACACCGCGCGCAATCACACCCAGCACCTTCTCTCCAATGCGGCCGCCGCGCCCGAGGACTTCTCGATAGACCGAGTCTAGAGAACCGCCCTCGCAGAATTCCATGGCAATGTTGATTATCGAGGTATTAGACGGAGGCTGGAAAGCTCCATAGTAACGACAAATACTGGGATGTTGTAACGAGGCGTTGAACTGCAGCTCACGCACAATCTGACGTTTTATGCTAGGGTCGGGATTCGAAGTGATGATCTGGAGCAGTCAGCGTCCGATACGAGGAGGCTAGGGGTGTGCGAGTCTCACCTTCAACGCAAAAACAGTCCTGGAACCCTTCAAGACACACCTCGTAACTGCACCGCCCGCACCTTCGCCTAGCGAGCCCAGCTCCTCAATCAGACTCTCCTTGCTTGCCGCTCTCCAGCCGGCATTATCCAAATCGCCAGGTTCCAGGTTTGCGCCCTTGTCGATCTGCAGCTTCTCAAGGTCGGGAAGAACCATGCCCGACATGTCACTATTGGTCCGTGCCATCTCCGTGGATGAGTTGGAGTTAAGGGTGGGCGACTGCCCGTTAGAGAGAGCCGAGATGGGATCGTGGTTGTTGTTTATCGTGTTAATCTGCAACGACGGCGGCCCGCGGTCGCCGACGCTGCCGCTCCTGCTTTGGGCCGACGCATTGCTGCTTCCTGACGTCGAGTTGCCTGGTAATTGTAGTTTGAGACCCGTCACGCCCCGTTTCGCGGCACCGCCGCCCTCTTGTGGTGTTGCTTGGCCACCGCTGGGGGTGGCAAGGGCCAGTTTCGGGAGAGATGGACGGGCGTTAAGTGGTTGTTGCGGAGGGAGGAGGGCGGGCATTTGCTGGACATCGTTTGTTTGGCCGTTCACGACCGGCCTTGCGTTGGGAGACGGCGGGATGGAGAGGCCCAGGCGTGGAGCGCGCGGCGACGAGTGGCTCCGCGCACCCGGGATCGGCGGGCGGAGCAGAGGAGCCGGCGTCGACATGTCGGCGGAGGACTGAGTCTGGTGTTGCGGGGTACTGGGGCGCGAGCCGGACGAGGGCTGGTTCGGCTGCATGTAGGGTGGTCTGGGAGGGCTGATTCGAGCTGACTCGGGCTGACTCGATTGTCGTCTGGAGCAATCGAGGGCAGTGGTCGAGCTAGTCACACGGCCAAAGCCCTTGTGCAGGGTCTGCAAGCACCCGCAGCGATGCCACCGGCAGCGTTAGGCACGCGGCGGGAAACGCTGCGGGAAGAGGCTCGGACCGCGCTTTGTGTCCCTTTGTAGATTGACCCAGCTGGCGGGTCGGGCGGCGCTTGGCTGCAGCAAGGCTAAGGTCGCTGGGTGTGCGAGGAGAGCCGTGCTGGACGAGATGGCGGGAGGGGATCCACGAGCCGTGGCGGGCGAGGGAGTGGAGGGTTGGCGGAGATGCCTGGTTGGCGATGTGGGAGGGGAAAGCAGTGGTGGAGCTCGCGGTTATCGAGGCCGGCCGTGCGGGCGTGCGGTGGGACCGGTGGAGCGTCAGGACAAGCAGCTATCACGAGCAAGGCGGCGGGAGCGGCGCGGGGCTTGCGGAGGCGTGCTGCGGCGTGCGGCGGCGCAATGGACGAGGCCGGAGCAGCTGCGCGAGCTGGGTCTGCGTGTGCGTCTGCGGCTGGTGCGCGTCTGCGTCTGCGCCTGGGTTCTGGCGCGTGCTGGGACGGGGACTGGGTCTGCCGAGTGATCTCCCTCTGAGCTGGATGCGGGCAGCCCTACGGCAGGCAGGCGGCAGGCGGGGGAGCAAAGCGAGCGAAGGGATGCAGAGGCAGAGGGGAGCAGTCGAAGCCGGGCGGAGCGCCGGTTTTACGGTTGTGGCCGTCGTGTAGCCGCCCGCGTGCGAGTCGATTGAGGCGTAGCTGGTCGTTGGGCTGTGGGCTGGAGGCCGGGGGCCTGGTGCGTTTCATAAGGCGCTGTTCTTATGTGCCGCCGCTGCGCGCTGCCGTCCTGCGCCAGCGCGCGCGCAGTAGGGGCGCCGGCCGTGGGAGCACTTCACCGACCCCGGCGGCCGCGACATGTTCAAAATGGTGCTGGAGGACTGCGCAGCTGGCGGTGAATTTGTGCCCTACTACCGCCGGCTGCAGCGTGGTCAGAGAGCCGCCGCCCGCTCCATGGCCTTAGCCGGCCACCCCTCGAGCAAACCTGGGCACGGCGACGTCACGCTTGCACGATCCGCCCCAATGCCTGCTGACGCCGGCCCTCCTGCGCCTGGAGCGGGCCAAAACCGCAGCAGCACCAGCACCAGCACGCTCGACGAGCAACATTGCGTCCCACACGTGTCCCGGACGCTGTGGCCGGGGCTGCGGACGCGGACCCGCTGGCCAGCCCGAGTCTGCCAGAACCGGGCCCGTCACGGCTCGCCCGGGGCGCATCTCGCCGGTGCGCTTGGCAGTCTGCGCGCTTCATCAAGGTGCCGCCGGCCTGCCTGACTGCTGCTGCTGCTGCTGCTGCCGCATGCTGCGCGCTGCCCTCTGCATGTGCAGCTGTCTGCTTCTGGAGGGTTTGAGTTTGTGGCCAGCCCGCGCTTTGCGCCGCATCCCGGTCGGCGTGCATCTTGATGATCACCAGGGGATCTCGCCTGGAGAAGGCCTCTGATCAGGCCGAGATGCATTGATGGACCCTCGCGCGGCAATCGCACGCTCGGCGCTTCGAGGCAGCGTGCCATTTGGTGTCGCGCAGCCATGGTGGAACTGCTTTGAGGGGCTCATGATCGCGGCGACGCATGCACGTAGAACGGACAATCATGCTGCCAGCCAACAGCAATGCGCCGCGCGGGAGTTGGAATCACAGCCTTGGCAGCCAATCGACGGCACGAGGCCTACGGGCGATGCAGGGCGATGATAGGCGACGATTCACTTGCTCCCATCGGCGAAGCGACGCAACGCCGAGCTAGGGGCTGACTAAGCGACCCGGAAAAACTCGCTCCAGGCCCGAGCGCCCAAGATTTTCTGACGACTTTCGTCGGCCGCCGACCATGAGCGGCCGACCACCTCGCAAAACAATGTCGCCCTCGTCCGTAGACGCCTCGTCCTCGGCCTCCGACTCGGAAAGCTCCCATGTTAGTGTCGAAGAGAACGGAGCCAGGAAAAGGAGAAGACTGTCGCCTGTCGCCGACTCGGACTCGGAAGATGTGCCGCACCCCAGGGCCATGCCCGCTTCCACCCTCTCCCGCGTGAAGACGAAAAACACTGCTGGTGCTGCCCAAAAAGACGCGCCCGCTGCCATTCTCGCTTCCCAGAACTACAAAGAAAACCTTTCCTTTGCCTCTCTCAATGTTTCGCCATGGCTCGTTGCATCTCTGTCTGCCATGGCCATCAAAAAGCCGACCGGCGTCCAAAAAGGCTGCATCCCCGAGATTATCAAGGGTCGAGATTGCATAGGTGGTAGCAGAACAGGTTCGGGTAAGACAGCTGCCTTTGCGGTGCCCATCCTCCAGAAATGGAGCGAAGACCCTGTGGCCATCTTTGCCGTAGTCCTCACTCCAACCCGGTATGTCGTTCCAATCCTCTCACATATAAACCCTTCTGATGTCCCTACAGTGAACTTGCTTTGCAGATTTACGAGCAGTTCAATGCTATTGGAGGACCCCAAAATCTCAAGACCGTCCTGGTCACTGGTGGTTCCGACATGCGCTCACAAGCAATAGCACTGGCTTCAAGACCCCATGTTGTGATTGCCACTCCCGGCCGTCTTGCTGACCACATCAACTCGTCGGGTGAAGACACCATCAACGGCCTCCGTCGAGTGCGCTTCGTTGTCCTTGATGAGGCCGATCGCCTTCTTGCTTCTGGCCGTGGCAGCATGCTTCCGGACGTCGAGACATGTCTTTCGGTCCTCCCACCGTCCGCCCAACGGCAAACATGCCTGTTCACAGCCACAGTCACGCCCGAGGTCCGCGCCCTGAAAGACATGCCGCGAACCCCCGGAAAGCAAGAAGTGTTCGTCTGCGAAGTCGACACGGAGGACCTGGCCGTCCCGACGACGCTGCAGCAAAAGTACCTCCAGGTCCCCGTCACCCACCGAGAGGCCTTCCTGCACACCCTCCTCCTCACCCCCGCCAACACGTCCAAATCCACCATCATCTTCGTCAACCGCACCTCGACCGCCCAGCTTCTCGAACAGATGCTGCGCCTGCTCGACCACCGCGTCGCGAGCCTGCACTCCGGTCTCCCGCAGTCCCAACGCGTGTCCAACCTCGCTCGTTTCCGGGCCAAGGCCGCCCGCATATTGGTGGCCACGGACGTCGCCGCCCGCGGTCTGGATATCCCCGCCGTCGAAATGGTCGTCAACTACGACGTCCCGCGGGACCCTGACGACTACATCCACCGGGTCGGTCGTACGGCGCGTGCGGGACGCGCGGGTGAGAGCGTGACGATGGTCGGGCAGAGAGACGTCGAACTCATCTTGGCCGTCGAGAACAGAGTCGGCACGAAGATGGTCGAGTTCGAAGAGGAAGGCGTCAATATCGAGACCAGGGTCATTCGCGACGCGCTGAAGATTGTGGGGGAGAAGAAGAGAGAGGCTTTGCTGGAGATCGGGGAGGGAAGGGATGTCACCGGGAAGAGAAAGAAGGGGATGGTGAAGCGCAAGAAGTGAGGATCGCGGATATCATGGTGGATTGGGAGAGAATCGATGCCTTTGCGCCCCCGCAAAAGGGGCTGTGTTATTCCTACTCGGGCTGGTGAAACAAACATCCCGACAGAGATGCGAGTTCTAAAAACGTACAAACCACGTCTAGATATACCCACATAAGTCGACTACAAGACTACGGCGAGATAGGTGTGAGACGGCTCAACGGGTACTCCCTGCAGGACCCAAGCATAGCGGGTTGCAAGATAGATAAGGAAGAGCACACCGCTCCTCCATGCACATGCATCATGAGTTCCCAAAGCTACAAGACCTTGCAAGTCAATCTAGGGAAGTATGAATATCATTTCCTAGAAACGCTGGTATACTTCCAACTCAAAACAATTGAAGAACCTCGGGCTTCATCCTGACCTAAACGCTAGTTTTGACGCCAATAACCGTGTCCGTAACACAGGTGTCAACAAGGTCCCGGGCAGTGGCTTGTCCTTCTCCCACTCTGACTTTCAGAGTCCTCACGAAAGCGGTCCGTTTGGATGAATGAGCACCTTGGTATACCCGTCGATCCGTTTGTCAAACTTCTCATACGCATCCGACGCATCATCAATCGAAATCTCATGAGAGACGACGAACGAAGGCTTGGCCTTGCCCGCGACGATGAGATCCCGAAGGTATCTGTTGTAAGCCTTGACGTTGCACTGGCCGGTTCCGATGGACAAACCCTTCAGCATTCGTCAGCACAAACCTTCTCCCACAACGCCCCCCCATCCCGCCCTCCCCCTCACTCACTCACCTTCTCGAACAGCTTCCCAAACGAGATCAAAATCTGCCCCTTCCCGCTCTGCGCATCCGGCGCCCCGGGATCCGCGGGCACATACAACCCGGGCACCCCCAGCCCGCCCGTCGGCCGCGTCACCATGATGAGCTGCTCCAGCACGGCATTCGGCCTCTCCCCCCCGGCATCCACCGCCTGGTACCCGACCGCGTCGACGGCGCGATCCACCATCTCGCCGCCATTCGCCTCGATGATCCGCGCCACCGGATCGCCCTCTTGGAAGTTCACCGCGACGCACCCGATCCTCTCCGCCGCCTCCAGCCTCTCGCGCACCCGATCCACGACAAACACCCTGCTCGCGCCCCTCAGCACCGCCGAGTACGCCGCCATCAACCCGACCGGCCCCGCCCCCCACACCGCCACCGTCTCCCCCGCCCGAAACCCCGCGAGCTCCAACCCATGCCAGCCCGTCGGGAAGACGTCCGCCAGCAACGCGTAGTCGGCCTCGCGATCCGTCCCCGGCGGCAGGACCAGCGCGTTGAAGTCGGCGTAGGGCACGCGCAGGTATTGAGCTTGGCCCCCCGCGTACGGGCCCATGGCGACGTAGCCGTAGGCCCCGCCCGCGAAGCCGCTCGGGTTGACGCCCGTGCAGAAGGCGGTAAGGCCCTCTTCGCAGTTGCGGCACCGCCCGTCGGCGACGTTGAAGGGGAGGACGATCCGGTCGCCGGCGTGGAGGAGGGTTACGCCGCTGCCGACTTCCTGCGTGGGGGGAGGGGTGGGGTGGTTAGTTGTGGGTGTAGTGTACGTGGGGACGAGAGGGAGAGGGGAAGGAAGAGAGAGGGAGAGAGGAATTGGCAAGCGTACGTACGGTGACTATGCCCATGTTCTCGTGCCCGAATATCAAGCCGGGCTCGGCGGCCGTGCGGCCCTGGTACATGTGGAGGTCGGAGCCGCATATGGCTGTTGTGGTTGGCAGAGCAGCAGGAGCACCGTCAGTTCTGTTGGATTTGGAATGAAAAAGGGGGAGGAAGAAGAAGAAGGAGGAGAAGAAGAAGGGCGACCGTGATGGGGACACGCGTTAAACATACCCGCGGTGGTGACCTTGATGATCACGTCGTCCGGGTGTTCGATTTTCGGGACGGGCACCTCCTTGACCGAGACCTTGAACGGCCCCTCGTAGTGGACTGCTTTCATGGTTTGTGCCATTTTTTTTCTTCTCTGTTCCGAACGCGATGATTAGGACCCTTTCATCGAACCGAGCGGCGATATATCTCAGTTTCCCAAAAGCACAAGCCACAGGAAGGAGAAATACCGCCCGCGGAAGCAAGCGAGCGGCCCTTTGTAATAACGGGACCCTCTCCCTCAAGAATGAGGGGTGGGGAATGCGGACGGCTGCGGCGGCCCCTCACTCAGAGACAAGAGCTGCGCGGGGGAAGAACGACACCCTTTGCTGGAGACCCAATCATGTCGATGCATCAACGTCATCATTGGCTGCATCCCGACATCCAGTCTACCGGGGATGGTATCTTTTCGCAATCCGGCCGTTCGTCCAGAAAAGGTAATTGGTGCGGGTATCGACATGATGATGATGATGATGATCTTTTCCCCGCATTGCCTTTCCCCCCCTCATGACCGCCTCCTCATCTCCGCCCAGCTCCGACCGGCGTCGAGACCGCGCGTAATCGAGTAACCACGCGTGACTTAGTACAAGGAATCGTATCGCAAAAGCCGGTATGAGCTCGGAGCCGAAGCATTTGTCCGGATGTCCTCATCCACATGCACACGTCGTCAACTACTCACCACTCGTAGCCTGTTTCAGTGCTGAAACATCAAAGAGGTTCCGTAGAAACTCTAGATCGAAGAGCATTACATCGTCACATCCACTCTCATTCTCGCTCCTTACTCGGTTCCAGAATACAAAACCCACGATACCTCCGAAAAAACCTCACCGCATCAACAAACTCCGCAATCATGGCCAGCACGATCCACGAATACAAGACGAAAGCCAACTACGCTCACACCTGACCAAAAGACCCCCAGAACAAAAGAAAAAGAAGCCGCGTTCCCGACCTTTCCTCCTCTACACCTTCCCCCTCAACCACTCCCTCGTCTCCGTATACATCTTCAGCTCCTCAAAGTCGAACCCCCACATGGTATCGACCCAACAAGCGACATGGCCCTCGCCCTCTGCCAAGACGCACGCCACCTCGCCCGCTTCGCCCCCGCCGCTCGGGCCGGGCCTCCACTCGTTCCTTACGCTCTCGGCGCAGTTCAAGATGCCGTCCAGCAAGACCTCGTACTCGCCCGCGACGAACAAGACGTCCCGGACCGTCCCCCCCAACCCCTTCCACCAGCCGGCGGGCACGTCGACGGGCTCGTTGTAGGGGTCCGTCGGGCGCCCGCCGAGGAAGAGGGTCGACCAGCGGGAGACGGCGGCGGCGGCGATCATGTCGCGCGAGCGGTTGGTCGTGTACGACTTGGTCGTCGTGTCGAACGAGACCCAGGGCGAGATGAGGACGGCGGCGAGGAGGCGCTCGTTGTTGTTGCTGTTGTTGTTCGACGCGCTGCTTCTGCTTTCGTCTCCGCCTCCTTCGACCGCGGCCGCTGACACCTCGCTGCTAAAGCTGAACCCTTCGGCCACGCTGTCGGCCCTGCCCGCCACCACGTCTTCGGTCGAGAAATCCCTCAGCTCCACCGCCGGCACGGCCGCGGCGTCCGGGTGCGGGTGCAGGATGTGGCTCAGCAGCGCGAGCGTGAGGTTGCCGCCGGCCGAGTCGCCGCCGAGGATGATGTTGCGGGGCGCGACGCGCAGGTTGCGCAGGACGTGGTTGAGCAGCTGCGCGGCCTGGCCGAGCTGGCGCGGGTAGGCGGCGAAGGGGGCGACGTCGTAGTGGAGGACGAGGGCGGCGATGCCGTTGGGTGCGGCGGGACCGAGGTCGGTGATGAGGGCGTGGACGAGGTTGAATTGCTCGGGGGCGGCGGGGACGGAGTAGCCGCCGCCTGGTTTTTTTTTTCGTGTTATTGTCGGTGGTGGTGGATTGCGGAGAGAAATGGCTTACCGTGGAAGAAGATCCACACCTTCTCGGCGCCCTTGGAGCCGACCCAGTACGCGTTGGTGCCGTCTTTCAGGGTCTCGGTGGCGGGCTGGACGTTGAAGCGTTTGCAGTAGGCGAGGTACGAGTCGTCGGTTCCCGGCGCGAGGAATCTGGCAGTGGGAAGAAAGGAAAAGGTAAGTTTCAGTCATCTTCTTCATGATTTGGTGGCCATACTGCTCCGTCCGCGAGGTGTTGTTTGCGGTGAGCGTCCGCACCGCCGTGTAGCCCAGCAGCCGTGCGAACGAGGTAGGCCGTTTGTGTTTCGACTTGAACTTGGCCGTCAGCGCTGTCCAGAAGGTTTTCCCCACTGTTCAATAGTCAGCAGCACTCGAGCCCAAGAGTTGTCGGCGGAACGTACGGACGGCGGCGAAGATGGGCAGCAGACCCAGCTTCTCGAAGAAGCCGAGTCTCAAGTCGGCAGGCCGGGGGCGCGGGGCCATGATGGTTGGTGGGAGGAGAGAAACAGAAGCTGTGTCTCACCGTGGTGCGATGAGCTTCTTTTTCACCTCGTCCAAGGTCAGCCGCGCTGTAGGCAAGAGCGGGCGGCGCTGATTTGCTGGGCATGCGATCGACGTAGCACCATGGAGTCCCCGCATTTCGGCATCCCCCTGCCGCTGCACCCTCGTCCCATTGGGGCAACGCTCGTTTCGTGTGCGATGGTGCTAGCGATAGTCGAGCGTTGTTGCAAGGGTCCGGTGGCGTCTCTAGCGGATGCTCTCGAGGTCAGCGAAAGACTTAAATAGCGCACTAAGCATCATCTTGGAGCTGCTGTGCCATGTCTCGGGGGCCGGAATCGAGCCTGTGTCGTCCGCTGCTCACCGGCCGCGTGGGTGGGTGCAACTTGCCGCCTTGGACTCGTCTGGGCGAGAAGCGGACTGATCCCTGCGCGTCAGCCATGGCGCGTGGACTTGGCTCCGTACCCTTATCTTTGGTGTTTGACGAGGACGGAGTATGACGGCACAGTCTCAGGTAGCTCCACACTCTTCCGACGTAGGTAGGTGAATCCATTGTCCGGGGTAGAAGGTAGACAACTTACCGGCTGGGCGGTATTTCTATGAGGCAGGTCGGGAAGGTCCATGTACTTTAAAAGCGGAAGCGGCTTCGGGCGAGCTGTGGCCGAGGCTGGCCTGACTCGCGTGCTGCAATGCCGTCACGCGGGGGAGGGGCACTTCTTCTCTCACCACTCTCTCTTCTCTGCTGACCTGCAGCCATTCTCTAGCTCATCTGCAGCTTCGAGCCTCAAGACCCACTTGCAATGCCGACTCCAAGGTCAGAATCTCTGAATCTATCCAGTTCACAGCTCACCACCGACCAGCTATGTCCTTGTGACCGGATCCACCGGCTTCATCGGCAGCCATGTCGTAGACACTCTGTTACGCCAGGGCTTCAAGGTCCGTGGCTCTGCCCGCTCCAAAGTCAAAGCCGACGAAATGCTCGCCGTCCGTCCGCAATGGAAAGGCCAATTGGACTTCGTTGAAGTCGCGGACTTCGAGGGCAAAACCGATCTCACCGACGCTGTCAAGGATGTGGATGCGATAATACATGTTGCCAGTGTACGGGAACCTTGCTTGCTTGAATAATATAAGAGGAGAGGAAAACTCACCAGTCCCCAGCCTTTCAACTACAACGTCACCAACAACGAGCAAGAACTCGTCCTCCCCGCCATCAACGGCGTCCGCGCCATCCTCTCCGCCGCCGCCAAGAACCCCAAGATCCAGCGCATCGTCCTCACCTCTTCCTTCGCTGCTGTCGTCGACATCGCCCGCGCCGCCGGGCCCGACTTCACCTACAACAGCACCCACTGGAACCCGCTAACCTACGACGAGTCCATCGCGCCCGAGACCACTGCAGTCGTCGCCTACCGCGGGTCCAAGAAGTTCGCCGAGCTCGAAGCCTGGCAGTACATGGAGAAGCAGCACCCGCACTTCGACCTCGTCACTCTCTGCCCGCCCATGGTCTTCGGCCCCGTCGCCCACCCCGTCAGCAGCCCCGCCGCCCTCAACGAATCCAACGCCCAGCTCTGGTCCATCCTGGACAAGACCAAACCACTGCCTGAAGTGAGGGTCCCGCTTTGGATCGACGTGAGGGACTTGGCCCGCGCCCATGTCGAGGCTCTGCTGCGTGATGCCGCCGGCGGCAAGCGCTATACCCCTGTCAGTCCCCAGCCGTTCTCGTTCGGTCTGGCGGCGCGCATCGTGCGCGAGCGCTTCCCCGACAGGGCGCGATCGCCGGGCACCGAGCCGGCGGCCGACGAGACGTTGCCGGGGCCGAGCTACGGGTTGGATGGCGAGACAACGGGGAGGGAGTTGGGCGTTGAGTACAGGCCGTTTGAGAACACGGTGGTGGATTTGGTGAGGCAGATGGAGGCGTTGGAGGCGGCTGGGTCGCGGTGAGGGAGAACGGAGGGAAGAGTGGGATGGAGGAAATGCATGCGAAGATAGACCAGATAGATTGATATATGATGCGACTTATACTATACTGTACGATGCTGTTCTTACTCGATCAGACTGTATGCGCGGTCTTGTGCTCCCACTTGTGACTTCACTCGCGAGCTGAAGAGCCACCTGTGTGACGAAACCTTCATCATCCCACAACAAACCCTAGTTTCCCCACAGCAATCACTCCAAAAAGCGGCAAAAACACACTGAGAGCCGCGTCCTGCGCCCGACCGTCCCCACCCGCGCTCCCACGAGAAGTCCAATGTTCTCCGACCAGCACCACATTGATCTCCCGCGCCATCCCGCATCCCCACGCCGTCCACTCCATCGCATCCATAATTGCGAGTCCCGGTCGCGTCCATCGAACATGGCACTGCCACAGTCCCGACCAACCGATCCTTTCTCCGCGCAACTCACGAAAGAGAATGGCACTGTTCTCAATCGCCGCGCTCCCAACGCGCACATAGGCAACATACCCGTCCCGAAGACGACGCCCAGCGTGATCAAGACCTTCAGCCTCTACAACCGCAAGCCCGCGCCGTTCGAGTTCAGCAAAGACAAGAAGCGCCGGTTCTACGGTCCGCGCTCGAACTTGGCCGAGGCCGCGCTGAGCTGCACGACCAAGACCACATCATCCGCGCCCTCTTCCAGCTCGGCGCCAGCAAAGTCTCCGCCCACTTGCGACTCGCCGACTCCGAAAGACTCACGATCTCTTCTGTCATCTACACCTGTCGGCTACAATAACAGCGGCGCCATCACCACGACTGACAGCGCGACAACTTACGAACCGGTCGTCAGCATCACGTCGCCCCATCCCACTCCCACAACAACCGCTCCATCCGCAGCCGCCTCACCCGCGCTCCCAGCTTCACTCTCGCCCGCACCCTCGATCCAGCGCACCCCAAGCCGTTTCTTCCTCGGCCACCCCTCCACCACCACCGCCACCGCATCCGCAACCTCACCCACAACCACCACCATGACCTCCCCACCGACCTCTCCCAAGCACCCAGAAGCCGACGCCCCCTCCCTCTCCACCCTCCTCAACACCATCATCACGACCACCACCACCGGCCACACCCGCCGCACACCCACCGCCACCACCTCTCCCTCGACCCTCCGCCTAATCCCCGAACCCCTCCGCATCCCCATCCGCCGCCACGGCCACGGCCACGGCCACGTGCGCGGCCGCCACGCGCCGGAAACGGCACCGTCTTCCTCGCCGCCGCCGCCGCTGCCACCCTCACTGCTGCTGCCGCCGCTACCGTCATCGAGTTCGCCGCCGCCGACGAGCGACAGCGCCGCCGCCTGCGGACGGAGGAGGAGGAAGATGATGATGGTGACCGCGTTGAGCAGCGACGAGGAGGAGGAGGAGGAGGGAGACTATGATGACAGCAGCACGACGGCGGCGTGGTCGACGAGGACGGGAACGACGACGGTGACGGCGATGACGTCGTCGCCTTTGGTGGGGGGCTGCTCTGATATGGTCGTCGTCGTCGGCGATGGCGATGGCGGCGACGGGGGAGCAAGTGCGTGGGATGACAAGCGGCAGAAGCAGCGGCAGCAGAAGCAACACCAACAGACGACGCCCCGTCGCCTGCTATTCCCGCCTCGTGAGGCGGTGGCGGTGGCGGAGGCGGGAGGACGACGAGGAGATGGAGATGGAGTTGCTTACTCTTCTCCTTTCACATCGGTTTTCTCTCCTTTCTTCTCGTCGTCGTTGTCGTCGTCGCTGGATGGAGCGGTGGGTGGCCGTGACAGTGGTGGAATGGACGGTGCGGAGACGTCGGCGATATCGGTCAGCTCGGGCGCGGGAGGCGGCGGCGGCGGAGGAGGAGGGGGGGAGGAAGGAAAGAAAGGATGGCAGAACAGTGGTGGTGGTGGTGGCGGTAGTGGCGGCGGCGGCGGCAAGAAGAACAGTGGCTTCAACCACCAGAACAGCAGCAGCAGCAACAGCAACAGCGGTACTGGCGGCGGAGATGATGGTGCCAGCACTAGCAGCGAGCTCGCGATCGAACAGCTCGAGCGCGAAGTCCTCGCCCTGCTCTTCCCCGTCGCCACAGCCGCACCACCATCCTCATCCCCACCCCCACCACCTGTCCCAACGTGGTCGCGCTGCTCACAAAACGTCGACGCAGCAAGCGTCGCGCAGATGTACGCCCTCATGCGCGAGGCAGAAGAAGAAGAAGACGACGACGACGACGACAGCACTACCACCGACAGCGCCGGCAACAGCATCGACCATCTCGATCGTTGGAGACGCCGGCAGATGTCGACGATGGGCACCCATGGAGACGGAGGAAGTCAACAGCGGCGACACCAGACGAAGGGGGAGGGGGAGGAGAAGGAGACGGAGACGCCTCAGCCACCGTATAACCGGCGGGGCGTCGCGCACCAGAGCTCCGGACCGCCGCCGGCGATGCGGTTGCCGCGTCTGCCGCCATCGTCGCTGGGTCGTCGGTCGGGTTAGGGACGGGGCGGGGTGGGAGGGAAAGGGGTCGAGGCTGGCGTTGTGTGTGTGTGTGTGTGTGTGTGTGTGGGACGGGTTTGGAACGGCGACTCGGTTACAGGTTCTTCAGATTGGTGGGTGGGGGAGTTTCTCTGGTTGTTTTTGTGTAGGATGCTCGGGATTTGCTTTTTCTTTTTTCCATTTACGGGGTTGAGTCAGGCAGAGCAGGGAGCCGTTTTTCTTCGTCAGCCAGAAGAAGATCGATCATCGGTTGACGAGCAGTTGCCACTTAGACATATAGCTTGGGTTCTCCGTTGAGCGTGGTGGGGGAAAGACCCCCGTTGCAAACAAAGCTCGGTAATTCGGGGAGGTCGTTGTAAATCGAAAAGGACGAATCACATACATGATCGGTTCGATTAGTATTTGCACCAACAAGAGCGAGGAGGAGGATTTGGAGCTCCTTGTCCGTTGTGGACGACGCGAAAAAAACCACCTCCTCACCGACTCCTATTCACATCCGCCAACTCAATCCCCTCCTTCCCATCCTCATCGTGCCTGAAACTCGCCCTCCTCACGCTGCCACCAACCTGCTGCCCTCCCTGCAGCCCCTGCTCCGGCCTCATCAACTGCCGATCCCCCGCCTTCAAATACCCCGCCGCCTCGCCCCTCTCCGCCTCATCGCTCTCCTCGACCTGGCTCGCGCTGCCGCCGCCCTCGCCCCCCGCCGCCCGATCCTCGGCGCCGCTGCTGCTCTCCTCGCTCTCCTCCCCGTGGATGCCGCCCACGCTCTCCATCGTGAACGGGCTGGCCGTCGGCGCGTCCAGCACGGCCAGCTCCCGGGGCGAGAACCAGCGGGGCAGCAGCCACGTGCGCGCCGGTATCAGCAGCAAGATGAAGACGGGGAAGCCGACGGCGGCGATGGTCTGGGTGATGGCGAAGGTGGCGCCGAAACCAACGAGCTCGAGCGCGACGAAGGCCCACACGGCGCCGCGGCGGTCGATGCGGCGCAGTGGCTCGCCGCCGGGCGTGAGCGCGGCGTCGCGCGCGAGGAAGGCGAGCTTCTGCGTGATGCCGTTGCCCTCGAGCGCCTGCACGCCCATGACGAAGAAGAGCCCCGCGAGGACGGCCTGCGGGATGAGGTGCAGGACGACGAGGAGCGGCCCCGTCATGGTGCCGAGCGTGAGCAGGCCCTGCGCGAGGTTGGAGACGCGCTGCTCGACGACGTGGTCGACGACGCGGCGCGTGTGCCCTTTGTTGGTGGACTCGTCGTCGTCGGTGACGGTGCGGGTGACGCAGAGGGCGTTGGTGTGGAAGGGGGCTTGTGGGATGAGGCCGTTGGGGAAGGGGATGCCGAGGAGGCCCGAGACGCCCGTGGTGAGGCCGAGGAGGAAGATGTCCCAATGGAAGCCGGCGGGTTTGCGGAGGGGGAACTCGGTGCCTTGGGCGATGAGGGAGGATACTGGGGAGTGGGGTTGTTAGTGGGTGCGGTGTGGTGGAGATGGGGGGACAGAAGCTTACCGTTGTGGTCGAAGTAGAAGAGGATCGTTAAGAGGATGGCGAAGGGGATGGCGAGGAAGACTTCGCCGACTTTGATGTCCCAGAAGTGGATGAACCAGCCTCTGTCGGTGGTGGGGTAGAAGGCTTTGCTCGTGGGCAGCTTGAGGAGTTCGATGCCTTCCATCTTCCCAATGTGCGTGAAGCCGGTGAAGAAGATGACGGTGAGAGGCGTGGCGTAGTCCTCGATGAACTTCCGTACATATCTATGGAAGAGAGTGCTGTTGCCAACGACGCCTCCAATGTACGCGATCATGAGGACCAGAAGAGCGATCATGATGGAAAGATATGCCGACGCGTCGCCGGCTTCCCACTGACGTGTCAAGACTTGGATTCCTTTTTGCAAGTAGATGAAAGCAACGTAGAAGCCGAAGATGTCGCAGGAGAACCGAGTGACATATCGCAACCAATTGCAGGCGTTTGTGACGGCAAGAATCCAATGCATGACAAGTGACCATCTGAAACGAGATTAGGGAGGCCGGGGAGTCATGACAGACTTTGTGGGAGCTTACAGGCCAATCCAGCACATGAAGGAGAAGTAGTTGATTCCATGAGGGACGATGATGTCGTACACCTGAACTGTCAGTGCTGGGCTCATAAGGCAGGTATGGCGGACCTACGGTGTAATTGAAAACAGTAATGGGACCTGTTGACGTTAGCAAGTGTTTTCCATTTCCCTTGGAATTCAACGCATGGGCTCACCGGTGACGCCAACAATGACCAAAGGCTGGGCCGAGAAGATGGAAAAGACGACGGAGGCGAGCACAGAAGCCAGCAAGACTTCATTCACGCCAAAGCTGGAATCAGTCTTTGCAAACATGTCTAGCGAAAAAGCTAGAGCGGGGAGAATGCTGCCTACAGGTCAGAGAAGCTCACGGGTTGCGCGGGTCCAGAAATGCACGGCATATCAATTGATGTACTGTACGAATAACCTTACTTTGCAAAATACATGTAGATGGTGGCGGGGACGACCCTGTAGTCCCACGCATCGGTCCAGTCGGAAACGTAATAAGGGGCGCGCCTGCGGATGTCATGGACGATGCCTCTGAACCAGCGGATCTGCCACCACTTGGCATGCCTGTGGGTGGAGGCGGTGCGGGCCGAGGCGCGCGTCGTGTGGCGACTCAGACGGTCGTCGCTGCCGCCGGCGGGACGCATTTTCCACGAGGCCAGAGGACGGCGCTTCTGCCACGGCTTACGCGATCTGCGGTCAGTGGATGCGTGCGACGGTCGACGCTGGCCTGGGAGACTGTAGGCGTCGGATTGGGGCATGGTGGGCGGCGCAGGCTCAGGGCGCGGGGTGCTGGCCACTCGGAACGGACGGCGATGCAGCGACAGCCGGTGAGGGTCAGGGGAACATGGCCATGGTGGATGGGGATGCGGAGAGGTGAGATTAAGGTGCGTCTCGATCGCCGAGACGGTGGGGAGTCTGAGCGCTTGCTGCGTCCCCACACGCGTCATCGCCCGAGTCATTCCTCTCTGCCTTTTCAGCCGCCAGACCACACCGTCGCGCTAGTGCCGGCACCCGCTGCCGTGCTGCCCCTCTTGACTCGCTTGCCGAAGCCTTTGTTTCCAAGCGAATGGCGGTGAGGCTGCCCGCTGCTTCCTTTAAACCTCCCGCTCCCGCTCCCACTTCTGCTGTCTGCCGCTTAGCTCTCAAGATGACTACTGTTGGCAGACTTTACCATCTTGCAGCGCCTTTGGATTGCTGCACAGCATCTTGGAACCGTCGCTTGGATCCTTGGGCGCGCTTGCCTGATGAAATGCTATAACGTATGCAGAGTGAATGCGGAAGGCGGAGTCAACTGCTTCCCCGAGAAATGGGGTAGGTACACTCAACGTCTCTCGTTCTTTCTCAATCCCTCTTTCCTGCCGCCCGTACGTTCTTTTCACTACAGCCTCCCGCTCTCGCATCTTCATCACGTTCGTATCCAGCTACACATCAGCCCCAGTATACGTCTATCACATCTCAAACTATAAATTAGCTCCAGCATACGTTTACCCCGTCTTAAGCCATACTTCGGCTTCAGCATACGCTTCCCCAACTCCTCGCTTCTACCTTCGACTAGGTTGCGCACGCCAGCATCGACGTCACCTCACCGGGAACGGGGCCAGCCGATTGGTGGCAGCGCAACTACCACTGGGTCAGCGACAATACGCCCTTGTACCAGAATCTTGACGAGAAGAAGTGGTGGGGCGCCAAAAACCAGGCGATAAGGAGTTGATGGACGATACAAAGGCGGCGGAAGAGGATGATAGCAAGGTGGGAGTCAGAAAGAGAGTTCCGACGTCATTGTTAGAAATCAATAATTCCAAGGTCAGCAGAAAAGGAAACTGTTATAGTTCCCGCCGTGCCCAGCCCCCTCGTCTGTTGTTTTACTCCAGGTTCCCAGGTCTAGCCATGCGGAATGACATCAGTCGAGGCGATGACAGCATCGGTGGAACCATCGCCGATGACTGCCGGCGCTGAAGGTCGATGGACATGACACGCGGTCAAAAGTCATGATAGTTGACCATTCAGCCAAAGAGGCCGATATTCACAGCATAAGCCCAAGGCACCGAGTCGCACTTCACACGCTGCGCAAACCTAGGGAACGGAGATGCAACCGTGGACGCGGGCCGATTCCAAGAAACCTGAAGCTTTGGACCCCGGAGTACGCACAGACAGGGTCCAGAAGCCCAGAGGACGATGACGAAAATTTGAGGGCGGATCGATAAGCTGCCGACGCTAACAGCAGACAGCACAAACAACACGTTGGGAGAGGGCGAGGGCGAGGGCGAGCAGGTATAGAACACCTATACGGTCATGCAGATAGGCCGGCAACAGGAATGGAATGGGCCGGTGCCGGGTGGCCTGTGTGGGGCCAGGTCCCGTGAGCCCGAGCAAGGAGAGGCGCGACGCGTGCTGCAAGGCGAGTGCGACGCGTCTGTTGGGCAACAATCCAGAGTCCCTTGGCTCGCTGCGTGTGTGACTGCGCGGGCCTGGGGGGCTGGCGGTGCAGAGGCTGGTGCTGGGCCTGCTAAGCTCCGCGGCTGCGTCAGCACAGCAACCAGGGAGCAGAGGCCACCGGCCCAGCAAAGGGGTACAAACAGACGAGCCAAAGCGCCAGAGCGTGTGCGAGCTGGCAATCTTTTTCTCCTGCCTGCCCGCGAGGCATGTAAACCGTTTGCCATCGCTCCCGTCTGCGCCCTTGGCTCGCCACCCTTGGCTGCTTCGCGTAGTGAGCACGGGAAAACCCAAATAACGCGACTCCGCTGCCGGTCCGAGCCTCACAGCTTCGTAAACGACATCAACCTGCTGCCCACCCGGCCACACCCAGCCCCGAACACCCGCCCTCGCGCCCGCTGCGAGCTCCAGCGCTCGCTGCCCGTCCCATTGACTCCCGCTGCATCTTCCGCAATCCGCTCTCTCACGGTACGTCGCTGCCTTTGCCCTCCCGCTGCTGCAGCCGGGGCCTCCCAGCACCCGCCCTGCAGCGCTGCTGCAGTGCCGGGCTCACCACCTGCGCTCTCGCTTGTCCGCCGCCCCGGCTGCAACCCCAAGCACCTGCGACGGGCACAATGACTAACTGCGACCAGCCTGCAGACACCATGCCTCCTCGAGGCGGCCGCGGCGGTCGCGGCGCAAAGCGTGAAGTCGTCCAGGAGCCGTCGGATACGCCTGCTGCCATCGAGACGCCCACCCGCAAGAAGAGAAGAGTAAGCTCGCCTGTTCGACGCCAACCGCACCCGCAGCCGCAGGCAGTAACAGCGAGCCAGCTGAACAACACCGACGCTGCTGAACCGCCAGTCCCGACCCGCCCGCCCTCCGCCCAGAGCGACCGGACAATAGGAAGCGATGACGAGGATGACAACAAGGAGAAGCCCACGCCCGAGGAGCTCTTGACCCAGGTCGTGCCGCTGCTCCGCGTCGCCAACTATGTCACGAACGCCCAGGTCGAGCTCTCGAACGAACTGCAGAAGCGTGATCCGGCCATCGCCGAGAAGGGCAGCACCCAGGCTTACGCCAAGATCGAAGGCCACCATTGGGTCTTCTTCGCAAAGTCAACCCACGTCGTCATCGGCAGAGGTGAACACGGCTACTCTGCTCGCCAGGCGAACGAAAACGGTGGCACTCCCACCCAGCAAACCGACCAGTTCTACAGCTCGCAAACGCCTACTGCTTCCGAAAAGGTCCACATCGACCTTGGCCCCGACAAGCAGGTGTCGCGCATCCACGCCTGGATAGATTACGAGCCCGATGCGAACTCGTGGTTTGTTCTCGTCAACGGCCGCAACGGCCTAAAGCTGGATGACCGAACCCTTACGCGTGGCGAGAAGGTCAAGCTGCACTCGGGTTCCGTCATCGGAGTTTGTGGCACGGAGATGATTTTCGTGTGCCCTGGCGAGTCGATCGATGTTCACCCGTCGATTATCGCACGCGCCAGGCAGGGTGAGTCTGGTGAGGGCGAGGATGGTCAGGATGAGAGCTCGTTCCACCAGATGAACAACGGTCATGGAAAGACTGCTGGATCTCAAGGAGGTCTGGCTCCAACTAGCGCTCCGTACAACGGCTCGACTGCTCGCCAGCACGGCCAATACAACCAGAGTCACTCTTACCAGGCCCACCCGTCTTCATCGGGTCCTTTGGCGCCCAATACTCCCATTCCCTCGCGTACTAAGCAGTCTCCTAGAATCAAGACATCTCCCTCTGGAGCCTACTCCCGTGGGGTTATGCTTGAGAGCACGGAGCACATTGACTACAGCGCCGATAGTGCGAAGGACTTGAAGCCCCCGCACAGCTACGCCCAGCTGATCGGACAAGCCATCATGTCGTCTCCCGAAGAGCAGCTGACTCTGGCCAACATTTATGAGTACATCAAGAAGCACTATGCATTTTACCGCCACAGTGGTGGTGGCTGGCAGAACTCGATCCGTCACAACCTCTCACTTAGCAAGCATTTTGAAAAGGTCGCACGCCGTACGGACGAGCCAGGTAAGGGCATGAAGTGGCGGTTGGTTCCGGAAGAGCGCGAGAACTTTTTGAAGAAGGGCATCCACAGCCGCAAGACGCGCATGGGATCTTCGGGACCCAACTCGCCGGCGATCGCTCAAGCCAGCGAACGTCTGCATGGAGCTGTCACCGTCATTCCCGAAGTTCAAACTCCGTCTCAACCATCCAAATTCCGTGTCAAGGAGTCGCCCCGCTCCGTTACCCCACCTCTGGCCAGCTATCCGACGGCAAATGAATCATACACGCCCGACCGTGGCCCACAAACACAACGCAAGTCCCAACTCAACAGCGATCAGATCTTTACCCCCATGAATGATCGCAAGGCTGTATTCACATCCATGCCAGCCACAACCTTTGGCCGTGCGTTGGAGCAGGAGAGCCATGTGCGCAGCTCGGGAGCGATCATCGACAGCAAGACGGAGCCAGGCCCTACGCCGCGCCCCCGGTCTTCGCTCGACCTTTCTTACTCGCCGCCACCCACAAACGGCTACAAGACCGCTGGCCTGGACCTCCCGGAAACCTTCAATGGTCTCGTCACGCCCCTTGTTGCTAAGAACAAGCCACACCTCGCCCCTCCCAGCACGGCCAAGATGCCTAGCCAGTACTGCTATCTAAGCTCTCCTGCACCATTCTGGAAATTCGCCGACTTGGGATCCACACCTGCCCGCCCCTACGTCGATTTCAGTCCAAGCAAGGAGTCGAGGCCGTTCAGGTTTGGAAACAACGAGGTTGAGAAGGACGAGGAAGATGAGGAGGAAGAGGAAGAGGAAATGGAAGAGGAAGAAGAGGAGGAGGAGGAGGTTGAAGCAGGCCCAGTTCAACCCAGCTCGCCACCTGTCGTGATGGGCGACACGGCTAGTCGGAGCCGGGATGGATCCAACTCTGGAGAGGGAGATGATCTATCTCCAGCAACGCCAACTCGTCCGAGCAGTCGCCGGTTCAACACAGCTGAAGAGGTGGCGGTGAAGAAGCAGTTGCCTACGCAGCTGGAGGGTGATGAGAAGGATGAAGAGGGTATCGACCTCATGAGGTAAGTGTCACAGCCTTTCGAGGCAGAGGTGAGAATGGTCTAACGAGCCACAGGGGATTTCAAGGGATTGGAAGCTTCCACCGTGGACTCAATCAAAGCACTGGCTTCATCCGCCGCGGCTAAGCCATGCTCTCAATCCAATGCGGCGACAAGCGAATCCAACTACGAAAATGTGTATGTTTTGGCCTACGGGTCTGGCTAGAGGGTGTTTGGGTGCGCAGGTGCTCATCTGATTTGCTTCGGTTTCGATTCTTGTATGACACGTGTGCCATGCGGTTCATTCCCATACGTGTTTTTTTTTTTTTTTTTTTTTTCATTCTTCGGCTTCCTGTTCTGCTGCGCTCCGCTCGGTCGGGCGTTTGATTCGGAGGGTGGCCAAGTTCAGCGTTTCGATTCGTAGTCCTGGTGTACAGGTCATGGCTTGCGTGCTTGTTTACTGGCGATGGTAGGATTGAGTTGCAAGCAGCGACGACGGTTGACGACCATGTCTTGTTGATTGCTTTAGGTAACGTGCGAAAGAAGGATTTGTGGGCTTTTGGAAGCTGGCGGGCGAGTGAGAGTGACTTTGCGGTTACACAGGCCGGCCGCGCGCGGGCAGCTGGACCCTGGCGCGATGTGCAAACGTGCTTGCATGCCGATGTCGTGCAGGGTGTGTGAGTGGTGCTCGCTAGAAGCCCATTGCGGGCCAGGTTTCTGCGGTCGGCAGCCGCATCCCGACTCTGAGCCCATGCAGGCCCGGGGTGCCAATCGCAATTCACCCATCACCAACCCGTCGTCGTGCCTGGAGAGCGCGCGCAAGCGACCGGCCTCGTGCGCATCCGCCTGACCGTTCTCTCCACAGCCAGCGCATCCGCATGCTGCCGCGCAGAGTCGGCCGGAGCTGCAATGCCAGGACGCCCGCATCCGAGCCGAGCCTAACCAATCAGCCCGCCGACTCGCAGCCCTCCACTACTCAGCCCGCTTCCTTCGACGACACGTTTTCAGCGCCGCCGCCGACGCCGTACTCGCGATCAGCAGGCAGATCTCACCATCACCAGCCACCCAACCGTCTGGCCGAGACCCAATGCCGTCAGCCAGGCATTGAAAGGAGAGGATCCGAGAAAGACGACGCTCGTGCCAGCCGCAACCCCAAGGCCCGTAATTCTCCCCTGACGGCCCAGCTCCGTTTCCCATAGCTCCCAAATCTCCGCCCGCCGGCGCCTGAACTTGTCTCCAAGCGGCCCGTTGCGCGCCCCTCCATCCGAACGACAACACTCTCCCTTCTTCCCCAACGTCCACCCCCGAACCCAAGCCCGCGACTTGCGCCACACCAGCTGGGAGAGCTGCCGATTCCAGGCAACCGCGCCCACTCTCGTCAGCCTGCGCGCGCGCATTACCAGACGCAGCTGCGCCGCCCAGCCCCCGTTTGCGCCGCGCGTTCGGTCGAACCTGCGAGCTTTCTTTCGCCGAGGACCAAAAATTACTGAGGTTGGGGAGGAGCAAAAACCACACGTCATCAGCGCTTTTCCGCGCCCTGAAGAATCGCCGCCACAACAACAACAAAAACAACTCCGCCAACCATGAATTCCTTGCGGCAATCGTGTCGCCCAAAGCACCAGGTGCTGATTCTGAAGTGTTACCCGCGCTTGCAGAAGGGCTATCGCGAGGAGGAGGTCAAGCCCAACAGCTCCGAGCTGAGCTACCTGCTCTTCTACGCCAGCTCGCGGAGGACAAAGCTGGTCAAGGTCGGCGACTTTCTGGACAAGAGGACGGCCGGGGATGTTTGGAGGAGCAGAATTGCGTACGTCTTCTCCGATTCTTCCTGGCGCAGGGTTCCGCCCGTGGGCTGGTGGGAGGATTCCCTTGAGTGAACTGTCACTAACTGTCTACTCTTGCGCAGGAGCGTCCTTGTCACTCTTCAAATCCTACAGGCACTAATCGAGAAATGTCCGAAAGACATCCCGCTGTATGCGAACAGCGTCCTCAGCGTCTTGCGCACCGTCCTCCGCTCCAATGATGTCACCATGGTCGAGGCCTCCGTGCCCATGTTTGAGGCCTTTTGCGAACACCAGGATCCGGCGGCACTGGCTGCGGACAACGAATACCTTACCCAGTACGAGGAGATTGTGCAGCTGTACGCCCAGTTCGCAAACAAGGAGAACCAGCAACCCGCACAGGCTGGCGTACCCCTGAGCTGGCCCGTTGCCATTCGATTCCGGAAGGCTGGCCTGCGCGCGCTCAAGGCGGTAGCCAGCTCGGAAAGCTTGTCTGCCGGCAAGCAATTGGAAACCATAATCCCCGTCATCCTTGTCAACTTGTACGCGGAAAACGGCGCCTACCTGACCCGGCTGGAAGTTCGGGACAAGGAGAGGGAACATACTGATAAGGAGGCCGCATATGCTAGAAGGAAAAGCACATCGACCGTGCCCGGGGAGAGCGAGGGAGACGCCCTTGCCGCAGCGGGGACCACGGAGGACGCGGACAAGATTGCTGAAGAGGAGGCTGGAAGCGTTGCGCTTCAGGCGTTACGGAACATCTTCACGATTGTCAGCCGAGACCAGTTACGGCAGGCCACACTCGCGGTCCTGAAGTTCATCACGTCGAAAGTCAAGTCGACCGAACATTTCCCCAACGGCATCGTCGACGGTTCGTGGCCGGCAGAGCTGTGCGGTATGATGTGCAGCTGGGCGCCTGTGCAGGACCGCTACGTTATTCTTGTTACTGCTTCCAGTTCCCTGGTTCGGAGTAAGGCTGTCGAGGGTGATTTTGAGCGGCAGTACATCCTTGCCACGCTCGTCTCTTGGCTTCTTGGCGATGTGCGCATCAACTTCATTGGCCTGAGCGTGATGGATGTCCTGGTTGGCTTGATGGGTCGCATCCTTGAGCTCCTGCAAGTGGGCGGTCCTGCTTCCCTCCTGAACGGAGCCGACGCAAAGGCAAGCAAGGACAGCATTGAAGCCCCCCAGGAAAGCACCGCCGATGCCAGCGAACGGGCGACGACACCGACGGAAGCGCGGCAAAAGCTCGTGCAACAGCTGAAGAAGTGCGTGTCGAACCTGGCAACGCACATCTACTACACCGACCAGATTCCCGATATGCTCACCGCCGTTCTCTCCCGCTTGAAGCCGACCGGTGCTCCCAACAACTCCATCGTTTCCAACACCGCCGCCGCCATTGAGGACCCCAGCGGTACCGTCGAGTCGGTGGCCAGCTCAGCAAACCTGCACGAGAATCCGGGTGCGGACAACTTCTTCTCGTTTGAAACAGCGAGAGTGATTGCTCTAGAAGCCATCAAGGATATCCTGCACATTGCAAACGCGCACGGCAGAGATGTGGCCAGCGGAAAGGGCCACGTCGGCCGCAGCCGCGTCGGTGTTGATGCGTGGGAAGGCACGCAGTGGTTGCTCCGCGACCCGGGCTCGAAGGTGCGGAGAGCGTACGCCGACGCAGTGCTCGTGTGGTTGGAGTTGGAGCTCAAGAAGACGGATCTCCGAGCTGTGCCCGAGGCCTATTCCGGCAAGGCGGAGAAGAAGGAGAGGAAGGACGGCGACAGCTTGGTGCGGAGAGCCGTCAGCAATGCGACCAGCCCGGGCTCGCCGAGGGACAAGAGCCCGAGGAGGTTCCGGACGAGCTTCCTTCAGCTGTTCCACCTCGCCGTGTACGAGAATGCGCACCAGTACGCGCTTGGCAGCGGCTCCGAGGCTGACCAGGAGATTCTGCTTCTGCACCTCCTCTTGACTCGCCTGGTAGCCAAGCTTGGCGTCAACGCTCTTTGCACCGGTCTTCCGATGGTTTTCCGCCTGCAGGAGGACATCCCGATGATCGAGAGCGCGGCGGCAAAGGTTCGCATTGGTAGTCTGGTCCACGGCTACTTCTGGGCGCTTTCCACCAGCTTCAACTTTGCTGCCAGTCACGCCGGCATGGTGATTGGGAATGAGATCAACCGGCGAAAGGAGGCGGGCATGTGGTTGGAGGGAGTCTCCGTGCCGCCCGCCGAACTCAAGGATATTGAGTCCGTGGCAGGTTTGAAGGGCTTGTCGGCCGACACTGTTGACCACCAGGCGCTCAAGCCGTTCGACAACCGTCCGGAGCTCGTGGACCACATTGCGGAGGGATACACGGACAACGTTTACTCCCCGCCTCAAAGCGCTCCCGGTAGCCCTAACCGGTCATTCTCGGTTTCTCTCAGCATTCCAAACATCTCTGGTGGTGGGTTCATGGATGATCCCAGGGACTCTCAGCTGCCGAAGTCGAATGTCCTGCCGCAGAAGGTCAGAGACCAGATGTTGGAGTCCTGGAACAAGGAAGAGGTGCTTGCCGCCATGGCATCGAACAACGATGCCAGCTCTCAGTCGGGCAGCCTCAGCATCTCGCACCGGACCAAGCGAGCCCACACCCACTCTTCGGTCGCCACCGCTGGAGGTGACCCGAGAGCATCGAACGGCTACCTGGGCGTCAACATCCCCACCGGCCACGTCAGCCCCATGCCCTCCCCTTCGATGATGAACCACTACCACCGCTCCGCACTGTCCGGCCTGAACGACGGCAACCGCGGCGGGCCCAACTCGAGCTCATCAGCACGCTCGGCCATCCGGCTCGACGACCTCAAGCGGGTGCTGTCGGAGAAGGGCGAGAACCCGCTCCCCATGACGCGCCGCGGGCGCAGCGCCGACGAGGGCGACGACGACGAGGGCGGCGACAGCGACTCGATGGTCTCGGCCGACTTCAGCACCAGCGAGTACAGCTACAACCCGGCCCCGGGCTCGAGTTACTCCCACGGCACGACCGACGACAACGGCCAGCCGCGCCCGCCCCTCTCCACCATCCCCTCGTCCACCATGGGCTTCGCCGACGACGCCGACGCCGCCGACGCCGACCCCTACGCCCCGCCCGTCCCGCAGATCCCCGCCGCTTTCGCCGGCGAAGGCACGCCCGCCATGACGACGACCCCACCTCCCCCTGCTCCCTCCTCTACCACCGCCGACAACAACAACAACGAGACCGGCGGAGGCGGTGGCGTCCAGCGCCCCCGCACCGCCACCCAAGCCTCGTCCTCCTCCCGCAACGGCAGCCTCGCCGCCGGCACGGGCGTCACGGCGAACGGAAACACTCGGACTAGCGGTCGCAGCATCAAGAGCCGCGCCGGCGGCCAGAGCACCAAGAGCGGACGGGGGCGGTCGCGCAGCAGGAGCGTGGCGACGACGGGTGGTGGGGCGAACGGCAGGGCGAGGATGGACGTTGGGGGGTTGTTGGCGGGGATCGGGGTGGATGGGGATGATGATGATGATACTGGAGCTTCTGCTGCTGATGGGCCGAGAGGAGGACGCGTGGGGGGGTTGTTGGGGGTGGGGGTTGCGCCGTATTGATCGATGTTTTTTTTTTTTTCGTTTCTTTTTTATGCTCCTTCCGTGTACTGGACTGGACTGGACTGGACTGGACTGGATCGGATGGGATGGGGATGGGAGTAGTGAGTGGGGGGTTGATGGGATACCACCGTTTTTTCTTGTTTTATAGTTTTTTTCTTTCTCGCCGCTGACGCTGACGCTGACGCTGCCGTTGCCGTTGCCGTTGCCGTTGCTGCCGGTAGGTGCACGTGGCTTTCGTTTCGCCGCGCTTTGTGTTCGTCGGGTTTTGTCGAACTTGAGGTTTTGAAACTTTTTTAACTTCTTCTCTTCTTCTTGTTATTGTTATTGTTGTTGTTGTTGCTGCTGTTGTTGCTGCAGTTGCAGTTGCAGTTGCAGTTGCAGTTGCCGAGTTTATATCTGTTCCTATGAAACTTTTCGTCCTTGTTGGGATTGATTACTTACTACCGTCCATTTTTCTTTTTCTCTCTCTTGTTGTTTTACCGCGTTGAAGGAGGAGAGAGAGAGTGTGTGTGTGTGTGTGAGAATGAGAGAGGGCATAATCGCGACGCGGGAGAGAAGTCTTGTTGGTCTCTTTTCTTCATATAGTGTTTCTCTCTTCTTTACCATCATCATCTTTTTTTGGATGGGATTGGCCCGGCCCGGCTCGCGCTGCTGGCTGGGGCTGAGGGACTTAAGCTGACCTAATAACGGTTTGTTTCTTTTCCTTGTCCGTTTGGTTGTCGTTGTGTTTTGCTCTCTCTCTCTCGACTCGTTGTGTTGGAGGTGTTACTTGTCCTTCTACTACTTTTTTCTCTGTTGCCTTTTTTTTTTTTTTTTTGGCTCGTTATGTCATGTCTTGTCTTATCCTCGACTCTCTCTCTCTCTCTCTCTCTCTCTCTCTCTCTCTCCTTGGTATAAGCACGGAGCACGTGAATGGTACGCCAATAAGGGATTCCTCTTTTCCTTCCTCAGTCTCGATATCTCCTTTCATCGTGGCACGGCATGGCTGGCTAGCTGGCCAAAAAAAAGTAGATGGCTATATATACCACATCGCCCGTACGTGATAAGTGTCGTTTGTACCGCGTTACTAGCGTCTGTCTTTACGTTTCTTTTTTTCTCTCTACTCCCTTTTCTTGTTTGCTTATCTTTTCTTCTTGTCTTCTTCTTCTTCTTTCTTTGTTTCTTGGCGTAAATATCCTCTCCACTTCCTTTTTACTTGTCTTAGTTTTACTTTTTCTTTTTGAGATTTATAGGTGGATAGACGGATGGGTGGACGGATGGATGGGATAATGGTTGGGCGCTACTACTACTACCACTACCACCGGCCATCAACTGGCTGGTTGGGGCCTGCGGGGAAGCAGGATATGGACATCTCCTCGTTAAGAGGATTGAATCATTGATGGACAGGTAAGGGGCGGGGTATAAGGTGTGTATATAGCAATAGGACTTATATACATACATCTACATATGTGTTGCGATGGCTAAAAGAATGCTGGCGGGAGAGGCCAGTCCCGTGCGTGATCTTGTGCTTTACTGATGCATGTGACGTTTTCAGATGTGGCGGTGGTGCCGAGGAGGGAGGGCGGGAGGATGGTGATGTAGGTTATCTCCTCGTGCGGTTTTTTTGCGTACGTCGAAGTGACTGGTGCTTTTCTTCTTCTGTTTGCCGGTGATGATGGACATGGCTGCTTTGGGGACGATCACATGCGCTGTTTGCGGATCGTTCGCATGACGCGTGCCATATCGGGTTGTGCTGCTCACGCGGACGTCGAAAGTCATGGTTGGATCCCGTGGCCGAGCTCCGGTCGTGGCTCGTAAAAGCGCAACCTGTCTCCGGTTCCTCGCTTTTTGTTTTCCAATCACGCTTCAACGGGCTCCTTGACCTAGACTCATGGAGGGAAACCGCTACGACTTCGCCTTGTTGTCTGTTGCTTCACGTCTCGAAGATCAAAGTACTCTCGGTGTGGCGTCCGCTCAACGTTATTATGGCCAGAGACCGAATTGGTGGGACAATCCAGTGAATGCAAATGATGATGCTCTGCATCAAGACAAGTCAAATCCAGAACAGCATCATCTGTACCGTCGGTTGTTGATCAGTATTATTGGCATCGATGACGGATTCCCTCCACTCGCACGTCTTCTTCACACGCTTGGGGAGAAGACCGAAGAAAGGGAACGAACCAGTAGTATGGTTATGTAACACGGAAATGATGATTCCTGTAGCGAGAGGCTTTGTCGTCGTGGGGTTCAGAGACGGGCGCGGCTGTTTTATAGTTGCTCATTTTCAAAAGGCCGCGGCTCACTTGGTCACACGGAAGGAAAAAGACTATGAGGATGATGCTCGTGAGCTGACATCATTTTGCGTCATGTGTAGCAAGTGGGAGACAGGTGCCCGGCGACGCGGTTTTGCGGCCATCGGTTCAAGGTGAGGAATCTTGGAGTGACGACGACTTCAAAAAGTCCGCCTTCCCTCATGGCTCTATAACTGCAATATCCAGACAGATTTATCGAAAGCAAGAGTGTCAGGTGGCCCATACACTACCGGTCTGCGACTCAACATCCAAGAAAGTGGACTCCCGCCGTGCCTCCCCGCCACAGCGAGTTCGAAAAAAAAAAAAAAAAAAGACACCAAAGAACAAAAAGGCAAAAACTTGAAGCCGCCGCCGCAGGGAATTGAACCCAGGACTGGACCGCACCGCACCGCCGCGCTACATGGGCAAGACCCCGCAGGATTCCCTAAGCCGGTCGAGGTGCATGGTGCATGGACTTGCTCCGAAGAAAGGCGACACGAAGGGGCCATCGCCTTTTTGGGGGTCTATCCGTACGCTTTACCCTACAAGCGCTGCCTAGGAGTCGTGGTCGAAACCATGTGAGCCACGTAGCCGTCATTAGCTGGATGATGGGGGAGGGAGTGGCGGGTTGGTTATATATAGGTACCCTGACCCATATACCCGGACCCACTTTTATTTATTTCACTCACCCAACTCACCCAACTCACCCACTCACTCGCTCACCCACCCACGGTGCTGCGCAACCAACTTGTCACTACCAAGAAACGTAAACACAAGATACCTGACTTTGCGGTGGCGTTGTGGTTCCCTTTCGCGACCGGCGTGGGCGAGCCTTCGTCAGTGTTGTAGCGTTCTGGTATTTACATCAACCTCAGCAATGAGAAGGTGTGATGAAGGTTATCATATGAAAAAACCGCCCTCCACCATTCATGCATAATACTGCTGCGATCCACATGTACTCGCTGAACGCTGGTTTATTGCGGTGCGTCAACCTCGCCTTATTTCAGGCGCTCCAAAGGGCGGACGAGGGAGTCGATTCTGCGAATCGGACATTGCGCTTCAATCCTACAGCGTCTTCCAGAGCAGTGTAACAGTAGCTGTTGAGCGGTAGAAGATACATCGCAGCGAGGCGGCCTTTTATGTCTCTGAACTACTCACCACTGCAGGTGACTAATTTTACATCGCACGTGGATGCGTTTCCAGAACGGAATAATTGTATTTCGTGTCATGCGCTGCGAATGCAATATGACACGTCGCTGTCACCGGCTCACATGGAGATGCCTTGTAGTAAGTGGTGGCTTAAAAAGTCGCCTCTCCCTCGCGATTCTGCACTGCAATATGCTGAAAAAGCTGTCTTGGAATCGACAGACAGAGGATTCTGAGAAGGTCGACTATTCTCAACCACTTCCTCTATACTCGGTTGTGCTTCCTTTAGATGCCGTCATTAGAGAAAGCCATTGGAGTCGGAATGGTGAAGTTGACAGCCATCAGCATCCGCAAAATATGATGAGGGCTTTTAAGAAAACATCGTGCAGTCCATGGTTCGCAAGCAGTACTGCTGTCAGCACTTGCCCTCATTGATGATTGCCTCGACTTTGGCGCTGTCCACCATCAAGGGCCAGCATGGCCGTGTTCCGGAAATTCTAGCAAAGGGCATCTTGGTATTAGGAAGTAGAAATTAATAATTCCGATGGCGATGAGGGGAAAGAATTCCAGACTAGTATAACCCATTATAGCACGGTGCTGATGTCTACAGATATGTGCGCGTGCCCGGCATAGTAGACCCCAAACAGTTCAAGCAATAGTCCCTTCAGAGACCATCATTCACGGAGAAATTGCTGTTCTGGAAATTTGAGTGGTCCGTTTGACCAGCCGCCATGAATTCCCCATCTTTTCCAAGGGAGTAAGAACTGACCTTCCCAGCCTTCATGTCATCCGCATTCCGAGGGACGACATGGATCATGTATTCGTCTATGCCGGATTGCATCATTTGGATTCCCGCCTTGCAAAGCTTCTCGAACAAATCCTTGGAATTCCACGTCTTGTAACTGACCGTGAACTGCACACTGCGGAGATCCCGAAGCCAGCCATCGGATCGGCCTTTGTAGATGTCGGTCGTCACATGACAGACAAGCGTAACCATGTCGGAATAAAGGCTGGTGAGGTCGACGCAGAGGGTCTGTAGCGATTGCGGAAAGAAGTCCTGGCACAGTGACCTTCCATGGGCAACGAGAACCAATGCGCTGTCGGATCGTAATGGTCTTCTATCGTATCCGAGTGGTGATGATTTTAGCACTAGGTCCAGGCCCAGGTCCAGGTCCAGGTCGAGGTCATAGAGCAGAATGATCCCGCTGATACTTAGATGGCGCAGCCGGCGAAAATCTCTAAACGACCCAATGGGCAAAATGTATCGCGCGTGAATGCTCAACAGCGGTGTATCCAGGACAAGCGTTTCCAGGTGGTCCCTGTGGGCCAGTAGAACATCGTACATGTCGTCGGTGGTCATCCCGCCATTGTTCCAACTTTGATCGTGAAGTCGATACACCAAATGTTTGATCTCCTTGCAAGATCCAACCAGAAGCTTCCAATACAGCGGAGTCATGATCTCAGCCCGGATGATAAGGGTCTCGATACTCCAAGGCCGATTCATATACTCGTATCTGATGCGAGAACCCAAAAATTTGTCACAGAGCTCAAGCGTGCGCAGAGGGGGGAGCAAAAAAACCCACTCCTTGTCCTCCCCTAGATGGTCATACCCGGCATAATTTGCAGCATCTCCCAGAACGACATGTCGAAGGTTGGCGAAGACGCCTTGGAGATTATGCGCCTCTCTCATCCACGTGGTCATGAAGTGATGAAAGCCCGCAAGCTCGGCGCCTGCCGTTTCCAGATCCAGGGTCTCGAGGTTGGGCGTTTGCGTGAGGAGAAGGAAGGTTATTGCATCGCGGCCTTCGCACTCTAGGCGATCGAGCCAATCTCTGCGAGAACTGATCTGCCCGTCGTCTCCAAAGTCGATTTGTCTGGCGCGTGCAATGATCTCGGCCTTTGCTCCTTTGGCCCATCTAACCCTGAGTGGATAAGGAGATGAGCACCCCTCGTAGGCGCCAAGGTTTTGGAATACCACTGTGCGGACGCAGGCAGCCAAGTCCGGATTCCTCAGAATTGTCAAGACGAATTGATGCAGAGCGGCAGGGCGACGGGGTCCTGTATCTATATAGAATGAATAGAGCAAGGGCGTGGCAATGCGGTGAAATTTCCTTGAAACCGAAGAGAAAGGGTGTAGGAATCGTGGTTCCGGGTTCGCCGTGTACAATTCAAACAACTTTGTAGGTGGGATATTGTTGAGGTAATGGGCAATCTGTTCGATCAACTCCTCCGGAAGGTCGTTGAGGCTCACTGCGGGAGGTTGCTGGCGCTTTGGTTCGGGGGTTGGACGCCGATGCTCGCTCTTGGGTGACCTGTCCATGGCGTCTGGCTGATACGTGTGAGGATGTTGATGGAAAAAGTGATGTTGGTACTCCTGTTGGAGGAGTGGCATGAAGAGCGAAGGGCGGGCACGCCCGGGGGCGCCTTATGTACCCTGCTCTTGGATGACTAGGCTATCTACTGCTACCACGGCTCATATTCTCAACAATACGCAGAAGGCTTGACGCGTTGGAGTTCCCTCGACGGTACGTGTGGGTCACGTGTTACGCTAAGCCTCCTATAAATAACTTGAGCGAAAACTGGCTCACGGCGAGGATGAAGTCTCCGAGGTTGAGCATTACCATCATTTCGGCCTAACACTTCGAAATTTTGCAGTACCAGGCGCATGGATTCCGTGGGGTGAAAGTCAATCTGGTAACGGGCAGCGGATTTCCGTTGAAAGAACTATAGTCCCTATCACAATTTCGACTCGCGGTCTGGTTCCGAAAGGGGGGTATCAATAAGAAAGCCCTACACAAAGCCAAGATCCCAATCTTCACACTTCCTATCTTGAGCCCCCGACTCGCTCGCCAAGAAAAACCTCATAATGAAAGGGTCCTTTACATCCTTTCATCAGAGGGCGCTCTAGACTGTTTCTCCTCCATTTGCTCCCCATTCCGGCGATCCGCACTATCCTTGGGAAGTGGCGTAAATGGCGGTGGCGGTGGCGGTGGAGGTTCCATTCTCATGTTGGCGGGAGCAGTTGGCGGGACTATTCCCACGGTCGCAGGTTGCGCTGCCGACATCCCCCTGTTACCGTGAGAAAACCCATTATACGAAGATGTTCTCCCCATCCTCATGCTGGCCGGTGCGATTGGTGGACCTTGTTTCATGAGAGCGGGTGTCGTTGCCGAGATTCCGTGACCGGCCAGAGGTTTGCTGGAGTACGACGACGGTCTTGCTGTTCTCATGCTTGCAGGGGCGGTTGGCGGCCCTTTTCTGGGGACATTCGGTGGTGTCTTTGAAGCGAGAGCATTGCTCAAAGCCGGTCTTTCTACCGGACGGGTGAATTTTTGTGTGGGTACCGCGTCGGACATGCCAGCATCGCCCATGGGCTCGGTCGACGGAGGCTTTCGTCGAGGAGCCTGGAGGCATAAGACAAAAAAAGGTGATTAGCCAGGAGCAAAGACGGAAAAACAGGACGGGCAAGCTCAATGCACCTCGTCGACAGGTGCAGCGAGCTTCGTCCTCTTCGCCCTGCGTTCTTCCTTCTTCGCCTTGGCCTTTTCGATGATGCTGCGCTGGGCCTTGAGCTCGACCTCGCGCTGGTCGTTGAGCGCCTTGAGCTCCTTTTCAATCTTTTCCCGTTCTCCGATCGCCTCCTGGCGGGCCCGCGCGCGCCTGCGCATTTCGTCCAGCTCTTCCTGAATGGCCTCGGTTTTGACGCGCTCCAGGTCGTCCTTCGTCTTGATGTTGTTGCGTTCGATCCACTCGCGCACCCAGGCCTTGTCTTCCTCGGTCGGGTCCGGATTCCCGCCTTCGTACGCGCCGGTCGGGTGGGTAAGCTTGATTCCGGGAATAGTGGACTTGTATTGCCGGCGCGGGTCGTCCAATGGCAGGGGCAATTCCTCGTGCGGAACCGTGTCGCGGCCAAGCAAGAACGCCGGCAGCGGGCCGTGGGACTCGATGCCATCGCTGGTGGGCGGGGGATCCAAGATGGCGCGCATCACGCTGTCTTCGAATTCGCGGTTGTACGGTACCTCGGCAGCTGGGCGCGTCGACATGGAATTTACGGGTGGAGCGTCGTCCATCGGAGTGTCCTCGTTCGCGGAGCGGCTGGGTGAACCGGGGGTAATTGGTATTTCGGGCATGATGGAGAGATAAGTGATTGGGTGAATGGACAGGCCGGAAGGAATGCGCGCTGATATATTGAAGCTAAGCCTGGGGACGTGATGTCGAAATAACAAACTGACGTGCCATGAGGCGGGGGTATAAAAAGCGACGATGGGACTGTGCTACCACGGGGAATGGCACGGCGCGACTCCAATGGCGGCTTCCCGGGGAAATTGGCAAAGGCAGGCGGCGTGGAGCAGGCGGCGGCTGGCGTGCATTGCGTGAGAGGCAGGCGCGACGGCAGACGCGCGAACGAACGAAGCAGGCACGAGGCACGCGAGCCCAGCCGAAGTTTAGCCACCCCGCGACATTTATCTAGGGCTGCGCATGGCGATCGCCGCTCCTCCTCCGTCACCTTCACCTCTTCTTCCGACAACGATTGCGCACGCAACAGCCTGCACTGCTCCCAGTCGTAACCAAACTCTCCAAACCTTTACCATTTCCACATCCGACAACAGGCATTATGGTAAGTACCGCAGCCGCACCTCACTAGAAGATCTCGCTGACGCGCGACGCGCAGGCCGATAAGCTCCGCACCCAGCAGCAGCTCGAGCAGCTCCAGGCCCGCTACGTCGGTACCGGCCACGCCGACACGAGCCCCTTCGAGTTCAAGACGAACTACATGCGCGACTACCGCGCTTCGGTCGTCGGCCACCCCGAGTTGCTCCAGCACACGGCCATCGGCATGGGTGTCTCCCGCGAGAGGGTCCGTCTTGCTCAGATCGAGGCCATGATCGTGGCCGCCGGCCATGCGCCCCCGGTACAAGAATAATCCTTGTCCCGCGATCGTTTTATGAAGTAAGGATAACTGCACTTACAGAGCGCGCAAAAGACCAAGACCGAGCTGTACGACGACGCTGAGGAGGTCAACAAGATGACCGCCAAGTGGGCCCAGGACATGGGTCAGAAGGACAAGTTCACGAAGATGAACTTCTTCAGCCAGAACCGCGATGACAAGAAGGACCCCCAGGAGGAGGGTTCTGGTGCTGCTTCCAAGGACGGCGCCCACACGGAGGGTCAGGATGACAAGAAGCAGAAGTAGGACTCGCGTTGCGCAGTGAGTATTTCTTCTCTGTGTCATTGTCGAACAATCCGCTAATACCAACTAGGTCTTACTCCCAATATCCTACTTCTCTGGTACCTCTAGGCCCATCGGCGTTCGCGGACATGGAGTTTCCTATAGTTGAAGGTTCTAAAAAGGCGTGAAGGACACGGATTTCTAACCCATATCGGGTTCATAGGAGGGACACTGAACATATCCCTTGAGATAACCATCCCATCATACATGGGTCAGTGAAAAATTCAATGGGTTTTTACTGAGACTCGCTTGCTATGTGCCCTTGCTCTGTGACCTATGAACACCTGAACCCAAAGCCCTAAAGACGCCTGCGCGTGCAAGCTGAGAGCTATCTATCAACTCTACCGCAACGCCCGTATCGTAATCCAAAATCGGATCTAAGCCTCCCTCTCGTCATTTATCAGACCCGCGCCTTTCATGCCTTCTTTTCAATCGCTGTCGCTCCCGCTACCAGTGGGACCGTCATCGTCATCCTCCTCGACGACGTCGCCGCCGGCCGTCATGGCGAACTCGGCGCGCTGCAGCATCTTGCGCAGCTCGGCGTTGCGGGGGTCGACGAGGTCGAAGGGGCGCAGCTTGGCCTTGTTGCGTATCCGCGGGTCGCAGCCGGCGTCGACGAGGATGTCGACGACATGCGCGCCGTTCTCCCACTCGTCCCGGGCGAGCGCGTTGACGTAGCGCACCGCCTTGTGCAGCGGCGTGTCCTTCTCCATCCGGTCCGGCTCGTCGATCTCGAGGCCTTCCTGGTCGAGGAGGATGTCTAGAACGTCGTCTGAAGAAGATTGTTTGTTAGCAAGGGGTTGGGTTCTCACACGTTCATACCGGCGAATGGGAAGCGGAAGCCACATATATGGAAATTGGGGGAGGATGGGCGTGGCGGATGTGAGACATGGGACGGACTGGGATGGTTGCCCTTTTTTGCCTTTGCGGAGTGGGTACGCAGAAAGGGGGGAGGGAGGGAGGGAGGGAGGGAGCGAGTGGTGGATATGTTCGCTTTTTGTTCGCGGACCATTCCCTCCTCCTCCTCCTCATCCTCCTCCTCCTCCTCTTCCAAAGCGAGATCCTTCTTCATGCGGGGTGTTCGGGGCAAGGGTTTGTGTGGAAGGAAGGAAGGAAGGAAGGAAGGAAGGGAAGCAATGTAGTACACCGCCCGCGGGTTTCCTTTTTTTTTTCTTTCTCTCGTACGTACAGGCTCCGTTGGTGGCGGCCAGGTGCAGCACGCCGTTGCCGACGCCGTCGCGCGCGTCGTTCAGCGTCTTGGCTACGTGCTCGGCAGCCTTCTCGCCGCCGGCCTCGGACAGCTCCGCCAGCACCTCCTCCAGCAGCGACGTGTTGTTGCGCCGGCAGGCCTCCATCAGGAGCTCGCGCGGGGAAGCACCGTGGTCGTCGGACATGATTTTTATCGCCCGGCCGTGCCCGTTTGTTTTGTGTTTCTTTCCTAGCGTGGTCCTGGAATGGGGAGGATTTTGGTTTCGGGAGGAGAGTAGTTGGGGGGGACGGGAGGACAAGGGAGGTGACGATGGCACGCCTGAAGGGGAGGAGGACGGTCGTTCGCGATGTGTGTGTGGCTCGTTTCGTGGGGGAGGACGGACGCGCGGTTGTGCTGGTTCGGTCGGCGGCTGGCGGGGTCTCAGGAGGGGTGACGGATGGGGAAGGGCAGGGTGAGATTCTGCCTGTCCGTGTAGCCCGGACCGTGAGATGGGGGATTTGGAAGAGTGCTTCGACAGTGTGTATGCGGCGGCCGTCCAGACGGAGCAGTGACAAGAGCTGAGCAACCCAAGGTGAATCAGGGAGCCCTTCCTGACGCGGAGGGTCTGGCTGGCTGCGCTTGGCGCGGCGGCGACTGACGGCTCGCTGCCGGGCGTTCCCAATCGCCGTGGCGCGCTTGACTGGACCCTCTCCAAGCCAGCCCACTTGCTGCAGGCAAAGGTTCCCCAAGGGACTTTTCCGCCGCCCGCTTTGCTGCAACCCCCGCTATGATCGACGCCCGAGGCTTGACGTTTTCTTGAGGCTTCTACATTTTCTGGCCGTACCACCGACGACCTTTTCGCGCGCCGCGCCTCCATCTCCCAACGCTTTTGACTCAGACAACGAAGCCTATCGCGTTTCACGATGCTGCTCTGTACGTTTTCTTTCCCACCTCGGCACTGCGCTTTCGAGGCCATTCAGCCCGCTCCAGTCATCAGCTCCGAAGCACGAAAAAAAAAAAAAAAATTCCCGGCTAACCACCACATTTTTTTCCCACACAGTCTGCCCCGCCTGCTCCAACACGCTCACCGTCTCACGCGTCCCGGACAACGTGCCCGAGAACTCGGCGGACGCGGCGCTGCGCGGCAAGAACCGCTTCGAGTGCCGCAGCTGCCCGTACCAATACGTGCTGGACCGGCGCTACTACGAGCGCAAGGCGATGAAGCGCAAGGAGGTCGAGGACGTGCTGGGCGGCAAGGACGCGTGGGAGAACGTCGACCAGACCGAGGTCCAGTGCCCCAACGCCCAGTGCGGCGGCGACCGCGCCTACTTCTACCAGATCCAGATCCGCAGCGCCGACGAGCCCATGACGTCGTTTTTCAAGGTGCGTCTCTCTCGTCCCCGTCCCGTCCCCGTCCAATTTCTTTTTTTGCTGCTTGGGGAGTGTTTCGTGGACGATGATCGGGGAGAGAGCATGATGGGTGGATTGTTTCGTTTTGGGGAGGGGGTGGGGGTTGTTTTTCCGGATTGTGGGAATGGATGGCTGACTCTGGGGTCTTGTTCACAGTGCACCAAGTGCGCGAAGCAGTGGAGAGAGTAAGGATATGGCGGGGGGATACGAGGTGCTCGGCCAAAGAAGTGTTGATGGAGTTCTGTGGGGGCATTGGTTTCTTTCTGCATGGCGACGGCGAAACGGGCATTGGACGGTCTTTCGAAGATTCCCACGTCCTGATACAAGGCACGGCGTTGGACGACACGACTTTTTTTTGTGGGGGAGCAATTGATGCGCAGTTTCGGGGCCAAAGAGGGAACGCCAATCTGAATTTAATGCATCAACCTGAGCTTGACTGCCGTGATGATCGCTTCATGCGTACGACTCTCGTTCGAAGATCACTCCGCGCTAGGAGTCCGAGGTCGGTTCGCAGTAAGGTAATCGCGCCGCGGTGTCAAAAACGATCGTCCGGGTAGTGACGCTTGGCTCTTCTACCACGCACCCGGTTCCAGATCGATGATTCCATCAGCTTTCCGTCGTCAGAGGGGCACGCCTCACGCTCAGCTCTGGACGATCGACCGCGTATTGTGAGACGCCATGGCTTTCTCGTATTGCGCCAAGTGGAGCTGGTACCGGCGACGTCGTCAAAGGGGAGAGAGGTGATAAGAACCAAAAGGATCTCGTCATCGGATTCTCGTTACCAAAGTGCCTTCTCGGCAGCCATCGCAAGTTGGTGGCTGCACGGCTAGATCTTGCAAAGGCTGAGATGAGCGCTGGTGCTAGCTCTGTGGAGCCGCGAGGCTTGCAGCTTGGTATCAGCAGTAGCCGCCATGTTCATGCCGAACCCATGTAGAATCGTGCACGAAGTCCGCGCGCGGAGGATGCGGTAGAGCCGTACCTCAACAGCCCAGACAAGTCGGTCCGCGAGAAGAATTGATGATGCCTCCACTTCTCGGACAATGCAGAACGAAAGGGGAGGGCCCCATCGTAAGATTATCGGCGTCGCTATAGCGACCTGGTACATGACCGTGCACGTCACCGGCAGGGCTCTCCCATATACAATTCAGGGGAACTCGAAAACGTGTCGAGACCCATGGGTTGTGGAGGGCACTTTCGCCAACCGTGATTCAGCGGCGCCACGAAGTAGCGCTGCGCCACCTGAGTCCACGACTCATGGGCTGACTGCGTGCCGTGCCGTATGTTCCTGTGCTCCTATTTCTCTCCATAGGTCACATGAGTGGCTTTTTCCTGTACGTACTCTGCTTCGGTACTACCGGATCCTTCGGTAAACTCCATTGGGGGATGGTAGCGTGCGAATGGCAATTTGGTTCATGCTTGCGCCTTCTTCCGGTCTTGCTCCAGAGTGTCGTGGCGCTTTGTTATTGCCTGGAACACAGCTTAATTTTGGCCAGGTCGAAGAACGGTACAGATATTAATAGCAAGTTTAAGAATCCTTGGCCCTTGATCTCAGCCGCGCATAGGCTAATAGATGAAGCGTGCGCTGGAGCGAGCAGAGCAACGGACACAATTGACACAAGTCCGCCACAGTTACTCTGTCACCGGTCGACGCGCGTCCAGAACACCCTGATGCAAGCAAGGAGAGGAATTGAATGTCTCTCGGAGGCTGTAGTTAGCGACAAGGCTGGCCAGGGGTGTCAAGCACTGCAACCGATTGATCGTGATGTTGATTTAGGCTCATGAGTTCAGAACGATGCATGGGCGGCATGGCTATTCGACTGCGCCGCACTACCACTAGCCAACTCGCCATGTTCCGATGTACCGAGCAGGGCAGGAATGCAGGCACGCGAGAAAGACGGTGAACGGTGATCCGCGCAACGTGTGAGTTCGACAAGTGGCACGACGCGTTAACAAACGGGCGTTAAGATTGCAAACGGCCGATTGGGGAAGGAATTTGATAAAAAAATATATCCCGTCGTTTGTGTAGCCGCGAAGAATGCTCGCCTCGGGGGATCTATCTGCAACTTGGCGCCGCGCAGGCGGAAAGGATGCGCGTTTGTTTTTTGGCTTCCGTTCAAGCTTCCTCACTTTGGATTTTCTCCGCGACTGAGCTGCCGGGGTCGTGCAGATCATGGTAAAGCCCAAACTCGGGGAAAGTGTCCCTGGCAACACGAGATGCAATGCTGCTTTCCCACAACACCTTCCGCATGCGGCGTCAATGCCTGGTGAACAGCTGCAGCTGCGGTGACAGCGTGCACGCTTCTTGCCGTCCATTCCACGGGCCTAGGGCGGGGCTAATCACGGGACTCAATCTGAGATTGCAAATCTCATGGCCGGCCGTGACGATCCCCGGCGCTGGCTCGGACGCCTTCCTCAATCATCCGGCCCACGGTGTCCGGCATGATGATTTCCTTGCGGAATTGCTCTTGCTGGAGCAGCTGCAGCGCGCGCAGCGTCGGGCCGGGGTGACTGTAGCGCGGCGGGTCAGCTCCACAGCGCCAGCGGCGGAAGAGGGCGGCAGTGGCATGACGTACGTGAGGTACTTTGCGTACTGGGGCTGAGCAAAATACTGCAGGTAGTCGAGATACGCGACAAAGTCCGGGTTGTCCAGGTACTTCTGCACGGCCAGGTGGTTCAGGTACCACGGGTTGGCCAGGCACTGGACGAACTGCGACGGGTCAGCCTGGAAGCTTTGCGCGTCCCCGTCGCGCGCATTTGTAATCTCACCTCCAGCTCCAGCTCGAAGCGGGTGAAGCCCCCGTAGAGCGGCTCTGCGGCGGCTGCAGCAGGGGCAGGGGCGGCGCCCTCGGGTGCCTGGGCCAGGGCCATGTGCGCGTCGGGTCGGCGCTGGCTCGCGGATGCGGACGCGGTTGTGCAGCGGGAGGCGTGCGTGGTGAGGCGGCGGGCACGCGTGCCTCTGGCTTCCGGCGGGCACGAGAGGTAAACTAAGCGGCGCGCTGAACAGCGCTGATGTGGCGGCGGGCAAGCGGGCTGGCGGGCAAGCTGGCTAGCTCGGCGTGGCCAGGAGAGGCGGGGAGGGTCGTCGAATTTCCGGCGGCTGCGATGGCGCTTCGCGCTTTCCCCGCAAGTTGGCAGCGGCAGGCGGTTCAATCGGCGAGATCGGGCGCGCGCCCTGATGCTCGCTCGTGCTGCCCCGTGATAGGCGGCCGCGGCGCAGGGTGCTGGCAGGGCTGCTGACTACTGCTGCACGCGCTGCTCATGGGCATTTATCGCGTCAGCCAGCGACGGCTACGGGCTACGGGCTGCGTCGAGGCGGCTGCGGTCGCGGGCGGGCGGCGTGGCTGGGCGTCGCGGCGTCTCCCAGGGCCTGCGCCGGGCCTGCGCGCGCGCACCAGGAACCGGCCTCGGCCGTTCTGGTGCTGGGAGCGGACGAGTGGCCTGGGCGGCGCATTTCGATCGCCAGGGTCACCGGGGTTGCAGCTGACTCGCTAACAATTTAGTCACCTCTGGCAGCACGCCCTCAGCATCTGGTCGGGGAGAAACTTGGCGTTGGTCTCGCTGCGTCGCTGCTGCCAGAGCGTGCCTAAAAGAGAGGACAGCGCGCTGCGACTCCGCGAACCCCTCTTGCACGTCCTACCCGCCGTCCTGGCAGCCCGCTGAGCCCGCGCCATACCACCCACCCGGACACGCCCCTCCACTGTTTCAATCTCACTGCGCTATCATATCCGAGCAGCCTTTCATCATTCAGCATTCTTGGGCGCCCAAGCGTCGCCCGCGCAACAGCTGCAGCAGCTGCCCGCTCCGTCCTACTCGCTGCGTCCCGCACACGCAACACCTCATCTCTCGCCGTCGGTGGTCCTATTAGCAGCCGATCCCAATCGTCCAGCCAAGCTCGTCGTCGGGCGGCAATCATCGATGTCGCTCGTCCAGCCCTCGGTGCCAGGTACGTCCCCCTGTTGCCAAACCACCCAGACATCCACACCTATGCTGCCGTCGTCGTTTCATGCGTCTCCTTGCGCAACATCCTTGCCCCATAGCGCCGCTGATTACGTCCCCCATTACTAGAGCGTCGGCCCTCGCCCGCCCTGTCGCTCAACTTATCTTCCAACAATCCCTTCCGCAACCGCGCTGCATCGCCCCAAGGCCTGCCGTCGCCGTCGCCCTCTCTGCCCACCCCGCGCACCACCGCCCAGCGCCCGCACTCGCGGAACCCCTTTTTGGCAGAGTTCGAGGCGCCCGCTCCGCAAACGCAGTTCCAAACGCAGTTCCCTCCCTACCAAGCCAACAACATGGCCCCCCCGTCTGACAAGCCCAACTACGCATCCGCTGCAGAAGAGCTGTTTGTACGTCGCGAGCCTATTTCCCACGCCCCTGCTTCTGCCGCAGATAAGCTGCGCTCTAGAGGCGCTTGTGCGACTGCACGCCCGCCCTCTGCGCGACCCGCCGCCTGCACAAAATTATCGGCGCGCCCTCGCCCCCCAGCTGCCATGTTTCCGCACTCTCGCTCACAGTCCGTCGAGATGGACAAGTTTGCTGCCTTCACGAAACTGTTTGCTAACTACCCGAAACCTCAGGCCGAGATGAGTCTGCAAGATAAGGACGATAGGAAGGCAGGTCCTAACGGTATGCATCCTTCGCTCTCAACGAATCAAAGTGACGTCGCTCACTCTTGGCAGGTGCTTCCTTCCCTCGTCCGCCCGGCCCGTCGCGATCGGGCACCGCTCCCGGACGTCCTCCGCGCCCCGACGACGACCACCGCCGCAACGCCAGCGGCTCCAGGGCTCCTCCCCGTCGCCCCCCGCCCCGCGAGGAGCTCGATATCTTCAAGAGTCCCGGCCGTGGCGAGAACAGGAGGCCCCGCCGCAACTCCGAGTCTTCGATCATGGACAAGACTTCGATGGAGGAGGAACGTAGGCGCCGTGAGAGAAGGCACAGGGAGCGCAAGGAGAGGGAATCCGGCCGTACCACCAGGGACAAGGACGGCAAAGTTAGGAAGCCCAGGGGTCTTGATCTTATCGACAAGCTCGACGTCTCCGGCATCTACGGCCCGAGCAGTAAGTCCAGTTGGAGAGTCTTCTGCTACCGTTCACTAACAGACACGCCCAGTGTTCCACCACGACGGCCCCTTCGACGCTTGCAACCCTCACCGTAACCGGAAGAGGGACCAGCGGGCCCCGATGCAGGCGTTCCCTGAGGGCTCCGCCAACAACGTCATGGGTGGTTCCGGTCCCGTCAACCAGAGCATGAACCTTGACCAGTTCCACGGTCGTGGCGCTGAGGGATTCTCGGACTTCTCATCTGCCGCCCGTCCCGAAGTCGAGCCGCCCAAGCCCTCTGCTGCCCAGACCGGCTTCTACAACCCGAAGGCTGACATCGAGGCTATCCACGGCGACGAGTCCAACGGTCTGGGAACGAGCACTTTCCTCGAGGGTGCCCCTGCAAGCAGGAAGGACCTGGAAAGGCGCGATTCCGAGACTGATGGTCTCGGCAGCATGGGTGGCGGCGGTGGCCTTGCGCGTAAGAAGTCGCTCGCCCAGAGGATCCGCGGAATTTCCCAGCCCCGTCGCGACTACGGAGGACGCGTGGTGTCTCCTGATGCACAGTACGAGTTCCGCCGCCCACCCCCGCCGCCCCCGAACGGCCAGAGCTCCCCGATGAGCGCAGGAGGCAGGGGCAAGATGCAGGAGAAGAACCCGTTCTTCGATGATTACGATGATGCGTACGAGAAGAAGGGCGCGTCGATCAGGATCTCGGAGCAGCAGAGGCCCGGTCGTGCTCGGGCACCGAGCTCCCCTGGACGGCCGAACTTGGAGAGACTGCCCACGGGCGAGGCTGGTCCGGCCGACGAGCCCAAGCCCAGTGGTTTCCTTGGGCGCATGAAGTCCCTGAAGGGCGGCCCCAGGAAGCCCAAGCCCGAGAGGAGGGCGTCGTAAGCGCATCATCCAAGGGTCATAACAACAAGGAAACACCATCTCAAGCACACGCATGCGTTGGATCAGGCCTTCGCATTGGTTACTGGCTTTACCTGGCCCCTGCTGCCGTTGCTGACGGGACTTTCAAGAGGTGGTCCCCTGGGCTCTGTCCACATCCCGCCGATTATTGCGTGCGTCTCGACGACGCGAACACGCCCCACGACCAGGACATTGGCGAAGGAGGACATGAGCACGTGGCGCACCGGCTGCATACGTGGAAAAGGGCAGACTGGGCGGGACGGCCTTTAATAATCCCTGTTGACTTCTTTTCTGTACTATTTCTCCTAACGGTTACCCGTCAAGATCGCCGGCGCTTTGGTAGGCAAGCGAAACTGGGCGCGAGCGGCGAGTTTGGGTTGCGGATTCACTTTTTCTTTTTCAATACCGGATTTTGGACTGCTGGTCGGGTGTGAGTATGAATTAGGTTGACCGGAGGATTGCATCTCCCCCTTAAGGAAAACGGAGCGACGGACCAGCGGCAACAAGCGGGGATAAACAGTTCGTCGTAGGAATGGAGCAATAGCAAAACCACAGTAAGCCGTCTCAGGTGACTCAATGTACGGTGTCGTCGCAGGTGCGCGGCGGATACGGCGGCGCGAGGGCCGGGCGGTTGTTCCACACTGCAGCCAACGTACGATTCTGAGTGTTGTCAGTGCGAAGCGCTCTCTTCCAGAAGCATGCGCCACGACACCGTTGGACAACTAGCAGCCCCCACAATTTACTGGGTCCGTGGCGAAGATCATACATGTCCCTGACGCGGCATAAAATACCATTGGACAGAGGCAGCTTGGCAAACACTGCCGGTGCTGACTGGACGTGCGCAAGATGGGTCCCATCTGCCAGATCCAGCATCTGCGCCGCCGAGGATCTGTTTATATCTAAGCTATGCATATAGGACCTCTCGCACCCATCCCTCCAGAGTCGACCTCTGACCCCAATGGACAACCGCGACGGCTACGGACCGGTCAACGTCGACGACGGCGCCACGCTCCAGGGCGAGCCGCGGCGCAGCTCCATGGCGACGGAGCGCGACGGCATGTTCGACACACCCGCACTCAAGGAGGCCAGCGCGTCGGTCATGAACGCCATGGCGGCGCCGTCGGGGCGCACGTCGATGAGCACGACGCGGACGTCGCGCGCGGTCGAGCACTTCGACGGCAACCCCAACATCCCGCCCTACGAGTCCATCGCCGAGGACCCCGAGTACAACCGGGGCCCGTCGTCGCAGCGGCTGCCGCCGGCCGGCTGGATCGACTTCATGGACCGCTGGCACGAGTGGTGGGTCGGCGAGATTGTCGCGGCGCTGATCAGCCTGGCCTGCTTCGCCGTCGCCGTCTGGCTGCTCGCCGACATGGACGGCACGCGGCTGGCCGACTGGGGCCCGTCCATCTCGCCCAACGCCCTGGTGGCGACGCTCGTCGTCGTCGCGCGCTTCCTCATGCTGTTCGTCGTGGCCGAGTGCATCGGCCAGCTGCGCTGGCTGTACTTCCAGCCGCGCGACCACACGCCGCGCCCGCTCGCCGACCTGGACCTCTTCGACGGCGCCGCCCGCGGGCCCGTCGGCTGCGCGAAGCTGCTGGTGCGCGCCAAGGCGGACGCGTGGGTCGCGACGTGGGCGGCGCTGGTCGTCGTCGTCGCGCTGGCCATGGATCCCTTCGCCCAGCAGATGATCTCGTTCCCACAGCGCATCGCGCCGCTCGACGCCGCCGCGGCCGTCAATCGCACCTGGATGCCGGCCGCCCAGGCGCTCGAGGCCGACAGCGACGTCCTTTCCGCCGGTAAGCGTCCGCCATGTGGTTTGCTTGCGAAGTGATGAAACCCAGCTAATCAGCTCGCGATCGGCAGCCAACCTGCGCAGAACCATCTTCGCCGCCCTCGTGGGCGTCGAGGAGCAAATCAACTTCGGCTGCCCGACGGGCAACTGCACGTGGGACGCCTTCAGCTCGCTGGGCCTGTGCAGCGCGTGCGAGGAGGACGTGTCGAGCTCCGTCACGCCGACGTGCTCGAACTCATCGACGGAGTATTCGTCAGAACTTTCCGCGGACGCCATCGCGAACGCGACGTGCCCGCAGCTGACGTACACGCTCGCCGGCTACCACAATCTTAGTCTCGTGCTGCAGAACGGCTCGCTCGTCGAGCGGCCCCATTCGGGCGCCTCGGCCGGCAACGCGCTGCACGGCCAGGACCCCCTCGGCTCGCTCTACTCGCTCGTCCGGTCCGTCGCGAGCGAGGCCTATCCGGCCGGCGTCAGGGATCCGCGCCTGTTCGAGTTCGCGGTCGCGCGGCTGAGGGTCGCCGAGGAGGCGTCGGGCGGGGCGTGGGATGCGAGTGCCCTGGCGAGCCCAAAGTGGGATGTTACGGCGTGCGCGGTCAGCTGGTGCGCGAAGGTGTATGAGGGGGTTGAAGTGGTATGTTGGATCGTTGTTTTCTTCTCTCGTCTTTTTTCTTTGTGGAGTTTCGATGAAGGTTGCCGTAAGAGGGATGTTTGTCCTGGGTTGAGGCATTGAGTCCTAATACGGCCCGGGGACAACTGCCACATCGTACTCTCTCCCCGCAGTAGCACAACGACTGACCCCTTGTCGTCCCACAGAGAAACGGCAAGCTCCTCAACGCCGAGCCCCGCGACGTCGAACTCACCGCCAGTCCATCGAGCGACTGCTGGACGAGCTCCTCCTCCCCCACCTGCCAGGAATTCCAACCCACCAACTCATCCGCGCTTCCCCCCTCGTCAAACTCCTCCAACACCACCACCACCACCTTCAACCTCGCCCTCCTCACCAACACCACCACCACCACCACCCTCTTCTCCCCCCTCCTCCTCGCCACCGACCACAACATCACCCTCGCCCACAACCGCACCGACCCCGCCGCCACCGCCGAAGCCGCCCAAATCGCCACCGCCCGCGCCGCCACCTCCCTCGCAACCCTCCTCTGGCAGTCCACCTTCTCCTCCTTCCCCTCCTCCCTCGCCACCTCCCTCACCGCCCTCCTCCGCTCGTCCTCCAGCATCCCAGCATCAGGCACCCCCCTCGCCCCCCAATCCTTCATCCACACCCACTGGCCCTGGCTCGCCCTCCCCGCCTTCGTCGTCGGTAGCGGCGCGGTGATCCTGCTCGTCGCGATCGTGCTGACGTTGGCGAAGGGTAGGGAGGAGAGAGTGGTGTGGAAGGCGAGTAATGTCCCGCTTTTGCTGCTGGGGCCGCCGCGGGGCGAGTGGCGCGAGGATGTGGGGTGGAGGGGCGGAAGGGGCAGGGGGAGGGTGGGCGTCGTTGTGGGGGGGATGAGGGGGCGGTTGGATGTCGTTGGGGGAGGGGGTGGGGGGGAGAAGGGGAAGGGGAACGGGGGGAGTGTGGGGTTTGTGAGGGGGTGAGGTGGTGAGGTGGTAAGGTGGTGGAGGGGAATGTAGAGGGAGAAAAGGAAAAGGGTGAGAGAAAGGTAGAAGGTTCAGAGAAAAGGGAAGGGTAGATAGTGTTTGGAAAGACGACGGGCGGGAAGGATTTTGGTTTATAGACTAGAGCGTTAGAGCTTGTTTACGACTTTTTCTTTACGAATGTTAATGTCTTGATTCGATACCCTTGGTGTAGCTGGAAGGGTGTGGGAAGCCGTAACCGCTGTTGGTTGTGATGTCTAGTGTTGCCCTGTGGGAAGACTGGTAGTGATAACGAAGTTACTTAGAGAGGTAAGCGTCAGTTCACGTCGGGAAGGAAGACTCCACAGAAATCGGCGCTTCAGCGCTTTTTGAGTTGAGTGGGCTGATGGCTTCCCGTACTCTAATGATCCCGGCTGAGAGGGCCGAACAGGGATCATGCATGATGGCAGGCTTCGACCATTGGCGGGGTATGCGCCCCAATGAAGCAACCGTTGGCCTTGGCGGCTGGCGCCTGCCTGCCCTGAACGTTCTCCGTCGCGAGGAAGCCGCAGCCTTCCTCCCCAAAACATCAACGACGGCGGCACCCAAGAAAAAGAATCACCAGCACATGGCCAACATGCCAGCGCCCTGACAGCTTTCCCGGCCCGCTCGAACGGAAATGTCGCTGCAACAACCGGAAGCCGCGGCAGCCGCCGATGCATGCACCGACGAGGCTGTGAAGAGCCGGGGGTCTCGCATGGCCAGCACGATCCGTCCGGACACTGTATTCAGGCTGAGACGCATACCGGAGAAGTACGGATGGCAGGATATCCCAGATCTCTTGCGGAGGGCTCTGAATCAGGGTGGAGACTTCCTCGTGCAGGTCGGCTCCCTGGCGCGGAGTCCTTACCGGAATGATGAGCTGATCGCCACGGTCACCTTGCCCGGAGTGAGGAACGTCCTGCTTCAGCTTCCTACTCTCGTCGAGGATGAAAATGAGTGGCAGCTGGATGTGGACATCGGCGGAGACGAACCTTTCAGCTTGCGCTTGGATGTGCACTTCTATGGGTTCACGCCGTTGCATGGAATTCAAGAGGCTGAATATACGAGCGAGTAAGTGTTGAATCACTCAATTTCAACCTTCGAATCCACTAACGCTACGAATAGCATCATAGCAGTCTCGGGTCTGAACGGTCATGCGTACGGCTCCTTCAAACAACGAGGAGGGCCTTTCATGTGGCTCCGCGACGGCTTACCGAAGGACTTACCAAACACGCGAGTCTTCGTATACGGCTATGATACACAGTTGCATGGAAGCTCCTCTGTTCAAAATCTCACGGATCTCGGCCTGGGTCTACGCACTGCATTAAAGGATGTTCTGGTCGTAGAAACTGTACGTTTGCTTGACTTCGCAATAGATCATACTAATGCTTGGAGTATAGGGAGACCAGCGCTGCAAGCCTGTCCTGTTCATTGGACACAGCCTCGGTGGTCTTGTCATCAAAGAAGTCAGTGTTCTGTTCCCTTTAAAGTTTTGGGTGTACTCCGCTCCCAAAGAAAGATACTGACCAACGACAGGCATTCGTACACATGACAGATCGAGTCTATCGCAACATCTTGAATGCTACGCGTGGATTTCTCTTCTTCGGAGTACCGAACCTCGGCATGAGGATTGAGTCCTTGGTACCCATGGTTGGAGATCAGCCCAACCGTGGCCTTCTTGAGACACTGGGAAGGAACTCTGCACTGTTGCGGCGCCACCAAGACGAGTTTCCAAGTGTGTTTGAACCAAGAACGATCCGGATCTCGAGCTTTTATGAGACAAAGCTTTCACGTACTGCGTGCGAGGTAAGCCCGTAGCTCTGTTTCTGATAGCTCCTTCTAACGGATGATACAGGCCGGTGGCGTCTGGAAAATGCAAGGACCTGAAGATTTGCTCGTTGACTTTGCCTCAGCCACCATCGGAAGCACGGAATATCAGCCAATAGACCGTGATCATTCCAATATGGTGAAATTTAACGGCGCCGACGATTTGCACTATCGTGCTACACTCTCAAAGATCAAGCATCTGTGCGACGGTGCAGGCTTTCAGAAAAGCGGTAACCTCAATGCCTGCACAGACGATGATTTGGGTGTGTATTGTCAGACGCACTGCTGTCTTGGAATAACTTACTAAGGAAATTTCAGCTTGCTTGCGATCACTGGCATTTCCAAACCAAGACTGGCACCGCGATGGTGTGGTGACCGCGGACGGCACTTGTGACTGGATTTTATCTCACGAGAAATTCCATATCTGGTCCCGGCAGCCCCGACAACTCCTTTGGATCCGAGGGAAGCCGGGCTCAGGAAAATCAACCATCATGAAACACATCTTTCACCGACTTGAGGATCAAAACACCGGCGGACAGATACTGGCAACGTTCTTTTTCAATGGAAGGGGCGATGATTTCCTGACAACATTAGTCGCCTTTTACCGTGCGATCCTCAATCAACTCCTACCGCATTTCCCTGAACACCTTTCGGAATTGACTTCAAGCTACAATCGAAAAGAGAAGACACAGAAAGAGAAGTGGGACTGGACTGTTGACGAACTTCATCGCTTTTTCGCCAGGATGGTCCCGGTGGTTTCCAGACTACACCATGTGTATACTTGTAGATGCATTGGACGAATCCGGAGAGAAGAACGCATGCCAACTTATCGACCAGTTCAGCAAGGTTTTAGATGCCGCACACAACAGTGGTGGTATTCTTAGGATCTGCTTCTCGTGTAGACACTACCCAATCCTCACACTGGCTTCCGGAAATACAATCACAATGGAAGAACAGAATCATGCCGACATTTGCAAAGTAGTCCGAGAACGGCTGCAAGGCTTCAACGAGGAAGATGGACGAGCCCTGAGAGAGGAAATACTGTCAAAGACTGACGGTGTTTTCCAATGGGCACGCTTGGTTACCGACAGAGCCTCCAGTCTCAGAACAAAGAGGAAGTCTTTCCACTACATCATCAGGGAGATCAGAAAAATACCAAAAGAGCTTGAAAAGCTATACAAGAGCCTGCTATTAACGTCTGAACCAGACGGAGATCCAAATGAGCGGCGACAGATCTTGAAGCTATTTCGGTGGATGTGTCTCGCTTTTCGCCCTTTGACGCTTCCAGAAATACAGCATGCTCTGGCAATTGATGCCGATATGGCATTCAAGTCAATACGACAATACATGCTAGGAGAAGATTTCACACACGAAGAGGATGACATGATGGAAGTCGTCAAAGACCTTTCTCGAGGACTTGCCGAGTTTCGACAACATAGGACCAAGGTTGTCCTGCAACCGATACATCAGACCGTACGGGACTATCTACTCACCTCTGGGCTCAAGGACTTACAGCAATCTTCTTTCGTTGACCCTCACGAGAGTGGTCACTATCACATTTTCGAGTCTTGCGTCAAGTTCCTTCAGCTAGAAGAGAACATGGGGACCAAGCCATGCCTAATATTAGAATCATGGTATCCGCAACCGCTTCTCGACTACGCATTGCACTGCATACCATACCATCTCCAACAAGCAGGAAGAAGCGAGATTATGTCGGGAAATCTGCTCGAGATTTTCGAATGGCCATTCGAAAGTTCCATGGTCGATAAATGGGCCAGTTTATGGAAGCCACTTACGGTCAAGAAACACAAGGGTATGAGGTATGATCAGCTATCGATGAAGCGAATTACAAGACGAGTTTTCTATGGGCCACCTGATTGGCCGAAGCGTGGCTCCCGGTTATTGCACTTAGCGGCCATGGTTGGAAAATCCGAAATCTTGGACCTCATGTTCGAGCGAGCCCAGGAAATGGAGCTCCAACCGAAAGACTCGCATGGCTACAGCCCTCTGATTATGTCCCTCAACTTTAGACGAGAAAACTTCGCAATCAAGCTTCTTTCAAGATTCCCCCATCTGATCGACACCGAACTGGTAGAAAACCCCTGGCCGGCGGCCCACATAGCCGCAGCAAACGGATTGGGGACAGTGCTTTCGATGGCGCATGAGCGTGGGCTGAACCCGAATGGGCGTGGGCTGAACCCGAATGGGCATGGGCTGAACCCGAATGGGCGCAGACATGACTTCCAGTCCTACCTCGGGCCACTATCAACGCAACCCCTCCTGACGATAGCACTGAAGCATGAACAATATGGTGTATGCGAGGACTTGCTGCTGCGTTTCGAGGCGGATCCAACACACGATCTTGAAAGCCTAATTCCATGGATAATACGGTCTAGCAACGAGAAAGTTTGTCACAAACTCGTTCCTTATGGCGCACGACTTGTAAGAGGACTTGAACTGGCCATAGGTGGGCAAAATATGACGCCAGTAAAAAATCGATTGGTCCGGAAACTTGTTGGTCACATCAAAGATCCTATTCATGTTGCAGCAGCTCATGACAGCGAGAACATTGTTCGTTTTCTGGTTGAAAGTGGTGGGGTTGACGCAAATCTCGAGAACGAATCCGCTGAAACCCCACTTTTCATTGCTGTCAAGAATCAGTGTTTCCAGGTGATGATATACTTGGTCCAGCAGCTCGAGATCAAATTCCTTGCAAAAGAGGATTGGCTGAGGCTGCCATTCAATCCGGGCGTCAGACGTGTATATGGTAGGATGATGGAGATCATGTCGAGTCAGAAGAACAGGGAAGATGATATCTTCGCGCTTTTCGTTTCTCGGATAACCGATCCTCGACCTGGCTTCGATGAGAAACGCATGCGAGAAGCATTACAGTCATTAGAAGCCTCCAAAGTCTTCCATGACGAATACTACCACGATGAGAATAGAGAGGACTAGTCCAAGAAAGGAATTTCCTACAGGCGACGGAAAAGAACGGAAAAGAAAAAGAGGAGCTGGCTACTATGAGGAGTCAGAACGTCTCTCTGACATGGATGACGAGGCTATCGTGGAAGATCTCCCGGATATGACCTTCTAATTGAGTGGTCTATAGATGCGGTTCTTTGTACTGTACCATTTCTGGTTGTTTACTACAGACTACTGTGAAAGAGCGCTAGGTGAAATTTATGCCTTGACCTATGGCTTGAGTTCGCAGCTCAAATGTCCTGATGCTAACATGCATGGACAAGGTCTTTCGTAACAAAATCGCCCTTATGATCAAATCTGGTGCCAAAGAACATCTCGCCGGATCCCGGACACGAAATCTTGGGAAGCCGGTGAAAGACATATTTAGCCGCACGGCAGACACGAAGCCTCAGATCAAAAGTCCCGAGGAGCTGGTGCTACGCCCAGGTCGGTTTGTCGGAGGACCATGGCTCCTTCACTGGGCTCTTACCGTTCCACGCCAAGGTGGCCAACAAGTAACCAAAGACAAAGACGAGGTCCGATCTTTAGTTGATTACTTAATCTTTGCAAACAAGCAAAGATCTTTACCTGTTTACTTGGCGTATACACAGGCCACTATCGTGAGATTCTTATGGTGTTTGGCCCCAATTCGGTAATACCCGGCTCCTCTTTTGTGAAATCCCAGGTACTGATTGTACTATTACTCCCTCCGTCCCGCCAGCTCACCACATGTTACTTTCACTTCCCCCCCTCTCACCTACCAACCAACCGACCTCCACGCCTCCCCTGCACAAGGTACTACTGCCGCTGCCCTCCCCCATCAATCCCAGCCGCCGCACCGCATCACCATTTCCCAACGCTGCACCGCATCATCATCATCATCATCATCATCATCATCATCATCATCATCCCCCAGTACCGCCAGCCCACCCGCGCACGATCTACACACAACGGCCCCAACCAGCCCCAACGACCGAAAAAAGGCAGTGCGATATCTTCCAACTCCTTTTGTAACCAAGTCGAACCGCCACGAAGCAGACCACGACAGTTTCAAAGCTGGGTTTGTGTGCCAGTCGTCGCCTCCATGGTTGGCAGGAGAGAAAACGCCCGCCCGCCCGCATCCACACAGTGGTTAGAAAAGATCCGAGGAAGAGGCGAGGGGGTGGGGTTTTTTATATGACGGGGACGGTGGGGCCGTGGAGGCGCGCGCGCGTTGTTCAGCTGATCGGGCATGTCGTGTCCAGCGGACGGACGGGCAGCATGGAGGTCAGCGGGGCATGCGTGCGTGCATGCTCGTTGCCGCGGTCAGCAAATCATCATCCTCAACCCGAAACCCAACGCATGTACATACATGAGCATGAGCATGAGCATGAGCATGTGCTTCCCCAAACTGGCAACAACAACAACACAAGACAGCGAAAAAAGACCTCCACTGCACGCGCCACCTCCTCAATCCACAGCTGAGGGAAAGGGAGGGAAAGAACAAGTGACCACACCACCACCTGCATGCATGCAGCGAGAACGTTCGACGCACGCACGCGGGGCACGATGCCTCCTCCTCCTGCTCTTCTCTCCGCGGTCGGTGAGGTGTACAAAAAGACCAGCCCGTACGGACTTACCGATGTTCTTCTGTTACGACACCATTCTTGGACCATGGATCGGAATAGAATCAGGTAGTCATACAGCACATGGGCTAATACTCCCTCCTTCCCCTCCTCCCCTCCCGCCCACCCCTTCAAGACGCAAAATACACTTCCGAGCCACCACGCCTTACAAACACCGTCACCATCACCATCATCACCGTCACCATCGTCACCATCATCGTCATCATCGTCATCGTCATCATCATCACGCAAAAGAAACACTGATAAGCTTCGCAGCATCAATATTCATTACTCATTACCACCACCATCGTCCCCCAGCACCACCACCACCACCATCATTACACCAAAAAAACCCCCCCAGGAAAGAAATCAAACATCCAACACCCCACTCAACGGCAACCTCCTCGAGCTACTCCCCACAAACACCGTTTTCTCATACCCACTCACAACCCAATTCTGACTCTCCACATCCCAGCTGCTCAAATCCCTCCTCGTCACATCAACGCCAAACCGCACGCTCTGTCCGGGCTGCACGGTGTAGCGCTCAAACCCCCTAAGCTGCACCTTCGGGTCGTCGGGGCCGCCGAGCGAGACGTACAGCTGGGGCACCTCGTCGCCCTCGACGGCGCCCGTGTTCGCGACCGTCGCGGTGACGGTGAACAGGACGTCGTACAGGGCGGGGTTGCCGCCGGGGGCGCCGCCGGCGGGGAGCTTGGGCTGGGGCGAGCCGTCGAGGGCGCCCGGGGGGATGTACGAGTCGTTGGGGGCGCCGTATTCGCTTTCGGAGTCGCCGTTGGCGGTGGCCGGGTCGGTCGAGTTGAGGTAGGGGTAGACGTAGAGCGGGATGGGGGAGACGTCGGGGGGGAACTGGTAGTCTGCGGGGTCGGTGCTGTAGTTGCCGAGGACGGGGGCCGCCGTCGTGTTGCCCGTGGTGGGTGTGTAGTCGGCGGCGGCGTGCTTGACGATCTGCAGGTCCGAGTAGGCAAAGGTCGTGTACGACAGGCCGAAGCCGAATTCGTAGACGGGCGTGACGTTGCGCTTGTCGAAGCCGCGGTAGTCGATGAAGACGCCCTCGTTGAAGTCGTCTTGCGGCGCGTCGGCGCCGTTGTTGGGCTCGTACAGCAGCTCCGTGCCGTAGTCCTCGCGCTTGGCGCCGAAGGTGAAGGGCAGCTTGGCGCCGGGGTTGACGCGGCCGTAGAGGACGTCGGCGAGGGCGTTGCCCGACTGCTCGCCGGGGAGTCCGGCCCAGATGATGGCGGTGACGTTGGGGTTGTCGTTGAAGGCGCCGAGCTCGACGGGGCCGACGCTGTGGATGACGACGATGGTGTTGTTGTTGACCGACGTCACGTTGGCAATGAGAGCCTCGCCGTCGTGCCAGATGGTCAGGTTGTTGCGGTCGCCGGTGTTGCCGTCGTAGTTGATGAAACCCTCACCGCTGTCGGAGTTGACGAAGACGAGAGCGTGGCTGGCCTGGGCAGCGACGGCGTTGACCCTGTCGTAGTTGTAGTCGTCGGTGACCCAGTCAATGACGCCGTTGTTGGCATAGACCTCATTCTGAATGGCAGTCAGGGGAGAGATCAGGTAGGGGTAGTTGGCAGTTCCGGAGCCCCAGCCCATGGCGAGAGTACCGTTGGTACAGCCGTGGTTATCACAACCGTTCGGGCCATTCGGCGAGTCCCCAGCGTCGCTGCCGAAGACACCGACAAACTTCTCCTTCCCAGTCAGAGGGAGGGTGCCATCGACGTTCTTCAGGAGCACGGTCGACTTGGCAGCAGCCTCGCGGATGTTCTTGAAGTGATCGGCGCGAACATTGACGTGCTGGTTGACGACGCCCCAGTTGGCGTCAGCGATGGCGTTCTGGTAGCCTTCGGTGTCGAGCGTCCAAGAGTTGAAGTTGGTAGGAATGTTGCTCTTGTCGCGGCCAGTAAGGAAGTAAGCAGCCAGGATACGGGTAGCAGAATCATCGAGACGCCACTCCGGGATGGTGCCGTTGATGACAGCAAGCGTCATGTTGCCGCCCCAGAAAGCATAGCCGGTGCTGAAGAGGGTGTCACCGGGCATAGCCATGTCCAGACCGGCGAGCGAGGAACCAACGCCGGAGTGCTGAGCCTGCCAATCGCTCATGACGAAGCCCTGGAAGCCCAGCTCGCCCTTCAGGAGGTAGTTGAGGGTGTGGGAGTTCTGGCAGCCGTAGCTGTTGTTGATCTGGTTGTAGCTGCACATGACGGCGCCAGTGCCAGCCCGGACGGCATCAGCAAAGGGCCAAAGGTACAGTTCGTGCATGGTCTTGTCATCGATGTTGGAGGAGATGGACTCGGTTATGTTGACGCCATAGTCCTGCGACTCGGGAGCCTGGCGGAAGTGCTCCTGCTCGTTGAGGATGTAGTGCTTTGTGCAAGCTATGACACCAGCATCCTGGATGCCCTTGACAGTCTCTGCAACAGCAATTCCGGACAGAACGGGGTCGGGACTGAAGCCTTCCCAGTTGCGGCCGCCGGTGGGAGTGCGTCCCAGGGGGCCAACAACAGGGCCAAGAAGCACGTCGATACCCTTTCCAGCAAACTCGGCACCCATGTCATTTCCGCGCTTGTACCAGAGACGGCGATCGAACGAGGCTGCGATGGTGCCGCCGGAGGTGAAGGCGGAGTTGTAGTCGGCTGTGGTAGGTTAGCCAGTGATCAGAGACGTCAGATGAGTGAAGGGCGTACTGAAGCGGATGCCATTCGGCGAATCCTGCATGCACAGCGAGTGCAGGCCCAGACGGGGGACAGGACCAACGTTGCCCACGCAGGGGCCGGCCTCCCAACTGGTCGATAATTAGCAACTGTTGTTCAGTGGCCATCTGTCTCTACTCACCCGGTACCGGTCGTGAGGTTGACCTTCTCGAGCAGAGTCATCTGCTTGACGAACTCCTGAGCCTTTGCGTAGGCGTCTGCCCAGCCACCAGAGCCATCCATCCACGGCGAAGGGTAGAAGGGTGGCGAGGTGGCGCCCCAGAGAGCATCGTCGGGGTTCGAGTTGTTCAGGGCCTGCTTGTCGCTGATCAGTTGGGCGGTTCCTTGGTGCAATGTGGAGGGCGGCGCAAGAAAATGCGATTACAGCTCCTGAAGGGATCCGCGATGGCGATGCCTAAGACCACAGCCACGCCCATAGCCACAATGGCAACGGCGGCGCGCTTGAGATGGGCTTTCGCGGTGTCTCTCCAGCGCAGCACCGAGCCAGGGGAAAGTGAGCGCTCAGGAAGCGGACGCTCAGCCGACGGCAGAGCATCTAGCCGGGGTGGCTGCTGGTGCGTGCTGGCAGGCCGGGCGTGGTCCAGTGGAGGCTGCTGGTAGACTGGCGGGATTTCGTTGGTGTAGGGAGGAGGAGGACGCTCGTCGAGCGGGACGTCTTCCATGTTGAAAGCAGGGGTGGGAATTATGCGGTGGGGATGAAGCAGAGAACCGTGTGCAAAGTGTGTGGTCTTCGCCGTGACGAGTGGGAGCGGTGGTGGTGACGGGGGCGCAGTAGGGAAAAAAAGGTTTGATGACCACGTACCTGAGATGCCACAAACGGCACGGCCGCGAGAGCAGCGGTGGCCGAGTTGAAGCGCATGGTCACGGTCTACACGCACTTTCGGGCGGCAATTGGAGCTGTGAGGTGAATTGAGTGAGCGGCAGCTCCTGGAAAGAAGGGCAGGTACACGGCCACGGCTTTATTTAAGGCGGGCGCGGGCGTGCGGGATGCAACATGACTTCAGCAGCGGCCGGGGTAGCTCCTTTGGAGAGCTCCGGCGCGCGGGGAACCTTACCGCCAGGCTTGCGCAGGCAAATGCTCCTGCTGATCCTGCCCGACGGCCAAGCTCCAAGCTCCAAGCCGTTGACGAGCCTTCACCCATGCGGCATCCTACATGGGGCCATCCGGTCAGCTGCAGCCTGCGCAGCCGGAGATGTCCCGCAAGCCGCGTGCCGGAGCAGGAGCTCTCGTCATGGCAGGGCAGCGGCGACCGGGCAGCATGGTGGAAGGCAGCAAGGTGCCACGCCTAACTAGCGCCCGAGCGCTTCCCTTGGCGTGCCAGTGCCGGTGCCAGCGTCCCAGCCTCATGAAACAGTGCCAGCCTTACCCGCGTGTCCATCTCAGATCGCTGCCCGTCGCTGCTGCTGTCGCCGCAAACGCAGCCCGACAACACCAGGTCAGGTCAGGCCGCTGAGCTGTCGGCCGGCGCCAGCAGTGCTCGCAGTGCTGCCACGGTCGGCCAAGACAACGCGGTGGCTCTCGCGCGGGCTGCGGGCTGGTGATGGCCAGGCTGGAAGCAGAAATAAAGCCGGGCTCCGCCTCCACACGCCCCAGAGATCGCCGGGTAAACGCCGGCCGTGGCGCGCAAAAATCCTGGGGTGGGAGGGGAGGCCTGGCAGCGTGGCAGCGCCTCTCCAGCAACAGCTCTCTCTCCACTACTCTCAAGCTTCTCCGAACGGCCGCCAAAAAACGCCTGCCGTGTAACGCGGCCGACGCCCGTCAGCCGTCAAGCAATCCTTCGCTGCGGGGCTGGCAGCAACGGCGTTGCAAGCAGAGGTCGTATCTGAGGTGTGGTGAGGTGATGGCCCCAGAAGTTGCAATTAATTCTTCCTGTTGTTCCGCTCACCGCGCCTTCACCCTCCGCCCTTCTCCATCCAGCCCACACCCCCGGTCCCCGGATTCGGCGCCGGAAGATGCCCGCTCGTTCGCCTGTTCGCTCCCCGCACGAGCCCCAGGCCCCCATGTCATTGGATCCCACCCATCTCCGCGCCCAGACCGACCGACGCGGCTCTGTCCTTCTCCACCCCCCGGCCGGCGTGACCGCATCATCATCGGATGCCCCTCATCCTACCTCACCAGCAGCGCAAACCCCGAACCCCCATTTTCTGCATTGTTGCCACTACTGCCGACTGGCCGGCCTTTCAACACGAGCTTGGTGGTGTCCACTGCGGGTCGCCGCCCGCCCTCGCTTTGCCGAGAAAGCATCATGCCATATCCCGCCAGCCTCCCCGCAGTCGTCCGTTCTCTCTTGCCGCCTACGCGGTCCGGCTTCCGAAGGAAAAAAAACGCCACAACCCGCAGCACTGCCGTGGACCAGGCATAGCGCTGACCATCGCACCTATCCCTGCGCCGTGGCAAACCTGCCGAAATGAGCTGCACGCTGACTGACTCGACCGCCCATTCAACGTGAGTCGAGAGAAAGGGAGAAGAAGAAGAAGGAAAACTCACCCGCCCCTGTTTGTCTCCAAGCAGCCACCGATCACGGTGCGCTGCGGTGGAAAGAAGAAGCGTGTCGTGTCGTCTCGCCTCGCCTCGCCTCGCTTCTGCATTAACCCCTCTTCTCCACTGTTCTGGAAATTCTCCCCCCCTTCTCCTCCGCCCTTGTGCCCTTGCCCTTGCCCTTGCCCTTGTTTCCCGTCCCGCCAAGTCGGTCGGTCTGTGATTTCTTGACAGGGGAACGTAGGTGCCGGTACTATTATCAATCATCACGACATCATACCTCCTCACGCGTCTCGTACTCGCTCAGAACTGTCCGAGATTCGTCCCTGCCGTCCCGTCGCGCCTCGCTTTATTCACGGGACTTTTGTTTCTTCGTCCACCGAGATGAAATTAATCAAGGTGTCTCACGTGTAGTAGGTTTGTACGGATATTTGTCGGTAGACCGAACCAACGGGGGCGGCTGTGGCGCCATCCTCCTCCCATCACATCGCTCGTTAGAAATCTACGTGAGATGCGCCGTCGTGCCGTCTCGGGTGATTTCGCTGCCGGCAGACGACAGGCGGGAAGATACAAGACGCGGAAGATTAACAGACTAATTTGAACCCCTCCACACCCGTCTCGCAGATATTGCACCCTCGCTCACGAGGTTGTTGATTTCCAATGTCCACATGCGTTTCATTCAAACCTCCATGTGGGAGGAATGTAGCGTCCTTCATTTGCAGACGGAGCACATAGGTCTCGGGTCTTTTGCAACCCATTGTGTCTGTCGGCTGTCCCGGGCGCGGTCGCCTGCAGCGGAATCGCCGACGAGTCTCGGGAGGGGATCGTAGGGCTGCATTGGAGGGTAAACAGCCTATACACTACTCTCTTCCGAGCCCGTGGCTGGTGTGAAGAATGTGTTAAATCCTTGGGGTAGTGGGGCGGGGCAGGAGGTTACAACACCCGTTCGTCATACCTGATAGGTCAAGATGACAGATCGTCCCACGTACGAGGCACCAACGTGCTGAAACCCAGAATTGCGGTAGTCGCCGGCTGCGAAACGGAGTATACTCTTCTCAGCCTTGATCGCATCTTTGAGGGCTGGTGGCTGGCAGCTTCAGCGCTGAGGCAGATCCCGACCTCGGCCCTCCTGTAGGATGGATGGTCCGCAGCGGGGTTGTCGAGATTTTCAAAGATCCTGCAGGCTACGTGGAACAAGGTGGCCAACAAGTTACCATGTTTGCAAATCTTTGTTTTAAACTAATCAATCAAACAGAAATCGTAAGGCGTGGTTATTTGCGAAATGCTTGGTTGTTTGGTCGGCGTATGCACAGGCCACTATCGTGAGATTTTTATGGTGTTTTGCCCCGATTCGGTAATGTCTTGATTTTTGCCTTATCAGAGTTATAAATAAAACTAATGAACCTGCGCGCAAGTAGCATCTTCTGCAGCTCAGTCATTCGGTATAAGCGGTAGTTGCCGTGCCTATCGTACGATATGTTGTTCCGATACGCGTACAGACGATTGTTTGTTGCACGGCTGCGTAAGCAGCTGAAAGGCAGCCTACCAAATGGAGTAAGGACCGTGCACTAGCACATCACCCACTATGAGTCAACGTGAATCACCCAGATCTTCCCGCGTCAGCATCCAGATCAACCAGATCATAAATAAGCCAATTGAGGAGTCCACATTCACCCATCGCGCCATCATCCTCGTCAAGAACAAAATATCCAACCCACCGGAGAAAAGCCCTCCCACCACAATTCCATCTCGCACCATCCTCGTCCAAAACACCACCACATCCAACCTGTCGGAACCAAGCCTCCCCACCACCACCACCACGACCCCCGCACCCGGCCCCACCATGGCGACGCCCACCAACCCCCTCGCCTTCTACGACATCGCCCACCGGCCCCCGGTCGAAGCAACGTGCTGCTCGCCCAACCCGTCCAAAACGCGGCTCGCGCTAAACCTCAAACGCGTCCCCCACAAAACGACCTGGGTGCCCATGCCCGACATCGCCGCCGTCCGCACGCAGCTCGGTGTGCCGCCCTGCCGCCAGTTCGCCGACGGCTCCGACTTCCACACCCTCCCCGTCGTCGTCGACCCCAGCACGACCCCGCCGACCGCCCTCGGCGACTCCTTCGACATCGCCGCGCACCTGCAGCACGCGTACCCCGACAGCGGCGATGGCGACCTCTTCCCGCCCGGCGCGCAGCTGGATTTCGCACTCGCCCCGGGCAGCACGGCGGCCATGCTCGTCCCATTGACGCCGGTCCGCGAGAGCGCGTTCCCAGCGTACGCGCGGTTCAACGTCGACGTCGACGCGGCGTTCACCGCGCACGTCCAGCTGTGCGTCCAGGGCATCCCGTTCGACCCCGCGACGGCGGATGCCAGCCGGGCGGAATTCGTGCGGCGCGCGGGCGTGGGGGCGTGGGAGGATTTCGCGCTCGAGGGCGCGGCGCGGGACAAGGTGGTGTCGTCGTTTGAGGAGACGTTGGGGCCGTTGGCGGGGTTGTTTGAGGGGGCGGGTGGCCCGTTTTTGTTGGGGGAGAGGGCGTGTTATGCGGATTGTGTTGTTGGAGGGTGGTTGAGGATGATGGCGGTGACGTTGCCGCGGGGGGAGTGGGAGATGCTGAGGCGGTGGCATGGGGGCGTGTTTGGGAGGCTGCATGATGCGTTGGAGGTGTATGCGGAGGTGAAGTGAAGTAGGTCGGACGCGGTTGGGAATGTGTGGGAGGGATCCTGTGCTTCAAAAAGGTTTGGAAAATTACGGGGTTATGGCGTTTGTTCTGGTAGTCTCTCGGGGTAAAGATGGGGACTTTAGATGGATGGCAATTGATTGGATGATGGAAAAAATAGCTTGTGAAATTATTACTTTCGGGAGGGGGTTTGATCCATCTTATACACTTACAGTTTAGTTTATTCTATCAATTTCCAGAGTAGAATCCCATATCCCTAAGAAGGCTACAGAGACATTGACTGACCATAACGCGCCGAGAATGGTGTGTTGGAAGAGCGGGTTACAGTTAACGGGCCGCGAAGACACTAATGCTAAGGCTAAAGTATTAGGTAGGCCAATTACGAATAAGGGCTACAACCCCGCTCTAGCTAAGAGCCTGGAACCCACACGGAGTATTTTCCATCTCTCAACTCATCTCTCGTTGTTGTAAGTACGAGAAAAATCACCTGCTGCACGACTAAAACCGTTGACTCTGCATTGCAAGACGCCATCCGAAGCTGGTTTGTTTCTGAACATCTCCAATACAACCGGGCTTGCCTGCCATGAGTGCAGTAGTCCACGACCTACTCAATCGCGCCCCACCAAACACGCCTTATCCATCTGGAGGATTCCTCGTCGACCCCGAAGTCCTTGCAAAGTTCCCTGCCGGAACAAAGATCCTCTCAGCCACTCCATTCGGGACATCAGCCTGGACCATCACCGCTTGCCTACAAGTTTCCCTGCCTAGAGGCACCATCGAGCGTTATTTCCTGAAATGCGCCAGCGAAGACGCCGGTCGCGCTCTCATCGAAGGGGAATTCAACGCCATGTCAGCAATCTACGAGGCCGCACCCGCCTTCGTTCCGAGGCCTCACTCGTGGGGCGAATTCCGCAGCAAGAAGCCGCGGACATATTTCTTTCTCTCCCAGTTCATCGACATAATCAGCAACCGGGTCCCGGAACCGAACCAGTTGTGCAGGAAGCTTGCGCGCCTGCACCGCGACAGCGTCTCCCCCACCGGCATGTTCGGGTTCCACGTCAAGACTTGCCAGGGCCGTTCGGCGCAGCATGTCGGCTGGGATGCCAGCTAGACCGCGTGCTTCACCAAGATGCTGCGCCACGTCATAAAGCTAGACGCCGACGCCAACGGTCGTTGGGACGCGTTCGACGAGATTGGGTGCAGGATCACGATGCGGGTGATTCCCCGATTAATTGGCGCTCTCGAGGCTGATAGAAGGAGTGTCAAGCCGTGCTTGATCCAGGGTGTCCGATCGTCCGTCCTAAGCCAATCGCGCGCGCGATTGCTCTAGGATGAATTTACGTAAGCAAATCGCGCGCGCGACGACTTATTATATAAGTAATCGCGCGCGCGATTGTCTTTCGACGAGGTATCGATTAGATTACCTAGAAAGGCAGGATGGTGAAGAAAAGGAAGGAAATAGTAAAGAAAAGGGAGGGATAAACGAAATAGGGGCTAAGCGGTAAATACTACGTCCGTACTCGCGGCCGTGTATACGGCCGTGTAATAGCCGTGCATTTAATCGCGCGGATTGGCGCGCGCGACTGCTTAAATCAATCTCGCGCGCGATTACTTATGTAATAAGTCGTCGCGCGCGCGATTGGCTCTTAAGTATCAGTCTAATCGCGCGCGCTCAAATGGACGGACGATCGGACACCCTGGCTTGATCCACGCCGATCTCTAGGAGGGGAACACGGGGACGTCCGTCGAGACGGGTAACATCTACATCTTCGACGCTGCGTCCCTGTATGCTCACAACGAGATGGAAATCGGTGACTAAAGGTGCCATTACAACAAGATCCACAATAAGATATACACCCGGACGTATCTAGAACACTTCAGCCCAAGCGCGCCAGAAGCAGAATAGGATGACCGGAATCGCATGTATTGCGTCTACTACAACGCCATCTATTCTGTCAACCACCTAGGCCAGGGCAAGTCCGTGCGCCAGAGGAAGGTACCTCTCTGCACGCTGCTGTCCCACCTGCTGACTTTTTCAAAGAGCTTACGAGGACATGTACTACCTCATCGACAAATACGCGCCGTTTCCCAATGGAGAAGGCCTTCCGAGACTGTCGGCAGATGAGAAAGTCGCCTTGTCTGCGGAGCGGGACCATACCGCAACCTAAGGCTCATTGTTCTTGCTGCTACATTGAGCATGGTGCGGAAACCGACTGATACAAATCCTGAGCAATCTATATATACGTTCAGGAAATTGAACATTTCAGTGACAAGAGACAATGAAAATACGTAGACAGAGTCCAATGTTTCTGTTCCGCTCTCTACGTCAGTGTGATGTCAACCGTGCAACTAGACCGATTCTACTCTACCGTGTATGCACCTCACGTATAGTCAAAGTGGGGGTCCATGCTAGTCTAAACAGCAGCCATGTGGGGTGCCACTCCACATCGCAACAACCATTGAAGAGTCCACATCCCCTACCCTCCACCACCCGCCTACCCGCCATGGAAAAGAGCAGCCCCCCAGACGCTCTCGACAACACCACCACAACACTAGCACCCCCTAGCAAACAGCCAACCGTCTCAACCCACACCGTCCTAACCCCGCCAACAAGCGACCTCCCACCACCACTACCACTACCCCTCCCCCCCTCCCCCTCCCCCTACGCCCTCCTCCCCCCCCTCCAACGCCTCCGCCTCACCCTCCTCATCGGCCTCGCAACAACCACCTCCCCGCTAACCGCAACAACCTACCTCCCGCTCCTCCCCCTCCTCGCCACCCACTTCCACACCACCGCCCGCGCCCTCAACCTCAACCTCACCCTCACCCTCTACATCTCCCTCCAAGCCCTCCCCCCACCCTCTTCGGCCCCCTCTCCGACACATTCGGCCGGCGCCCCGTGTACCTCACCACCCTCTACCTCTACACCCTCGCCGCCCTCGGTCTCGCACTCAACCAGCAGCAGTTCCCCCGCTCTCTGCGTCCTCCGCGCCCTGCAGAGCGCGGGCGCGAGCGCGGCGTTTGCCGTGAGTTACGGCGTCGTCGCGGACGTGTGCGCGCCGGCGGAGAGGGGGAAGGTCGTGGGACCGCTCGGCGTGGCGGTGAATCTGGAGGCGTGCGTGGGGCCGGTTGTCGGCGGGTGGGTGGCGTGGGCGGACGGCGGGGGGTTCGCGGGGGTTTTCTGGGTGTTGGTGGGCGTGGGCGCGGGGCTGTGGGGGGCGGTTGGGGTGGCGTTGCCGGAGACGGTGGGGGTGACGGCGGCGGCGGTGGGGGGGGGGGGCGGTTCTGGGAGGGGTGTTGGTGGGGGGTTTGGAGGAGGTGGTGGGCTGGTGCAGGTGAGAGGAGGGAACGGCCGGCGGCGGCGGCGAAGGTGGCTTTCCTCGAGAAGTGCCGCCGCGGCGCCAATCCGCTGCGGTGTCTGCGCATCGTGTTTTACGCGGACGCGTTCCTGGCGCTGTGGATGCACGGCTCGTTCTACGCCGTCGACTACACGCTCGTCGCCGCCGTGCCGGGCGTCTTCAAGGACGTCTACGCCTTCGACGCGCTGCACACGGGCCTGGCGTACCTGCCCCGCGGCGCGGGCATCGTCGTCGGCAGCTACTGCAACGGCAGGCTCATGGACCGGAACTTCCAGACGACGGCCCGCCAGCTGGGCTGGACGCCGGACCCGGCTTCTTCGCGAAACAACATCGACGACTTCCCCATCGAGAAGGCGCGCTCCCGCGGAAGCTTCTGGCTCCTGCTCGTCTCCACCGCGACCCTGGTGGGCTACGGATGGGCGGTCGGCAAGCACGTTCACGTCTCCGTCCCGCTCGTGCTGCAGTTCGTGCAAGGGTTCTGGGGAACCTGCTTCTACAACATCTACAACACGCTGTTGGTCGACTTGTTTCCGCAGAGCCCTAGCACGGCGGCGGCGACGGCCAGCATGGTCCGTTGCGCCATGGCTGCCACCGGTGTTGCCATCTTGCAGCCGTTGCTCGAGGTTGCTGGGTTGGGCTGGTACTTTACTTGCCTGGGTCTCTGGAGTGGTATCTGCGGCGCTGCTGCTGTCTTTCTCATCCGGAAGAAGGGAATGGCTTGGAGAATGAAGAGGGTTTCGAGGAATCGTGCCGATCAGGCGGCGTAGGCCTTGCTGAGGAGTGTCACAAGGAAATGCTTGTCAAGAACAGAAGCACGGTAGGGAGAAACTGCGTCAACGAATTCCAAGTAGCAATCGTAATCCGGGATAGGGGATACAGCGGTGACATCCGGCGGGTATATCCGTGAAGCGCATGAAATACAAAGGGAATATATATATGTACACCGGAGGCTATGTGCAACCGTGTGGAAAAGAAAATATGACGAGAGAGAAGAAACGAGAGAGAGGGCTATATCACAACGCATCCAGTCAACAAATCCAGCACATCAACCCCCCTCCCCCCCTCCCCCACTCCCCACACCCATCACACACCCGGCCCCAAATCCACATCCAACCAATCCAAACTCGGCTGGACATCGAACAGCTCCCAAAACGGTATGTCGTACCCCTCGGTCGCCTCGGGCGGGGGGAGGGAGTAGTTCATCGCATACGACGGAGCAGCGCCCGCCGCCGCCGCCGCCGACGCGTGCGACGGCGCGGGCGACGCCATGTACATGTTCGCCGTCGGCACGGACGAGGATAAGGGTGTGGTGTGTGAAGGTGCAGGTGCAATTGCCGGAGGGGGCTCGGACGCGGATGTCGTCGTCGTTGTTGTTGTGGGGGGAGCAGGCACGATGTCTGAGAGGTGGAAGGTGTTGGTGTAGGGGCCGGCGTCGTCCCAGGGGGCGGGGTCGGAGGTTGGGTGGTGGTTGGTGTGGCGGGTTGAGGCGGCGACGGCGGGCGGAAGAGCGGTGGATGACGACGTCGACGACGACGAGCCTTTGAGCTTGAAGTACATGTCGAGCGCTTGGCCGTAGCTGCTGTGTTTGCGGCGGTGGCGGCGGGTGCGGCCGCGGCGTGTGGCGCCGCGGGAGCTGTTGGTGTCGTTGTTGTCGGTTTCTTTGCCCGTGGTGGTGGTGTTGCCGTTATCGTCGTCCTCGCCGTCGGCGTCTACGTCGGCGTCTTCGTCTAGGAGCGGTTCGGCCAGGCCGAGGAAGATGGTGAAGAGGCGCTGCAGCCGCTCGATGGAGGTGCTGCGGTCGGAGAAGTCGGACAGGTCTTCGGTCATGGCCTTCATCAGCGCGAAGTCGTCGCGGTTCGACGTCGCGACGACGTTGCAGAAGAGGATGAAGAAGGGCGTGAGGGGGTAGAAGAGGAGTGTCCTGCGTGCGTCTGGCGTCAGTTTCCCGGCGCGTTTTCCACATGCTGGAGGTATGTACTTACCAGTTCACGAAGCTCATCGTTGTGCCGAGCCCGATGCCGCCTTCGCTCACTGGCACTGGCTGGGGCTTCTGGAGGGACCGTAACGAGCATATGGCGGATCGAGCGGCTTCGAGGCAGTTTTCGCCGACGGATGTCTTTGAGCCTGTGGTGGCGCGCTCGCAGCGTCTTATGGCCGTCATTATGCACCAGTAAGAGAACTCGAGAGCGTTGATTTCGCTTTCCATGAAGAGACCACGGAATTTCTCGGGTTCATCTTTCAGCTGAGACGTGTCAGCTTCAACTGTATATATGGCGGCCAGGAGAGGCTCTGCCTTACCTTGTCCATTTCATTCTTTACGTCCTGCATTTGTTCTAGCATCTTGGAGATGAGTGCTGACTTGTGTGAATGCTCGGAAGTGTCCTCGTCCTTTGATTTGTGGGTCAAGTCCGAAACCACGACGGACTGGATGCGTGATAGCTCCAGGTAGATGGTCATGAGATTGACGGGGGCTTCGTTCCAGATTGACTCGGTGGGCTTGATAAGATCAGTATACAGGAGCGACGTTCGGCGGCCGAGGTTCATGGAGAAACTCTTGTCGAGGTTGTAGCACCACACAAAGCAGTAGTACAGCTCGTTGGTATCCGATCGCGGATCATAAAAGTCGCCTCGTCCAGTGTGAAGACCGAGATCCATGCACGTCTTGCAGGCAGCAGAAGTGAAGGCCCAGCAAGCTGCTGTGTCACCTTGACCTTGGACGATGAACGCCTATGTCACTCGAGTCAGATCATACGCCCTCTTATGTCCAGATGCTATACGTACGCTGCAGAGAAGTGCTTGTAGGAGAGTGAGGGATGGAGAGGCGAGCAGCGGGATCCGGCTCATTGCAATCTTTGCGCTGGTCATGTACTTTTGCACGGATTTACGCATCTCCTCAACTATCTCTGGACTCGTCTCTTCCGGGATGATTGTATTGAGGAATTTGACCGCCATGGCATTGACGCAAATCGAGTAGAGAAGTAACGTGTCCTGATCTTCCTGCTGATTCACCAGAGCGATGCCCATGTTCTCCAGGTTCTTGGGATTGATGTGCTTGAAGTAGGAGGACACATGGAAGCCCAACCGATCTCCCTTGATTTCTGAGGCAACGTCAGCAGTCTTGCAGTAGCGATTCCCAAAGGCAGGTCTCCTCACCCTTGAGCATCCAGCAGAGAAACTCTATTGAGGGGTACTGGATGTCTTGCAAGCCGGTCCCGGTGCAGCTAAAATCTGCCCTTGCACTGGTAGATGCCTTCAACTTGCCATCAAGTTGGTTGATCAGCTCACCGACAGACCGTAACACCGTCCGTCTCGTGCTGCTAAGGTCTTTGGCTGCCTCGAGCTCATGTTGGATATACGACTGAGCTTCGATAGTGGATGGAGACTGTGGTGTGCTCATGGGCCGGATGTTTTCCAAAGGGCTGAGCCCCTGCTCTGCAAGCTTTCGTCTCTTGGAGAGAGTTTCATCTTTGGAGCCCAGAGAACGACTTCGCTTGCGGAGCTCACTCTGCTCCGGCAAAGACAGCTTGCCAGCGCCCGGCGAGGAGTCCTGCTTTTCGTCTTGCAGAGAGGAAGTGTGGTGGTCAAGGGAACCGGCACTGTGTGCGGTGGATACAGGCCGTGGCATTTCCTTGGTTCGGACCAGATCCTCCAGGAATGCGACCCGATCCGTCAGCCGCTTGACTTCCTCCTGCCTGAGATGCCCGGCCACCGAGTCAGCGACCGCATTGCCCGAGGCTTAACGTAGAGCGAGAAACAATGGCAGCACCTACGTTGGCTTCGGCGGGAGCTTGTTCCGGGGCTGGGGTTGCTTGGACCGCACCCGCTTGCAGGTAACGTTGGCGTCCAGACAGTTGCCGCATGGGTCGTTACGATCGCACTTGACCTGATTGAAGCGGCGTCAGTCAAGCTCGCGACAGACGGCCATGGAGTTGGTCGTAAGTTTCGGCAGTTGCGGGCACGCCATACCTTTCGCGAGTGGCAAAGGTCACACTGCGGCACTTGTCAGCCATCGGGATCCTCGTGCAGATCTCGAGAATCTCGTTTCTTCACGTCGTCGGGGTCTAACAGCACTCACAGCAGAGTTAGCAACCTCGGACTGTGGAGTCGCGGAAGACATTGAAGGCGATGCCGGTTCCAATCGCACTGTGGCGCCGCCGAATTTGTACATCCGAACACGAATATTTTTAGATTGAGAAGGGGGGGAAGATGTGGCGGTGTTTTGTTTTGACGCGCGATCGGGGCGAGGCCATCTCATGTGCTGCGCTGGTTCGGGTCGGCAGCGCCCCAGCGGCCGACCCAATTCGGTCGGAGGCCTTTGCCAAGGACCGAGGATGCGCCAGCCCTACAGGGCTCAGACCAATGTTTCATGGCTCCGCAGCCTATGAATCCCTAGCGAACGCCTCGCCGTCTGTAGAAGCGGTGTTCTGAGGGCTGAGCCTACCTGAATGGGCTAGCTGTTGCAGGCCGGGCCACTGAGGTCGTTCGAGAATGCTCAATGTCCGCAGCCGCCAAGAGACTAGCGACGGCTCCCGATGCATGTGCCGGTCTGCCAGTCGTATTCCAAGCCTTACCAAACGAGAGTGGACATCCCACAGCATCCTGACTGGCAGCTAATTTGGCGCACACTGTGTTGCCGGATCCAGTCGCTCTCCCTACAAGGCTCCGAGGACGTGAGAGATATAAGAGTGAAAAATGCACCATCGTCAATGGATACTGTAAATTAGAGCTTCCACTTCCACTACTCACCATGGACATTCAAATCCTTCTTAACCCGCATGATCAAATCATCACCGCCGGTGATATCATTACCGGAAGAGTGTTGTTGAGCGCAAGGCGGAAAGTGAACGTGTCAGCCATCGATGTTCGGCTCAGAGGCTATATCCGTACCTCGTTGCTGGCAGAAGACGACACCAATCCTGAGACGTGGAAGCCGTATCATGCCCAACATGAGGTGAGTTGGGTGCATCCCGAGCATTCACTGTTCTCCACAACTAACCACTCCCAACGTATCAGTTCCTCAGACTCGACAAGTCACTCTTCTCTCATTCATCATCCCGCAAATGCTTCTGGACCAGCAGCTCGATGACCTTGTCTGCCGGCCAGCATGGTTTCCCGTTCCAGTTCAGGGTAAGTCCGTCCTCGATGATTGTCTGCGGCAACATTCCAGCTGAACCCTCCTCTTCCTCAAGCTCCCCGCAGCGACGACCTACAGGAAGGATCTGCATCCCAGCCAAGGTGGAGACCTGCTGGAAAAGCTTAACGCGGCAACACGCTCCTACGACGAAAGCGGTCTCCCGCCATCCTTCAAGTCCGACGAAATCGAAATCGTGTACTGCATCGAAGCCACGGCAACGCGGCCCGACCTCTTCAAGGAGAACCTACACACCGTAAGCGAAAAGCGACGGGGCCCCTCCCGCCCTCATCAACACCACTCGTTCCAACTGACACACACGGGGAAAACACAGTCCCACGCCTTCAACTTCCGCCCAATCGAGCAATCCCGGGATCCCGTGCCCGAGTTGACGAGCATCAAGCACCAACACCAATTCGACCTGCAAAAACCGCCTTCCCGACCATCATCCACCACAACCCCAGCCGTCGCCTCGCCCACCCGCGACCTCGCCTCCATCCTCATCGACGCCCGCCTCCCCGCCCCCGCCATCCTCACCCCCAACCGGCCCGCACCCCTCTCGCTGACGGTCCGCAAGGTCACCGCCTTCGCGGGGCAGCTCCACCTGCGCAGCCTGCACGTCGCCCTCATCGGCTACACGGGCGTGCAGAAGCAATCGCACCCGCCTTCTTCCCGGCCGCCGTCGTCGTCGTCGTCGTCGGGGCAACAACAGCAAGAACAGCAACAGGGGAAGAAGAAGAAGAGAGAAAAAGCCGACACGTGGGTCATCGCATCGCGCAGCAACCTGCGCGTGCCCATCGGCACCCCGGACGCGCCCGTCGGCGCGCGCATGGCGCTGCCGACATCCCTGTGGAGCGGCAGCGCGGTGCCCGCGTCCGTGGCGCCGAGTTTCGACGTGCTGTGCGGCGGCGCCGGCAGCAGCAGCAGCAGCGTCATCGTGACGCGGTCGTACGAGCTGGAGGTCACGCTGGGGCTGGCGTACGAGGCGGAGGGGGAGGACGACGGCAATGATTGCGGTGATGACGATGACGATGAGGTGGCGCGGCGCGGGCGGCCGGCGGCCTCGACGGCGAGAACGGTTTGGCTGCCGTTGAGGCGGAGGGTGGAGGTTTATGCGGATTTTCCGGGGGTTGGCGGTGAGGCGGCGGCGGCGGGGGCGGCTGGTTTTGCTGATGTTGATGCGGAGAGCGAGAGCTGCGAGGCTGATGGATTGGTATGTTGTATCTTGAACAACGTGATGGACAACATTCGCTAACTGTGTGTCTAGCTTGAGAAAGATATCGCCGATGGATACGATAGAGATGCGCAGTCGGAAGAGTACGTGCCGGCGCCGCCTGTTTACGAGAGGGCTCCGACGTATGAAGTGGCTACGGCATTACCTCATTCGTGAATTGGGGAGGGTTGGATGATCAGAAAAGCAGCAGGTGCGGGGGCCGGGAGCTGGAACTCTCGGGAACGCTTTCGTTCGTCATTTTCTTGGGGTTGGGGCGTTTGTTGTCGGTTCGATTTTTCGCGGACAAATGTGGGAGTACGGGGATCCAAAGGCTCTCCGCTGGAGTATAGATGATGGCGCACGGTTAATTCATTTTTTCTGGCACAGAAGACATCGAGCCACGGTGACGAGAGTTGTTGAAGGTCGGTAGCCGACGCGTCGATCAGGAAAGGAACGCGGGCCGTTAAGTGGCCGGTTGACTAGCGCGGCAGCCTAAATCGCTCCGGGTAGCCGATCAGTGCCGACACTCTGACCATGACCTCACCCATTCTCCAACCCTACCAAGCACACCAAGAGCTCGGATGGAAATCCAAAGCACGATCCAGCCTATTCTGGCAGCCTCACTACTGCTGCAGAACCCTAACGATGCGAGCAGACAATTGCCGCGGACAGGCTGCGGCACCCGCGAAATCGACGACGCTCTCAGAGGAGGCCTGGATCATGGTGTCGGAGGCGTATCATGCATTAGCGGCGACAAAGGCACCGGCAAGACCGCGGTGAGCTTCCTTCATACTTACAACAGAGCCTCAGTGTAATGGAATTCTAACAACTTGCTTCAGCTTGCTTTTGCATTCTTGACCACGCACCTGCTGAGTCAGCCCGCGAACCAAGCCGTCGTGATAGATACCACTGGCACTTTCGACGTCCTCAGGCTTTACAACGCCATTTTATCAACAATTCGACACGATCCGAGTCATGGTAGAATTAACACTGCGGTAGAAGAGCAAGAAGCTGCCGCTGAGAAAACCCTTGGCAAGCTGAAGATCATGCGCGTTTTCGACTTTTTGGGCATGATAGAAGCCATATCAGAGGTGCGAGAGATACTCGAGATCCAGCAGCATGGACAAAAAGGCCAGAAGAACAATCAGTCGCACAGACCTACAGGCGTCGAGGATCAGGTTCCAGCCAACGAACAAGAAAGTGGTCGTGGACTGCAACGCGTTCGGAGCACCATTCCCGACAGCGATGATGAAATGGAAGAAGACGAGGATGAGGACGTAATGTTACTCGAAAAGGAAGTGAAACCCCCTGAAGACGAGAGAACAGAGCGGCGCGCAGAGCAGGTGCAGGAAGAGGACAACAAGATGGAGGAAGAAGTGGAAGAGGGGAGAGTCGGCATGATCGTTGTAGACAACATCACCCACGCCGTTAGCCCTATGGTGAAAACCAACTACGCCCAAGGTATGCCCCACGAGCTCTCATCAACACTGTGAAATCTAACAACACCAGCGTCCGCTCTGTTGACGTCATTCCTTCGCTCCTTGTCCCAACTCACCAAAACGCACAAACTCAGCACCATCCTCATCAACGCCGTGACCACCGTCCCGAAACCTCGTCCATCAGCCACCCTTCCGCCGCAGCACACGCAAGCCAACGCCAAAAACCCAGTTCCATCGATTTTTGCATCTGCAGGGCATCTCATGCCAGCTCTCTCTCCCGTTCTTCCAGCTCACGCCGACTTCCACCTCCTAATCACCTCACAGCCTCTTACTCGTCAAGACACAGTCTCCCTCCACTCTTTCTCAAACAACCCTCCTTCTCAAGTCGGTGGAAGCACATCGGGACGGGTGAGCGTGGTAGAAGTGCTGAATGATCGCTACGGAGATCGTGTCGGTAGATGGGCTCCCTTCGCCTCGGACGACAGCGGATCGATCGTGAGCGTGGATCCCGAGCGTGGAGTTCCGCGGAAGCAGTACCGGCTGCCCGGATTCATGAGCAAGCTCGTCCTTTGAGAACAGTTCTGATAGATCCAGTCTGTATGTATCTCAACTTGCATTTTTAGTCAGTCTTGGGCAAGCGAAAATCGTTTGCCCCGCGCATGGATTGGTAAAACTCGCAAAGGAACAACCTTTTCAAACAAAAAGAAAATTGCTCTCCATATGTCATGGAATTCCGTCGGATATCATATACACAGGGGGCGCATTCGGATCCCAGTACCCGGCGCCTTTGATTGTATCTCTAATCTTTCCCCTTGCGCCTTTGATGGCTGCTCCCCATGCAAAAGCCCCTTCAACCACCGCGTGATCGTGTCTAGAACAGGGACGGGCCCTTTGCGGGAATGATGCCGGGCTTCAGGTTCTTTTCCTCGGGACCGCCGGGCAACAGGCCCAGGGTCTTGACGTCCTCGGGCTTGCGCTCGCCGTCGCGGTCACGACCACTCTCGGTCTCAGCCCTGCGCAGGGCGCTCTGCATAGCGAAAGTCTTGGCGTGCTGTTGCGTTTCAACCCATCTCGTCAGCCTTTCCCTGCTTCCTCGCACATTCGCCGCCGGATGCTGCCAGTGTCCGCGCTTTGTGTCTCTGGGGGTGTGTATGTCGGGACGCGTACCTCCTTCTTGTGGTGCAGGCACTCGTAGTAGTCGTCGAGCGGGGCGAGGCACTGGCTCTTGCCGTTCTTGTTCTCGGCGCTGCTGTTGGTCACATAGCAGGCGAGGACTTCTTGCCAGAAGGGGAAGCAGCGGGAGGGACCTGTGATTCAGAAAGACGGCGCATCAGCATCAGAGCCGAGGACGGCGGGGAGTGCGAGCGTCATGCGAGTGCGCGGGTTGGAGTCGGACGGAGGTGCGGGAGCGACGAGAACGGGGCGTGTCGGGGTGACGGAGACGGGGCAGGTCCTGAAGCCGGGCAATTGGAGAGGCGAGGAAGCGTACCGCCGTTGAGGCCAAAGCCGGAAGCCATTGTGTCGATAGGTGGGGTGCTCTGAGCTTCTCGCGATGGGCTGGGGCGGTTGGAGTGAGGTTGCGGGTTCACGGCGGACGGGCTTGGCGCGTTACATAAGGCCAAACCCAGCTCCGCCCATTGGACTCGGGAGCTGTGCGCATCGCGAGCATCAACGACCGGCCAGAGAGCTGCTCCCCCTGCGCGCCGGTGCACGCAGGCCCGAATCCAGCAGGTCGATCTTACGGCACGCACCCACCGCGGAATTGATTCCTCAGCGCGCTGGAGGGTGCAACGGCGGCCATCCGCGCGCGCCCACAAGTCCCGCAGCGCCGACCCGGATGTCAAATATCAGACGACTCCCTGCCGAGCCAGCATGGCCTTGACACCGCCCCGGCCGTGTGCCTCCGTGTCGCGTTCCCCGGCTGCTCCGTGTCAACGCCTCGGCCGACCCAAGTCCACCACGCCAGTGGCAGCGTGCGCTATCCGATAAGGTGAACCGCTATCCGACCGTCTCCCGACGCAGGGCAGCCCCGCGGCGCCGTCCCCGCGATGGCGCTGAGGGTGGATCAGCCGTCTATTCATGGGGCAGTATTAACAATCAGCCGTGAGACTGCTCAAATATAAGCCGTCCACTCGCGCCGGCTGTTGCGTCCTCCAACGACCTTCCCCTCACTCGTCTGACGCCGCCATCTTCCGCCGCTCACCTTCACTCTACACCATGGCTTCCAACGGCACCAACGGCACCGCCGCGGCAAATCACCGCTTCGACCCCAACTTCACCCAGAATGTCATCAACGCTACCGGTCCCAAGGCCACGCCGCGGGTGAGGCAGGTCATTGGCAGCGCCATCCAGCACCTCCACGACTGGGCCCGCGAGAACGAGCTTACCGTCGACGAGTGGATGCAGGGTCTGGAGCTGGTACGTGGGCACTGGCAAGCACGAGACCAGAGCAGAACTGACTCCCTGCCAGATCAATGAAGCCGGCCGCATGTCCAACGACCGCCGCAACGAAGGCCAGCTCGTCTGCGACATCCTCGGTCTCGAATCCCTCGTCGACGAGATCACGTACAAGCTGGCGGCCGAGGCGAAGGACGCGCCCACGGCCACGGCCATCCTGGGCCCCTTTTACCGCAAGGACTCGCCGCAATACCCCATGGGCGGCAACATTGTGCAGGGCAAGGAGGGCGAGCACGGCGACCGCACGTGGATGCACGGCCGGGTGGTCGACTTCACGACGGGCAAGCCCATCGCCAACGCGCAGCTGGAGGTCTGGCACACGGCGCCCAACGGCCTGTACGAGCAGCAGGACCCCGAGCAGCCCGACTTCAACCTGCGCGGCCGCTTCATCACCGGCCCGAATGGCGAATACGACTTCTACTGCCTGCGGCCCGTCCCCTACCCGATCCCGTACGACGGCCCTGCAGGTGTGCTGCTCACGGCGCTGGATAGACACCCCATGAGGCCGGCGCACATTCACTTCCTTGTCAGTAACCCGCTGTGCGCGTGATAGGGGGGAAGATCTTGGCTAACGTTCTGCAGGTGTCGGCACCCAACTACAAACCCATCGTGACGCAGGTGTTCGACAGGAACGACAAGCATCTCGAGGACGACTCGGTGTTCGCGGTCAAGGATTCGCTGATCATCGACTTCAAGGAGAAGAAGGGCGACCCGAAGGCCGACTTCGAGGTGACGTACGACTTCAGGCTGGCCAGCTACGAGGAGGCGAAGAAGCAGTCGGTGGCCGGCGCCACTCAGCCTTCGACCGCCGGCGCGTGAGCAGCATCTCCTTGGTTTTTACGTTTCGTATTCCCGCCTGTCTTGGTAGTGCAGCGCGTGCAATGAGCGGTGAATGAGGGATTCTTTGAGAACAGGAGGGCAAGTCGAAACCTCGTCTCCCCCGAGTTACTCGCCCCTAGCATGGGGATGGTCGATGTTGACTGTAGTAGATACCACTGTAGCTGAATGATGATTGTTTTTTCGCCGACTTTGGCAGGAATGCTCGGTGATACGGGGGACCCTGGATCCTTTTGGTGGGGGGTGAGATCCCCGCAGTCCTGACGTAAGGCCGCGGATAGCCGGGAGGCATAGCACGCGCATCTCTGCGAGCATTACGAGGGAATGCCCCTCACTAGGTCAGCCACTATCAGCGCGCTGCAGCTGGCAATTGGTCCGGCTGTTCTGCGATCACCAACAGGAAGCGCGGGGTCCTTCGGTAAGACCAGCTGGCCGAGTCAAAATGTACATACAAAGCCGCGTCCTGTCGGCTACTGTCCCGCTTGGCTGCGCATCCCTTTCCTTAGTTCACTGCTTCTCTTTCCATACACACCTCCTTCTTCTACTTTCCAACCTCTAGGTCTCGGCGGTTCTCCGTGGATTCACATACCCAGCCAATTGTAGCTTTCCCCAACACACCTCCGGCTCACCCTTTTACCCCGCATCCCCAACATGTCGACCATTACCCTTGGCCGCTACCTTTGGGAAAGGTTCGTTTTCATTCGCTCGCGCGACCCATATACTAAGCAAAGCAACATGACTGACATAACCACCCAGGTTGCACCAAGTTGGGGTTGATACCATACTCGTATGTGCAACGGCTCCCAGCCTCCATCAGTAGACCGCAACCTCATGTGCTCACGTAAACATCAAAAATTCGTAGGGAGTTCCAGGAGACTTCAACCTCCAGTTTCTCGACTACATCTACGAAGTCGAAGGCCTGAGATGGGGTCAGTTCAATCAAGAGCATGGGATCCCCGTGGGTACAGGACGTGTGACACTAACGGGGGCACCGCAGTCGGAAATGCAAATGAGCTCAACGCCGCCTACGCCGCCGACGGATACGCCCGTATCAAGGGCGTGCCGGGTGTCGTCGTCACCACCCACGGCGTCGGTGAGTGCTGGCGCTCTGTATGATATGGTCTGGAGCAAGCACATTCTGACACGATGCAGGCGAGCTCAGCGCCCTCAACGGCATCGCCGGCGCGCACAGCGAGCAGGTCAAGGTGATCCACGTCGTCGGGCAGACGACGAGGAAGATGCAGAAGGACCGCATGTTGATACACCACGCCATCAGCAACGACCCGGACCACAAGGTACGCACGCCAAGAGAGTCAAGACGCATCTCCTCCCCCCCCCCCCCCCCCCCCCCCCCCCCCTCTTTCTCTCTCCACATGCTGACGCGCAGGGGGAGATAGGTCTACAGCAAGATGTCGAAGCTAGCACGAGTGGCAGAAGCGGAGCTCGACGACATCAACACCGCGCCGGCAGAAATCGACGTACGTGTCTCCATCCACCCGCCCCCCAACCCCAAAAAAAAGGAAGAAACCATACACACAAAGACCACGCGTACGTAACTAACCCCACCACCACGCACCAAACAGCGCGTCATCCGCGAATGCTTCATCCAATCCCGCCCCGTCTACATCTTCCTCCCGCTCGACCTCTCGCAAGAAACCGTCCCTTCCTCCCTCCTCTCCACCCCGCTCTCCCTCACCCCCGCCATCGACACCGCCGCCCAATCCGCCGCCGCATCCGCCATCCTCGCCGCCCTCCGCGCCGCCGCCAACCCATCCGTCTTCGTCGACTGCCTAACGCAGCGCCACGGCGCCGTCGGCGAAGCCCGCGCGCTCGTCCAAGCCCTCGGCCTGCCCGTCTACGCGTCCAACATGGGCAAGGCCATCGTCGACGAGACGCACGCGCTGTACGTCGGCGCGATGAACGGCAAGCTCGCGGCGCCTGGTGTTGCCGAAGCGCTGGCCGCGAGCGACGTCGTGCTCGTGCTGGGCGACCTGCCGTGCGACACCAACACGGGGGCGTTCACGCGGCCGATCGACGTCGCGGGGGGCGGGGCGGTGGTGGTGAATCCGTTCGACGTCGTGGTGCGCGGGGAAACGTACGAGGGCACGTTTATCAAGCCGTTGCTGGCGGAGCTGGTCGAGCGCGCGGGGAAGGGCGGCGAGGAGTGGCCCGGGAAGAAGGAGGTGAAAGTGCCGGTGCTGCCGCGTCTGGAGGACTGTCCGGAGCACCCCGCGCATCCGAAGAATTGCAGGTATAATAAGGCGTTGCCCGAGCAGACGGTCACGCATGAGTGGCTGTGGCAGACGCTGGCGGATGGCTTCCTCAGGGCTGGCGATGTGGTCATCCCGGATACCGGGACGAGCACGTTTGGGCTCGGCGATGCGAGGTTTCCCGTGGGGAATGTGCGGTGAGTTAGTTGGTGTTTTGCCCCTTTCCCCTCGCTCCGTGTATCGCTTGTTTTTCTCTTCTCGAGAGAGAGGGAGAGAGGGGGGATGGCTTTCTGTTTTGCTGACACAACCGCCAGCTTCGTCGCGCAAACCTACTACGGCTCCATCGGCTGGTCCGTCCCCGCGGCGCTGGGCTCGGAGCTCGCGCTGGAGGAGATGGCGGCGGCGGCCAAGAAACGTGAGGGGGGGTCCGCAGACTCGCCCTTCGCCCGCGGCCGCACGCTGCTGTTCGTCGGCGACGGCAGCCTCGGGCTGACGGTGCAGGAGCTGGGCACCATGGTGCAGCAGGGCACGCGGCCCGTCGTCTTCATCATCAACAACAAGGGGTACACCATCGAGCGCATCATCCACGGGGCGAATTTCTGTGAGCCTTCTTTCCTTCCTTCCTTCTTTCCCGTCCTTCCTTCATTCCCTTCCCTCCCCCCCGCTCCCCCACACGCCTCCTCCTCCTCCGCCAAAAAAAAAAAAAAAAAAAAAGGACACGGCACGCCCCGCACTGACAAAACCGCCCAACGCGCAAAGCATACAACGACGTCAACCGCCTCTCGTACCAACACCTGCTGCCACTCTTCCAGCACCCCAGCCCGGCCACGTGCTACCGCCGCGTCGCGTCCAAGCGCGAGCTGCTCGCGGCTCTGGCCGACCCCGAGCTGCGCGACCCGACGCAGCTGCAGATTGTGGAAGTTGTCATGGACCGCCTCGACGTGCCGTGGCGGCTGATGGAGATCATTCGATCGCGCGAGGGCAAGGGCGAGGAGTTGGGTGTGGAGGGGTTTTTTGGGCAGGATTGAGGTTTTTCTCCTGTGGTCTAGTATCGCTGGTGGATGGGGAGGTCTGGTGGATGGTGGTGGTGGTGGTGGTGGGGGGAAGTGTGCGGAAGCGGGTGTCGCCGGAGGGGAGTTGGTCGGGGCTTGGGTCACTGGACCTCACCACCAAATCCAAAGAGCACACGGGTCTGGCTGCTCTTTGTTACGTCCTCGGTCAGAAGAGAAGTAGATTCAACACTGTTCAGCAGCAGTTCACGGCTGTAGCCTCGTTGGAGCTCGCTGCTAAGCTACGTGGGTAAAGTAAGGAGAATCCTGCAATGGCTTGGTAAGCGAGAAAGTAAAAGCAAATCGTCGTGATCTGCGTGTCGTGCATGATGTACGTGTTGATAGAGTACGGCGCTGAGACTTGCATATGCCGTGCAAGCGCGGCCCACCCAGCCTCAGCAGATCATGAGCGCCACATGGCGTATATTTGTAACACTATACACACGCTCTTCGGTCATGAGGCTTATCGCTCTCTTCTTTCCTGTCATGAGTGCTGGTGGAAGGCCCAATTGATAAGGCAGTGAAAGTGTGGGAACCAACCGGGCGCGGCTGCACGAGCGGTGAGCGGAATGGGGGAGTGTTTTTTTTTTTTCTCGCGCTGGCATCGCACAGCAGTTGTTACGAGCGAGGCTACTGCCGTTCGTACGACCGTGGGAGGCAGGATAGTGGATCGCATGCTTCCATTCTCAATCGGTGCGAGCTGAATCCGTTCGTTTCGGACTCATGATTCTGAGCTGAGGACGGCGCGTGGGGATTTGAATAGATAAATCAGCGGTGGGGTAGACACAGGCCTCGCCTGACGCCTACTGACAAGCGGGGCAAGGAATAGGTCCCACGAAATATAGTTGAAGTTTCCATGAGTAATGCATGGCGTTTTGTTGGGGGAATCCTCCCTTCGTGGACAAGCACAACAAGGCCCTCAAGGGCGAGAAGAAGGATTTGGGCCTTAGGGAGGCATCAACTACGGATTCATTCGCAATCAGGCCATAATGACATGTTCATTCCTCCCCTCCCATCTTGACGGCCATTTTTGACGGAGAAGGTTCCTTCCAGCACGTGGCCATTTCCCGTGCAGACGGGACGAACACGCGGAGAAGAGATGTCGGTTCCCGGCTCGTTCTCATCCGGGCCGACGGATGTTAGGACTGTGTAACAGGCACCTTGATGTCACCCGGGACTGGCAGGCTAGGTTCTCGTGGTGTTCCAGACGCGCTGGCACGTCACGTGATGATCAAAAGCAGCGTCGGATGCATCAAGTTGCTGCGGCTCGGAACGGGAAGATTGCCAGCTGTTGAGCTATTATTAGTATGGAAGTCGACAGGCCGAGATTGTACCCAAAGGGAGCACAATGCGGGGATGTCTTGCTGTAGCACTGGTCGACAGTAGTGCAGCAAGGAGCCATGCGAAGCGGTCATTCGCGCGGGGAAGCAGAGCGAGATTGCACAGAAGTCAGTCAGCCTTAAGCGTCGGCCGACGAAGCCTAAAGTGCCAGAAGTCGAGGCCGTCATTGAGCATGCAGCGGATCGCGGCGGAGTCCCGGATTGCCAGCGTCGACCGTGGTACTGTTCCTGTCGATCACGGACGGCGGGCGATGGGCGAGATGGAATGGGCAGAAGGATTTCCGGGGCAGGGACAGGGTTGATTGGCACCTGCTCCATCAGGCCTTAGCCCGCCCAGCGCCAGAGCCGCCCGGCCACCCCTCCTCTGGCACGCGCAAAGACACTGTCTCTCCGCAAGCTTGTTTGCGCCCTCACAACCATCGCATCCTCACCGCCAACGCAGTCAATAATGCAGGCCCCTCGCGCTAGCCCGCCGCTCATGCACCCCCGGCGCCTGCACCCGCCGCCATCCCGGCACCAAGCTCCCCACTCCCAACACAGCCCGGCCCCTAAGCTTCCCCAGAGTCAGTAGCAGCGGCGTCAAGCCGTCAGCACTCAAGCGCGCCACACAGCGCCACTGCGCGGGTCTGTTGATCAACATCTACCGCGTGCGCCAACAACATCATGATGATCTGCGGCGCGTGCTTCTGCGCGCCGCGACGCCGACCGCGCCTGGGGAGCTTACCCCGGTCTGAACGCCTGATAGGAACGTCAGCCGCCCGGGTCATGGGTAGCATGTGGACTGCATTTCTGCTTAATCAAAGCTCCCCTGCAGCCTCCGACGCCGGCGTTTGTCCCCAGTCCACGCCGTCGTGCCCGTTGTTAACTGTCTCTCCCCTCTCCCCCCCGACTCCTTTTAAATATCGCGCTTTTCCTTTCGTTCACATTAGAGCTAGAGTGCGCGAGCACCACCGATAGACTGCCGAGGCTACCTCCACCTCCCTAATTCGAGCCTGCCGGACCCCGCCATGGCGCCTTCGTTCGCTTCCTCGTTGCTGCTGCTGGCCCCGCAGCTCCTCTCCGCTGTTGCCTTTCCCCACCATTCCCGCCAGTATAACAATGGCACCAGTGCAGACAAAGCGGCTGCAGTCAAGGAGGCTTTCAATTTTGCCTGGAATGGCTACTACACCTACGCTTTCCCCAATGACGAGCTCCATCCCGTCTCCAATGGCTTTGGAAACACCAGGCAAGCTTCCGAAGAACATGTTTGCGGAAAGCCGTGTCCTAACACGCTCGCAGAAACGGCTGGGGTGCGAGCGCCGTCGATGCCCTTAGCACGGCCCTGGTCATGAAGGACGAGCAGGTGGTCAATCAGATTCTCGAGTACATCCCGACCATTGATTACACTACCACGGCGACCGAGGTCAGCTTGTTTGAGACCACCATCCGCTACCTCGCCGGCATGCTGTCCGCCTACGATTTGCTGAAGGGGCCTCTTTCAGACCTGGCAAGCAACGTGAGTACACGGCGCATCTCTGTGCTCAGATACACGGCGCTGAGAAGACCAGTCATCCCAAGTGGACGCTTTGCTCGACCAGTCCAAGGTGTTGGCCGACACCCTCAAGTACGCCTTCGATACGCCTTCGGGCGTTCCGTTCAACAACCTCTGGTTCACGAACCAGAGCAACGACGGCGCCCAGACGAACGGGCTCGCAACCGTGGGCACGCTAGTGCTCGAATGGACGCACTTGTCCGACCTCTTGGGTGACGACGAATACGCCCAGCTGTCGCAGAAGGCTGAATCGTACCTGTTGAACCCGCAGCCCGCGTACAACGAGCCATGGCCCGGTCTTGTCGGGAGTGACATTGGCATCGAAAACGGCAGCTTCGTGGATGCGTCGGGCGGCTGGAATGGCGGCACCGACTCCTTCTACGAGTACCTCATCAAGATGTGGATGTATGACACCGACCGCTTCAGCGAGTACAAGGACCGGTACGTACCCGGAAATCGCCCTTTTGCAGTGCAAGTGAACTGATTCCTTTCCAGCTGGATCCTCGCCGTCGACTCGTCCATGGCGCACCTCGCCTCGCACCCGTCGTCGCGCCCGGACCTCACCTACCTCGCCGCGTACGACAACCACACGACGCTCAACTTCTCGCAGCACCTCGCCTGCTTCGACGGCGGCAACTTCATCCTCGGCGGCGCCGCGCTCGACCGCCAAGACTACGTCGACTTCGGGCTCGCGCTCGTCGCCGGGTGCCGCAACACGTACGCCGCGACGGCGACGGGCATCGGCCCCGAGATCTTCTCGTGGAACACGTCGACCCTGCCCGCCAACCAGTCGGCGTTTTACGCGCAGAACGGCTTCTGGATCCGCGACGCCTTTTACGACCTGCGCCCCGAGGTGCTGGAGAGCTACTACTACGCCTTCCGCCACACGCGCGACCCCGTCTACCGCGACTGGGCCTGGGACGCGTTCGTCAGCATCAACGCCACGGCCCGCCGCGGCAGCGGCTTCTCCGCCGTCGAAAATGTGAATGTGGCCGGCGGCGGCGCCGCGGATGATAACCAGGAAAGTTTTTTGTTCGCGGAGGTCATGAAGTATGCGTATCTGATGTTTGCCGGGGATGAGGTGTACCAGGTCTTTGGCGGCGAGGGAGGGGCGAATGAGTGGGTTTTCAATACTGAGGCTCATCCGTTTAGGGTCGCGGGGTCGCCGGTGTAGGTGGATGGGAATGGGGATGGGGCGGGGGCGGAGGCGGAGGCGGAGGCGGAGGCGGGGTTTTGGCTGTTGCTGCTGCTGGCTAGCTCGAGATTATGTGTGTGTGTGTGTGTTGGAAGCATACGTGTGGATTGGTTCGCTTGCTGCTATTGATGATGGGATGGATATGAATTGTATGTACATACATGCCTTGCTTGGATCGTATGAAGAATTTTACGCATACGAAGAAGAGCATGATGCGGTTGGATGGGAGATGTGAAAAGTAAAACAAAAAAGAAAAGAAGGGGAAAAATCAGGCGTCTCATGTCTACCACCACCCGGAGCTTTGCCCTACAAAACCCCGTTTCGGACTCGCGTAGCCGACACCGAATGGTAGGATCATGTATATCCCCTCTCCCACATAAAACTTCTCGCCCTCAACTGTATTCATTTCCTGTTGATTCGCTATTGGTATCTGTGGCGTCCATTAGATCCTCTGCTTCACGCTGATTGAATCCATCACCACCCGTGACAAGGCTCCGTGGGCTAGTGGCGCGACGCGCGAGGAGCATGTCCCGATAGTGCTCGAGTTGATCTCGTCGCGCGGCCGCACCGGACTGCAGCAACAGACTGATGATTCCAGTTCCATCTCGGTCCGAGTACACGATGGCGAAGTGAAGAGGGTTTCCGTCCAAGGCGCCGATATTTGGGTCGGCACCTGCTCTGAGGAGTAAGGTGACTACTTCAAGGTGCCCGCGATACACAGCCACCTCAAGGGGGGTGCTGGTCATTCGTCCACTGAGCTTGTTCAGATCAGATATGTATGCGGAGCCGAGAAGCCTCCGAACGACTGACGAAACACCGTACGAAGACGCGTAGTAGAGAGGGGTGGCGTCTTCAATTTCCCAGATAGTCGTCTCTGGCACCAGAGTGGCGATCCAGACACCGAAATTGCCGCATTCGGGGAGGCCCTTCGACTCGAACAGCCGCAGCATCAACTGCCAGGTTACCTCGTCGAGCTCTTCGCCGAGCTCCTGCACGTGATGCAGCCAGCAATGGGACGCGTAGAGAAGCAAAGGCCAGCTTTGCAGCAAGGTATCGTGCGTATGTCCACCCCAAAATCCGGAACGGAAGGGTGTGTGCAGAAGATATAGGAGGCACGTCTGTGCGATGGATCTGTTGGCCAGCTTTGCGTCCAAAGAGAGTGACGACACCTTGGAGGAAAGCAAATAGTCTTTTACAGATGCGTGAGCGAGGCGGATCTCCGACACTTCATCGTCCAGAAGCAAAATTTGACCTTGGTATTGCTCCGTTGTATCGAAATGCTCACGTGTTTGGAACCGTGATATGGTGATGAGACTGGAATTCAGAAGCGGCGAATGACTTATTGCAACATCCTTCATCGTGGCGTCGTAACCGGATTGATCGGCTAATTCAACGGCGAGAGCTTCAGGCAGTTCCTCGAGTCGAACGGGCTTTGCTGAGAATGCCAGCCATTCGAGGGCTCTGAAAGTGTCCGGACGATCCTCGGGTGGGATAGCCTCAAGAATTCGCTGGTACATGTCTTCGAGCGTGGATGGTAGTGAGTCCAGAAGCTGCCAGAGATTCTTCTGCTTGCGACACTTTCGGAGGAGGTCAAGTTGACAAGAGACAAGTCGAAACCTGCTTTGGTATTGAGTGGGAAGCTCGTATCTGGCTGATGGACAAAACTTACATCCCACTTCCCTTTTCAGTAAGAGACTTTGTAATTGCGGAACGAATTTCAGGACTCCAATAGGGTAATCTCTCGACTTCAGTGCGGATGTATGACTGTATGTCAGGACTGATGAGCTCGTCGCTGACTCGTACTTTGATACATGCCGTGTGCATGGCGTCAAGGGCTCCAGATATCATTTCCCATTCCCGAGAGCTCAGAAACAGGTGTAGCGATCCGATCTGCCAATTCACCATGGTGTTGATTGTGCTTAGTGTCTCCTCGATACTGTCGCTCTCATCAAGCGCATCGATGACGATGTATACGTGAACGAATTGGCTCAGAAGCTCTCGAAGGACTGGAAGAAGCATCGAGAGTGGAGCCTGGCGACGACCTCCATGTTGTTCGAACAATCCCTGAAGCTGTGCGCATGGTTTGCCGTTCGTCCAAGTCAACTGTGAGATGAGTGACCTTATCATGCCGTCAACACTACGCTTTTTCAAGTCCGAGAACTCAAAGTAGAAGTAGGCGACAGCCTCGTTCCTCTTTCCTCCGATGCCTTTCTGTAGTGTGTTAATCAAGGTGGAGCTTTGCAGGTCAGCAGCCATCGAATACGATATCACGTGGATCAGGCGAACCTTAGTACCGATTTTCCGCAACCAGCTGCAATTAATTGTCAGTACCTCGAGGGTTTGGCCAGTCAGGGCAACTCACGAATTCCGTAGAGCCATAAGACCGATGACGCAAGTTGCTTCCATTGCTGTATGGATCTTCCGGCGATGAACCATTCTCCAGTGTTATCCATATGCTCATTTCTCTTCTTGTCGTGATTAACGCCTGGGTCGGGAGAGTTGAGCCACTTCGTGATCTCGCTCATGCACTTGTCTATAGCATAAGTCAGTATCCGTTTGAAGAATAGTCGGCGGGTCGCTTCTTCAAGACGTACCTTGCTGGGTATCCCTTTGCGATGCTTGGATGGATCTCACGTTTTCGTCAATGACGTTGAGACGACGAATTTGGTGCACCCCCATGGCAATGCCGAGAGTTTCTTTGAATCGATCCATCTCTTGCAGCGCAGACTCAACGTCTCTGGCTCGTAGCGGGAAAAGCAGCATGTCCAGCTTGCGTGGTAGTTGCAGCTTCCTCTCCAGCTCCGCCAGTGAGGCTTTGAAACTCTCAAGCTCTCCAGACTTTTGGAGATAGTCGATAGCACGGAATCGCTTCTCGTCCGGAGTTTCATCGTCCTCAAGGAGGCTGACCACGCCCTCAAGGAGGGTGTCAAGGCTCTTCAGCTGGTGGATGAGCTTCTTTGCTTCCTGCGGTGCTTTTCTGAGCCTGCGGTATTCGTAGCAGAGGTTCAAAACGGCGCCGCTTATCTGTATGACCGCTATGATGCTTGCAGCAACGTCCATGGCTATCGCAGGTGGTTTGGCGCTTTGGGGATGCAATCGATGTTGCGGAACAGAGCGAGAAATTCGACGAGGCTGAAGTCGTGTTCGAGGTGGGGTTGGAGATCTTCAGAGATAACTCAGCTATACTCTGATTGGTACTCGAATTTTGGGGTGGTACAACATGCTACATACATATGATTCGCTGTAAACGTTGAAGCGACCGGGGATGTTGCAAGCCTCGGCACAGCCGGTGCATGGGATATGGCTCCGGGAATAATATGCAAGGCAACAATGGAAAACGCAATGGCCCGTTTTACTCAACCCAATTATTCCTTCCAACAAGACCTTCATGACTCGTCCGCGAGAGTGACTGCTACAGACGGGCACTGCGATTTGCTCTTGAATTGACTGAGACGTGGGTCGTTTCCCGATGTATTTTGTAGGTAGTTGATAGTCAATACCAGTCCGCTCGTTCGATTCGCTACGTTTGTAGCCTCGAGATCCAAAAAGTTTGAGTGAGAAGATGCATATACTAAATTCCAATCAGATGTATCGGAAGCGGTTGACCCTCAGTGAAAAGGACTTCTGTAAGACGTTTTGTTGATTCGATACGTCTTTTTTCAGTACGGACGAGTAGTGTTTCCATGTCAGGCGTTACTTCATTTCGAGAAAAGGCGAGCATCGGAACCTGTCAGTCGAAGTGACAGTGACCAGAAGTTGAGAATAAAGACTCCCGAAAGTGGAGGGACAGGCGCCCGCCATTGGTTCCCTGTGGGTTGGGGCAGTACCCTGCACTTGACCCCTTGCAGCTAGAGGACTTCTATATTTACTTCCTTGGCGCCCTTCCACCCGTCTGTGTGACATTTTACGTCATAAAGTCAAGGAGGCTGTGCTTACTCTCCTTTTCTATTCTTCCTCTTCTCTGCTATTGCAAGTTATTGGACCCTTTGTAGGACGAATGCATGTAACAGATCTAAGTCTTACCTGAAAGTAGAACAAATTACAGCAAGAACCTATCGAAGCTTTATGTTCAAACATAACAGTCATGCGCGGGTTGAACGGCGTGGCAAGAAGGGCCGGTAACATCGCGTGTTCCTTAGTTTTTCCTGTGTCACTACTGGATGTAACGCGCAGTTCGAAGTGAGGCTTTTCGTTCCACTAGAGCAGTGGCTTGCATGTGGGGGAGTCTCGCGATCTACGCAGGCCAAGCAAATTATACGAGCGAGCCAACCTTGTCATGACGTTCCGGCGTCCGATGATCCCCGTCGGCGAACCACGTCGCCCTCCACCCCGGTCCGAAGTGCTGTATATAATCAATATCTGCCGCGGGCCCTGTGTACCTTCAGCATCAAGCAACCCTTCTGAAATTCCGCAACAATACCCCAAATCCACACCACCTCCACCAATTCCCCACCGTCTCCCTCACGAATGCCACCGCCAAAATGAAGGTCGCAGCCGTCATCGCCTCCGCTCTCGTCTCCGCCGGCCTCAGTTCCCCCGTCCCGGTCGACCCCCGCTTCCCTGACACAGGCCCATTCAAGATGATCGTCCTGGCCTACGAACAGCCGATCCACTACAGCTACGTGAAAGCATCCGGCGGCTGGTTCTACATCGGCAAAGAGACCAACTCGACGTGCGGCGACGTCGAGCCCGTCCTCGACGGCCCCAACAGCGCCGGCGCACTAAGCACGTACGGCGACGGGAAGGAGGACACGCAGCAAAGTAAGCAGTACCCAAAGAACGGATCTTAGACCGCCAACGCTGACTTTTTTTGCGAAATACGCAGCCTTCCTCGACATCTCGGGCGCCGCCGGAGGCATCTTCTCGTACATCGGCCCGCTGTACAAGTCCATCACGTTCGACCACGTGACCGACAAGTTCACCCGCGTCGCCGGCCCGGACATCTCGCAGCTGTACTACGATGGCGCCGACTGGCTGGCCTGCCCGACGGAGACGTATGGCGAGTACATCGTCTACGCCGAGAAGGCGTATAGCCATGAGCAGGGCAAGGATGAGTGCATCCCGTTCGAGATTCGGACGGATAAGGTGGACGAGCCGCAGGTGTGCGAGTACTTGTGAAGAGATGGAGTCTGTGTGCGTGTATGAATAGTTGTTGCTGGCGAGATGTCTTTGGTCACATTTGGGCTGCTCGGCCGCAGTATTTTTTTTTTTTTTGGCCTTCTGCGGAAGCCTCGGTGAGTGTCAATGTGGTAATGTTCAAATCAATCTTCCTTTCGCGGGTCTTCATGCGAGCTCGAGCTCAGAAATGGAAAAGACGGTCAGGAGGTTGGTGAAGGGTCATCATTTCAGGAGCAGAGTGTCCAGTAAGTAAAATGACAAGAGTGGTGCATGTCCCCCTGGCCGTGTTATACGCTTCGACTGTTCCCGAGAGACCCATCAGCGGCGGCCGGAGGTGCTCGCCCCGCGCCAGCAGCGCGACGACGATGGCGAGGTTGCGGCCGGCAGATTCGCCGTGGACGAGGAACCCGCATGAAAGGTCGGCGCGGAAGGCGGACGCATTGGCAACGATCTTGTTGGTGGAGGTGAATGGGGGTGAGATGTACGCACCCATTCCAGCAACTGCTTCAGAAGCTCGCTTAGCCAAAGAGAGTGTGCTTGGTATTGAACGGGATTGCGGAGCTTGTGGAGATTTTGAGATGCTTGGAAGGCACCCGACGCTCGCCACAACTGTCTGGCATTTGATAGTATACATGTCTGAAGAACAGACAGCGTACTTTCACACTCATATTACAGAGAGTATCACCAATTGAGAGAGCATACGAATACCGAGCAGCAGCAGGCAGGAGCATTCCGCGGAGGTAACCGCATTCCGCGCAGAATGCCCATGCCTCCCTTGCCGACACACCCACATTCCTCGACAACAATAGACCTCTTGACCTTTTTGTCTCATCACATAATAACCAACGTCCTACATGCCCACTACGAGCTCCCACATCCGTCAAAGTGCACCCTTAACACCATCTGCCCAGACCTCCATCGGCGCTCACCTCTTGTCCCACTGCCCAACTACGCAAATCCTACATGCAGAACTTTCCTTCGCATTTGCGTCTTAAGTATAAGAGAAGTCTTTTTATTTTCCTTGTTTAATGCTATCTACGGCACGTTATTACTCTTCCCTCTCACGGTGTTGGGCTTAGTAGAAGCTTTACGGACCTGAAATCTGTATTTCGACTCCCGGTGAATCGCATCAATATTTTCTGATGATGCCCTGTGCCGAATTCCTTTAGCCCATGTTCATCTGTAACCTTGCCGTGCTGAGAAGCTTGCGTAGCGTATTTCTATGATAATGAAGCTCTTCAGCATCATTGACATACAGATACATTCATCGTGGAGTAGAAAGATATCACAGCAGCATAAGTTGATCTCTATTTACAGCAGCGAGCTCTCGAAAAGATAATTCGGCTTCCCGTAGTACGGCTGCGGGAAGCCGACCAGAGAACGATTACTTCAGAAAATTAGTCTGTGTAGATGCAAATTCCCCTGGTAAGGGAATAGCTTTCGATATCTGATGACAGTTTGTCGAAGGTAAAATATCCGGCTTCCACAGCGGCGTGATACAAGCCACGAGTCTAATCTGTACGAATCTGCACATCTGCCACGGCACCAGAATGCTTTTATTTTCCTTATATATACTTGCAGGGTTTTTGTCTTTCTTCGAGGTAGCGGCTTCCATCAACGCTCTGAAGCAATGTCCATTCCATGGAGCGAACTTTGGTGCCTCTCACATTGTTTCGAACAAAACCCCTGCTACTGCATCTCTCACTCCCCTAACGGAGCCACAGCACTACCAGTCATCTTTAAGCCATAATAATGCGCAGCACAAGTTGCGCTTTTCGCTGATCCGGAGCAACGTCAACTTATCAGCACGATCGACTTCAGTCCAATCCCCGCACAACACTTCCAGGATAGCGAGGTAATCCACACATTCGCGGCAGAGAAAAGCGCAGACAGTGCGCTTGACACACAAAGCTTTGTCTTATTTGCTGGATTTTGGAACAGTGGACTTTAATGTCCAGACACTGTGCCGGATCGGCGTTTTAAAGTGCTCGGGCATCCACCATGCATCTTGGGCAACAATCTGTCAGCCGACTGTATCCAGAGTACAAAATGCCGTGACCGATGACCCGCTTGTGTCGCAAAGTCATGACATGTGCCTTCCGCGTCGTTTGAGAAGTTTAAAGCCAATCCTCCTCCCACATCTGAGTCTTCTTCCGTAATTCAGTTGTAAGAAAGAATTAGCACCCTCCTCGATCGCGAAGAAATAGACACGATACTTGTTCCTGCGCTGCTTGCAGTAGGCTCAGCCGTTGCCAGACTGTGTTTTTTCGCTTTCCGCCAGTTTCGCCAACCCGCTCTCGCAGAGCGAGACTTGGCAGTGTCGTTCGTCACCAAAACGCAACGTCGGGTGTCGTCAGCATGTCTCAAAGCTCCGCAGCAGCAGTATCTTCCTCTTCATCGCCATCGCCCGGCTTACGAGTGAACTGGTTCTTTTCATATGCTCTGCCACATCGATCTTTGAAAACAAAAGTCATTGTGTGTTGTTGACAGAATACAGGGCCCTCCCACAGTACGCCATCCTGCCCGATACTCAATATGCTACCGTGCTTCACCACTGGTGGAAAGACTGAATTGTTCCAGCCTGAAGCCCTGTTTTAAAGCACCGCCAAGCCCCACACACCTCAGCCACACTGCGGTCACACGCCGACCCGTCTACTGCACGCTGCTCAACTGACACCAGCACACGTTCCGCGTCCATCACCCGACGCGAGGGCATGCAGTATTCCCTGCGCAAACACGCGACCGGCGCTCTGCTGAACGTGTATAAAAACATGACGCCGCCCGGCCGTTCCTTCTCCGCACATCGGTCAGCAACAGCTGCGTGTTGAATGTAGTGGTACACACTCCTTTATAACTGGCTCCTCCGGAAGAATCACAGAGTCTACTGTCTCGCCGGCCAGCCAATCAATTGCATTCCCATCCTACTCGCCATCTCCAGCTCTGATGAATACAGCATTGTAGTGTGATGCGGCGCATCACCATCATTAACAAATCATGCAACATCGCATCATCACCTCTTAATCCTGCCTCCCAGCACCTTCACATACAAAAGGCCTCTTCTGATGTCCAACAACATCGAGTTGGACATGCGTCGATGTCAATACCGGAACAAACCCCAACCGCGAGTAGAAGACCATGGATTGTCTTTCAGTGACGTCCATGGACCATCGCTGCGTTCCTCACGCTTCTGGCCGACACAGAGAGGAGTGTCCCCATCCTCCCATTAAATAAAGACGCAGTTGGAAGGTTGAGTATCGTGGCCCACGCGACACGACCTGACAGTCAGCCGCGCCATGCGTGACCGATCCCGTCATCTGTCATCTGCCATCCGCCATCTTGCCCCTCTGCCGCGCGTCATCTGAAACGTTTACAAGCATGCCAATAGTTTCACCCATCCGCTTTCTCTTCATCCTCAATAAGGTCGTTCTGGAACGACTTTTTGTGAACTGAATACTCTACTTCCGCAATTTGTAATTATAGTTCAAGCACGAATGGATTACTGACTAGCATTGTACACTTTATGCTCGTAACAATGCTCGAAGTACCTTGTACTTTTCAAGAGAGTAAGCAAGGCTGTAAAGTCCGGGTCGAACATACTTGATTGGTAGCATAGTCGACACTCAGTTGAATGACCTACAACTCGCGCTCAAGAATCATACTACTGGCTACAGTCATATGGATTGGATGGCCAGATTATCTCAACGAGGGCCGAGTCTTGGATTCTGGGAAACGGTGACAACTCCCAGGGCGAGAATCGTCGATTTGTGTAAAGATACAGATTAGTATTCGCTTTCGTTAACTACAGAGTTTTCGTTTCAGTACGTCGGCACCTTCGAGGATGGCAAGATGGGATACGGGGACGACACTGTCGAACTATCAGTTTTCCATTCTTCCACACCTTCTCCACAACAAAACACACACGTCCAAGGAGGGGGGGAGGGGGGCTGAGGAGAAAACTTACACGACGAGCACTGCAGGAACGGGTACTTCTTGAAAAAGGCCCCGCTGAGCTTATACCCCTTGAACCTTCTCGTCGTCTCTGTCTTGGCGGGCATGCACTCGGCGCCCGCGCCCGACGTCGACCCCAAAAGATCCGAATGCACATGTCCCGCGAGACACCCAACACCACCACCCCCACCACCACCGCCGCCGCCGCCACCGCTGACCGGACCACCGCACGGCGCCGCCGCCTCCATGCGCCTCGCCACGATATCGAGCAGATCCCGATTCGGCACCTGCAGCACCTTATGCGTGAACTCCTGCTCCGAAAACCTAAACGGCCTGACGACCCCACCACCATCGTACTCCCGGCAGACGGACGGAAAGGGGTTCGGCGGCGTGCTGTACATCTGCAGGGCGAGGTTCTGGCCGGGCAGGTCGACGACGGTGTAGTTGACGACGTCCTCGGTCATCTCGTCCAGGTCGTAGAAGCTGCTGTGGAAGATCATCTGGTCGCGCAGCGACGGCCACGCGATCAGGTCGACGATCAGCGGCCGCGTGCTGGTCGTCGCCCATGGAGGCGTGGTGTCGGCGTCGACGTCGGGCTCGTCGGCGAGGTCGTAGGGCGCGGCGCAGCCGAGCATGATGCGGCAGGTGAGGACTGAGCGGAGGAAGTCTCTTGCGCCCTGCGTGGTGCGTGGTGGTGGTGGTCAGCTGTGTGGTCGGGCGGGCAGTCGAATGGCATGCTTACCTCGAGCGTGTTGATGAATCGGCCCAGCCCGGTGTCGTCGAAGATCATGTGCACGGCGATGTCGGCGAGGCGCTCGACCATGGCGCGCTCGTCGAACTGCTGGAAGACGGGGCCGGGTTTGAGGCCGGCGGCTCCCATGTGATCGAGCTTGCAGGCGGCCCGCGACTTCAGGGCGTACTGCACGCACACGTTCTCGATCTTCTGGGCTATCGAGTTGGCGTACGACCGGCTCACCCAAGCGTCCAAGATGGCCGTGTTCGTCAGCGAAATCTGCGGAAGGTTCGTGAAGGAGAAGTTCGGTGCGGCGTGGAAGTCCTGGTTCGGCACGCGGGCCGTCGTTGCCGTGAAGTCCGAGCACAGCTCTGCGGCGGTCGTGTGCTGCGGAGGAGGCGGGAAGACGTGCAACGAATGCGGTTGGCCTCCAGACGTGGTGGTGGGGACGAGGCGCTGGTCAAAGCTACCCGACGAAAGGGGGTTGAAGGAGCCCGACGGCTCGCCCTGGAGGTTTGCGAAGATCTCCCCCTCGTCGACCGGCATGGGTTCGACGACGCGATCCGGCTGATCGTCCGCATCCGACGATACGGATCCGACAGCCCGACCCGATGCCGAGCCCGATCCGGCACTGGACGAGCATTTCCGTCGCTTGTTGGGCGCGGCGTCGGCGGCCTCGGACTCCTTGCCCAGGAGCTTCTGGAACACTGGATCCTCTGTACACGCACGTCAGTCCGCTTCCATCCCGTCCTGCTGCCCTCCCCTCCCCCCGTGATACAAAAGATAGAGAAAAAGGAGAGCGAGCGAGAGAGAGATCGAAACCTCCCCCAAATAGCCGGGGGCCGGGGCACACCACTCACCAGCCGCCGCACTCGCCTGCCCACTCAGACTAAGCAGCTTCTTCCGCATCCTCAGCACCGCCTCCCTGAGGCACCGATTCTCCTCGATCAACCCCTCATTGATCCGCACCAACTCCGCCACCACATCGACCTCATCCTGCCCGTTCCCGCCCACATCCCCACTCCCCACACCACTCCCCCCGCCTCCCCCTCGTCTTACCCCCTCTTGCTGCTGCTGCTGCTGCTGCTGCCTGGTCTCGCACACCTCCCGCAGCCGCCGGATGTCCGCCGCCAGCCGCTCGAAAAACGACTGGTTCGCGACGCCGGCCGAGCGCTTCTCGCGCAGGCATTGCTGCGAGAGCCGGTTTTGCTTGCGTTTGCGCACCGCGGCGTCGTCGGTGGCGGTGACGTCGGATGGTGGGGCGGCGGCGTTTGTGGTGGTGGTGGTTGTGCCGGAGGTGGCTGCAGATTGGCGTTTTGACGGCATGGTTGCGGGGGGATGTTTGTGTGTGGGTGTGCGCGTGTGGGTGGGTGTGTCGCGCCGACCGATTGCGGGGGACGGACGGGGTCGGGTTGGGCGGATCGTCGGGGTTGGATTTGGGGAGGGGAGAGAGAGGGAGGAGAGAGAGGGAGAGGGAATGAGAGAGAGAAACAGAAGAATAGATGGCGGAAGAGAGGTGGTTTACAGTAGTAGTTGGGCGGAGGGTTGGGGCGATATTATCGTAGCGAGCAGCCTATTAGTTTCCCGGTTCGTTTTCCCTGTCGTGGATCCGTCAACGTCGATGATGGGGCCACGGCTGATGACGGACGTGACGGGCGGGCAGCGTTGGCGCGATAAAAAAGCAGGGACGGAGATGAAACAGAGGCAAAGCAACGGAAGAGGGGGTGTGGAGAGGCAATAGTGTGGCACGCTAATCGCCGGAGGTAGGTCCGCGGACTTCCATACGGAAATGTTCCGCTGGCAAAGTAGGTTGGCGTCGGTGCCATCAGCTGCCGGGGTACGCGGCTCGAGCCTCTACTTGCTTTGGCCAATGGCGTGGTGTCTTGTTCCTGTACGTTTTGGAGATCCATCGACATGGGAGAGCTGAGAGAGCCACAGAGCGCGGAAGCAAAGAGTCCGCGGTCAACCTCAACCTCGCCCACATGGTCCTAAGATATCCGCCCCCTTCGCGGTAATCCGGCCCGGCTCCGAAGGAATCCGTCCCCGTCCCGCGGCGTGGATACCACTAGCAGCGACGCCGTCTCCATCTCCAAGCTAGTGGCAACCTGCCACCTCAGCTCCCATCCCGAGCGGCCTCGAGTAACCGTAGCCCCGGTACCTGTCGCGCGATCGCCACAAGGGACCTGTATAAGCGACAAAGTACTCGTAGCCGGTTGCCGAAATCCCGCACCACTGGACCTCCACCCGGCGCCCCCCACATGTGGCTTGCCGCGCTTGCTTCATACGCCTCGATCTGCACCAGCTGCCACAGACTCATCTTTCTGCCGCCCCCCTTTTCCCATCTGACAGGTGCGCCACGTCCCGACGGCCCGAAGCTGGAGGCGTGTAAAAGACACGATTGGCTGTCGCGTTCAATCGTTGATCGTGGACCCTGGGGAACAGGATTTCTAGTGTCTGTTCGTGGCGGTCAGCGCTTTGTTCCTCTCTGGCAGCTAACATGTCTATGACGACGCTTCTATGTCATGGAAGATGGTCGAAAGCAAGTGGAACAGCCAAGTAATGTTATTAGAATAGATGCAACGATTCTCTACCTAGGGACTTCAGTATGTTCTGGATAGCCATCGGCGGTGAGAGGAGATGGTAGACGGCTAGCGTCGCTTCGAGCAGATGCAGAGGGGACTAGGCCATTCAGCCGCCTGCAGAGGCATTAGGCCCTTCCACATTTCCTATAGGCATATTATATCTTACTTACACGTGTAGACAAGTTTAACGTTTAGCCATACAACCCCCTCTCGCAGCCAATAGCTAGCGCGAAGAATAGTAGAATATGGCGTAACTATACCTTAGCTCGTTTTTAAAGAGAAAAAATAATAATACGTAGATAGTTAAAGCTATCGTTCGGACGTATATATAGAATTTTTAATTTAATATTCTCGTCCGGACGATAGCTTTAACTACCTATAATAGGAGCAAAAAACAGATCTACGCTAGCCATCGGCTGCGAGAAGGAGCTGTAACAAAAGTATCTACCTATGTAAGAAGAGCACAGTATATCTGCCGAAGCAACAACGAACGTTAAGTAAGGAAGCAAAATTCCAAGCATTTCTATATACCCTCTAACCACACAACGATGTACAAGAAGAAACCGAAAGAGAAAAAAAGCGAGGAGAAAACCAAACAAAACCAACCCGAAAACCCACAACCCGGATATCCCAAAAACCCCACAGCCATCACTTCTTCCCATCACACAGCCATCACCTCCCCCATCACTCCACCCCCTCCCCCTCCCCCTTCCCACCAAGCCCAACCCCCGCCCTCCTAACCACCACCCCAGCCAAAGCCCTCACACTCCCACTCGTCAACAGCTCCAACACCTGCAAATTAACCCCCCTCACCTCCCTCGCGATCCAATTCCGCAACTCAATCGCATTCAGCGAATCCAGGCCATACGTCGTCACGCTGCGCTCCGCATCCGCGTCCATATCCTCCAATGGTACGGTCAGAATAGCCGAGAGCTTCTCGAGCAGCGCGCGGGCGACGACATCGGTTGCGGCATCCGCGCTGGGGGCGCGCGCGAGGGAGAGGGCGAGGGGGAGGGGCTTGTCTTTGCCCATCGTCGTCCCGTCGTCGAGGCCCGAGGAGGATGAGGAGGCCAAAGCGGCGGCGCGGAGGAGGCGGAATTTGGCGTCGGCGGCGTAGAAGGGGAGTTGCGGGGGAGCGTCATCCGCGTTCGCCGTCGGGAACCGCAGGCCGGTGAGCAAATGCCCGTCGTCGCCGTTGCGCCCCCCCGCCGCGTCGCCGCCGGCGGAGGACACGGCGGCGGCCAGCAGGGCCAGCACCTCAGCCTCGACGAGCGTGTCGCCGCCGATGTTGGCCAGGACCTCCTTGCGGCGGCCGGCGTCGGCGCCGTCGGCGAGGTAGCCGACGTCGGAGACGGCGGTGAGGGCGATGGCGGTTGCGGGGAGGCCGAGCGTCTCGCGGCGGTGAAGCGCGAGGGCGTCGAGGAAGGCGTTGGCGGCGGCGTAGGCGGCTTGGCCGCGGTTGCCGACGATGGCGGCGACGGAGGAGAGGGCGACGAAGAAGTCGAGGGGGTCGTTTAGCAGCGCGTTGTGCATGTTCCACGCGCCCGCGACCTTGGAGGAGACGACGGTTTGGTAGTCGTCGAAGGTCATGTTTTCGAAGAGGACGTCCTGTGTGCGGGTGGTTGTGGTGGTTAGCGGTTGGACGGACGGCGGGAAAGGGAGATGTAGGGGGGGGGGGGGGGGGGGGGGGGGGGGGGGGGGGGGGGGGAAAGGGAAGGGACGCACCTTCAACACCATGGCGGCGTGGATGACGCCGCGGATGGGCGGCATGCTGGCCTTGCAGTCCGCAACCAGCGCCCTCACGCTCGCCTCGTCCGCGACGTCGCACGCGCGGACGACGATGTTCGCGTCCAGCGACTGCCGCACATCCTCGATCAGCTGGCCGACCTTGCCGTCCGTCTTCCCGCTGCGAGATAGCAGGACGACGTTGCGCGCCCCCTTCTGCGCCATCCACTTGGCCATGCTGCGGCCCAGACCGCCGGTGCCGCCGACGATGAGGTAGGTGGCATCGGGGCGGAACAAGTCTCTCGCGCGCGGATGCGTAGCCTGCGAAGAAGAAGAAAAAAGTCAGCACGCCGCCCCTGATCCACACACAGAGCCACAACTCACCTTAACCTTCTCGCCCGCCCTAGGCACAACAACAACCTTCCCCATCGTCTTCCCGCTCTGCAACCGCCTCCACGCGGCCTCGACCTCACCAACCCCCACAACCTCAACCGGCGCCACGGGCTTGACAACGCCAAACTCCAGCAACCGCATAACCGCCTCCAGCACGCGCGCCATCGCCCTCGGCCTCTCGCTCGCCAGCAGCGTCAGATCCAGCGCGGCGAAGCTCCTGCACTCGGCAAACGCGCCCATCTCGAGGCCGGCATTCGCCGTGACGTCCCTCTTGCCGATTTCCACAAACCGGCCGAACGGCGCGAGGCACGCCCACGACTCGCGCAGGAACTCGCCCGCGAGACTGTTCACGACGACGTCGACGCCGCCCTTCTCGTTGGTATCCGCGTCGACCGTGGCGGCGCGCACCGCGGCCGCGAACCCCACCGCGTCGCGCGAGTAGAAGATGCGCGACGCGGGGACGCCGTAGGTTGCCGTCAGGAACGCCTTCTTCTCGGCGCTGCCGACGGAGGCGTATATCTCCGCGCCCAGCATCGACGCCAGCTGCACGCAGGCCTGCCCGACGCCGCCGGCGGCGGCGTGGATGAGGACTTTTTCGCCGCGCTGGAGCCGGGCGAGGTCGACGAGGGCGTGGTAGGCGGTGCAGAAGACGATGGGGAGGGAGGCGGCGGTCTCCCACGGCATGGATGGGGGGATGCGGGAGGCGCTGGAGGCGCGGCAGCGCGTGTAGGTCCCGTACGCGCCGTCGGGCATGGCGCAGACGCGGTCGCCGACGGAGAGGGAGGAGACGTTGGCGCCGACGCGGGAGATGACGCCGGCGCATTCGATCCCGAGCGAGGCGGACGGCGACGGGTTGGCTAGCTGGCCCATGGCGATGACGACGTCCTTGAAGTTGACGCCCGTGGCGTGGATCTGGATCTCGACCTCGTCGGCGGCGAGCGGGGAGGAGGCTGTGTGCGTGTCGTCCGCAAAGTACAACGTGTCCAGCGCGCCCGCCGTCTCGATGGCGAGCCGCAGCCGGCGGCCGTCTGGACCGGAAAAGTCCTGCGGGTACGGCGCCGCCGTCTCCGGCGACACTTCGCGGTGCACGAACAGGTTGGTTTCGTCGTCGGGCACGACGCGCGGGACGACGAGCGCGCCGTCCTGCTCGGCGTACTCCATGTCGACCTGGCTGCCGTCGTCGTCGCCGTCTTCCGAGGAGGAGGCCAGCACGGCGCGCTTGAACGCCTTCATGATGAGGTCGACCTGGGCCGCCGTGCCGCACGAGGAGCCGGGATCGAGGTCCAAAGTCGCGGCGCGCGCCGCCGTCTCGGACCGCACGGAGCGGATGAGCCCGACGGCCATGTTGGCCTCGGGGTTGGCGGCGCCGGCTTTGTACGCGCCGCGCGTGACCCACAGCACGCCGGCGGCCTGGGTGAGGATCTGCTGGACGCGGGCGAAGGTCTCGGGCGTGGGGTTGGCAAGCAGCGAGGCGCTATCCAGCTCAGCAAGCACGATGGCCAGCTTGCCTGAGGCGTCGGCGGCTCCAGCCAGGGACGTCACCGTCGCCGTCTGACCCGTGCGGATGGCGATGGCGTCGGCCAGGGCGGCCACGAGCGGGTTGTTGTTCGACTCTGCCCCCCGATCGTCCGCGACGATGACGACGGCGGAAGCGTCTTTCTCGACGTCCACCCAGCTGTTGTTGGTGCTGTTCGTCTCGCCGGACCGGCTGCGATGGTGGTTGTGTCCGTCCTTGCCGTTCGGGAGCTGGTGGTGGTCGTCATTGCCGTGACCATTCACCCCGTTCGTACCGGGAAGCTCGCCCTCGCCATTGACGGTCCCATTCTCTTCATGCTGGGACGATGACGTCTTCTGCTCAAGCGGCTCCCACGCCATCTTGTAGCAAATCTCCCTCGGGCCGGCCGCCGCCGCAGAAAGCTCGCCGGACGCATCGCCCTTGATCGGGCTAAACACCAACCCCTCAAACGTGACGGCCGGCTCCTCCGCGCCCTCGACCCAGCCCTCCATGTTGAAGCCGGTGGGGCGGGGATTGACGAAATCCGGCCTGCCCTCGGCCAGCACGCGCAGCTTCTCGCCGGGCGCCTTGGGCACGCTGGCCAGGATGGTGATCTCGCGCACCGCCGACGGCATGTACAGCGTGCCGCGCATGCCGTCCGGGCGGCGGCCCGCGCCCAGGATGGGGAAGGCCAGCTGGAAGACCTGGTCGAGGAAGGCCGGGTGCACAATCGACGGCGTCTCGTAGCGCTCGGGCATGCCCGACGCCGTGTCGGGCACCGTGACGACGGCGACGGCGGATCCATCATCGCAGGCATCCAGCTCCAGCACGTTGCGGAACGCGGGCCCGTACGACGCGCCCGCCGTCGCGAGGTGTTCGTAGAACACGCCCGTGTCGACGGACGGTGGCTGCGGCTGGGTCGACGTCGTGGCGGTGCCGGTGCTGTTGGTGGTGCTTCTGGCGCAGCGCTCGTTCGCCAGGCGCAGGCGCTCGGCGGCGGCGCGGTTGATGCTGGCGCTGTTGCTCTCGCACACGGGGTTGTGGGCGGAGCTGGCGCTGTTGCGCACGCCGACGAGGCCGCGGCAGTGCTCCGTCCAGCCGCCGCGCTCGGCCTGCCACGAGCACACGCGGAACTCGTCCCAGACGTCGGAATCGGTGGCGGAGCGCGAGCCCTCGGCGCGGGCGCGCAGCGTCGTCGTCACCTCGTACTCCTTGCCGTCCTCGAGCAGCAGCGGGCGCGACACGAGCACCTCGCGCAGCACGAAGCGGTCGAAGGCGACGTCGACGTCGCGCATGGCGGCGCGCTGGGCGGCCGCCTCGACGGCCATGCACACGAAGCCCGCGAAGGGGAAGGTCGTCAGCGCCTGCATGCGGTGGTCGCGCAGCCACGGCAGGTCGTCGGCGCGCAGCACGTTGGTCCACGTCGGCGCGAAGGCGTCGTTGGAGTGGTCCGCCAGCCGGCCCAGCAGGTCGTGCCGCGGGAAGCGCTTGATGCGGTGGTTGCGCGCCACCCGCGACTCGCTCCAGTACCGGTTGCGGTGCGACCACGGGTACGGCGGCATCTCCGCGAGGAAGATGGGCGTCTTCTCGTCGTCGCGCTTGTTGGGCGCGTTGATGGCGTCGAAGCAGAGCGTCGACACGCCCTTGGTGAAGAGCGTGCCCGCGAGCCTGAGGCACGTGGTGATGGCGTTCTTACCGCGCACGAGCGAGCCGGCGTAGCTGATCTTGCTGGCTTGCTTGCCGAGCTCCTTGACCGTCTGCTTGATGGGGCCTTCGAGGGCGGTGTGGGGGCCGACTTCGACGAGGACGTCGGGGGTGCTGCCGATGCAGAGCTCGCGCAGGGAGGTGGAGAACAGCACGGGCTTAGTCAGGTTGTCGACCCAGTACGACGCGTCCAGGCTAGAGCCGTCCACCTTCTTCCCGTGAAGGGAGGAGTAGAAGGCGGCAGACTGGTTCGGCAGCGGCTTGACGTCCTGTATGGCGGCACGGTAGTCGTCGGCCACCTTGCTCATGTGCGGCGAATGATATGCCACGTCGACGCGGAGCTTCCTGTTGAACAGCTGCTTCTCCTCGATCGCAGCAGCAAGCTCGTCAATGGCCTCCACGTCGCCGGACGCGGTGATGGAGCCCGGCGAGTTCTCGCAGGCAACCACAACATGGCCGCTGCGCAGCGTCTTCAACAGCGGACGCACCACTTCCGGGCCAGCTCCGACCGCCAGCATCGTGCCCTTGAGATCCGGATGCTTCGCCTTGAGCGTGATGATGGCCTGGCCTCTGTGGTACGCGATGGCCATGGCAGACTCCAGGGTGAGCAGGCCCGCGGCGTACGCGGCGCCAATCTCGCCGCTCGAGTGGCCAGTGACGGCCGACGGGCCGACGCCCCAGGACCAGAGCAGATCGACCAGGGCCAGCTGAACCGCGGTGCAGATGGGCTGGCTGATGTGCGCCTCGCCCACCCGCGACGCATCCTTGTCCCGCCGCAGCTCGTCGACCAGCGAAAAGTCGGCGCCGAGGCTCTTGATGCACTCGTCGGCGGCCCGCATGGCGTCGGCGAAGACGGGGTAGCCGTCGAGCAGCTCGCGGCCCATGGCGTGCCACTGGGCGCCCTGGCCGGTGAAGACGAAGGCGAGCTTGGGGGCCTGCGAGCTGCGGGCGGGCTTGGCGTCGTGGCCGTTGAGGGCGATGGACAGCTCGTTGGACGACGAGGCGACGCAGGCGACGCGCCAGGCCAGGTGCGAGCGGCGCTGGCCGAGCGTGTAGGCAATGTTGCGCGTCAGCGACTTCTGGAACACCTCGGGGTGCTGCTCCAGGAAGATGCCGAGGTTCTCCGTCGCCTTGGCCGCCGCCTGCTCGTCGTTGGCCGAGAGCACGAACAGCCGCTGCGTCGGGTCCGCGCTCTCCTTGGCCAGCGCCGACCGCGGCGGGAACGGCGGCTTCTCTAGCACCGCGTGCGCGTTGGACCCGCCGAAGCCGAAGTTGTTGACGCTGATGAAGCGCTTGTTGGTTGGCCACGGCCGTTGGGAGGTCGGGACCTGGAGGTTTGATGTGAGCCGGGGGATCCATGTCTGCGGGGGGAACCTTCCGGAAGAAGCAATCGTGTCTCACCTTCATGTTCCACTGCGCTAGTGGTATGGCGTCGTTCGGCTGCTCGAAATTGATGTTCGGCAGGATGAAGCCCCTCTCGAGCATCATCGCCGCCTTGATGACGGCAACGACGCCGCTGGCGTTCTCGAGATGGCCGACGTTGGTCTTCACCGATCCAAAGTACAGCGGCTGCCGCGCCGTGCGGCCCTGGCCGAAAACATTGTACAATGCTCTGGCTTCGATGGGGTCTCCGGCCTTTGTGCCGGTGCCGTGAGCCTCCACGAAGCCCGTATCGCGCGGGCTGATGTTGGCGCTGGCGTAGACCTCACGCATCAGGCGCTCCTGCGCCTCGCCGTTGGGGCTCGACAGCCCTGGACACATGTCAGCATTCGAGTATTTCCACGGCTGCCATTTGCGACGTCACTCACCGACAGTCCTGCCGTCTTGGTTCACGCCGGTGTTGGCAATGACGGCGCGGACTCTGTCGTTGTCCCGGATCGCCTGGTCCAGGGGTTTCAAGACCAAGCAGCCGGCGCCCTCGCCGCGCGCAAACCCCGACTTGGCGCGGTTGTCGAACGCATAGGTCTTGCCCTCTTCGGAGAAGAGACTGCGACGGTTAGCTGGCGGATGCGGTCTTCTTTCTTGGCCTAACATACTTGGACATGGACATGCTGATGTAATCATCCGGGCTGAGGTTGATGTGGCACGCGGCGACAATGGCCTGCTCCGACTCGCCAGACCGTATGCTCTGGACGGCATGGTGCAGCGCGTAGAGACTGGACGAACATGCCGTGTCTACCGTGCAGCTCGGCCCCCGCAGGTCGAAGTAGTACGATATGCGGTTGGAGAGAATTGCTTCGTGGTTGCCGGTGATGTCGAACATGGGAATGTGGTCGGCATCACGCAGGTTGCCCAGACGGTAGTCCGACGTGGCACCACCGACGAAGACGCCAGTGTTCTTGCCAACGATGGACTCCTTTGGCAGCCCCGAGTTCTCGAGTGCCTCGTAAGTGCACTCGAGCAGGATTCTCTGCTGGGGGTCTGTGGATTGGCATCAGTAACGGCTAGTGGTGGGGAAGAGCGGCGACACCAACCCAACGACTGTGCCTCCTGCGAGGTGATGTTGAAGAAGGGGGCGTCGAAACACGCCAGATCCTGGTTGAGGAAGTAGCCGCCGACAGTGTTGAAGCAGCCCTTCTTCTCCGGGTTGGGATGCCAGTAGGCGTCCTTGCTGAAGCGGTCTTTGGGGATCTCGGACCAGCCGCTGCGGGCGCGGGACATCAGACGCCAGAACTCCTCGAGCGTGGAGACGTCTCCCGGCAGGCGGCAGGACATGCCAACGATGGCGATGGGCATAAGGTTCGGGCTTTCACCCTGGTCGTGTGTCGCGGGAGCCATGGCTGACCTGGTTCTGGAGCGCGGGCTGTTCGGGATAGAGAAGGAGGGTGCAAAGGTTGGTTTGGCAGTCGAGGCGCAGCGCCGGGGTATATAGAAAAGCTGCCGAGGAGGGGGTATGGAACCAGCTGGGTGGATGTATAGGCTGCATTTTATGTGCGCGGTGGCGATAACAGGGTGGTAGTGGACCTCGGAGGTCGATGGTCCGGAACTCCACTCTCATGACAGGACCAAGACTCCGCCATGCGCGGCGTGATATTGAAACGCCCTGTTTCTTTTCTGCGCTGGGCCCGATTACGGTGTTGTGGCCGTCTATCTCGAGCGCGGTCCCGGATAGGCAAGTAATGTCGATCAGTGGCTTGCATTGAATAGGGTTCAACGTGTAACGGATCAGGCCGAGTGATGCCGTCAGAAACACCTTATCGAGCTGCCTTGGATTGAAGGCCGCGTGGGGAGGGAACAGAGTTGCGGCTGGCGTGTGGATAAGCTCTGTTTGGCGCAGCACCAAAACCCACTCCCCCGCCTTCATTGGCCCGGACCCTCGTCGGCGACGATCCTCCTGCTAGCACGCCAGGCGCCGCTTTGCTTTTCCAGCGTCGCCTGCTCCTGAGACAGCTGGCGCAAGACGAACGCCTGCTCCGCACCCTGGACTGCATCCCGGATTGCACCTGCCCCGTGGCGCCATTGCCCGAGCTGAAGGCGCGGATTGCTCGCTGTCGCTGTCCACGTACGCATGTGCGCTCGGATGGGGTTTCGGACAAGCTTCTGGATGAAGCACTCGCGCGACTTGTCGTCGGCCCACTTTCCGGCGGCCAAGCATGCCGGCGCACGTTCCCTCCCGTCCGCCTGGTCTGCTCAGCCTCGGAACCTGCGTGCGTCCCTCGGCCCGTCCGCGCCGGAGCCTCAACGGTCGGACGAGACTTGTTCCAGACTGCCCGCCGTTGACTGGAATTGATTAACCTTTCCCACGTGGCGGCGCCCGTCGTCGCCGCCAAAGCAACGGGGGGATCCTCCGACTCGGTCTCCCACGCGCTGAGTCGGGCCTCGATTTCGTTATCTGCGAGTTATATTCCTCAGCGCCCAATCGTCTTTTCCAGAAGGACATGGTCTTGGGCCGGATCGTCAATATTGGGTGATGCAAGGGCTTATCATGCTAGCACCCTGGGCCGGTCTTGCTCGTTTTGTGGCGGCCGCGCGATGATCCATGCTACCATCGCTTTTTCGTGAGCCGATCCTTCTTGTTTCGACACTCTTGGTTGCGGCCGTCTGGTCCGTTCGCAGCAGGCACACCCACCAATGGAGCGATGCCGCTGATCATTGCTCGTCTGTCTGGACGCGCTTCATGCGGCGTAACCTTTAGGTCAGGCCTCCGGTTTGCGATTCAACGGTGAGGAAAAGGTAAACGAAACCTTCGGTGTCTCGTTGGAGCTTCGTGAAGCAGATAATAGAGTCGCGTTCCTGCCCATTGGAAGCGCTGTGGTTGGTCGTTTGCAACCAAGTCTTTCACCTCCAGCACGACATCATGAAGTTCCTCTGTCTCCCCGGCGCCTACGGCAGCGCTCAGGTTTGCAACCGAGCACCCAAGTCGCCCGCGTACACCAGCTTACCACCCGAGCAGAACTTCAAAGTCCAGCTGGGCCCTTTTGCCGCCGAGTGCGAGAGGACCGGTGCCGTCAGTCTCGCTTGGACTCAGGGCACCATCCCAGCGAAGCCGCCTCAAGGCTTCGAGGACTACTTCGGTCCCGGTCCCCTGTACCGCTTCTTCGAGTTCGACGGCATGGAGGGCTTCGAGGACATCCTGGACAAGATCCGCGATTTCCCAGAGGGCATTTCCGCCGAGGACACCATGCGCCGGCTTTTCGAAGGCCAGGGCGACCAGGCCCCGACGTCGTACAGCGACGAGAACCTGCGCAAGTGTCTCGACCACTTGTTCGACGTGATCGACGCTGACCCCGAGATCGAGGTACGCCCAGCTGGGGAGTCGATTTGAAATGCAAGCAAGTGAATGACAATAATCCACAGGGCATTCTCGGCTACTCTGAGGGAGCCACCACTGCGGCATCCCTTGTCTTGGAAGAGCGTCGACGGGCCGAGGAGCAAGGCATTCCTCGCCGGATCAAGGTAAAACTCCCGTGATTGTCTTCTGGTTCGAGGCACTGATCTTCTCTCAGGCAGCCATCTTCCTGGCTGGCTGGCCCCCGGTCAAGCTGGGGAACGGTCAGGTGCACGCGTTGTTGGCAGACGAGTGCGAGGATGTCATCGACATCCCTACCTGCCACATTGTCGGGTGCTATGATCCATACATCCATGGAGCAATGGCCCTGTTCAACCTATGCGACGAAGATACAGCGGAACTGTTCGATCACGGCAAAGGCCATACGGTCCCCAGGGATTCCGTCACCCTTCGAGAGCTCGGAGAAGCCGTCATGCGGCTGACGGCAAAGGCGGGCAATTAGCCGAGTCAGGAATTGCCCAATGTTGGAGTCCAGATCTTTGCACTTTCCATCTTAGACGTATTGTTAGATAGGCATGCTTAGCTTGGCGACAAGTTTCTCGGTAAACAGTCATCTCAGCATCGCTAAAGGAGACATATACTATTCCATATTTGGTATCAGTCAAGCATTTCAGCGTACGTGAGTCATTATCAGATGGTGGGGTGGTGAGTGCAAAGCATAACGCACCTTAGCATGTCTCAGCCTTCTCGCGGTACATTCCGCAACAGGGTATGGAGGAATAGGACCTGTCAATCCTCGACAAAGCCACTGCGTTTTCCATACGTCAATAGCTGAATCCAATCTCTGAATGAGGCTGTCGACTTCCAAGACTTACACTTGCATCCGAACATCGGAGTCGACCACCCATGTCAGTGTGGTGCAATATCCTTGCGAGGCAGACGTAGAAGTGGGCTCATTTTTTGTGCAACCTGTTGTTCCTGCCTGATTGAGTTGAAGGTATTTGAGATAGATAGACTTGGCGTGCTTGACAGCAAACATCTCGATGCGCCACTGACGCCTCGAAAGCCGGGGATAGCGATGCAAGCTGTGGGTGTTCCAGCCGCGTCAGCTGCAAGAATCGGCTGTCTATCGTATACACCTCTGCGAGCAGACCCCAGCAGCTGGGGGGTCTTCTTTCTCGTTGACACGCCGTTTTGGTCAAACGATCGGCGACATCAGCACTGGGTTATTGCTTTTGCTGTTGTCTTACCCAGGCGGAAATAACTGCGAATGCCTCGGCACGAACGTTATCCCTGCATCAATTTGTGGCTCTTCCCGAGAAGATTTCAGCCCAGACGTTTCAACCCTGCATCATCTTCTCATGCTTTTTCGAACAAGGCAAACACACGGCGTGAACCATTATATCTGATAAGCGAGCGGCAATCTCGATCTCGTGTATGTACCAATGCATCATCTTTCTGAGAACCGTTAGATGAAGTCCCGCCGGTTCGAGGCCAGTGCAGACGTTTGAGAGGGTCGACAATGCTCGGGTTTCCCATGGTTGCCAGAAAGGCACGGACATCGTGTTTGCCTCCCCGACGGACGGAACGGTGACGTGCTCGTGTTGCATTGAGCTGGCAGGATCGGGCATCCCCAGACATTGCATCACAGTATGTCACAGAGGGTGGGGATGAGGTTGGCGTACGCGGCCTCTTTCTCGATTCAGTGAGGATTGCATTTGGTAGGCCGGTGGGCGCCTGCGACGCAACGTGAAGAATATTTGGCAAGGGCGCGCAGGCAGGGTCGTGTGAAAGTAGCTGGAGGATCGCATAAGAGCGTGGCAAGAGGTTAGCCTGGGTGGGTCGAGAAGAGATGGAATCGGATGTCACGTTCGGATTTGCGGCGCTGCGGCAACCGCACCGGGTTCCCATTCGCTTATGTACGTACAACAGCGCTCCTTCCCAGCCTGTCGGGTACCTGCATCTCAGCTTGGGCATGAAGACAGTGTCTTTGGCGTCGGCCCGACCCGCCTGAGCTGAGAAAGCCGTTCATGTCCATTTCGGGCGAGTGCAGCCGGTTCCATTTGTCTGCCTGCAGCGTCTATCAGTACCCACTTACAGCCTCACTTCTGCTTTAAATCCGCGCCCGCTGCTTCTACTCGTAATAAACCTCGTTAATGAGGGTCCCAATGCCTTGAATCTGCACTCTCATATCATCTCCGTTCTGCAGCACCACCTTCGGATTCCGCATGGCGCCGACGCCCGGCCCCGTCCCAGTCATGATCAAGGTGCCCTTCTCCAGCGTCGTGCCGATGGACAGGAACGACACGGTCTTTGCGATGTTGAAAATCATCTCCCTGTCCCGCCGTCAGTACGAGTCCGAGTCCGAGTCCAAGCCAGCTGCACGCACCTCGTGTTCGAGTCCTGCACGACGTTCTTGTTGTGGATGGCCTTGATGTCCAGCGCGTGCGGGTCGCCGATGGCCTGGCCGCTGACCAGCACGGGGCCGACGGGGGCGCTGCCGTCGAAGCCCTTGGAGAAGCACCACTGGCTGTTCTTGAACTGCTGGGCGCGGGCCGACACGTCGTTGCCGCACGTGTAGCCCAGCACGTAGTCGAGCGCGCGCTCCTCGGGGATGTCCTTGCCGTCCTTGGCGATGACAATGGTCAGCTCCGCCTCGTAGTCGGACGTGCCGTCCTGCGCCACCTTGGGCACGTTGATCTTGGCCGGGAACGGCCCGTTGATGGCCGTGCGCGGCTTGATGAAGAGGATCGGCTCGTTGGGGATGGGCATGCTGGCCTCCTTGGCGTGGTCGCGGTAGTTGAGCCCCAGGCAGCGGATGAGCGGTACCTGGTCGGCCGTGACGGGCGAGAGGAGCTGCCATGGAGAAGAGGAAGGCGTTGTAAGCAATGATTCTCAAAGTCCGTTTCCCTCGAATATATGCCATGCTCCAGAAACTAGAAAAGCTGCAATCCTACCTTGTCCACGTGCAGAACCCGGTCCGTCACAACACCGTCGTACAGGCCGCCAGTGACTTCCTTCACGCTGACCTCTTTGCCGTCGAAAACAGCGATGCCGACATCAGGGAACTGCGCGGCGTCGACCTGGCCGAGATGGGTCTGGCCGTCTTCCTTCGCGATGAAGCGGATGAGGTGGGTCCACTGCGGTGCCATTGTGAAAGGGGAGTCTCTGCAGCTGGAGCTATACTGAGCGGAGCCAATTCGAACAGGAGAAAGCGTGCTTCTTTTGAGGAGCCCTAAATCCGATATCGCGCGAGTCGGCAGCGCGGGGAGGAGCGGGCGCACAGCAGCTCTGCCTGTCGACGCGTTGTGCGCGGGGGCGGGGTCGCGTTCGGCTGACATCATCGGGTAAGTGCCGACCTGTGGGGATGACTGCGAGCCTTGTCATTGGCCACACTCACCTATAGTCGCGAAGCCTCGGCCAAGCTTATTCCCGAGGCGATCCGGCTTCGGAATTAGAACTGAGCGCCGGCGGGTGAGAGCGAAGCTGTGTTGTGGCTTTTGGAGAGCTCGAGCTTCGCAAAGTCCGAGTCGGAGATGCCGAGTGCTCAACGCCACGGATTGCATGATCCGGCGGCTGCTGCATACTGCTCAGTTCTCTCGGCTATTAGCAACGGCTCATTTTTTGTTCTTTGCTTGACAAGTTTAGGCCGGGAATTTGGTGAAGATGCTACCAAGCACTTACTGGACGCTCCGCCTAGCGATGACGGCGTAGCATGCACAAAGCTCATTTTGAAGGAAACAGAGCCGTTCAATGGTTGGTGTCGGTAGGTTGACCTAGGTGTAGACTACGTGACGACGAGATGGAAGACAGGTTGATAAAGTGTGCGTTAGGGCGCGCTAGCCTTTTCGGTACCACCCATCAAGTCATTGGCCCTGCGTGGATTTTGGTCGCCAAAGAGCAACGAATCTTATCCGGCTATGCATCTACGAAATTGAATGTTGTTTTCTTGATGATTTTCAATTCCATCAAGTATGCAGTAAGTCGTGAAAATGTCAAAAGGCTTTCACGTGAGTATCCACAACACTTCGATTGCACTTCCTGGACGTACCCTGCCGTCCAGTTTGCTGTCATATCGACTTTCTGAACAAAAAATCCCTATCATATTAGCAGACGTGGCATAAATTTCCAGATGCCACATACTGCAAGCAACCCCATATTTATGCATAGCATAACGCTAGCAAAAGCTTTTGTCCTTCCCAAACGCCAGACCTGAGGGCCATGCCCTAACGCCACGCTATGCCCGGCAACCTTATGCCGCAAACCCAGTGCATCGGCTGATGAACCCGAGACTCTCTATTCGAAGAAACCACCGTCACTCTCCTCGTCGGATTCTTCTTCCTTGGATTGTGTCGAAGCAGACTTGGCAGCGGATTTCCCGGCGCGCGTCTTCGCAGCCTTCTTCTCCACCGAAGCAGCAGCGGGCGTGGCCGAGGATGCCTTCTCAAGGGCGCCTTCCCTCCACTCGAGTCCATTCCTCAAGCCTTCCAGCGTGCCGTCCTGCGTCTTCTTCTCCACAAGCTCCCACATTTCCCTGTCTCCTCCAATGCGAGTTGTAGTCGACGAGCCGTCCTTCTCGTCCTTGTTCTTGGAGGTGGCGTAGAGAGAGACATAGGGGCGAATCAAGGGATAGTACAGGGTATAGTTGAGGTCGATTTCGCAGACGTGCTTCTCGCGCTCGAGCTCGGCGTGTTTTTCGGGCACAGAGTTGTCGTTCAGCTGCTTGACCACCTTCTTGAGGAAGCGCGTGGCTTTTTGACGTTCTGTCAAGCTGTTAGCACCTGGCCGGTACAATGACGGTCGAGAGGCACACCGAAGAAGCGGATCTTGTGGTAGCGCGGGATCATGTCTTGCTTGATGCGCTCAGCCTCGGCGACCGACAGCTCGTGCTCGCAGGCCTGCAGCTCGCGCTCCTTGTCGACGCGGACATTGGCAGGCATGTCGTCGCCATTGCGCGACAACTGGCGGCGCAGGTCGCGGATGCGACTCTTGAGAGGGTGGAGCGAGAACTTCTTGGGCTGGTACTTCTTGGCCTGCGGCGGTTTGGCGCCTGTCTTCTGCTTCTTCGCGTACGGCGCATTGCCGTCGGCCTTGCGTTTGGTCTGGTTCATGTTGCGGAAGCGGTCGGTGGAAGGGCGAGCGGGAACTTCAGCAGCGTCGACTTGTGCGCGGGAGCGCTTCAGGCCGGGCATGACTTCGACGGGTAGGTGTTGCAGATGCGACGGGAAATAATTCTTTGGAGACGCAGGGCTGCCGGCGCTTCCTCGGTCCGTTCTTGCCTCAGGCCTCGATTCCGCGGCGGCCCAAGCTTCGGCCTCTCAGCCACCACCACCACGCACCACACATCTCACTCGCGCCAGAGCCATGCCGCCTCGGCCTGCAGCTCGCTTCCGCCCGTGACATGGCCAGCCTTCCGTTTCTGGCCCCCGTCCCTCCGCCGCAGCCCTCCTGCTCTCACCCTCGGCTCCCCGTCTGAGATACGATGGAAGCCGCCATCCGCTGGTCGCCCCATGCCCACCAGCAGTCGCCGCATTTCATCATCGTAGACGTTGCCGGCAACCGCCTCCGCCTGTGTGAGGTCGACAATGTCGACAAAAACACGGTGCGCTGGAAGCAGCTGGCTGCCCGCGACAAGCTGCCCAACTTCACCGCCTTCGATTGGTCCAGAACCCACGAGCACTTCGTGGCCATAGGCTCGGCCTCGGGCGAAGCAAGCCTGCTGGAGATCGATGCCGGCCGTCCCAACTCCGACTTCACCCATTCCTTCCCCATCAAGCACCAGCGCAAGTGCAACTCCATTGCCTTCAGCACCAGCAATCTGCTGGCCACCGGTCTTGATAGAGTCCGCAATGACTTCTGCATGAACATATATGACCTCAATGTCGGCACCTACACTGCCCAGCAGGAGCCCTACAAGAAACTTGCTAGCTCAGAAGCCATCACAAGCATCAAATTCTTCCCTGGCCATCCACAGACGCTTGTTGCCGGTGTGTCGCGTCAATGCATCCGCATCTACGACCTTCGTGGTATGCCTTTTCCTTCCTCATGCCCCGCCTTAGCACAGCCTACGCCTTGATTGACGCTACGACCGCAGACTCTGCACCCGTGAGTGCTGCCCAATATGGGACGCGCCAGGTGCACAATCTCGCCATTGATCCTTTGGATGAGAACTACATCATTTCCGCTGGCCCCACCGGAGACCCAACAGTCAGTGTGTGGGATCGCCGCTTTGCTTCACGGCCAGGTCCTACCACCCCCTCAACAGAGGCTCCCGCCGGTGCTGTGCTCGAACTGAGGCCAGCTGTGGACAACACCCATGGTGCAGCCATCTGGGGTCTTCGCTTCTCGGGCACCAAACGCGGGTGCTTCGGTGCCATCTCGAATACTGGCGAGCTCAAGGTCGTCGAGGTGGCCCAGTACGAATGCAAGGATCAAGTGCCGGGCTCCTCGGGCAATGCCTCTCGATACCAGCATTTCACCAAATACAGCCACACCCTCCATTATCCATGGTACGATCCGGTCTATGGACAGGATGAGTCCACTCGCTCCATGGCTTTCGATTTCATGACGGAAGGATCTCCCATAGGCACACACAGCACCATCAATCTTCAGTACAATCGCGAGGTCAAGGTAACCAAGATCCCCACGCAAGCCTCGACCGTCCGCTTCACCGCGTTGGATGAAATCTACTGTGACCAGATGGCCGTTGCGGAACCCTCCCCGCCCGATGGGCCCATTTCCGACGATCTCCTCCGGCTACAGACCCGCATGATTGATGACAGAAAACCATCGCAAGGCGCATTCAAGTCTAACACAGTTGGTGCTTTCGCCCGGTTCGATAAGCTCAGCATGGAAAACTTTGCCCACAAGGCTCCTGACCGGGCAAAAGCAACGACGAGCCGCGAACGCCACGAGGAGCTTCTAACTCTAGGGTACCCCAGTGTATCCCTAGACATCAGTGACACCTTGAAGTCGTTCGGCGTTGCCAAGAGACGTGCAAAAGAGGGTTACTGTCTGGATTGCAAGAAAAACAAGCAAATTCTTGCCAACGATCCATGGCTCGTGGGGCTGTGGGAACTTGTGCAGCGCTTCGACGATCTGGCCAAGGACGACGGCATGATAGCCGATGGAGTTGACTTGAGCTATCTGGGCGTTGCGTACATCTGGGAGAACAGCCTTGGCGGCAAGCAAAACGGGTATCGGCTCATTGGCAGGCCATCGGTCTCGGCCCCGGACTTCCGCAACGTGATTCGTGAGATTGTACAAGAAAAGGAATATCCACCATTCCAAGGCATCAAGACCCAACGACCAGAGCATCGTCAGCTCTGCCTGGCCATCTGCGGATGGACCTTCTCCGCCCAGAGGATACGAGAAAACTGCAAGGCCCTCATCGAGCAAGGGCAGTACTACAAGGCCATTGTGCTTGCAGTTTTCAAGGGGCACAAGGACATAGCGCTTGATTTCCTCAAGCAGCTTGTCCGTCAACGGTTGCTCCAGAATATCGGGCTGGGGGCCGTCATCGCTTGCGACACGGTGAACAAGGACCAGCGCGAGTTGTGCGAGTGGATGGCCGAAGAGACGGACGATCCTTATCTCAAGGCGCTTCTCCAATATTTCATCACCGGCAACTGGGAGGCGGTCGCCAAAGTCGAGGAGCTCTGCCTAGTTGACCGGGTCGGCGTGGCCCTGAAATACCTGGACGACGACCAACTCACGCAATTCATCAAGCTCGTCTCGCACGGGGCGCGAGTGTACGGCGACATCGAAGGCATCGTCTTCACGGGGCTGGGCGAGCGGGCGATGGACCTCTTCGAGCACTACATCGCCAAGTTCGGCGACGTGCAGACGGCGGTGCTGGTCACGGCGCGCACCAACCCGCTGTACGTGAGCGACGCGCGGTGGGAGTACTGGCGGGAGACGTACTTCATGCAGCTGCAGACGTGGCGCTGCTTCATCGAGCGCACCCGCTTCATCGTCTCGCACAACCGCGCCGCCACCACCCGCGACGGCCGCTGCCTCAACAAGCCGTTCCCCCGCCAAATCACCATCCGCTGCATGCACTGCCAGCTCGCCCTCGCCCGCCGCGGCGACCAGCTCGTCCCCCTCGCTCCCGACCAGCCGAACAACCCCCCAACCGGCCCCGGCGGCGCCCCTCCCACCACCATCCCCCCCACCCTCCCGCCACCCGCGGTGACCAGCAGCGGCATCGGCATCGCCGCCGCCGCCGCCGCCGGCTCCAAAACCGCCAAACCCGCACACAAAGCGACATCCTCCTCCAACAACACCCCCAGCAACGCCTCCGGCCTGGTGTGCCCGCGCTGCGGCCGCCGCATGCCCCGCTGCGGCATCTGCATGATGTGGCTGGGCAGCCCGGACCCGGCGACGGCGGGCGGCGCGGAGAGCTTGAAGGCGGAAGATCCGGAGGCCCGCCAGATGGTCTTCTGCATGACGTGCGCGCACGGCTTCCACGGGCACCACGCGCGCGATTGGTTCGCGAAACATAAGACGTGTCCCGTGCCGGATTGTCAGTGTATGTGTGGGTTGTTGAGGTGAGGGGAGGGTTGCTGGGATGGCGGGGGGTTTTTTTTTGGGGGGGTGGGGGAGGGGAGGGGAGGGAAGGGGAGATGGTGGGCGTGGTGGTGTGTGTGTAGATACCACGGTGTTCGTGTTGAGTTGAGTTGAGTTGAGCGTAAGAGCGTGGTGGAGAGCCATTTGTGAGGGTCTTTTTGCTATCTAATATGAGCCATCTCGTCATGAAACCAGGCCCATCAAGGCGCTACTTGTGAGACAACTTAAGTGGCCGATGCCCAATGTTTCAGAGGATCGCAAGGCGGGACGGATAGTAGTAAGAGATGGGGCCGTCGTAGGGGATGGCGGAGTGGATGCGATTGGGGGGGAGATGGGGCTGCGGGTGGTGGCAGGGGCGGGAGGGGTGGCCGAGGCGGAGGCGGAGGCGGAAGGGGGAGGGGTGGGTGGAGGGATGGACGGAGGGGTGGGGCTGGGGTGAGTGGAGGAATGGACGGAGGGGTAGGGCTGGGGTGAGTGGAGGAATGGACGGAGGGGTGGGGCTGGGGAGGCGGTTTAATGGGGGAGGTAGGTGTGCGGTTGGGTGGAGCGAGTTCGTGGAGATGTCCGTTTCGGATTGGGGGAGAATGGCTTGACAGTGAGCAGTTTCTGGTCGGCTAGTGTAAGCATTGTTTGGTCTGGCACTTTGCGGTAGGAGTCCTTCTCCTTCCGAAAGCGTTCGGGGGTGTTTCGTTGGAGCCGGGCGTTGAGCGTCGTCGGTAGGACGCCTTGAGAGTTTGAAGCCCCGTCCAGTATTGCCGCGCATACTGACAGGATCACGGTAAGAGATGCGGTTGCGACGAAGGCTGTAACAACCTGTTTTTGTTTCATGATATGATGGTTTAAATGAGGGGCTTCCGAAACTCCCCAATGCCAGCGATGTCGTTGTCAGTATTGCCCGAACAATTTCCGTTCGCATAGATAGAAGGTCCCTAAAGGATGATCAGGAGCCCCAGCGTCTCCGCGAAGGAAGGCTCACTGGCATTCGCCATTTTCAGGAAAAATCGCGGAACTGAGATAGAATACGAGCGGGTTGGGGCGGGGCGTGACAAGCAGGGTGGCCAACAAACAAAGACAAACAAAGATCGGGTTCGATCTTTGGTTGATTAGTAGGCGGGAGGTCGGAATCTTTAGTTGATTGCGAATTGTTTGCAAACAACCAAAGATCTTTGCCTGTTTGCTTAGCATTAGGTTACGGGCTACTATCGTAAGATTCTCTTATAGTGTTAAGGTTATATTATGCCTTCTATCGCCCTTATGTGTCTTCTTCTACCGTTCTATCGTCTCGTCTTATTCTTATGCGTTACCCCAATCGTTGCCGCCGAAGCCGTAGAGTTTAATAATGCCCGCCTTAAGCTATAAGGCGAGGACCAGCTACTTCTCGCCGATCTTATCGCGTAGACGACTTCTCTCGTTACTATAGTAGTCGCTAGCAGCGCTAAAGACCCTCTTAGCGTCGTATAATATTAAAGAATATAAGAGAAGGTTAAACGCTATACGCGCGACGATTAAGTATTTCTTCGTATACTTCTTCTACTAGTCTAACGGGTTATAAAGATATTTAGTATAGTTTGCCTTAGACGCGCCGGCGAAGAATTAATTAAACTTATTTATTAAGGGGTCTAGACGTTTAGTAGTAAATAGATTAAGGCATATAGCGTTAATTATATTAAAATCGCGGCGCGAAGTAGGCGGTAGTAGTAGACGTATTTTTAAAGTATTATTAATCGCGCGACTTTTATATATTATATAGAGCGCCCTTATAACGTCTTCTATAGTAACTCGCTACTACGAAAAGTTACTCTAGTACTTATTAAACTATACGAAGCGAAGATAGAGGTAAACCGTAATTACTATACGATAAACGGCTATATTATTACTTTTCTTATAGTATAAATTAATCTTCTTCTATTTTAGATTAATATAAGCCTTTAGATAACTACTTAAAAGAGGCGTAAGCTATTTCTTCTTCTACTTAAGCGATTTAAGCATAGCTTTAAAATATAATAACTACTTTTAAAGCGATCTAAAGAAGTCTTTATAGCTACCGCCTTTAAGACGTATAATAGCCTCTTTAAACGGCTTTAAAACGTTTATTAGTTTTTTAATCTCGTTCTATTTCTTCTTAGATAGCTTATCGTTCTTTAAATTATAGTCGGCGGCATTATAGTATACTCTACTAACTTTATAGTAATAGATATCGATAAGTTCTTAAAGTTTCTCGTATACTAGAGTATAGTATTATTAGATATATTACGAGAACGGACGATATATAAAGATATATAGTAAAATTTAGATAAGAATCTCTACTAAAAGTTTAGCTACGATACTAATCTAGTAGATAGAATTAGCTATTATATATTACGCGAATAATCGTTATATAGAAATACTCTACTAAAAATAGTTATTTTTAGCGGGATATCTTTAATATTAACTTCTTAAATTAATATATCTATTATATCTATATTATACGTCGAATTCTAATAAATACTATTATTATATACGGGCTTATATATAATATTTTTATATAAGACTAGCTTACGTTAGATGCCTTTAAATATATCGTCGTAGAGCGAGAAGGCCTAAATACTTACTATAATATTATAAAGCTTATCTATAAAGTTTATATAACGCTATACCGCTAGCTTTTAAAGCTTTATAAAAATCTTTAAAGCGACTATTTACTATAGGCGTTTAATATAAGTAAAGACGATAAGATTAATAGTATCGCTAAAGTTACTAAAGTCGCTTAAAGAAGAGTTATAGCGATAATAATACTAGCGGCCGCGGCGCGAGCTCTACTAGTAAATATACGTAAGTTTCTTTACGTCTTTAATAATATTCTTAATAGCATCGCGATTAATACTATAAATCGTTGCTATTACGCCTAGATTAGTAATATAATAGATATAGCGTAAGCGCTACGGCGTAAAGTTAAGTAGCTAGCTAAGATTCTTTAGCGCGGCGTCGTTAACTTACGTGTTATTCGTAATAAAATAGTCTATACGCGCGTAGTTTTTAGACTTTAATTCGAAACGCGTAATTAATTTAAAAAGCTTATTCGCGATATTAGAAGCGTTATAATAGCCGCGAAGGCGCGAAATAACGAAAAGAACGTTATATTAATTATAATTAATATTAAGAAAGTACGTAACGATATCTAGATAAGCTCTCTTAGAGTCGCTAGTTTAAACGTTAAATAAGAGATAGATAAGAAAGATAGTATTATTAAAAAAGTTAAGTATTATAATAAACGCTTAACTATACTCTAAATAAAGCTAAATAGAAATTATACTATAACTACTAAAAAGTAAACCGCTTATAATTAGTATAGTAGTTTTAAATATATTATAGAAGTTAGCGAAGGTCGCTTCGCGAAAGCTTATATCGTTAAGAATTATCTATCGTATATACGCGCGCCGCTAATTACTTAAATTAAAGCGATATACTAGGTTATCGGTAGTAAACTTCTTTAGAAGCTTAATAATAAACTATTTCTTACTTTCTTATTCTTTTTTAGTTAAATTATACTTCTTCTTAAGATAGTTAGCGGCGATAGAAGTAGCGCGATTAGCTAGTATCGTATATACTTATAACGGTAGGCTTCTTTTACTAAGCTTCGGAGTCGCTTAGTAGATAGATTAAACTAAAGAATTTACCTTAAAGAGATAAGAGAGGGGTAATAATAATTAGTTAAAAAGATATTACGTAATTATACAATATATAGTAAGCCGATTACCTCTAAATTAATAGGGTTTAAATTAAAACTTAAGTTAACTATAAAGAGTTAAGATACTAGCTAAGAAAGTATATCTATATACTATAAAAAAGCTAGTTATAATTTAGTATACTCTTTCTTAAGAATATTATTATTTAATACTATTTATTAAGGGCATTATAAGACGTACCCTTAGTAGAGAGTACTAGTAGATCGTACGTAATCTCGATACTTCGAGTAGTTTTTAAAATTTCGACTTTTAGCTTTTATCGATACTAAGCGGTTATAATAACTATTTTACTTACGTTCGTACCCTCGCGCCCGTTTTCTACTTTCTAGTTCTCGTATTTCTTACGGGACTATAATTCGACTAGATTATTAAGTTTCTACGGCCCTACTTTTTACGCGGTTTTTTTATTACGTATAGTCTTCTATTCTTTTTAGATCTTCTATAGACGTTCTTCTCGTATAGACTTTAGCTACTATCTAAGCTTAGTCTCGTAGGCGCTAAGTTCTTCTACGCCCGTTCTTTTCGTGTAAAATTCTTATCTATACGACTCTACCGTTCGTAAGACTTATTAGCTCTTACGATACTTTCTTTCGTACGGGCTTTTAGTCTTTAGAGTTATAAAGCTCTTATATTCTAGAATTTATAATACTACTTTCTATCTTAAGAATCTTCGACTCGAAGATTTACTAGTCGTATATATCTTTTATTATCTTAGTAGTTTCTTTTCTCTTCGTAAGTCTTCGTTATATCTTCTAAGAAACGTTTTACTTCTAATTCCGCTACTAACTTACGGCCTTATAAGATAAACTATATTACTCTTCGCCGTTAAAAGTTATTAGACGAGATTTTTCTTCGTAGAGTCGAGATAATTTTTTATACGAATTACTTATTATACGAGTCTAAGTACGTAGTATTATAGAAGAATTCTTCTATCTATACTATATATCTAAATACTCGTTGCACTAGTTATAATATAGCTACGCGAGTATAACGGTAGGCTTCTTCTACTAAGCTTCGAAGTTACTTAGTAGGTAGGTTAAACCGAAGGGTTTATCTTAAAGAGATAAGAGAGGGATAATAATAATTAAATAAGAAAGTATTACGTAACTATACGATATATAGTAAGCCGGTTACCTCTAAATTAATAGGGTTTAAATTAAAACTTTAAGTTAACTACGAAGAGTTAAGATACTAGCTAAGAGAGTATATCTATATACTATAAAAAAGCTAGTTGCAATCTAGTATACTCTTTCTTAAGAATATTATTATTTAATACTATTTATTAAGGGTATTATAAGATATACCCTTAGTAGAGGGCACTAGTAGATCGTACGTAATCTTAGCGCTTCGAGTAGTTTTCGAGATTTCGACTTTCGACTTCTATCGCTACTAAGCGGTCGTAATAACTACTTTACTTACGTTCGTACCTTCGCGCCTATTCTCTACTTTCTAGATCCTATATTTCTTACGAGACTATAATTCGACTAGATTATTAGGTTTCTACGGCCCTACTTCTTACGCGGTCTTTTCGTTATATATAGTCTTCTATTCTTCTTAGGTCCTCTATAGGCGTTCTTTTCGTACGGGATTTCTATCTATGCGGCTTTACCGTCCGTAGGGCTCGTTAGTTCTTATAGTACTTTCTTCTATACGGGCTTTTAGCCCTTAGAGCTATAAAGCCCTTATACCCTAGAATTCGTAACACTATTCTCTATCTTAAGAATTTTTAATCCGAAGATTTACTAGTCGTATATATCTTTCGTTATTCTAGTAGTTTCTTTTCTTTTCGTAAGTCTTTATTATGCCTTCTAAGAAACGTTCTACTTCTAATTCCGCTACTAACTTACGGCCTCGTAAGGTAAACCGTATTACTCTTCGTCGTTAAGAGTTATTAGACGAGATTTTTCTTCGTAGGGTCGAGATAATTCTCTATACAAATTACTTATTATACGAGTCTAAGTACGTAGTATTATAGAAGAATTCTTCTATCTATACTATATATCTAGATACTCGTTATACTAGTTATAATATAGCTACGCAAGGTATTTTTCGTCGTAAGTATCTCTTTAGGTCTTTTTACGTTACTAACTAGTTATAGTAGATTTTCTAGATCGCGAGTAAGCTCGCCTTACTATAGAGAAGAATACTATCTTAGAGAAGCTTCTTCGTTTATAAAAATAGTAGCGCTTTCTTTAGTCTCGTCGTTCTCGAATAATCCGCGAGGGTTTCGAGTCTTTAGAGAAACTAAAGCGTATCGAGGCTATCGTACCTTCGAGGAATTCGATTAACTCTAAAAATACTAAGAAGAAGTAATCGTTAAAGCGTTTACGTAGCGATTTCTTAGCTAATACCGGTATAGATTCTACTAGCTCTTTAAATTCTACTACGCCGCCGAAGTCGTTCGAGCCGGTTAATTAGGCGCGGGCTATATCTTCGTTCGATTTCGAGGCCTTTCTCTTAAGCGCGGTACCGGTATAAGACGTTTAGAGTTTCGACGGTAGAATTCTATAATAAGTTCTTTATAGCCGTCGTAGTTCTTCGGTAGTTTCTAGATATTATCTTAGTTTTCTTTCTATTATAGAAGGTATCTAAACTAACCGTTAACATAGCCGCTATTAAGAATCTTTTCTACGATTTAGTCTTTATTTTCGTCGGCGTCTAAGTTTTCTAATACTATTTCTTCTATTTATTAGACTGTTATAGCGTTTTCCGGAGCTAGTTTAAGAAGGGCGATGTAGAAAACCGGGTATATCCGTATTATTTCTAGTAGTTTAAGGCGGAAATTAATCTTTTTAATTTATTTATCGATTTCGAACGGTTCTATCTTCTTAAAGTCTAGTTTATTATTCGGGCGCCTTATTCTAATATTTTTTCTAAGAAGGTAAACCTTATTCCTCTCTTTTAGCTTCGGTGCCTTTTAGTACCGTTTATTATAATAGCGGGATATTAAAAATCCGTTATATTCGATATCGAGGCTAAGCTATTTATAGAGTACTTTTAGCTGGTCTACTTTAAGAATTTCTTTCTAGATAAGGAATTCGCTTAATATTAGTTTCTAGTAAGCTATTAATTCGTACCCGTAGTTAGCGTAGAACGATAATTTCTAAGTCGTAGACGCTTTAGAGCTATTATACGCGAATTAGATAAGAAGTAGTAGTTTAACCTAGTTATTCTATACGTAGTTAAGATAATAGCGAAGATATTATTCGAGCGTCTAGTTAGTTCGTTTCGTTTATCCGTCTATTTGCGGGTATACCGTAGTTAACAGCTTATATTTTAAACCCAGCTAACGGGTAAGAGTCTGCTAGAATCGAAAGATAAATAGCCGATCTTTATCTAATACGAGCTCTTCTAGTAACCCGTAATTATTAAGAATTATTCTAAGAAACGTATAGGCGAGTTCTTTCGCGTTTACCGTTTTAAGATATAATAGATAGTACGCGTATTTAGTAAGCCTATCGACGATAACTAGAATCGAATTATATAGAACGCTAGTTAAAGGTTTTTTTAATTAGAGTAAATTCGTAATAAAGTCTAGCGAGATAGATTACTAGAGTCTTTTTAGGGCTAGTAATAGCTAAAGTAAGCCGTATAATACGTATCTTAAGGCCTTACTTCGAATATAAAGGTCGTACTATAAAACTATTCGTTAAACGATTCTTCGTAGGCCCGAAAAGTAGTAATTTCTAGTAATTCTTTTAATTATTTTATCTATTTTTTAGTAATTATATACTAGTACTTCGTAGATATTTTTAACGATTTCTTTCTAAAGTCTTATCGAGACGTAGACTAATTTTAAATATAGAATAGTATCGTTTACGTCTTTAGTTAGACGAGAGTCGTTCTCTATATTTTTAAGTTTCTAGATTATTACGTTATATTCGTAGGCCTCTTAAATCTTCTTTATCTAGGCGTTACTTTTTAAGCGATACGCCGAAGCTAGTAGTCTAACTAGATTAAGCGAGGTATTAGATTTCTTCTTAAGCTATAATTAGATAACTCTAAAAATAGATACGTACGTTCTAGCGGGTATAAGGCTATCGTCTTTTTACTTACTTAAAACTATCGATTATAGTTCTAGCTTTTCTTTTATATAGTTAGCTCTTCTACTTAGCGTATCTACGTAAGCGTTCTCGGATTTCTTTTTATAGATAATCTTTATATTATAGAACGCTAGCTCTTTAGCCTATCTAACTTATTATCGAGTTAGTTTCTTTATAGTAGTAAAGTGCGTAAGATTCTTATAATCGTAGTAAACTATTACTTAGTATTTAGCTTCTTTAAGATAGTATCTCTATTTCTTAAAAGCCGTAATAATAGCTAATAGTTTCTTATCGTAGATATTATAGTTAAGCTCCGAAGGCGTTATTTTTCTAAAGTAGTACGCGATCGGGTAAAGCTTATCTTACTCGTCTAGTTAGCTAATATAAGCGCCGATAGCGTAGTCTAATACGTTTATCTCTATAATAACGGGTAGCTCTAGATTATAAATATCTAGAATAGGCGCTTCGTAAAACATTCGTTTAAAAGACCCGAATATTTTCTACTACGCTTTTTTCTATTAGAACTCGTACTCTTTACAAGTAAGTCTAATAAGAGGCTTCGTAACCTTCGTATAGTTTAAAATAAACTTACGATAGAAGTTAGTAAATTTAAGAAAGAATTATACTTTCTTAATAGTTCGTAGTTCGGGCTATTTTCTAATTACGTCTAGCTTTTTCTCGTCTATACTAATATATCTAGATATAATAATAAATTCTAGAAATTTCGTCTTCTACGTAATCTATTTATACTTCTCGGATACTATTCGTAGGTCTTTTTCTCTAAGTACGAGTAGTATCTTTTAAATATATTTTCGGTGTTCTTCTAAGATGTTCGAGTAGATAATAATATTATCTAGATACGCGGTATAGAATACGTCTAAATACGAACGTAGAGTATCGTTTACTAGGCTCTAGAATAACGCGGGGGCGTTAGTTAGCCTAAAAAGTATTACCGTATACTTAAAGTATTCTAGCCGCGTTTAAAAGGCGGTCTTCTATTCTTCGCCTTCTTTAATATAGACTAAGTAGTATTCTTCGCGAAGGTCGAACTTAATAAAGTACTTCGCGGTTTAGAACTTATCTTAGAGTTCGTCGATTCTTAGTAATAAATAACGATTTTTAACTATAATATCGTTTAGTTAACGATAGTCGATATAGAGGCGGAGCTCGCCGTTCTTTTTTAGAACGAATAAAATAGAGTAGCCGGTCGGTAAAGACGAAGGCCGTATATATTTACGTTCTAGATTCTTTTTAATATATTCTCTTAAAGCCTTTAACTCGATACGAGATAGCGAGTATATTAGCTTAAACGTAGGCTATATTTCTAGAATAAAAGGTATCTCGTAATTCTAAGATTAGTATTTTAGTAAGAATTCTTTTTCTCGTTTCTCGTAAAGGTCCGTAAATTTCTAGAATTCTTTTAGCACGAATACTATTTTAAGTAGCGGTAGTCGTTTTTTTAGAGTTATTATCTTTTTTTTAGGCCTTATTTTCTCGCCGAGTTCTTTATATATTTTCTCGCTTACTAGATTATCTATAGGTATCGGCTTTCTTCTAGTTAGATAACTATATAACGTTCTTTCTCTTTTTACGCTATTATATATAGGGCTAATATTTTAACGTAGTATCGTAGATACGTCCGCTATATTTATATAACGCGCGTAAATTCTCTAGGGGTAGTCTTCTTCGATCGACTTTAGACTATTATTCTCTACTAAAGGCCTCGTAGGTCGTTATATACGTACGATAATTCGCTATTTTATTTCTATACTAGGTCGTAAGTAAAGATAGTATATCTTATCGCCTCTACGCCTTATACGTCTAATTACCGCTAAAAAGATTTCTTAGACTCTAGCGAAGCTACTTACTTCTACGCCGGGTCGTTACTCTACGCTTTAGACTTCTAGTATAACGATAAGCTTCTTCTACTAAGCTTCGGAGTCGCTTAGTAGATGGATTAAACCGAAGGGTTTACCTTAAAGAGATAAGAGGGGGATAATAATAGTAGAATAAGAAAGTATTACGTAGGTATACGATGTATAGCGAGCCGGTTACCTTTAAATTAATAGAATTTAAATTAGAACTTTAAGTTAACCACGAAGAATTAAGATACTAGCTAGAAGAGTATATCTATATACTATAGAAAAGCTAGTTATAATCTAGTATTTAGTAGTTTAGTCGTGCTAAGACGAATAAACGTCTAAACTATTAGTTTAGTAGTTCGGCGTGCTAAGCTCTACTAAACTAGTAAACTAAATCGCACATAACCTTAGCGCTTCGGGCAGCTTCTAGAATTTCGACTTTCGGCTTCTAACGCTACTAAGCGGTCGTAATAACCGCCTTACTTACGTTCGTATCTTCGCGCCTATTTTCTACTTTCTAAATCTCGTATTTCTTACGAAACTATAATTCGACTAGATTATTAAGTTTCTACGGCTCTACTTTTCGTACGGTCTTTTCGTTACGTATAGTCTTCTATTCTTTCTAGGTCTTCTATAGGCGTTCTTCCTATACGGGCTTTAGCTACTACCTAAGCCTAGTTCCGTAGGCGCTAAGTTCCCCTGCGCCCGTTCTTTTCGTATAGAATTTCTAGCCGTACGGCTCTACCGCCCGTAAGGCTCGTTAGCTCCTACGGTGCTTTCTCTCGTACGGGCTTTTAGCCTTTAAAGTTATAAAGCCCTTATATCCTAGAGTTCGTAATACTATTCTCTATCTTAAGAATCTTCGACTCGAAGATTTACTAGTCGCATATATCTTCTAATTCTTTAGTAGTTTTTCTTTCTTTCTTCTATAAGCTCTATTATACCTTCTAAGCGTTCTCGCGACGAGTCTTCTTATCGTACGAAGCTATCTATCGCTACTACTCTTACTCTAGTTACGCGTGCTTATTTTAACTACGAAGCTAACGGTCGCGTTTATCGCGTAGGTTCTCGTTCTTCTCGTTGTAGAGAGTATATTGCACGGGGTTTTAGTATATATAATACTTAGCGTTTCTCCGTAGCGGCTAGTAAGTTTTTCTCTTCTTAATTACTTTCTTTACTAATTAACTAGTAAATCGTCTTCGCCGTTAGCAAGAGCGGATTCGGGCTAAGAAGAAAACCAAATATAACGCCCTTTAGACTTTCTTAAAGAAGTTAAAGAAGCTTTAGTAGTAGGCCGAGAAGCGTACTTAGTTAGCTTCTACTAAGTTATCTTATTTTCGTAAATAGCGTCGCCTACTCGAAGAGCGGGGCTTCGCTATTCTCGACCGGGTTTCTATTACTAAGAATATTACTGCTTTAGAAGAGGAGAATCGTACGGCTTTAGAGCGGTTAGCTACTAGAAAAACCGTTAACCCTAAGAATACTAAGAAGAGGCGATTACTAAAGCGTTTACGTGGCGATTTCTTAGCTAATACTAATATAGGTTCTACTAGCTCTCTAAGTCCTACTACGCCGCCGGAGTCGTTCGAGCCGATTAACCGGGCGCGGACTATATTCTCGTTTAATTTCGCGGCCTTTCTTTCGAGCGAGGCGCCGGTATAGAACGTTTAGAGTTTTAACGATAGAATTTCGTAATAAGGTCTCTACAGCCGTCGTAGTTCTTTAGTAGTTTCTAGGTGTTATCCTAGTTTCCCTTCTATTATAGAAGGTATCTAAACTAACCGTTAACGTAGCCGCTATTAAGAACCTTTTCTACGATCTAGTCTTTATTTTCGTCGGCTTTTAGGTTTTCTAGTACTATTTCTTCCGTTTATTAGACTGTTATAGCGTTTTCTAGAGCGGGTTTAAGAAGGGCGATATAAAAAACCGAGTGTATTCGTATTATTTCTAGTAATTTAAGGCGGAAATTAATCTTTTTAATCTGCTTATCGATTTCGAATGGCCCTATTTTCTTAAAGTCTAGTTTATTATTCGGGCGCCTTATTCTAATGTTTTTTCTAAGAAGATAAACTTTATCTTCTTCTTTTAGCTTCGGTGCCTTCTAGTGCCGTCTATTATAATAGCGGGATATTAAAAACCCGTTATATTTAATGTCGAGGCTAAGCTATTTATAGAGTGCCTTTAGCTAGTCTACTTTAAGAATTTCTTTCTAAGTAAGAAATTTGCTTAGTATTAGCTCTTAGTAAGCTATTAGTTCGTACCCGTAGTTAGCGTAGAACGGTAATTTCTAAGTTATAGACGCCTTAGAGCTATTATACGCGAATTAGGTAAGAGATAGTAGTTTAATCTAATTATTCTATACGTAGTTAAGGTAATAGCGGAGGTACTATTCGAGCGTCTAGTTAGTTCGTTCCGTTTATCCGTTCGTTTACAGGTATGCCGTGGTTAACAGCTTATGTTTTAAACTAAGCTAACGGGTAAGAGTCTACTAGAATCGGAAGGTAAATAGCTAATCTCTATCTAATATAAGCTCTTCTAGTAACCCGTAATTACCGAAAATTATTCTAAGAAACGTATAGGTAAGTTCTTCCGCGTTTGCCGTTTTAAGATATAGTAGGTAGTACGCGTATTTAGTAAGCCTATCGACGATAACTAGAATCGAATTATATAGAACGCTAGTTAAGAGTTTCTTTAATTAGAGTAGATCTATAATAAAGTCTAGCGAGATGGATTGCTAGAGTCTTTTCGGGGCTAGTAATAGCTAAAGTAAGCCGTACGGCGCGTGTCTTAAGGCCTTACTTCTAATATAAAGATCGTACTACGAAACTACCCGTTAAACGGTTTTTTGTAGGCCCGAAAAATAGTAATTTCTAGTAATTCTCTCGATCGTCTTATCTATTTCTTAGTAACCGTATACTAGTACCTCGTAGATATTCTTAACGATTTCTTCCCGAAGCTTCGCCGGGACGTAGACTAATTCTAAATATAGAATAGTACCGTCTACGTCTTTAGTTAAGCGCGGGTCGTCTTTTATATTTTTAAGTTCTTAGACTATTACGTTATACTTATAGGCTTCTCGGATCTTCTTTATCTAGGCGTTACTTTCTAAGCGATACGCCGGAGCTAGTAGTCTAACCGAGGTAAGCGAGGTATTAGATACTTTCTTAAGCTATAATTAGATAACTCTAAAAATAGATGCGTACGTTCTAGCGGGTATAAGGCTGCCGTCTTTCTATTTACTTAAGACTACCGGTTATAGTTCTAGCTTCTCTTCTATATAGTCGGCTCTTCTACTTAGCGCGTCTGCACGAGTATTCTTAAATCTCTTTCTATAGATAATCTTTATATCGTAAGATGCTAGCTTTTTAGCCTATCTAACTTATCGTCGAGTTAGTTTCTTTATAGTAGTAAAGTGCGTAAGGTTCTTATAGTCGTAGTAAACTATTACTTAGTATTTAGCTTCTTAGAGGTAGTATCTCTATTTCTTAAAAGCCGTAATAATGGCTAATAGTTCTTTATCGTAGATATTATAGTTAAGCTCTAGGGGCGTTATCTTTCTAAAATAGTACGCGATCGGATAGAGCTTACCTTACTTATCTAGTTAGCTAATATAAGCGCCGATAGCGTAGTCCGATACGTTCGTCTCTATAATAACGGGTAGCTCTAGGTTATAAATATCTAGAATGGGCGCTTCGTAGAATATTTATTTAAGAGACTCGAATGCCTTCTACTACGCTTCTTTCTACTAAAATCCGTGCTCTTTGCGAGTAAGTCTAATAAGAGGCTCCGTAACTTTTATATAGTTTAAGATAAACTTGCGGTAGAAGTTAGTAAATCTAAGAAAGAATTACACTTTCTTAATAGTTTATAGTTCGGGCTATTTTCTAATTGCGTCTAGCTTCTTCTCGTCTATACTAATGTGTCTAGATATAATAATAAATTCTAGAAATTCTATTTTCTACGTAATCTATTTATACTTCTTAGATACTATCCGTAGGTCTTTTTCTCTAAGTACGAGTAGTACCTTTCGAATATATTCCCGGTATTCTTCTAAGATGTCCGAGTAGATAATAATATTATCTAGATACGCGGTATAGAATACGTCTAAATACGGGCGTAGAGTATCGTTTACTAGGCTCTAGAATAACGTAGGGGCGTTAGTTAGCCTAAAGGGTATTACCGTATACTTAAAGTATTCTAGCCGCGTTCGAAAGGCGGTCTTTTATTTTTCGCCTTCTTTAATACGGACTAAGTAGTATTCTTCGTAGAGGTCGAACTTAGTAAAGTACTTTACGATCTAGAACTTATCTTAAAGTTCGTTAATTCTTAATAATAGATAACGGTTCTTAACCGTAATATCGTTTAGTTAACGATAGTCGATATAGAGGCGAAGCTCGCCGTTCTTCTTTAGAACGAATAGAATAGAATAGCCGGCCGGTAAAGACGAAGGCCGTATATATCCGCGCTTTAAATTCTTTTCGATATATTTTCTTAAAGCCTCTAACTTAGTACGGGATAGCGAGTATATTAGCTTAAACGCAGGCTGCGTTTCTAGAATAAGAGGTATCTCGTAATTCTAAGATTAGTATTTCGATAAGAATTCTTTTTTTCGTTTCTCGTAGAGGTCCGTAAATTTCTAGAATTCTTTTAGCACGAATACTATTTCGAGTAGCGGTAGTTATTCTTCTAGAGTTATTAACTTTTCTTTAGGCCTTATTTTCCCGCCGAGTTCCCTATATATTTTCTCGCTTACTAGGCTGCCTACGGGTATTAACTTTCCCCCAATTAAATAACCGTATAACGTTCTTTCTCTTTCTACGCTATTATATATAGGGCTAATATTTTAACGTAGTATCGTAGATACGTCCGCTACGTTTATATAACGCGCGTAAATCCTCTAGAGGTAGTCTTCTCCGACTAACTTTAGGCTATTATCCTCTACTAAAGGCCCCGTAGATTATTATATACGTACGATAATTCGCTATTCTATTTCTATACTAGGTCGTAAGTAGAGGTAGTATACCTTATCGCCTCTGCGCCTTATACGCCTAATTACCGCTAGAGAAATTTCTTAGACTCTAGCGAAGCTACTTACTTCTACGCTAGGTCGTTACTTTACGCTCTAGACTTTTAGCTTCTAGCTCTCGCTCTAGCTCTTCTAGCTCTAGCTTCTAGCTCTAGCTCTAGTCTCTATCGTCTAGCTTATTTATTTTACGGTAGCGAGGTGTTTTATATATTATTTATTTAAGAAGGTAATTTCCTCGGTTCTCTAGTTAATATATAGCGCATGCGTTTTTAGCTATAGTATTTCTAGAATAATATCGTGTTCTAGTATTTTTATAACGTCTAGATTAATCTTCTTCTTATAGTTAGCGATAGATATTAGTGCTAGCCCTATTTTAATTCTTATCTAATCTTTTCCGTACTATGCGGGTAATCCGTCTATAGTTTAAAGAGGGTAAGGTTTATCTTTTTCTTACTAATATAGCTAGTGCTTAACGACGAAGAATAGGTCGATATACGTATTTTATACGCTACTATCGATTATAGCCTAGGCCTTCTTACTATAAAAGATTACTTATAAATATAGTAGTTTAAAGAGTTCTATTCCGGTAGGTATAATTCCGTTCGATATGCGTGTAATCTAGTTAAGAAATCTATCTAACGGCCCCTTCTAAGGTTTCTAACTAGAAAGGCCGTTTAGTTTTTCGATTAGACGAGATCTTCGATAGTCGTATTATCTAGTTACTCTATTCGAAGAGTTAAGTTCTTTTAGTAGGTCTATCGTCCGCGACTAATTTATCTTTGCTAATATAGAGTTTCTACCCTTATCTAATAGTAGTAGGGTAAGATATCGTCTCTATAGTAGGGTCGCTAATATAGAGTGTCTTTCTTAAAGAATATAGCGCCTCGTTAGAAGAGTAGTTAGATAAGACGTAGAAGGTTCTTACGATTCTTTTTTCGCTAAGTATTTCGTACCTCGTCGCGAAGCTATTTACTAATCTCGTCCGCTATTTAGTAGAGGAATTTCTTCTAGGGTCGCTACTACTAGCCGTTCTATAGCCGTTCTTCTAGCTTTCCCTTCCGAATGCGGAACTACTAGATATTAGGTTCTAGCCCTATAGTAGGTATCTAGATTGCCGTAGGGGTTATATCGTCGGTTCGACGTATATTTTCGTATTGCCCGAGATACTTAATAACTCGAGTAAGTATAGCTACGTCTCGTTCGCTTTTAGTATTACTAGATTCGAAAGTACTATCGTAGAGTTCTTTAGTATCGCTATCTACTAACTCGTCGTTCTAAGGCAGCGTCTTAATAAGTTCGTCGATTTTCTACTAAGCCTAGTTACGTACTATAGCTTAAATACGCCGGGGTTTCGAGTACTACCTCGTAGCGTCTTTATCGCTTTAGTAGATAGTATAGTTATCGTCGTAACACGCGGTCTAACTAAGTATAGCGTGCTCGGGTATATTAAGCGCTCTACGTCGCCTATCGATCTTCTTAAATAGATCGAATTCTTCTTACTAAAGCATTAAGAAAAGCTCTTATTAAGCTTCTTAGTTATCTTTAGTAGTAGCCGCGGTATCGCATGCCTTCTTCTTAAGATTATATAAGTAGCGGTGCGTTCTTTTCTATTTATCGCCGTAGTAGATATATAGCCTCTTTTTAAATCGTAACTTTTATTAGGGCGTCTATTTCTTACGATGCGTACGTCTATCTTTCTTCTTATTTTATCCTCCGCCCTTATTATTATTTATCGGGGTACCTCTTTAGATATTATCTAATTCTATAGCATCGCCTTCTTTTTAAGTATAGCGGGGTCGTCGTAGCTAGATACTATTAGCTTCGTAGGGTTTCTTATTAAACTATCGTTTGTTACGTCGTCGGTCTATAAGCTAAGCTAGCTCGATAAGCTTAGATAGATTCTTAGGCCTATTATAATAAACTATAGCGTCTTTAATTTTCTCTCTTAGTCTCTAGTAGTAGAAAGTTTATAGAGTAGCGTTAGAGTACTATTCGGCAGTAAGATAGACTATATTCTAGAACTAAGTAGTATAGTCTTAGATAGATCTCTTCTATTTAAGGTTTATTAAAATACGAGTAGCTAAGCGAGCTTCGTCGAGACCGATAAATACTTTCTTAAGAGTCTATATAAAGACTAAGTAGCTACTAAAGAGCTTAATCGTCGCTTCGTTTCGTTACTCGAATAGCTTCTTCTATTACTCTCGTTTATAGAAACGAAACTATTACTTCGTAAAGTTACGTAAAAAGATACTAGCGTAGAGTACCTTCTTTACTTCGTTAGTAAATTATTCGTAGAAGAAGTAGATATAGTCGTTAAGCTAAGTAATAAAGTTTTATATTTTCTTATAATCTTCTTAATATAGGTTAGATTTCGAGATCTTAATCTTAGTAGCGGGCGCTATTATAGACTCCGCAGTCGTAGTATACGCCGATATAGTTAAGGGCGTAGGTCGGCGTTATAGCGTCTCGAGCTTCTTCTTAAGTTAGATATTTTTCTCGCTTTAGTTACGAAATTAGCTCTAAAGCTATTCGAGCCTACTTTAGATATCGTTAATTATTTAAAATAGGTCTACTATCGTAGGCTATTAGAAATTATTACTTATAGAGACGTCTATATTACTACTTTATTAGTAATTTCTATACTAGAGATACTTTTCTATTTTAGAGTTAACTATCTTTCTTCTCTTATAAGAATAGTAGTTAAAGTATAACGATAAACTTCTTCTACTAAGCTTTAAAGTCGCTTAGTAGATAGATTAAACTAAAGAATTTACTTTAAAGAGATAGAGGGGGATAATAATAATTAGATAAGAAGATATTACGTAATTATACGATATATAGTAAGCTAGTTACCTCTAAATTAATAAGGTTTAAATTAGAACTTTAAGTTAACTACGAAGGGTTAAGATACTAGCTAAGAGAGTATATCTATATACTATAGAAAAGCTAGTTATAATCTAGTATATTCTTTCTCGAGGGTATTATTATTTAATACTATTTATTAAGGGCATTATAAGGTATACTCTTAGTAGAGAATACTAGTAGATTATACGTAATTTTAGCGCTTCGAGTAGTTTTCGAGATTTCGACTTTCGGCTTCTATCGCTACTAAGCGGTCGTAATAACCGTCTTACTTACGTTCGTATCTTCGCGTCTATTTTCTACTTTCTAGATCTCGTATTTCTTACGAAACTATAATCTAACTAAATTATTAAGTCTCTACGGCTTTACTTCTTACGCGGTCTTTTTATTACGTATAGTCTTCTATTCTTCTTAGGTTCTCTATAGACGTTTTTCCCGTACGGGCTTTAGCTACTATCTAAGCTTAGTTTCGTAGGCGCTAAGTTCTTCTACGTCCGTTCTTTTCGTACGGGATTTCTATCTATATGGCTCTACTATTCGTAGAGCTTATTAGTTTTTATAGTACTTTTTTTTCGTACGGGCTTTTAGCCCTTAAAGTTATAAAGCCCTTATACTCTAGAGTTCGTAACATTCGAGGTGCTTAATAACTCGAGTAAGTATAGCCGTATTACGTTCGCTTTTAGTATTACTAAATTTAGAAGTACTATCGTAGAGTTCTTCGATATCGCTATTTACTAAATCGTTATTTCGAGATAGCGCCTTAATAAATTCGTTAATCTTCTACTACGTCTAGTAATATACTATAGCTTAAATACGCCGAAATTTTAAATACTATCTCGTAGCGTCTTTATCGCTTTAGTAGATAGTATAATTATTATCGTAATATATAGTCTAACTAAGCCTAGCGTATTTAAGTATATTAAGCGCTCTACGTTATCTATTAATCTTCTTAAATAGATCGACTTTCTCTAGCTAGAGCGTTAAGAAGAGTTCTCGTTAAGCTTCTTAGTTATCTTTAGTAGTAGCCACGTTATCGCGTGCCTTCTTCTTAGAGTTATATAAGTAGCGGTATATTCTTTTCTATTTATCGCCGTAGTAAATATATAGCCTCTTTTCGAATCGTAACTTTTATTAGAGTATCTATTTCTTACGTTACGTGCGTCTATCTTTTCTTTTATTTTATTCTTCGCTCTTATTATTATTTAGCGGAATATCTCTTTAGATATTATTTAACTCTATAGCGTCGCCTTCTTTCTAAGTATAGCGGAATCGTCGTAGCTAGATACTATTAGCTTTATAGAGTTTTTTATTAAATTATTATTTATTGCGTCGTCGGTTTATAAGCTAAGCTAGCTTAATAAGCTTAGATAGATTCTCGGGCCTATCGTAATAAACTATAGCGTCTTTAATTTTCTCTCTTAGTTTCTAGTAGTAGAAAGTCTATAGGGTAGCGTTAAAGTACTATCCGATAGTAAGATAAACTATATTTTAGAACCGAGTAGTATAGTCTTAGATAGATTTCTTCTATTTAAGATTTATTAAAATACGGGTAGCTAAGCGAGCTTCGTCGAAACTAATAAATACTTTTTTAAGGGCCTACGTAAAGACTAAGTAGCTACTAAAGAGCTTAATCGTTACTTCGTTTCGTTACTTAAATAGCTTCTTCTATTACTTTTATTTATAGAAACGAAACTATTACTCCGCGAAGTTACGTAAAAAGATATTAGCGTAGAGTATCTTTTCTACTTTATTAGTAAATTATTCGTAGAAAAAGTAGATGTAGTTATTAAGCTAGATAATAAAGTTCTATATTTTCTTACGATCTTCTTAATATAGGTCGGGTTTCGAAACCTTAATCTTAGTAATAGGCGCTATTATAGGCTTCGTAGTCGTAGTATACGTCGATATAGTTAACGGCGTAGGTCGGCGTTATAGCGCCTCGAGCTTCTTTTTAAGTTAAATATTTTTCTCGCTTTAGTTACGAAATTAGCTCTAAAGCTATCCGAGTCTACTTTAGATATCGTTAATTATTTAAAATAGATCTACCATCGTGGGCTATTAGAAATTATTACTTATAGAGACGTCTATATTACTACTTTATTAGTAATTTCTATACTAGGGATACTTTTCTATTTTTAGAGGTTAACTATCTTTCTTCTTTTATAAGAATAGTAGTTAAAGTATAACGATAGACTTCTTTTACTAAGCTTCGAAGTCGCTTAGTAGATAGATTAAACCGAAGGATTTATCTTAAAGAGATAAGAGAGAGGTAATAATAATTAGTTAAGAAGGTATTACGTAATTATACGATATATAGTAAGTCGGTTACCTCTAAATTAATAGAGTTTAAATTAAAACTTAAGTTAACTACGAAGGGTTAAGATGCTAGCTAAAAAAGTATATCTATATACTATAGAAAAGCTAGTTATAATCTAGTATACTCTTTCTTAAGAGTATTATTATTTAATACTATTTATTAAGAGTATTATAAGGCGTATTCTTAGTAGAGGGCACTAGTAGGTCGCACGTAACCTCGGCGCTTTAGATAGTTTTTAAAATTTCGACTTTTAACTTCTATCGATACTAAGCGGTTATAATAACTATCTTACTTACGTTCGTACCCTCGCGCCCGTTTTTTACTTTCTAGTTCTCGCATTTCTTACGAAACTATAATTCGACTAGATTATTAAGTCTCTACGGCCCTACTTTTTATGCGGTCTTTTCGTTACCTATAGTCTTCTATTCTTCTTAGATCTTTTATAGGCGTTCTTTCCGTACGGGCTTTAGCTACTATCTAAGCTAAGTTTCGTAGGCGCTAAGTTTTTCTACGCCCGTTCTTTTCGTGCGGAATTCTTATCTATACGGCTCTATCGTTCGTAAGGCTTATTAGCTCTTATAGTACTTTCTTTCGTATAGGCTTTTAGCCCTTAGAGTTATAAAGCCCTTATGCCTTAGGGTTCGTAATAATACTCGGCCTCTCTTTTAGTAGATCGAATATAACTACTTTATATAGCTAGTTTAAATATTCTAGACGCGCGAATCGTATTTAAAGACCTAGCTAAACACGCCGCGCTTAGTATCTAGTACGAATATATAGTAAAAAAGTCGCTAAAGATCGATTATAAAGAAAAACTAGTTATACTTACGTAGACGCTTATACGGCGGCTTAAGGCTTTAGTTATAATTTAACTTAATTAAATTCTCGAATACTATTAATAGCTATAAGATTTTATCTATATTAAAACTTATAGATATAGCGTCGCTAAAGCTTTACTATATAGCGGGAACGAATTTAAACGGTAGTAGTAGTATTATAAATTTTTAAAGATAAAGATAATACTAGTATTAATATTAATAAATAGATAAATAACGCGAAAACGCGTCGGGTAAGGTCGTACTAAGGCCGGGTTATTCTAATAATTTAGACGCACTAAGTCTTTAATAGTAGTACTAAGCCGCTTTTAGATATAATACTACGAAGAATCTTACGATAGCGGCCCGTACGCGATATTATCTATTATCTCTCTTCTCTTCTTTTCCCCCCTATGGCCGCTATTACTAATACTAGCAGCTGGCAAAAAACACTAGTAGGCGCCATTTGGCACGGGCTAGGGTTGAACTCGTGGCCTCTAAAAAAGTATGTGGCCTATTTAGTATGGAGGTTTATATCATCCCAAACCACGTGAGCCACGCAGCCGGTCGATAAAAGTCGTATTCGATCATCACCATAGGCCACTCGAAACGCTTGATGGATACTAGATTCACTGCCTAAGCAGTATATATACCGATAGCCACGGCCATGGCCGGCCATGGCCACCCCCCCCCCCCCCCCCCCCCCCCCCCCAAGCAATTAACCAAGCATTTCGCAAACAACCACGCCTCACGATCTTTGTTTGATTGGTTCAGCTGGAACCACGATCTTTGTTTGGTTGATTGGTTAAAACAATCAAAGCCTTGCAAACATGCTTGTTTGTTGGCCACCCTGGTGACAAGTGCTGCCTTTTCAACTTACAGCCTTGCGGCGACAACCTTCACCTCCTTGCTTGAAGCCGCCACTCACCCCAGAAACACAGCCCTGACTTATTGAGCTCAGCCAACTATAGACGATGTTGGCTGTTGGCGTTTGGAGTGTCCATCGTTGATGACGAGCCGGGAAAAGCAATATTGCATTTGTGACCTTATATCAACTACTTTAGCCCCCACACACAAGGCTGCACATGCTGCCAGTATCACCTACCCAGTCACCCTCGCTGGTGGCTGCTTTCACAAAGGCGATGCGCATATCTTGGCGCTGACACTTGTGCGAAAGGCTGACGCGGTGGGGGCCAGCCCGGCGGGGCTTGGTAATCTGAACAGCTGGTGTTGGTGGGGTGGCACAGCAGAGCCGCTTGCGTGACGAGGCTGAAAGTTTCAACCTTGCAAAAACGGCGGTAGAGGGATGGAAATGTTTGTGAAAGATCGAACTCTTCTACAAAAGCTCAAAAACATGATATTCAAAGAAACGCAATCACAAAACAAGTGCCTCGAACCTCAGTATATCTCAAACTCTTGCTCTTGAAGCTTTCCCTCTCTTACCGCCTCTACGGCCTCGCCATTCATGAACCCGTCAATCCAACTGGCTCCAACCATGCCGAAGAGGTCGCTTTCCTCGGACTTCTGAAAGCCCAGCCTGCGTTTCCAGTTGGATTTCCGTCTCAATATAAAGGGAAGACCGCAGCCGTAGAGAACGCTCACGATATCCCCTTTCTTCATTCCAGGTGGCCCAAGTCCCATGTACCCTTTTGTTGTAATGAAGAAACGCTTGCCATTACAAGTGTGCCTCGACAGATTTTCCCATTCTTTAGCATCGCCCCCAGTCCCCCTTAGTACCTCGTCGAACTCTTTGAAACACTGGGATTGTCGAGTTCTTTGGCGTTCTTTTGTAATATAATTTGCCAAAGCTGTGCAGAGGCACTGCAGATGACTTGAATGGACCTCCTCTCTGTCTGTCGAACCATCCGGCGGGTCACACGAGGTCGCCATTCGACAGATAATTTGAAGAAGATCGAGTGGTTGTATGTCCGGTCGTCTCGCAGTGGCCGCTTTCAAGATGCGCAAAGTCAATGGACGCCGGAGTCCGGAAAGAATTCCGTGCAGTGTATAAAGCCCGATCTCCGTGCGATCAATCACACCACCATATGTCTTGGTTGTAAGAGATGTGTGGTCCTCTAGGTTTCTTCTCACGATCCTGGTCCGCTCTTTCCAATTGCGTCCGTGCAGAACCAGGCTGATGCCTGTCTCAACGGGCAGGCACATCGCGACTGTGTCGACAGCGATGCCCTGGACTTTGATGTGCTGGGACATATCAGCAGCTTTGACTTGCATAGGTACACTTCCAGCGGCGCGCCATCGACGATCGATTTCAAGATTGGACAGAGTATTCGTGCCTGGGTCACCATTGTCGCCTTGTTGTATTTCAATCTTCGAGGTTTCAGCATAGATGCAGGTCCAGCCAGGAAAGCCATAGATACAGTTCCAATTGGGTGTCCATGTTGCGGGAAGCTTCCAGTATCGACCCAACAACAGGCGATGCCGTGTCCAAAATGGGCCGTACGTGAAGAGGGTCTCACATATCGGAGCGAAACTATTCGGACACTCCAGAATGAAATACCTGGCCACCCTTGCATAGATTTCGTATGTATCCGTGCGGTAATCCGGTCGGAGGGCCTCTGGGAGCGTCTGGATAGCTTTGCTGGTATCTCGAGAATCATGCACATTGCTCCCTTGGCGTGCCAAACCGAGCAAAGCGAAGACTTTATCTCGAGGATTTGAGACGCAAAACTGGTCGTATGTCCTGTAGATCAAGGCCGCCAAGTTCATTCTGCTGCTTGTACTCTGTCGAATCCCGCGTATAGAGTCGACGCAGTCAGCAGCAGTTTCCAGTAGGCCCGGCATGCGGAGTTCACCACGCGCCGGGTTAGACAACATGAACGACGCTACAGACGAAAACTGATTCCACTCGCACATAGAGTGGCCGCACAGCACAACAGGATCTTTTGCTGACAGAACAACCTCTTGTACCACCCACAGTCTGCTAGTCCACGGCCGGCGAAGCAGCTCGTGGAAGCTCGACCAAGGTGTGCTGTAGATGTCCGTACTTCCGTCCTCTTGGCCGAGTCGTTGGAGTATATTTGCGATCTTTCCGTCAAATTGATCTCTTCCCAAAATGTGCGTGCGTCCTCCCAGATTCCTTGTCTCTTCTTGCCACATTGCTAGTATCTTCCGAGCAAGACCGAAGCCTGCAGGCGCAATGTCGTCAGGATCAGGCCCGAGCCAGATCAAGGTCCGAAGCGCGGAGCTATAGATCTGGCCCATCATTTGGACCTGGGACGAGCGCTCATCCGCATCGGCCTGGTTGATGCAGACCTGGTCGATCCAGAAGTATCTATGCTCCAGTTCCCATTCAGGATGTTGCTCTCGATCGGAAGGAAGGGTTCGGAGGCGGTGTATCGCTTCGGCAAGGCTTGGAGTGATTTTCAGGAGCTTCCCGTCGCAGAAAAGCGTATCGTTCTTCTTCTGCTTCCCCCAACAGTAGCTGAGTGCGAAGTAGGGAGGGGCTCGGTCGAGCGTGGTGTGTATCAGTGTTCCATGGAGGTCTTCGGTGTCGTCAGGCTCGTCGCCCAGGCGGAGAAGACGGATGGCGTTCGGCTCGTGGAGCGTCTCGTACTCGTAGGACTCATGGCGTCTGTGTCTGGATCGGACTTGCATGCCGTCAGGCTCGTCGTTGAGGTGGCGAAGGCGGATGGCGTCCGACTCGTGGAGCGGCTCGTACTCGTGGGACGCATGGCGTGATCTGTGTGATCTGAATCGGACTTGCATGTCGGCAGTGGTGACAGGTGTGTTTGTGGCGATACACAGTATTGATGAGGTGTTGGGGAAGAGGAGTGAGATTTCAGCCTTGCGTTTGAAGTTCGTGAGGGGGGTTATGCAGCTGCCTGCAAGCCATTCAGCTGATGGTCAGGACTGACCACCAATCAAACGGTCCTGACCGTAGTACAACAGCCTCATTCGCTCGTCCATAAAGACCGATGTGTATGGGGCATTATTCCGAGTTCTCAGTGCATATTTGGAAGCGAATATACATTCCAATATTTTGGAAGTCATCAAGAATGTTGAAGTTCTACAGTTTTTTGCACAAAGTTTGTAAGGATATGGGATCAAGATAGACAATATGAATCGTATCAGAGTCAGAACAGAGACGAATCGTTAAAGATTCATCTTCTGGTCCTCTGTCATTCTTATAGCTAGCTAGTTCTATGTCATGTGCGTGATTGACTAGCCTTGCTTCTCTATGCTTGGCATTGAGCTTCAATGGGTCCCAGTGTCTGTCAGTGAGGCTAGCAGTCCGTATCTTGACAAAGTTACTGCGCAGATGCCCAACGATATTCTCCCTAAAGACCAATGATTTTTCTTACGCTCGCAGTGTAAGCCGTATGGTACCCCTAGCTGAACCTCGCTACTCGTAGTCCTTTATTCAGATGTAGTCGAAAGCTATATCACTTAAGAATAAGGAAAGAAGCTGGTGCCGGCATTACATCAGCAATTATGACTTACGATCAGAGCGCAGATCAAAACAGCACTTTCCTAATAATACAACAAATAACATCTCCCCTGAGAATTTCCTGGTGCAGCGAGTTTCCTTAGTTGTTGCTTGCAACTTAGCGGGCTGAATTCCCGTGCGACACTGCGTCTGCCCGGTGTTTCGGTAGCTGAGTTCACTTGTCCACTCGAGTCACCTGCGGGACCCTTTGCGGATCGGCAATTCCCAAATGATGCTTTCCACAACTTTCAATAGAAAATTCGCGAAACTAAGATGCCTGAGAAATAAGGAAATACTGTTTGACACATCCCAACACCGCATTCCAAACTGCCCCGGCCATATCCGCTACAATTACATCCAGCGGGAATGTTTCGACTTCCCACCCGGCCAATCCTGCGATGCCTGGAGCGAGCCAAGGTCAGCCAACCGGCTCAAACATACTACGAAAGCTCGACTCACCTACACCTAAACAATGCAGCACTTGGCCTCGGCACTCTGCGTGGGGCAGTTCTCGACACCACGGTCGCGAACGGAGCAGTACTTGAGGTACGTGAACGTATAAGGCTTAGGGCAAACGCCGGCGGGGTAGCCCGGCTGCACGTCGATGCAGGCGTTGGGGTTGACGGCCGGCGCGGGAGCGGGAGCTGCCAGGGAGGTGATGGCGAAGAAGATGGTGGTGAGAACGGCGGAGGTCTTCATGGTTGCGGCGAATGAATGGAGCGGATTTGAGGTGGGGTGCTGGGGAAAACAATCGTCGCGCAGGTCTCTTTATGTGAGCCCGCAAAATGGTCTAATCTTAAGTGACGTCCGCTATACTGCTGCTAGGCGGCCGCTACGGTACGTGAAGATACGCTCGTGCCTCCCAGAGTCATACATGGGTTGCCTAAGTGTAGGTGTATTAGTTGTATTTCTATAAAAGTATGCATACTGCAAATGATCTTCTCTTTAAAGAATATATCCTACACCTAAAAGGTATAACGGGTAAATGGGTGTGCATACTATAATGCAGAAGTTGCAATGTCCAACAACAAGAACGACAGCAACTATCGCGTCGAATGTCGTAAAGGTTCGTACTGTTTACTTTCTTAGTCGGCCTTGGCCACGTTTTTCTGAATAGCGAAATACGAGAAAAATATCATAAACACGAGAATGCTGGGTAGACATGACTCGTGCGCGCCATCTCTCTCTTTCTCTCAGAACGGTCGAATTTCCAGAATATCGTTGGTTTGAGCCTGCGACAAGCACCGGCTCTGGCTACCTTATTGTTTGGTGATATCTATGCGGGATTACACTGCATCGGCTACCAAGATCCAAGGTCCGGGCTACAATGGCCTCACATTGCGGAAATGCAGGGAGAGTGTCGTTGACCTGGTGTCAAGCTATAGGGCTACTACAAGAAGTGCCGCATGGCTTTTTGCAAACCCAACTTTGAGTCAGTGTTTACCGCTTGACGACGATGGGCCAGACGCGGGGCGGACAGGCCACTCAGCAGAGCAACACACGAGTACATCGGCAGCGACACTAATGCCCAGGCGCAGAAAACTTCCTCCTCGGATCGAGCGATTCCGGTCACGTTAGCCATCTCGTGAAGTTGTACTGCAGCAGAGCCCCAAAAAAACAGAGCGGCCACTCCAGAGCGTGAGGAGCAGTAAGACGTCCAGAACGAGCACTTGCATCATGCAAGAGCGTCCGCAGCCAACCGCCACGCAACGCCCTGCATCCAGCCACACGCAGTCACCCGACACCTTCCTCCATCGGCGAGCGACCGATCGGCCCATGGAACACGTTCACGCCGACAACAGCCTACCACTTACAAGTAAACAAACACCAAACGAATGGCCCCGCCGCGGCCTCGTGCACCACACAACTGGAGTGCAAGGCCCACACCTTTCCCGTGACCGTGTGAACCAAGCCTGGGTAGATATATAGATCCTCGTGACAGCTTCCACGCCGGCGTATGTACATACCGCTGCGTGCGAGGTGGTGAGCTGTGGGCACGCCCGCCCGCCCGCCCCTCGTCCATGTAGACACGGACGGGAGGACCAACCATCGGAGACGGGACACACCACACCACATTCCTCCGCAAGCCACAGAGAGAGAGAGAGAGAGAGAACATCGCGTGGCTGCTGCAGCCAGCAGCTTCGACATCACCGACCGGCAAACCTTTCTCTCCGTGAGGCAGGCCAATGTATGTACGCGATGACGACGACACCGAAGGAGACCAGACGGAGAGAGAGAGAGAGAGAGAGAGAGGTGCGGCAACCTGTTTTTCTTCATCCGCAACGACGTCGAGCCATGAGCTGCCAAGATGAAGGAAGGGGGGGCGGGCCACTGTAAGCCTCTAGTCCGCTGTGCGATATTACATCGGTGGTGTGGTGGGTGGTCCCATGTTGGAAACCGCAACGAGGTGGTCTTGTCTTGCACGCTGTTCTGTCTGTAGCATCGCAACATCATCCATGTGCCATGTGCTTCGGAGCAATCCCCACGTCCTAGTCAAAAAAGCAGACAGAGAGAGCTGCGCGCACGTATGTGAGTCAGTAGTCCCCGTCCGTCCCGGCCCGGTCCATGCATATACAGCGCACGCTGTACATACATACATACATACATACCTCCGAGGCCGTGCCAGCAGCCGAAAAAAAAAAAAGGCATCAGACAAAGCCTCGGGAGAGGAGGCGTACAGCGGCAATCGCGCAAGATGTCGTGATTGGCAGGTCCATCCATGGAACCAACTCCGGAGGTCGGTCCGCAATAACATCAACAAGCTGGCAGTGATGTGCGTTCGGCAGCCTTACAACCAAGGCCACGAATTGTCTTTTGGGGCGAAAAAAACACGTGTCTCACGCAGCAAGAGAAAAACTGGAGATGCAAGGAGAAAAGGAAAAAAAAAAAAAAAATTTGGGGGACGCGCGTGCGTAGTATGTACGTACGTACGGTCATGGCGGGTCGACAGAAAGAAAAGAAAAAAAAAGAAATAAAAGTGATGCTCGAGCCAGCCGGTGGCGAACGACGACGACGGCGACGGCGACGACGACGGTCTGTGTGTTGCTGCATCTGCAGCTGCAGATGTCCATGTGAGCGGGGCGGACGGGTGGGACTGGACTTACCGGCGAAGATGGATTCGTTGCGAGGGGAGCGAGGAGACGGACGCTTTCGATGACGGTCGAAAGAGAGAGAGAGAGAGGCGCAGCACTGCGGAGGATGTTGACCGGTCAAGTACGTGGCCTGCGCGGTGAGCATTGATCGACCCTTTCCAAGGCCCCCGTGCGATGGTTGCTTTTTGCGTCTCCCCCACGAAGGCGTTTGGGCAGAAAGCAAAGTCGGGGTGGAAAGCGGTGAAAAGCTTGAAACCGGGTTGGCGTGGTGTTGTCGGAAGAAAGGGCGAGTGTTGCACACCGGTGTCGAGGTGTGTGTGTCGACGCTGTTGGTCGAAAAAGGGAGAGGCACACCGCAACAACTACTGCGCAGCAGATTAGTATCTTGGTTCAGGCGGTTGGGCAGCGGTGCATCGTGGTGAAGACTCACGAGTTGAGACGAGGGTGGGGCCGTTTCAAGCGGGGGAGGAAGAAAGAGGGACGCGCGTGCGAAGATCTTCCAAAAGGGTCCTGTGCGGTGCATGCCACCGCATTGATGAAGAAGTGAGCTCGAATGAGGGACGTCGGAGCAAGCAGTTGGTCGAAAGCGTGCAGGATCTCGTGCGACGTGGGCGCGTGCAGCAGCGGGATCTCGGAACGGCCTGAGCCAAGTCATCACCGCCTGTGCCGCCCTCCTGGGGGTGGTGCAGCGCAGGGTGATGTCACCCCCTCCAGACGTGAGATCTCTGCTTCTTCACACCCTTCTCAGATCATGCTGCATATGGCTGTCTCCGGGTTGCTGCAGGAACACGCTCCTTCTCGAGGGGTCTTCCTTGGAGCGGACAGCCGCCCATCGGACCGAACCGAAACTCAATGGAAGAATTGGAAGCGCTGGAAACATCCGCGACGTCCGAGTGCCGTTCCAAGTTTCGAGGGCGTTTGCAGCATCGGCGACCCTGATTGGCACGGCGCTCGGGTTCCCGCTGTAGGCGCCGCCAAGTGGACACTATCCCCGAGATGCTCCGACTCGAGGCCCACCCCGGCTCCGAGCGTCTCGCTTGCGTTGCAGTAAGAGGCAAGGAGCCTAGGACAACACACTGGGCTAACCCGTCAAGCCGAGCTAAATGTGGAAGTCCCTGGTGTTGCTGTTTGATCGGAGCCGATCCGACAAGTGACTCACTTGCCCCTGGATGATCTGCAGAGCTGTGAAGAGGCCTGAGGTGAGCAATCTGGCAATTGCAAGAAGACGGTTAGAGGCTGCACAGAGCAGTGTGCGTCTCACGAGGCGCGGAGATGCAGATGAGGTTTCATTCTGTAGAACTAGTTCTGATGAACCAAAAGAAAATATGGAGCTGGCCGTAGACGGAAATCCAAAAATTCCTAAGCAATCTGAGGATCTCCAAATGGTATCATGGAAGGGTCATGGACCGAATTTCGGTCGTGAAGCGAATGGTGGAAGACGCTGTTACGCTGTCTTTCAGTTGCAGGCTTTGTTGCGCATCCAGGCGCAAAGCCAAGCTGGTCGTGATAGTCGTGACATCGTGGGACTCTTTCGAGCCATCCTTCGTGCGCATCGGGTCTCATCGAGCTGGAAGTGCCGAATTACCGACTCCGATTGCCGACGACAGTAGAGGAGATGAGAGCTTGAGTCTCAGAAATAACTCCAGTCCGGGGTCGCGTCGGCGGTGGCGCGGATGGGCGTCGTAGCAGGGCGCCTGGCCTTGCAGGGAGGAGGGGTTGGTGCAGACATGGCCGCAGGGATTCAACGGAAGCGACTGGTGGTGCGAGCCTTGGGCGAAAGGTAGATGGCCTCGGCCTCCTCGGCAACGACCTCGAAGGTGATGTCGCCGGTCTTGCTGCTCTTGCCGGTGCGCGGCCTGGAGTGGATGGTGCCGGCGCAGGAGGTGCCGGAAGTGGACGAGACGGTTGAGCCAGCGCGCTTCGGGGCCGTCTTCTTGCTGCGCGACTTGAAGACGTCGTACTCTCCAAGCGTGCAAGAGTCGGGGCGGTTCGAGTTGCACTCGAGAGCATCGTCGCTCAGATCGGTCATGACGGTCGAAGCAGAGTCGACCGACCAAGAGGTGCCCTGAGTTGCGTTGGAGGCAGACGAGCTGGGACGCTCAGACCAAAGAGAAGAGGCGGAGCCCTTGGAGGAGAGCGTTGCGGTGCTCTTGGAGGATGGCGCATTGCTCTTCAGCGAGGCGACGGAGCTCTTGGCGGACGGGGCAGTGGCCGTCGTCTTGGAAGAGACGGACAGATGCTTGGACGAGGGCGCAGACTTGGGAGAGAGGTGGCGGCGCGATTGCTGCTGGGCCTTGCCGTAGAGGTTTTCCTCCTCGGCAATGCGGCGGAGGTCGTGCTGGTCGTCGTGGTCGGGCGGGAAACGCAGGGTAGCGAGGACCTGGGTCGAGGCCGAGGCAAAGGGCTTCGTCCACTGGCGCTCGTCCCATTGGTGGTCGGAGAAGCTGGGCCTGCGTTGCGGTATGGCGGGCAGCGGTTTGGAGGGGGCTGCAGAGGCAGGTCTGGAGGGAAGGGCCTTGGAGGTGGCTGCAGAAGCGCGCTGCTTATGCATGGCCGACGTGGATGCAGGCTGGGTAGCCTGGGGTTTGGTATTGGTGCGGAGTTTGGAGAACATGTTGGTACTTGGTGAGAGAGAGAGGCTCCGGGCCATGGTGATTTATCTCTGAAGAGCGAGCACTCGTGATGTCCGCTCTTCTCTAGTTTCTCCCCACTGCCGCTCGGCGCAGCACAGACGTTTGGAGTGGGCGTTCACCGCTACCACCGCACGACCCTCACTATCGATAGCACGCTTAGGTTTCGGGCAGCCTGTCGCGCGCTACACCCGCCAAAACTTGTCGTCCCTGGCGGCGCAGCGTCGTGCCGCACGTGACGGCTGGTGTGCTTTCTGACGTGTCCTGAAGCGGGAGAGTCGGCCTGCGAGCTGCGCCGGATTGGGACGAGGTGAACAGTGCCAGCGCAACAGCCAAGTCGTCATGTCGTCGCAACACTGGCTGCCCCGTCGCCAGCCCCATTGGTGCGATGCGGCGCAGCGACTGTTGAGGAGCCGCTCGACCACGTTGCAGCGCGGCGCTGGAGTCGCATGGCCCACGAGACGCCGGAGGTGTTGCACGTCCTCACAGCCTCCCTCGCTGTCGCCAATGAGTGCCGCTGAGCTGGCGCGCACGTGAGCGGATCAACCATCGCCCGTGCCGACCCGGGTTCTCAGTCAGCGGCAGTCGCGCCCTCCTCGCAGCGCTTGCGGCGCCTTCCTCGAGTGGCCGGCGTTACCATGCACCATCACATAATCTCCGCCCCGCTGTGTCCCACTCCGTTCCCTTCCATCTCTTTCCGCAAGCGCTGCCGCGGCTGTGTCCGCTCTAGCCGCCGCTCGAGTAGCTTGTTGCGACGTGATCATTCATCAGCATCGCTTGCCTCGAACCACGCGCTATGCTCTTCGCAGTCAGGCTCCGCCAACCTCTCCATCCGACGTCGATGCCCGAGCCTTGTTCCGCATTATCCGAGCTTCCCTCCACCAACATTGCCAGCCATCTGCCTCTACTCACGCGTCAGCCTCTCGCTTGCAGACTCAACGCTAATCTCGGTCTCACGATGAGTTGGCTCCCCCGTCCTAAGGCACTTGACCTCAACCGATCTATCGCTTGCCCGAATCTATCCGTGAAGCCGTCGTCATCACAGCCAACCATTGCGCTTGACAGACCATCCGCCTCTCTCTACCCTCCACTATCTGATATCTGATATGTGATATCTACCACACAGTCACTCACCTACCCCTCGTGTGTCGTGTGATGGCGGTTCAATGCTGCGGGGGCCAAAAGGTCAGTGCACTCGCCAGCTGCAATGCGGGCTTCCCAAAGTAGCTGCGGGGAGCTCCAACCCAACGTCATCCACGACCGGATTCGAGCAGGCGCTCCACCCGAGCTGTTGAGCTCTCCAAACGGGCTAGCAGCAACAAACCTCAAACACCCTGATGGCTGTTTCCGACCCGACTCCACCCTCGGCATCTTCCCGTTGCGAAACCCGCTAAGGCCTGGGAGAAGCGCCGACGAACGCCAAGCTCGTCCCGGCCTCGTCCGATCCAACTTGATCCGTTCCGATCTATGGCCAGGCTTCGCGCGTGCTTCTTCCAGAAAACAAGCAGGGAACCCCCTCGACGCTACTTTTTGCTTGGCGGTAACCTCGCTCCTTCGCTGTTTCGCGCATCCCCCCTCGGTCATGCGAGCACCAACCAAACACCCCTCAACCAACCGCTTGCTGCCGTCTTTTGATTAACGCCCAAGTTCAGCCATCGTGCCTTTGGCTGGCTTCATTAGCTTTTGTTCGCTTGGGCGATGAAAACTCGTGCCATCAGCTCGGCTCTGCAGGTCTAGATCTATGGCCTTAACGAAGCACATCGGACTTTGCTTTCAGAAGCCGCTTCGTCCCAGGGGTGATCCCTGAGGTGCGAATAACAGAAGCCGGAACTTTCCCTATGGGGGCATGGAGTAAAAAATATATTTACAACGGCCCACACAATCCGAATTCTGTACAGCAAAGTCAAAGCTCACTACAATGTACCAATATGAGAGCGAAAATTTCCTTGACGACTTCCTAGCAAGCAGAGGCTATTTCCATCGTTTGAATGTCATCTGCTTCTTCATAGGTAGCGTAAAAACTGACATGCTCATCAGAGCAACTACACGTCGTTGTTTTTCCCGATCCCAAACTGCATCTCTTTCCGTCGGCAAGGCCCTTAGAGAGCATACCTGAAATGCGGGTTTTCCATCTGTACCAAGTCAGCGCAAATGCACACGTGAAGGAGAAAGAAAGACGCCGCCATTCAAGACTTACATCAGTCAAGTCCGACAACCCCTGCTCAACGCTCTCCCTACTCGCGTGCTCACCGCCGTCCGGTCGACCATAAGCCCTATCGCGCTACAAGCACAACAAAGAACCGTCAGCACACACGCACACATACAACCACGCCCAGCACACCCAAGAAAGAAGACGAAAAAAGATCACGCAGTCGCCATCACCCACCTTCCGATTCTCCGCCCTACAAACCGCCCAATACGCCCCCAAAACCCCCGCCTGCGCCGCAAAACACACAATCATAGCCACAAACCCAGACCTATACCTCGGCGCCTCGCCGTCAAAAAACAGCTGCGGCCCAACAACGTTCCCCACGCAATACGCCACGAACAAGCTCGCCGTGACGACGCCCTTCTTCGTCCGCCCCGCGACATTCGCCTGCACCAAGCTCAAACTCAGCACGTACGTCGCGCTGAAGCCGGGGAGGAGGTAGAACCCGACGAGGCGGCCGTACTTATCGGTACCTCCCTCGGGGATGGCGTACATCATGACCGTGCCGGCCAGCGCGACGCCAATACCCCCCAGCATCAGCGCCACGCGGGCACCACCCCCCGTCGAGAACCGCCCGGCCAACACCCCTGTCGCGACCAATGCCAGCACCTGCACGGCGCCCGACGGCATCCCCAGCAGGGTCGTCCCCAGCGCGCCGAAGCCGAAGCCTTCGACGATTAACGGCCCGAACGCGACAACACCACCATTAGGCACGTTAGACGCAACAGTAAAAACAACAAGAAGCCAGGTTTTGGGGTCCGCGAGGGCTTCGCGCGCTTGGGCAGGTTTGAAGACTTGGTGCGGGTCGGTGCCAGTATTATTAGAGGCGAGGCGCTGGACGGCGATTCGGCGTTGGCGTGGGGTGAGGAAGGGGGATGTCGAAGGGGAGCTTGGGGCCAGGAGGAAGAAAAGCGCGGACCAGGCGACGGTGAGCGAGCCGAAGACTATGAAGGGGAATTTCCACGCCCGCGGGAGGGTGGGGTTGTGGATGTGGCCGATGCCGTACGCGATGGGCCCGCCGAGGATTTGGGCGAGGCCGTTCATGCTGAACCAGAGCGCTGTTCGGAGGGGTTGTTCGGATCTGGGGGGGGGGGGGGGGGGGGGGGGTTTCGAGTTAGGTAAGATGGTTGGTTGATTGGTTGTTGTTGGTGACAATGCTGACTGTTGTTGCGGAACAAAAGCACACAACATACCGCTTGTAGAACATGCTCGTCAGCAGCACGAAGCAAGGGCTCACGCCCGCCTCCAGCGCGCCCAGGAAGAACCGGGTCGTCATGAGCCCGGCGAAGTCGTCGGCGGCGGCCATGCAGAGGAGGACGGTGCCCCACAGACCACTGAAGGATTGTGTCAACTCATTTGCCCTCCCCGGCGAACAGATAGATGGCTTACATGATGACGCCGCAGACCCGCGTGATGTGCAGCCGCTGGAAGAGGTAGTTGAGCGGGAACTCGGCGACGAGGTAGCCGAGGTAGAAAATGGTCGTCAGCCACGAGTACTGGCTGCCGTGCAGGCCGACGTCCTGGCGCATGCCCCACAGGGCCGAGTAGGAGATGCAGGACTTGTCGAGGAATTGGATGAGGTAGGTGATCATGAGCTTTTTTTAATTTCTTTCGTGTTAGCAGTGCCGCCCCCGCCGCCGCCCGTATGTGTTCGAGATGGGTGAGTGTGGAAAACTGACTAGAGGCATCAGATGCAGGTCGATCTTCCGTCGCACTGCCCGCTCCTCTTCTTCCGTGTAGTCCAGCACTTCTCCCACCTCGGCGATGACGGCGACGCCGATGTCGTCGGGAGACGGCTTCGCGTCCTGCTGCGCGGCAGTGCCCGAGTGCTTTTCCGTCTTCGTCTCCATGCTGAAGAAGGCCGGCGGGGGAGACCGCTGTGGGTTGTGGATCGAGCAGCGGACAACTGTGGGGATGTGTGGAAATGGGAGCTGCTCAGACCCGGGAAAAGAGTAGCAAGGAACCACACTTCAACCACCTTTCATCGAGCCGGGAAGCGGTCTTTCATACAGCACGGCCTTATCGCAGACATCCCGAGGCCAAGTCGTGGGTGGGAGGTGCAGGGGTATCGGGCGGCCCGGCCGATGTCCTTGTAGGTCAGGCCGGCAAACCAGGACGTTACGACCCCGTATGACAATCATAAACTCACCTTGCCGTATAACAAGACGACTTACCCCGCATCTTCCAAGACCTTTTTCTCCTGTTATCCAAAGCTGCCAAAAGATATATTCCCCGAGAAGAACATGTCCGAGTCCAAGCTCTCTCCCGATGTCGTCAAGAACATCTGCCAGACCATCGACGATGCCAGCGACGAGCTGCGGCGCCTGAATCTCGAAGTAAGCAACAACCATCATCACTCCCAAGCACGCCGACACGTTAGTAACAGACTCACGTGCGCCGCCAGATCTACAACAACCCGGAGACCAAATACGAAGAGTTCAAAGCCTTCAAGCTGCTGACAACCTGGTTCGAGCGCCAAGGCTGGACGGTGCAGCGGTCCGTCTACGACATCGAAACGGCCTTCGAGGCGCGCTTCACCGTCGGCGAAGGCGGGCGGACCGTAGCCTACAATGCCGAGTACGGTACGCATCCACTCACCCAACAACCTCCAAACTCACTCACTGACACTTGATCGGCGGCAGACGCCCTCCCCAAAATCGGCCACGCCTGCGGCCACAACCTCATCGCCACCAGCACGCTCGCGTCGGGGCTGGGCGCCGCCTCGGCGCTGCGGCACACTTCGACGCCCGGCACCGTCCTCGTCGTCGGCACGCCGGCCGAGGAGACGGGCGGCGGCAAGTACTACATGGCGCAGCGGGGCTGCTGGCGCGACGCGTCCGCGTGCCTGATGACGCACCCGATGCCGTCCTTCTCGACGCCGGTCTGCGCGACGAAAGCGTCGTGGAAGTTCCGCGCGTACTTCCGCGGCAAGGCGGCGCACGCGGCGGCGGCGCCGTGGGAGGGCCGCAACGCGTGCGATGCCATCGTCGGCGCGTACGAGGGGCTGGCGCGGTTGAGACAGCATTTGGATAGGAAAACGGCGAAGGAGAGCGTGCAGGGCGTCATCCTGCGCGCGGGCGAGGCGCCGAACGTCGTGCCGGACGCCGCCGAGGGCGCGTTCAGCATCCGGGCGCGCGACGCGGGCTGAGGGCGCTGCGGGAGCGGGTCGTGCCGGTGTTCGAGGGCGCGGCGGCGCAGGCCGGGTGCGCGGTCGAGCTGCGCTGGGACGCCGTGTACGAGGACGTCGTCACCAATGTGGCGCTGGCGGAAAGGTACCGGCGCTTCATGCTGCAAGACCTGGGCGTCGAGCCGGACGACATGCTGCCGCTGGACGAGGCGGCGCGGCGGTACGAGCAGGACGGCAGCTCCGACATGGGCAACGTCACGTACCTGTGTCCCGGCATCCAGCCCATGTTCCGCATCGACGCCGCCGGCCCGCCGCACACGCCGGCTTTCCGGGACGCGGCGGGGACGGCGTTTGCGCACGGCGAGGCGCTGCGGGCGGGCAAGGCGAACGCGCTGGTCGGGTTCGAGGTGCTGGCGGACGACGCGTTCTACGGCCTTGTGCGCGCCGAGTGGGAGGACGCGATGGAGCGCGCGGGTAGGCGGTAGGGGGGCGGGCCAATGGGAGAGGGGCGTGTATGTAGGTGCCTGGCTAGCGGCTTAGGCCCTAAGCCATAAAACCGACCGCAGCTGTCCCCTCCACACTCCGAAGCAACCCGTCCCTGCTGCGCTGCCGCCCGCTCTCGATCGCCATGTCCGATCTGAACCCTCGGTCCGTCCGCCCGGCCCTGCCTAGCGTGTTTAGGTGTTTTTGCTGACAGCGGGGCGTTGTCCAGCTCCCTTGCCGCGTGTTTGAGGTGTCGCCGGTTGAAGTGCGTGCCCTGCTCCGGGTCGGAGGATTGTGGCTGATGGCTAGAGCTCCACCAGAGTCAAATGCGCGGGGCCGGCCAGCATTCCGTGCCAGCGGTTCGTGGAGATCGTCGTCTTGCCAGAGTGCTTAGGCTGATTGGCGCCCAACAGGTGCAGGGCCAGCGGCGCAGACTGTCACTTCGTGCAGCCGCGAGCCATAACGCGCGCCGCCACCAGCGGACCCGAGGCGTCGCCCCAGCCGTGAGTCCGAAAGCTTGATGGCCGCCGTGATGATTCTGACCGCCGCAGGTCGGAGCGGTTGGAGAGGCTGGAGGGCCAGCTTGCTCGCCTCACCGACGTGGTCGAGGGCCTTCGGGGCGACGTGACCGACCTGGCCAACAGCAACCAGCAGTCGGCTGCGAATCGAAGCGGCCAAAGCCACGATCGACGCCCTACCCCCAATCCTACTCCATCGACCCCGTCTGTTGCCCACGGGGACTCTGTTGCCCGAGAGGGCATCACTGAAGACGAATGCGTCCGGTTGTTTGAGACGTCAGCGAGTCTCGCTCCGCACCGGTGGCCGCCGTTTCTGACTGGCACTCTCGCAGGTTTCTTGCCCGATGCCACGACACAATAGCCACCTTTGACGCCATTCCGGAGACGCTGGACGCCATCCGCCAGGAGCCCATCCTTCTCGCCGTAGTGTGCGCCGTTGGGGCGCGCGCCGCCGACCCCGAGGGCGAGCTGCATCAGAGATGTCTCGCCGAAGCGCAATCTCTGACGTCGTCCATGGCCTTTGGTCCTCCGCCTAGCCTGCTGGCTCTGAGGGCCGTCATGCTGATCTGCGCGTGGTATCGGTTCGATCGGCTGTGGGGAAGCGCCATCACGATCGCCTACGAAATGGGGCTGCACAAGGAGGCGCGGCGCCTGACCAAGGAGGCGGGTACGATGGATCGGGACGAGATCGAACGGGCGAGGACATGGCTTTCCATCGTGACCTACGAACTCATGTAACGTTCCCGTTGGTTGGATCCTGGCAGTGCCGCACCCTTCTGATCTTAGCCCAGGGCCAACACCTCATCACGTCCGTACCTGGTTGATAACAGCCAGAGTCACGCTGAGCAGGCCCGGGGTCTTATGCGGTCGCCGCACAGCAGGCCTGTCGATCAGCGCATCATGGTGTACCTGGAGCTGTTCGAGATCATAGGTGAGATGCGATCAACCGCTCGGCCGATGGCAGCTGACAGGCGCGCGCAGTCAATGCGAAAAACACTCGGATCGGCGAGTTGGGGGCCCATCAGCGTGAGCTCAGGCTGGTGTCGTTCAACGCTTCGCTCGAGGGCTGGTTCCACCGGGTGCACAACTCCATCGATCCTCTCTACCAGACGTTTTCACAGCCGCAGGACCGAAACAGGCTGGACATCCCTTATGCGTTTGCTCGACTGTACGCGGGACGTGAAGCTCGCAAGCGATTCTTTGCTGACGGCCGCGTAGATATATCAACGGCCGCGTGCTCGATGCCGGCATCATACACGACGGAGCCACTGCGCCCGAGAAGCTGGCATTGCGCGCCGTCGACCTCGCAGTCGATTCCGCCTTCATTCTGCTGACCACCGCACTCGATTCGCAGGCTCTGGCGGAGAGCCTGCCCTACACCATAGTGAGAAGACACGTCCTTGGGAGACGCCGCCGACTGACGCGAGTTTCCAGGACTACTCCAGCATGACGCTGACGACGGCGCTTTCGTTCCTGAGTCGCGTCGTGCCGTTGCGCCACTCCGCCGGACACGCAGTGGACGTGGACCGCATCGTCGCGACTCTGCAAAGGGCGCGAGAGGCGTTTGAAAGGGCCCGTGCCTTTTCTCTGGCCGAGTGGACGCAGGGCTTGATTGGCGAATGTGTAGCGGCTGCTTAATTGTGGGTAGTTTCGTGGCGCCGGGTAAGCGTGACGCGCGGACCTGAAAGCTGATACGCAACAATCAAGACCGCTTTGACATTTCGCTCGGATCGAGCGTCTCCCTCGCAGTAATAGTAGTCGACTACACATGTCCGCTCCGCTTGAAGCGCTTGTTACGCACAACAGCAGGCAGATGCTTGTGGCAGGGGGGGACAGTGCGTTTGAGATACGCGACGATCGGAGGAGGTTCCGGAATAACGCGGTCCCACTGTCAATTATGCATCGCTGGTCCCTGCGGCCCCATTGACATGACGGTTTGACGGGCCCCCGAAATTGAGTGGCGGCCACTCTCACCGAGCAACGCCGCCGGGAAAGCAAGCTCTGCTGTCGTGCCGCCCCGGCCTGCTCTCGGGCGAGGACCCTTTCGAAGCGCGCAATGGAGGTTCGCAGGACCCATGGCTCAGCTGTCGCGCGCGTGCGGCATCATGCACGGCATGGGAGGCGCCTGCCACGTGAAATGGGGATGTGTGCGATCGTGGGCTTGGCCGCCGCACAGGAGGCCGGGGCCCAGTAGATGATGGGCGGGACATGACTAAAAAACCAATACGCTTGCTCTACAAACGGGCTAACTCAGGGCGCAATCTGCATCTGGAGCGGCGCTAGAAGCTTATCGGGCGCTGGCCCATGCCCCCCTTGGGAACGAGGTGCGGCCGCGGGGAAGCGGGAGGCCGAGCTGCGCATCCTTTTTCTCTCCTGGACCGCAAGCATTGAAAAACATGTGCGACGTCTGGTTTTTGTTATCTCCTGCTGGCTTTCTCCTTCTTTTTTCCCTCCCTTCTTAGTCGTGAATTGAGAGAGAGACAGTAGCTACACCATTGTCCGCACCGTGGAAGGAAGCTCCAATCCCTCCTCCCCGCAAAAAGCATCGACCGCATCTTCCCCTTGGTCAACCCGCACGAGCTCCCCAGGCCACCAGCGTGCCCCGGAACAGCAACAACAACAACAACAACAACAACACCACCAACCACCTGCAACCATGTCCGGCCTCTTCTCCTGCTTCGGCCCGCGCAAGCCCGCCACCGGCGACGCGCCCACCGACGACAACAACGAAAAGCGCAACTCGACCTCATCAGCCACCACGCCGGCCGCGCCGGCCGCGCCCACCGCGCCGCCCCGGCCGGCGTACGAGTCGCTCCTGCCCAAGCCCGCGGCCGACGCCGCCATCGGGTCCGCCGTGTCCAGCGTCTTCGACGGCATCGACGCGTACGTCGAAAAGTACTACCGCGACAAGACGTCGGAGGACCTGGACGCGACGCACGAGGCGTGCCTGATGCTGGTCGGCACGCCGCACCTGCCGTCGTCGCTGACGGACCTGCTGCAGAGCAACAGACCCAACCCGCTCGTCTGCCGGCCGACGAGTCTTATCAGGCATAGCATCGCGTACATGGTCCAGCAGGCCATGACGATGGATGAGGGCGGCCGCAATTCGTTGCTGCCGCCGTGGATGACGGGGTTGCCGCAGGCGTTGAGGGATGGGCGGGATGCGAGGGAGGGCGCGGGCGAGGAGGAGAAGGCTGGTGAGTGATGCTCATGGATCCATTAATCCATCCCCGGAAAAAAAAAAAAACACCATGGGGGGCGGCGAGGATGTTTTTTGCATACGGTCATGACTAACGCAAACAAACAGCCTTCGACGAAGCCTTCGCACACTGGCGCGTGCTAACCGCCTACCTGCAACCCCCCAACGCCGCGACGTCCAACCCTCTGGCCAAGCAGTCGCGCAGCGCGGCGGTGCGCGCCATCGCCGACCGCATCACGGGCGCCTTCGCGCCGTGGGAATCCTTCCCCGGCGCCCCCGAGCAGCGCGCCGCCCTCGTCGCCATCTGCGACGAGGCCGCCCAAGCCGGCGCCCTCGTCTTCGCCCAGCCCGCCACCTTCGCGTACGTCTGGACCCCGCAGAACCTTGGGCTCGACGAGGAGCCCCGCAAGGTCGCCGTCGTCAAGCCGGGCCTGGTCAAGACGTGCACGGGTGTCGAGGGCGCGATGGAGAGAAGGGGTGAGGAGGTGACGGTCGTGCATGCAAGGCATATCCCCTTGACTTTCCCCGAGGGTTTCGTGGCGCAGTAGTGTAGGTGGGGGCGACCGGGCGACCGACCCGGGGGGAGGGAGGGAGGTTGTGTGGGAGGTGGGTGGGTGGGCGCGCGCTGTGAGTTGTTTACACCACCACCACCGCTCTGCGGAGTCGTAGTGTGATGCGGTTTGATGTAATGAGGAGGGATCAAACGAAAGGAAAACGGACGGGATATGATGGGGAGTTTCACGGTTTTTTCTGGGATCCTTTCTTTCTTTCTTTTTCCGGGACAATCTTCCTACGATGAGGGGGGACGGAGGGTTGCTTTGTCGGCGGCCGTACACCCCCAATGGGGAAATTTGAGATACCATTGGATTTTTTTCTCTTCTCTTTTTCACTTTTCTCTTCTTTTATTTTTTTTTTCGGTTACGGCATGAGGCTGTTTGTATTTTCCGTTCCGTCCAACGACGAATGTTTTTTGCTTCACGTCGTTGCCGCTGTCGTTGATTGACTGTACAAATTAAGAATTGTAAAAAAAAAATTCACAGGAATACGAGAGAGACAAGAGTGGGAAAGCCATGCTTACCGCGTCCCACCAGCATCATTCGCCGTTCCGTTCTCACTACCGCCACCACCACCACCACCACCACCACCACCACTTCTTCGACCCGAGGGATGATTCGTCATGGCCTCCTCCGCGAACCTCGGCGCCACCTTCCTGACCAGCTTCCACGTCGCGGGCCGCGCCGACACGCAGACCAGCCCGACGTCGACCTCGACGGGCGGACCAGATGCTGCTGTCGTACGAACACCCACGTCTTGTCGGGCTCGCTCGCGCAGGATGGTCGAGATGCGCGCGACGCGACGCGGATGATGCTGGCGATGATGGTTCTAGTGGTGCGAAGCCCAGCCAGCCCGGCCAGGCCTGTCCGTTAGCCGCCGCCATGATCGGGGCCTCGAGCTGTTGTTCTCTCTTTTTTTTTTTTCTCCCCCTTCTCCGCGGGGGAGGGAGGGAGGGAGGGAGGGGAAGGCCGTCGACCGACCGACCAACCGACTACATAACTAAATACTCACAACCACCCCAACCAACGACAAAAAACCCCAGCAGCAGCAGCCCCCCCTTCTACCGCCCTCGGAACCTGCAACGGGCAACACGCGCGGCACCGCACCGCACCGCATGCGCAATCATCCACCTACACGTCCGGGCCGCCACCACATTGCACGCCGCGCCGCGCCGCACTCGCAGAAAAAGCCCCCCGGCACCATATCGACACACCTCCCGCGTTCCCCGTCCCCCGTCCCCGTCGTCCCATCCCACACGGCGCGGCAGCAACGCGCCGGCACTGCACTGCACGACGCGACGCGACGCGACGCACACAACCTCCAGCGGGCCGGGACGCTGTAGCCGACCCGTCGACGAAGCATAGCACAGCACAGCACAGTATAGCACAGCGCGGCGCGGCGACGCAGTACGCAGTACGCACCCACGCGCGGTTTTGCCGGGGGTCGGGTCGGCGAAGACGTCGCGCTGGCTTTGCTCAGTTCGCGAGCAAGGGTGATGTTTGTACAGCAGCAGCGTCCGAGTTGCAATCGGAGCGGAGGAGGGAGGGCGCGAGGGCGCGAGGGCGTCGAGTCGAGGTGCCGGCCCCGCCCCGCGCCCGCCGTGAAGTGTCCCGTCTGCAGGCACGGCACGCGGTCGTGGTGAGGGCGCGGGGCGAGGGAGGTGAGGTGGGCCGGGAGAGCCAGCCGAAAGTGTGGGTGGTGGAGGAGGTGCCGGCCCCGGGTGTGGCGGTGGTGGGAGTCGGAGCCGAGAAGGGACGCGGACCTAGAGGATAAGGGCGAGGGCGGAGATGGTGGCGGGGATTTGGGGGATGGTGTTGCTGAGGAAGATGAGAGGGGCGCGGGATGAGGGGGATGGTGGGGTTGGGGCGGGGGTCCTACGGGGGACATGACGGGCCGGGGCGGCGGGTCTTCTTCCTCCCAGCAGTCGTGAGGAGTCAGTCCGCTTTGTGGAGAACTACCGGGAGAGGGCTCCGCGGGACGTGACTTTGTGGGGATAGGGGTTGAGGTGAGATTTATGTGCGAGATGGAGAACAAAGCAGAAAGCGTATCGGCCTGAATGCAAGCTTCGTCACTGCCGAATGAGGTTGTGCTTCGGACTCGGAGACCGCATGCATCTCCGACTGTGGAGGAAATGTCTCAGTAAATGAGACTTTTCCAACCAGCCATCACGGTGAAAAGAAGCCGTGACAAATGCCATTCGGCAGACCGGGAGACGTGAGGAAAGATTGTAGCAGGTGGAGAAGATGTTTTGACTTGTTGAACGATAGTCACACAGGCGCACTTACACGCAAGGCTTCTCAGCATTGGGTAAACCAGAGCATGCTGAAGACCACTCCAGTCTCCAATTGTTCTTCCATTCTTGTAAATTCGTAGTCGATGGTGTTGGATGTAGATTCGCCGAGCACGGACGCGCCACTGGCTTGGCTCCTGGCTGGAGCCTTGTGCTGCCTAACGAGCGCCACTTTTGACTCCTGCAGCGCGACAGCCATTCTTCTCGCTATAAATTAGTTCGCGTCCGCTCACAAGGTCTCAATATCCAACGCTTCGAGGGTCCATTTCACCATTCACCGCGCCATGCCACGATCGCCAGCTGCGAGAGCAAGCAATTTGCTGTCACGATTCCCGTGCTTCTACACGATTGATTCGCAGCCATGGGTGTCCAAGGCCGCCAGCGGTACCGCCGACGTCGACTTCGTCCCGCTCTTCCGCGAAGAGGAGTTGGACAGCACCTACAACCACTGGCAGCAGTACCAGAGCATCGTCTTCCAAGCTCCGTATCAGGACCATTCATTCGAGGAGTTGAGGGTGGCCGACTACGCCCGCACCACGCCCGGCCAGAGCGAGCCGGGCTGCAAAGGGGACGCGGGGGCCTCTGAAACCAAGCCCGCGCCGACCGCCGCCGCCTCGATCCTGTCGTTGCCGGAAGAGCTCGTCGTCGAAATGACCAACCATCTCCAGCTGAAAGACCTGAGAGCGTTCCGCTTGGCGAACCACAAGCTGGCACAGGCCTCGTCCTACGCCATCGCCCAAAACATGCCGCTGGACAAGCACATCCGGCTCACCGAGACCGGGCTGCGCTCGTTCCTGCCCGTCACGCGGAACCGCGAGGTCGCCCGGCGGATATCGACACTCTGCGTCGACGGCCGCTTCCTCGTTGCGGACACGCACGGCTCTGGCCTGGAGCACGAGTGTCGGTCCTACCCGGGGCTGGCGGACTGCCCGGTCCGGATCGAGAGAGACGTCGTGGACGGGTGTTCGGAAACGCACGTCCGGCTCCTGGCGGAGATGTTCCGGAATCTGCAGAACCTGCGGCGCGTCGAGCTTCGGGGGTTTCCGGTGAGCATTGGCGACGGCGGCGACGGCGACGGTAGCGGACAGTCCTTCCGCGCTTGGGGTCCGATGTCGTCGTGGCCTTTCAGGAGCGTGGTGGCTGCGTTGAGGGCCGGGGGGACGCATGTGCCGGAACTCGTCGTCAGGGAGGCGATGTACTCGGAGGGGGTCAAGGCGGTGCTGGAGCCTCCTCCGACTGAGGCGTGCCCGCCGTCGTGCGAGCTGGGCGCGATGCCTTGGTTGAAGAGCCTTGATATCGGAGTGATGAATGTCCTGGATTGTGAGTGTGGGGGCCCTTTTTCCCCATAACGTGGAGGCTAACAGGCCATCAGTAAAGGAAGCGAGCAGGCATGCTTCGATGTTTCGCTACATGCGCGCATTGCTGAGTGCGGCGGCGCCGAGTGTTGAAAAGCTGGCGATATCATCGGGGTCGGATTCACTCGGCGAAGTGGTTCAGGGACTGGTGGGAGGCGGGATGCAGCTGGCGAGGCTGAAGGAGCTGGTTTTGACATGCTGTAAGATGACTTTCCGGGACTTGGTTGAGCTGGTGCTGGCACACGCAGCCACGCTCGAGCTTGTGCAATTGGAGAGCTGCGTCGTTGTGATGGACAGTGGACAGGCGGAGGAGATGCGCCAATTGCTGGAGGAGCGGGGGATCGGGTTGCGGGTGGCGGGTTCGCTGCCGCAGCACTTTGGGTTGCGGGATGCGGCGACGTTTGTTGTTTAATTCATTCCTCTGTTCGCTTCTCGCTTGGCTGCGATGATCTCATCCGCCAAGCTGCGCCCACAAGCCCAATCTGCACCGCAGTTCTCCTCGTCCCCGCAACCTCCCCCTTGCACCACCGCCGGCTTTAGGAGTGGAAGCGCATCGACCGACAAAAGGCTGAATGCACAGCCCCCGCGCGCGGCAGCGATCAGCCTCGTCGCACACGTCTTACGCGGCCATTGGTGAGCGGCATCCACGTGTCTGTGATTGGCCATGCACCGGGCCCGAGTAGGGGCGGGTAGATCAATGCTTACGCCCCAGCCTGCAGGTCCAGCGGCGCATTCAGCCGTCGACGCGCCTGGGCACGACAAGTCTCCGTAAGCGCTACCTATTTCCAGTCAGTAGTGAGTCCGTTTGCTGCCGGTGCGGGCCGCCGCTCGTCGCCGGCGTTGCGTTTGTTCGCACCTCCACAGCCGTGCAAGACATCATTGTTACGCCTGGCTCGGAGAACTCCAGATCTTCAGCCCGTGTGTTGCACAACAACGTCAGCTCCGCACAAGCCTTGGCCCCAAGCTGAACACCATCTCACCCCCAATCCTCCCCACCACACACACACACACACAATACAGAGCCCCTGTTAAGCGAGCACTCCTCGCGCGTGGGATACGAAGATGCTGCTGCAAATGCTGCACGCTTGTTTCCGGGGCACCGCTGGACATGGGCTGCAATCCAAGGCGCGAGGCTGGAACGTTGCTTTGAGACCGTGTCGATCGCACAAGGAGGACGTGGCGCATCTATCGAAGTGGTAAACCGCGCAGAACAGCAGAATGCCTTGTTAGCATCCGGGCCCTTCAAACGCACCTTGCTTCGAAAGTCATGGGCGGTCAGAGCGAGGATCACCGGTCACGTCATAAATGTCCCCGGTTCTTTGTTCTCTTTAGCCTTCGAGCAACAGCGTCGCCGCGCGTGGGCTTATCGCCCCTGCCTAAGCCCAAGCCCGACCCGCCTGATTCCGCCGCCCTGGGCCAGCCGCGCAAATGCAGCCTGCCGAAATCCAGACTTGAATTTAGAACCAAGACGCGGCCAATGGCATCCCTGCGCCCTGCACGCTGCCCGAACTCTTAACATGCACCTGCGACCCGCCCTCTCCTCTGCGCCCATTCTCCCAGCCTTGCTCCGAATCCGCCGAATCGCAAATGTCTCCGCCAACAAACCCCGTGTGGATGCGGGGCCGCCGCTCGCTGCTCTTCTACTTCACCTGCGCCGGAGTCCTCCTCGCCGTGCTGTTCGCCTTTTCCGGCACCTTTCCTCGTCGCCTGGCCGAGCCCGAAAGCTACCCCAGGCCGGGATCGTCGAAGCCGCTCTGGGGCCAGGGCACCACCACATGGCGCTTCGATGCCGCCCGCGACGCCAGGAATCTCGGCCTGTCGGACGAGCAATGTGACGTCGCTTTCCCCGACCTCTACACTGAGCTTTACCGTGCCCGTGACCATCTTGGCCGTCAATCCGTCAAGCCCATGCACGTTCAGATCTACAAGGAGCGCAAGCCCTGGCCCCATGCCCAGGTCCATGTCCTCATCCACTCCGGTCAGGTGAGCGTCGACACCTCACTCTCTTCCGTCCCGCGCCACTAACGGTACTGCCGCAGATGTACATCATTGACGAGATGAAGGGTGCATGCGACCGCATGCGCGGCCTCGCCGGGCTGGCCAACCTCTACCGCGCCATCGCCGCCGTCCCGGACCCGCGCACCATCCCCAACGTCGAGTTCATCCTCGATCTCGAGGACACGCCGGCGCTGGACGCGCCCGACGACCGCATCGTGTGGGGCTGGAACCGGCCAAGGGACCGCCTCAAGACCTGGGTCGCTCCAGACTTTGACGGCTGGGCTGTGAGCAACTCTTCTCTCTTTCCTCCAAGCAAGGCTGACCAGCAACGCCAGTTCCCCAACCCCGACCTCGGCTCGTACGTCTCGTTCCGCGAGCGCCTCCACCACACGGAGCAGCCCTTCGACTCCAAGATCCCCAAAGCCGTCTGGCGCGGCTCGCCCAACAACGCCGTGCGCGAGGCCCTCCTCTCCGTCGTCGAAGCATCCGAAAAGGCATCCACCCCCAACACCACGCCTTCCTCCTCCTCCTCCTCGGCGGACGAATCGTGGGCCGACGTGCGCAAGATGAGCGAGCACCGCATGCACATGGCCGAGTTCTGCAAGTACCAATTCCCCATCCACACCGAGGGCGTGGCGTGGAGCGGGCGGCTGCGGTACCTGCAAAACTGCGAGTCGGCGTCCATCGTGCACCAGCCGCTCCAGCACCACGCGCACTACTACGACCTGCTCGTCGCGGAAGGCCCCGAGCAGAACTACATCGCCGTCCGCAACGACTGGGCCGACCTCGAGGAGAAGGTGGCCTTTTACCGCGCCAACCCGGCGGCGGCTCGCCGCGTCGCCCGCAACTCGGCCCGCACCTTCCGCGACCGCTACCTCACCCCCGCCGCGGAGGCCTGCTACTGGCGCCGCATGATCCGCACGTGGGCCGAGGTCCAGGCGTGGAAGCCTGAGCGCTACGTCGACGTCATGCAGGCCGACGGCAGCGTGTGGAAGAAGCAGCGCGGCGTCGACTGGGAGGTTTTTGCGGCGGTGGACCCGCATTACCCGTTGGATTTCCCGGGGTACGAGGGCAGTCGGGAGAAGGAGAAGGAGGATGGTGGGAAAAAGGATGGTGGCGGGAAGAAGGGGGGAAAGAAGGGCGCGGGGAGCTGAGTGAAAACGTCGCTCTCTGTTGTTGTTGATGTTTGCGGTCGCCGCGCCGGACGCTATTTATCCATCATTGCTCTGGACGCTCTGACTTACTTAGCCTTCTTTCATCATCATCTTGGCGGCGCTCTAGGAGTACTACTACTACTTTTATCCGTTCGGTAGAATGACGGAGTGGGAGGGAGGGCAAGGGAAAACTGCTCTTCTTTTTTTTTTTTTTTTTTTTTGCAGAATAATGGACGACCCAACTGGCGGGCGGGCATCGTCGTCACATGGGAAGGAGTATGATTAATATTATTATTACGTAGACATGGAATTAATCAAACATAGATCATGCAGATATGCCGTCGTCGTCGTCGTCGTCGTCACCAGTGGCTGTTGCCGCTGGCGCGTTACTTTCCGTCAAACGCGATATGACACAGGCATGCGGGCGCAAGGCAGACTCCGGGGCATGAGACGACAAGAACTCGTGCGGGAAATTATTGACCTACCCTACCCTATCTACCCCACATGACGCGTCGCGAACCTCCTCGTCTTTCCCCCCAATAGGATACTTACGATAACTAAGCTTTTTCACATGCAAAGGGGTAGTAGTGTAGTTGCGGTGACGGAAGTTTTCCGCCGCGCGCTCCACAAAGCTGAGTCGCTCTCGTACCATGCAGGGGGGAGGGGAGCGAGCAGGCTTACGTGTGTACTTGCCGCCTTGTTGTTGTCATGCAGGATAGCAATCCCCGACCGCGACTTGCCTTTCCGACACACACACACAAACCGGCTTCTCCGGGAGGTGGAGATGAGAGGGGAAATTAAGCCTTTGACCAAGCTTTTTTGCCAACCCTTTTTTTTCCTTTTGTTATCGTGTCGTATCCCTGCCGATCGGGAAACCGTGTCTCGGACATGACTCGAGTGCGTGTGTTGCACGCCTGATCCGCGTACGTACATGCGGACCTTGCCGACGCTCGCCCGCCCGCCCGCCCCGCGAGGAGACCAGGCCGAATCGATGTCTGATGGACGGAACTTTGTTGTCTACGATTGAGATGTTGACGGAAGATGTAGATGGGTGTTTGAAATGCCTCGGCCAGGTTGGCTAATGAACCTCTGTAGGGTTTGTGCAGAGTATAAAGCTTCGAAATTTAGGCTGCTTGTTTTGGGACCAATTAGCCTTCTCTATTGAAATGCAAAATGGTGATGCTCACTTTTCTCCAGTTGCTTGAGTTCGTGCACATCCAACTTTAGCAGTGCGTTGGTGTCCCATATCAGGGAGGTCGTCGGAAGGGCCAGGGACTTCAACAATGGTCTTCAGAAGAAGATGATTGCTTATAATGAGTACCAGGACAATATGAGGGGTTGTGGGAGATAGTCCTGGAGTGCAAGGCTTCTTAGGCGGTCATCCGAAGGTAGTGTGGTGTGATGGATGGAGGGGACTGGTCCGGATCAAGGGAAATTGTTCAAGTAGTCCAGCAACCATGCAATGAAGAGAAAGCCCACATGATCTACGTGGAGTCCTCAAGCCAACCACGCATCCACAATCTCTCCCAACCCCTCAGCCATCCATTCCTCATCAATACTGCTCTCCGCATCAAACCCATGATCCCCATCCCTCAGCGCCAACCGAAACCTCAGCCCAGGATCAACCTCCCTCACCACCCTTTCCAGCCTCAGACTCCCCTCAACCGGCACGACCGAATCCTTCCTGCCATGCCAAACAAACACGCCACCGCGCGGAAACCTCTCGCCCCTTCTCCCCAGCCTCTCCAGGACAAACAACTCCTCCCTCCCCTCGGGAAAAAACTCCCTGCAGAACCCGTCCTGCGTCATCGCGAACATCAGCGCCCCCCGCTCCAGCCGCGCGTCCTCCGACACCACCGCCGGCAGCTCCCCCGCACGCACTTTGCCGCGGTGCTCGTCGACGACGCGCCGCGGGAACAGCGCCGGGTCCAGCCCGACCATGGCCTTCGCGTACGCCGAGGTGAAGTGCGCGCTCTTCGCGTCGACGAGCGGGTACGCCGCGGCAACCGCACGTATCCCATCTGCGTGCGACAGCCCCTGCATCAGGGCGAGGTAGCCGCCCGCGCTCGCTGTCCCCGGCCCCCAGGATTCGGGGACGTGTCGACGGCGACGGCGACGGCGACGCTGGCGGAGCGGGCTGAGGTGGCGGTGCACTTGCTCGCGACGAAGGACGCCAGCGAGCCCTGCAGCCAAAACGCCAGTGGTCCTCGACGTACGTCGGCCAGGACGGCGCCGACGTACGCCGCTCTCGGGCAGCAAGCCGGTAGTTGGGCGACACGATGATGGCGCCGTGGCGCGACACGCCGCCAGCTGCAGGTGCCACGGCGCGAAGAAGTCGGGGAACAGGCTGGAGCCGGCGATGAGGCCGCCGCCGTGGAAGCGGAGGAGGATCGGGCGTGCGGGGGCGGGGGTTGGTGGGGAGAGGAGGTGCGATGGGATGAGGATGTCGGTCGTGAGCGCGTGGGAGGAGTTGACGGTTTTGTAGGTTGCGCGGAAGATGCGGAAGTCGTTGAAGCGGGAGAGGTCGTCCGGGTTGAATTGAGGTGGCATTTTGGAGGAGGTGAGCGGGTGTGGGGGTGTGGTTGTTTGAAGGGTATGGGACTGTCTATTGACGCGATGGAGGTTTTGGATTTGTACTTATCCCATCGGCTCATCGTGTGGATAGCAGGTGACTAAGTGATTGGCGTGATGACTAATTGTCTACTCCAGTTTTAATCATCTCTTAGGCAGTGGCACTTCATAGGTCACAGAGCTCTGTATAGAGTATTATTGAATCAGTAAGAATGAAGAGATTAGGGGTGTTGTTTACATGGGACTGAGTATATGGCAAAGCTTTGGATTTGGGCTTTGCTCCAAAGTGCCAGCCGGAACCACTTGGATAGTTGAAAAGGAAAAACTAATGAACATGGACAGTTAGCAAAACAACGTTGGAAAACAACCAGAAGCGAACGGAACTTACTAATCACCGTGTTTGTTGCGCAGTATTAAGTTCTTCTTTTTCGTTTTGAGAACGCCTTAATGAGAAGCTACGTCCTCGCCCAAATTCTCGGTCGCCTCGGGATGGAGAACTTTCTCCCAGCAGCTCGCTTTTCCGATCTTCAAATAGCCAGCGATGAGTATGACACCATTAACGAGGAGGGTACCCGCGACAGCCCAGTTGACTTGACCATATTCTCTCAACTCGACAATTGAAGCGACTAGAGAGTCTAGAAGACGACTCCCATCACATACGAGTACAATCCTGGTGGGAGAACGTGGGGGCAGACCGTCCACTGCGGCACCACCCAGCTATGAGGGCTGTGGCACAGGCGGCTACAGCCGCAGCCTTAACAACAACTCCAGCACCCGTCGTTGTGGGCAAATCCGCTCTTCTAGAGGCCCAGATTGGTAGAAGATATGTCAATCTTGGTGAAAGCTGTGAGAACGGCTCAATGTGACGTGAGAAGAAGAAGCAAAAGGCGGAACGGACTACTTGTAGTTAAGACACAACTCGGGGCCTACATCTTATGGGGAAAGCTGGCCCAGCGATGAAACCGAGCAGCTCTATTCCTCTTCCTGCCTTCCACACCACCACGACGGACAAAAAAAAAACATTGAGGAGAACACAGAACTTCACAATGCGATCACAAAAGCTCAACAGCCTTGCAAAAGTATGAAGAGTTACAGGTGTGTCGTCAGACTTTGTAGTTGTACAGTATACTAACGTATTTTTTAGAACTGCAAAGTGAAAATGCCTACAGCCGCCTGAGAGTGATCCAGAAGCTATTCGGTCTGGAAAATTGGTCTTTAGATCAACAACATCAGTTTCTGGAGGACTACTCTAAAACATCTTTCCGGACTGAGACAAGGGTATCTGGCGAACTCAACGTTTACAAACAAGTGGAGTGGAACAAATTTGAGGAATTGGGTGGGGAAACCGATCCGTACCATTACTGGATCGCACCAAGACAGTCAGCCATGCTAATCCTGGTGGGCCAGAACAACAACAACATCACGGAAAACAAATACCACTGCTGGATTTCCCCCTTGGCTTGGAAGGCTCGAACCAAGCTGCATGAATCTGACGCCGCCTACGCTTTCTACGTATTGAGCCCCGGCGACAGGCCACAAGAAAGGACACTATATAAACTCATGTCAACTCTCCTTTTCCAGCTCCTTAATGTCAAACATCACCGACTTGGAGATGACGCCCAGGATACGCGACTTGGAGCGTCCGTGAGAAGGTTCAGCGACTTCCCAACAATGGAGGATGACAAAGAGAAGTATTCCGCACTACGCACACTATCTGCCGAAACATTCCAGTTATTTGATGTTGAGGAGACAGTGCATCTGGTAATTGACCGCATGGATCTATGTTGTGGACCACAGTCGAACAAGTCTGTTGAACTACTGGCGGAAACAGTGAAACAGTCACGTTGTTCCGTGAAGGTCCTGGCGATTGCAAATCCACAAGGCTGGCCTATCAGTGGCCGTGACCTGGACGAGTTAAGAGACAATATCGGAGAGCGGAATCGGTTGGCTTACAAAACGCTGCAGCAGCACCGCATACCGTCGCGGAGCTTGTAAAGGTTTCTGCTTACTGTCCAAGTGGCGCCGAAACTCTTTCGTTTGGATTTGCTCTCTTTCCATGTTCTTCGGACTTTGCTTCGAAACTTACTTGCATTACCTTTCAACAGCTATGGGACCTCCAGGCAGCCACTCGTTGCAGTATCTCAGCTTATTTGGCCTGCCTGTTTGTTTTCTGTTTCGTCCTTTCACATCGCACTTCTATCCTTGACCAGTCAGGCGTTCATGTCCTCACTTAGCGAGATACGAACTACTCTTACGAACCCGAGACAAACCTGCTTTGCTACATATCCGGACCGATGTTCAGTCAAACTCATTCCAGCAGTTGGAGCCAATTCTTCCCCGATCCGCCGCATGAAACGCTGCCGATCCCAGGGGCGATGGCTCCCGAAAATCCCCACACCCCGCAAACCACGCGGCAACAAACCACAAAGTGCAGCGGCCCGCTCCTCAACCCCGCCCGGCGGCACCCCCGCAACCACTACCCGAATCCCCATGGGGAAGCCGAACGCGCCCGCCGCGCGCTCTGTTCCCCTATATAGCACCCCCTTCGGCAAATAGTCGGCGCAATGCAAGGGTAGCGGCGCCGATTTAGTACGAAGGCGGCCGGCTGAAGCTTAACAGGGGACGGACCAACGTCCGGTTCGACCAATAGACGCAGAGGCGTTCCCCGTGGGGTTTCAAAAGCCGTCACTGACGACGCACCATGGTCCGCCTCGAGTCATCATCCCGCTGCAGGTCTCATAAATGTCTGTCGACTGCTCCATTAGACTTCGCCTCCTGACATTAGAAGCTACTTCTTAAGCAGTCTTCTCTAGCAGCGCGCTGCTGCTGCTTTCTCTGCCCCGGATCGACCGGAAGGATCCAATCATCCCTTAATTCAAACCTCTCGCAGCACCTCCACGATCCAACACCACGAGTGGCGGCTGCCATGCCTCGGCGAAAGAGCGACAACGACGCCGCAACAAAGGTCGTCGGCGCCGAGCTCGCCGCCGTCCTCCCCGCGGACCAACCGCCATGGTACCGGCGCCGCAACCTGCTCCGGCTCAACTTCTGCCTCATCTCGCTCATCCTCTTCTCTTCGGCCAACGGCTATGACGGGTCGCTCATGAACGGGCTGCAAGCACTGCCGCAGTGGAACGCCTTCATGCACACGCCAACCGGCGCCTGGCTCGGCTTCATCAACGCCGTGTCGTCCGTCGGCTCCATCTTCCAGTACCCCGTCGCCGCGTGGGCGGGCAACCGCTTCGGCCGCAAGCCGGGGGTGCTGGCTGGGTATGCCTTTTTGGTGTTGGGTGTGGTCCTGCAGACGGCGGCGCAGAACGTGGCCATGTTCATCCTGGGCCGCTTCTTTGTGGGCTGCGTGAGCGCGTGGTTCATGGTGACGGCGCCGCTGCTGATGGCCGAGACGGCGTATCCGACGCACCGGGGCGTGCTGACGGCCATGTTCAACTGCGGGTGGTATGTCGGTAAGTTGGCCCCCTTCTCCAACCACCACCACCACCACTACAACAACAACCCCTCTTCCCTCCGGCCTCTCCCCGTTTTTAACGCAGAATGCCAGGCTCCATGCTCGCGGCCTGGGTCACCTTCGGCACCCAATCCGTCCCCGGCTCCTGGTCCTGGCGCATCCCGTCCCTGCTGCAAGCCGGCCTGCCCCTCCTCGCGCTCCCGGGCTACCTGCTCTGCCCCGAGTCGCCCCGCTGGCTCGCCTCGCGCGGCCGCACGAACGACGCCCGCGCCTTCTTCGCCACCTACCACGCGCCATCATCCCCATCCCCCTCCCCCTCCCCCACCACGTCGTCATCGTCATCCCCCCTCGTCGACTTCGAGCTCGCCGAAGTCCAACGCGCCCTCGAGCTGGAGTCCAGCGACGGGAAGAGCAACTCGTACGCCGCCATGCTGCGCACCCCGGGCAACCGCCACCGCCTCCTCATCTCCCTCTCCCTCGGCGTCTCCGCGCAGTGGAACGGCGTCGGCAACGTGTCGTACTACCTCCCCGCCGTCCTCGCCACCGCCGGCGTCACCGCCCCGCGCGACCAGACCCTCCTCAACGGCTGCATCCAGGCGTGGAACCTCGTCTGCGCGGCCTTCGCCGCCGGCGTCCTCGTCGACCGCGCCGGGCGCCGCCCGTTGTTCCTGTGGTCGTGCGGGGGCATGTTGGCGTGTTATGTGTGTATCGCGGCGTTGACGGGGGCGTATGATGCTGCCGCGGGGGGCGGGAGTAGGGCTGTGGGCACGGCGGTCATCCCGATGCTGTTCCTGTACTACGCGGCGTACGACGCGGCGTGGACGCCGCTCCTGGTCGCTTATCCGTGCGAGATATGGCCGTTTGCGCTGAGGGCCCGCGGCGTGGCCGTCACGGTGGCGACGACGCAGGCGGCGATCCTGTTCAATACCCTGGTCAACCCCGTCGCGCTGGAGGCCATCGGTTGGCGGTATTATATCGTGTATGTCGTGTTGTTGGTGGGGATCGGGGCGACGTGTTATTTCTTCTATCCCGAGACGAGGGGGTATTCGTTGGAGGAGATTGCGAGGGTGTTTGATGGGGAGGAGGGCGCGGGTGTGTCGGCGGCGGGGTTGTGGCGCGAGGCGTCGGCGGGGTCGGGGGCGTCGTCGAAGGCGTCGTCGGCGGCGGCGGAGAAGGGCGGACGGGTTGTTCGGGAGGATGTCGATGCCGATAAGGGTGTTTTGACGCATCGGCGGACGCACAGTGTCTGAGTCGTTAGGGGGTTTATCTTTCTTTTCGAGCCCTTCTGCGTTTTTGCTTTTCTTCACGCCGCACTCTGGTCTGTGGCCCGGTTCGTCTTTCGCTGTGCCGTGCTGCTGTGCATCTGGTCAATTGAATTCTTTCTCTCGCTGGTGAAGGAAACTCACATCAGTGATTGGACGCCAGTACGCGTGCTTACCAATGGCGGCTACAGTTGTAAGACGTAATAATTGACCCATCACACGTTCCAGGGTTATATATATCTGGTCGGCCAACGGCGTATGGTGGTATCATTGGGTCTGCGTTGGAGCCTTGTCGTTCAGTGATTGAGGGCAAGGCTGAGGGCAATAGGCAACATTCGAGGCTGCAGTGTGCTCAGGTCATCCTTGCCTATGGGATTTAGCATTGCTGTACGGCCGATTTTCGACGTACTGTATTCTCGTTGGTCTGCATGCAAGCCGCAATGGTTTTCTGGGTGGAGGTGAGGCGAACGCTGCCTCTGCGGTGTTGCCCCGAAAGGCTGACAGTGAACATGAAATGGCAGCGCAGCCACGTTGCACTTTGCTCTTCGCTCACACAACTCCTCAAAAGTTTTTCAATTGGCACTGCGAAGCATTTACCACGTTGACGTCAGTAGGTTCGGCAATAACGCTTGCGATGCGATCACCCACTCACTCAGTATCTGGGCTTTCCCGTCCGTAATCGATTGCATTGCTGGATCACATGCTACAGTTCTTGGATATGCCCATCAGCCAGACATTGGCCATGGAGACCAAGCCAATGGCCACAAGCATTTGTTGGAATACAAACAGAATAGCCTAGTCAGCGAGGAGCAGGGTAGATAAGCAGGCCCCCGGGCGCCTCCCCTCCGCTCCTCATGCCAATACAACAACACCTCACCAAACACCTCAAATTCCAACAGCATTCATTCCTTTACCCAACCCATCTTTGGTTCATCCCACCTGAATTTCCTCCCGTCCTGGTATACCATCCAAGATATGCCATTATTGTTCCACGCCATGGACCATAGTCTGCAATCGGTGTCCCAGTGCCATGAGACATGTGGTCTTGGAACAACGCCCGCTTGATTTGCTTGCGGATCATTGGTGGTCAAAGTCCGCACGGTCCCCACGAGACCATTGATGATTTTGGCTTGATCCAATATCAGCTGCTGCTCAGCGGTTCTGCCGTTCTGTATGCTCGTAAGTGGTTGATTTCTTAACCGAAAGGGGGAGCGGGCTACCGTTCTTGGTGCAACCACACCATCCTCATCTTCTCTCGGTTGGTTGTAAGGGACGACGGTCCCGGCCATGTGGGGCGGGTGAGGGTAATGTTCAGATGTCGACGGGAAGGCTGCAGAAGAAAAGATGGTCCCGGAGAGAGGCGCGCAGTCAGCCTTGATATACACTGACAGATTAGCATGGATACGGGATCCCCATGTGTCACTTTTCTACTGGTCGCGGGGATAACTTGAAAATACTCCTCATGACATGTGGCGATTACTTCCGCGGCCTCGAGATTGGCCATGTTCTTCTTTCCGAGTAAGGCTACCATGACGGGGTGTCAACTATTTCGGGTTTCTCCGCACTTCTGTCGCACAGAACAACGCCTACCAGTCACCTCCCCGAAGGAGCGTTCGCCCCGTTAAGGTGTGCAAGTACAGTGCAAATCACTTTCCATGAACAGCAAAAGGGAAAACATTCCTATGTTTCTCACAAAACGTGGCTGTGGCGTAGTTATTTTGTGGGGCAGTGATCCGAAAGAGCAATCGGAATGATCCGCTCGGAGACCAGAAGGAAAAAACCAGTGACTCTCAACCGACAACAGGCATGATGAGAAAGCTACTTGGAGCTTGACTGGGAAAGCAAAAGGCAAGAAGCGCGTCGTCAGCCTCATAGATCTATGCGCTTCGCTTTTTTCGGGCATTCCAATAGACGAGATGGTACAGGCGAGCCAATCAATGCGAGTCAGCTATCGCGTGTGGGGGCGACTGGTAGAAGAGGCTCTGCGCTCGACAAACTTGCCAAACCCCCATGAAGAAGTGCGAGCCGAATAGAAACACGGCTGTACGGAAACATAATGCGAGGTTCGAAGTGGGCGGACCAAGCGGCGAAAGAGCAATCGCCGGGTACTTTCACTAAACACACGGAACACGGACCAGCAACGAGCAGTATTTTGGTAGGAGGACCAAAGTACAACGCACCGCTTTACAGTACAGCGGTGCTAGGATATATTAAAAATTAAAAACACCACATCAACACCTTTAACAAGCCGCGCCGTAGCACGTCACCGTCCCATTCGTCCCGTTCCCAGGCGTCCCGGGTCCAGTGATGAGCGCACTATACAAGTCAGTCAGTCAGCCATCATATACACCCAAGCCCCACGCGACTCCGCCACAGTCGATCCAAGTCAATTAAGAGGAGGGGGAGGAGGAGAAGTGAAAGGGACGGAAGAGGAAAGGAGCTTGAACTCACCCCCACGGATCAGTATCATACACATGACACGCGGCCGTATCCGATAGGTCCGCCGTGTTTCCGGCGCAGTTGCCCGATGTCGTCAGATTCATGGCGCGGCAGCTGTCGAGGTGATTCTGCGGGACGACGATGCCTTCGCGCTGCAGGTCGAGCGGGGCCTCGACGATGGTCGACGCCATGCCTGCATCAAGATGCCATTCGATGTGGCAGTGGACTAGGTAGTTCACACAACATCAGTCAACCAGTGTCCATACCGAAGTCGGGGGGAAGGTTAGGGGTAATCATCACTCACACATCCACACCCCCGGATTATCCGCGCGAAACCGCACCACCAGACTCCCCCCCGCAAACAACACCGTCGTATCCCTCTTCATCGGCACCGCCGGGAAGCTGCTCTCGTCGCCGTCCCAGTGCTCCGCCAGCTGGCCGACGACCTGGAAGACGTGCCCGTGCAGGTGCATCGGGTGGCCGCGCCCGCTGTTGTTGGTGGTGACGAGGTCGTTGCTGTTGACCACCAGCTGCACCACGTCGCCGGCGGCCACGACGAAGGCGTTGGTCTGCCCGTAGATGGCGGGGTCCGTCGCGTTGAAGCCGGTCGTGAGCGCTGTGTAGAGCGAGGGCGTGCGGGGGGAGATGTACGGGTCGGGGCCTTGGGTGATGCTGGGTTGTTGTTAGTGGACGGCAGGGAGGAGGGAGGGAGGGATGGAGGGGAGGAGGGAGGGAGGGGAGGGGGGGAAGGCGCACCGGTAGCCGACGCCGTCGATGTTGAGGTTGTTGACCTCCATGGTGACGGTGTGGTCGACGGGGCCGAGCAGCGGCTCCTCGTCCGTCGGCACCAGCTCGAAGTCGCTGCCGAGGCCCTGCGTCGACAGGGTGAACGGCTCCGGGTCGCCGAAGGCCGCGTCGTACACCAGCTGATTCACGTTCTGCAGCCCGAGCACCGCCATCTGGTTGACGAAGGCGTAGTTGCGGTCCGGGTCGTCCAGCCCGTCGATGAAGAAGTCGTACCGCTGCCCCGGCACGATCTCGAGCGCTTCCCAGCTCTGCGGTTCGACTAGCGTAACCCGCGTTGTCAGCACTTTGATTTTCGTCTTGCGGGAGGTGGGACGGATATGCAGACGCGGGATGGTAGCTGCAGCTTGGCGCAGCAGGGAAGACGGGGTAGGGCTGACGACGACTACTTACCATCAACGCTGTCGATTGCAACGACGGTGATGTTGTGCGAGTCTGGGAGACGACGTCAGTCGGTACTTGAATCATGGCACGTGAGAGCGTACCGAATTGCAGGTAGTAGGTGGCGAGCGCCGACATGTTGATCAGCCGCACGTACTTCCTCTCGCCGGGGCGGATGCTGATGGTGGTCGACTGCTGGTCATTCACCAAGCTGGAGTTGGGGTTGGGCATGCGGCCGTCGAAGTTGGGCGTGGTGAGGTAGCTGTGGATCAAGCCGGGCATCTGGTCGCGGTACCAGTCGGACACGGTGAGGACGACCTGGTCTTGGGGGTCGGGCTGGACGTCGTTGTCGGGGTCGTGGACGATCAACGGGGCGCGCAGGCCGTCCGGGTACTGGCCCATGTCGTGCGAGTGGTACCAGAAGGTGCCGGCCGGGTAGGCGACGAACTCGTAGCGGAACGTCTCGCCCGGCGGGATGGCGCACTGCGTCACGCCGGCGCCGCCGTCCATCTCGGGCGTGCCGCGCTGCCACAGCCCGTGCCAGTGCACCGACGTCGTCTCGTTGCCGAGCGAGTTGGTGACGGTCGCCACGATGGTGTCGTTGACGTTGGCCTCGAGCACGGGCGGCGGCCACTGCCCGTTGACCGCGATGACCGGCCGGCTGTAGCCGTCGGGCGCCGCCGTGACCCAGCCGATGTCCCACTCGACCGAGACGGTTTTGGCCAGCGCCGTGGCGGCCAGGCTGAGGAGGAGGGGAAGGCGGGCCATGGTTCTTTTCTTCTTTCTTTCTTTCTTTCCCGGGTGGCAGACCTTCAGCCTTGCAGCGTTCCCTACCTTGTACCTGAGGCCGATTGAGCAAGTATCGAGCCTGGGGTGGGCTGGGGCGGGCCTTTATAAAAAAGGAAGCGCTATGGGTGCGGAGAGGGGTGCATCGGGGCGTGGGGCGGGCATGGCAGTGATCTGACAACGCCACAGTCTAGTTGCGGCGCGCTCAACCTTCTGGAATGAGCAATGCCTGGTCTCGGGCTTGATTAAAGTTGGGGCCTCGTGCATGGGTGGCCGTCCCGCGTGTTCGAAGTGTTTGAAACATGGCTAGCCTCCCGCTTCTTCGTGATTCAATTCCCTTTCGCGCCGCTTGGCCGGCTCAACGATGCTGCATGGACGGGCGAGGTAACGCAGTCAGTCGGGCTGCATGGCCCAACCGGAGGATTTCGCGCGCCAATTGGGGAGCAGCAGACTGAAGGGGACAATAATGGGATGCACGTGGCGGTGACAGGACAGAGTTGGCGCCATTGATATGGGAATATGCAGCCTCGGTTGCGCACCAATCACCGATGCAGGCGAAGCAGGCCAGCTCAGCCCCGGCCCGCCCGCGTCGCCCATCCCTTCCCAAACTCTGCTCACAGCTGCACGATCCTTCCCACGCTTACGCTTCCAGCCCAGCATCAGAGCCTTGTCCCGGTAAGCAGTAATGCGCGGAAGCGGCGCCCCCGTACGAGTGCTCCACCAGCATGCATGCCCTAGCGTGGCAGGGGACAGCAAAAATAAGGAGAGCGCGCATGAGGTGACACGAGCAGAAGGAGAAGCAGAGCGGAGGGTGGCAGCGTGACGCCATGATAGTCGGGCGAGAGCCGCGCGCGTGGTCTGGCGAAAACAAGAGTCTCAGCCGCATCCACTTCTTCAAAAGTCTCTTCTTTTTCCCAAACCCTGCCCACAAAATGCCGCTGCATTGATCATGGGCGGCGGCGCGGGGCAAAACGATCCATTGCGACTGATCTTCAGGCGCCCACGGCACCGTTGCTCACTCACCCCTAGCGAATACGACTGGGGGAACTTACTGCTGCCGTTCGTGGACGCTGCTCCGCCCTATGCGCCCCCATTCTTGGAAACACGGAACGTCCGGCCGCGCTGCCGAGCAGGAGCGTGTGTGCCTCATTTCCACCCATTCTCCATTAAGGTTGCAGATCCCGAGCGGCTCGAAGTGTGCCGCCGGCGGGAAGGGTAAGTAAAAAAAGACGTCTGCAGGCCGAGTTTCACAATCACGCGAAGCTCGTGCAACGCGATGGAGCAACGAAATAATAGGGGCTCCCGTGAGAAGCAGTCGCCAAGCTGCTGCGGATGAAGGTGTGAACCAGAATAGGCGCAGGAACGAGGAATTTGCCGCGGCGGCGATCCTGCTCTTGTGCGATGTACCTGCGACAGGTCCAATGCGTGATGGTAGCGCTTGGCTCGTGGCAAGCCGAGCCGTCCCGCAGCCCGGTCCGGTGATCGCTGGCAGACAATCTGCGTCTGTTCTCCGCTCAGGTGTGGATGCGTGTCTTATCGAGATGGGTGACTAACAGCATGAAGGCTGCCGGGGAGGGGGAGCGGTCGTCCATGGCGGAGGTCGATCGGGGCGGTGGTCTCGCAGCCAAGGAGCGGAGGGGCGGGCTGCAGGTAGATGATAGCAAGAGGCACAGCCACTGACGGTCGATACGGCGCTGCGCTGTGACGTTGGGAGCGGAGAGGGCCAGAGCTCTGCAAGCCATGCGCCACGGCCCTGCTGCTCTTAGCGAGACATTTGCTGCTGTCAAATGCGCATCACGGCTGCTGCTGCAGAAGCTGATGGTTTGCGCAGCCTGACACGTCAGCACTAATATCGATCAGAGTGCTGACAGCGCGCGTGGAACCCAGTCGTTGTCTTCAGGGAAAACAGATGTTGGATGAAGGCGTGGGCCGTGTCGTCGTGGACAAAGACCACTTTTCGCGCCGAGAGCAGCAAAACGGCCGCCGAAGGGCCCACAGCCCAACGCGGGGTCCGGAAAGCGTAGGCCGGGGGTCTGAGCGATTTATTTCGAGCGCGCCGCACGGCTACCTGGCGATGCCCCGAACTACTCATCATTCCCCCGTCAGCCTGCCAATCTTCTGACCGGCTCGATGCCTTGAAATGTCTCGCAGCTGATCAAGATGATGCGCGCCGTCCGTGGCTTTGGTAGCGGGGGTGGGGTAGCTGCTGTGCAACTGGTCTTTGCCCTGTCAGCTTCATAAGTCGGGGATCCCCCGCCCAACCTGCGTCCGACCAGGGACCACCGACGCTTTTTCTTGAAACGGACCCCAACATGCCTGATCTGATGTGGCGGTGACCTGCACAATAAGCAACTTGTTGCTGTCCATCCCCCAAAGCAAGCATTCGTCCCCAGAGTGGCGTCGTCACAAGGTTCGCAATAGGCCGAAAAGAAACTACTTTGTTCGGGACTGTTGGATTACTGCACTACTACTGCTACTATTGGGTCTGCCAAGCGCAAGTGACGTCCACCATCTCGACACGCCGAGGATCCCCATCTGCCGGAGTTGTCCACCCGCTATGGCGTACGAACCTTCAGCGTGCCTTGATTATTGTTCCCAGAAGCGAGGGGGACCCAACTAGTGTAGGGCATTTCGGCATCCTGTGGACTACCACGGGATTTTGTTGTCCGATGATCTTTCTCGGGGTCTCGTTAGTTCTTTTCTGTTGTAAAGCGTGGTCATCTGCATCCTATTTTGTTGCATAACGCCTGAACTTATGCTTCGGATATGGGGGAACGTTCTGCGACTATGAGGCCTTATCTTTCAGGAATAACATTGGTGCCGCACTACATGCCTCTATGCTTTTAGGCTTCGTGGACGAACTGTATAAGGTTAAACGCGAGAGTTTCTGATGTGGATAAGGACATTAAATACACGCGACATCCTGACCACCCCTCAACAGTAATCACCTTTGCTCCTGATCGGTCTTCTCAACAGTCTCCGTAAAGTCAGTTCGACCTTTGAGATTGTAGGGAAAATGCGGAGGTCAAAATCAGAAAGGAACCCATTTTCGACCGACCTGCGTGGTAATTCAGATAGCCTCTGAGCATCAAAGTGCTTATCCGGAAACACCTGAACACATGGACGATAAAATTTCAATCCAGCCTGAGTAATGCAACCCCCGTTCTTCATTAACATGGTAGTGTGCTTCGCCTCTTCCCAGATGTATCTCCTAGTCAATGCCAGCCTTCGAAGTGCTACATCCAGTGGAGTTCTCCCAATTCTATCTCTGCAATTGATCTCAGCACCGTAGTTTAAAAGAAGTTCTCCCATCTTGTTGCGACTGAGATGTAAAGGTCTCGGACCTCTTGGATTTCCGCATCTTTTTGTTGCGAATCTTGACTCTCTCGTCATTTCCATGTTTGGGTCTTGGCCATGATCGAGAAATAATCGAGCTAAGTCAAGAAAGTCATTCGAGCTGGGATAGAAGCGGATTGGCCATGCTTCTTCTTCCCATACGGAATTATTAATCCCTGAATTTATCAATAAAAGGAAGCCAAATGCCATCGAACCGGGGAATTGTGACCGTTCCGTTGCCATTAATAATACTTGCGCCATCTTCTTGGAAGTTAGGAGATCATCACGATCCCGTCTGACCATCTCGGTGTTGCTGAATCTCTCTACGATTCTTTGAAGTCCCTCCTCAATTATTAAGCTTGACTCTTCGCTTCTCGCCACTTTTTGCTGGACATATATCAGAAGGCCGGATATGACAGCAAAACCTATCGTAGAAGCAGTCTCTTTCTTTTTGAGTTGGTAGTCGATTCCGATTAAGTCAGATGGTTGCAGTGCGTCGACCAGCTGAGATTGGCAGACTCCAGTTGTTGATTCTGCAAGACGGCAGTAGAAAGCTGTCTCTTTACCATAGAATGTCCGACCCGCGCGATTTGGCAGATACTTTATACCAAAAAGCTGTAATTTGGCAAGCTCCGTGTATCCATTTTGCGCTCTAAAAAGAGCCGTTCGACCAACAACAAGTTCTTGGAAGTCCGGACCGCCGATGAATTCCCGCACAGTCTCATGCATGAGGCGGGCTCGTGTTTCCGGGTCGAATGGCTCAGAGATTTCGATGAGACCCCCACACCGTTCTTTAAGACCATGGCAAAATTGTGGAAATGTGCTTCCTTCCTGCATCTTCTCGACACACTCCTTCAAAGTATGGCATTGGGCGCATTTGATGATCTGAAAGATGTCTTGTAATGTTGGTTCGCTGAGAGCTCGAAGCATGACATCCAATATGAGATAGGTTTCCCAACGGAGATCCAAGGGTATGCGCTCGATGATGGATGCATAGAAGTCTTCCAACTCTTCCGGGAGATGTTGTAACAGTTCAGAGAGCCTGTCAACAGAGATTCCTTCTTGGTCGATACGATCCAAGACTAGCTTTACCCAGAGGAAGACGCCATTTGCTTTTTGCATGATCTCGTTCACTGCTGTGTTGATAGCGTTGCGCATCTCCGAGGGTAACTGACTACCATCTCGTAGGATAAGAAGGCTGTCCAGTCTCCCCACAGTATAGCTTTGAATGTCGGATTCTGTGTGGTCGTGGATGCTGAATCCGGGACAGGTGCCGAAGTGTCTTTCAAGAATGTCTCGGGGTCGACTCGAGAAGCATACCTTGCAACCACCTTCGATCAGGGACTCAATAAAGTCCGCCAAAATTTCGAGGTGGCCATCAAATTCGTCCAAAGCGTCAATGAACACACAAGTTCTCAGTCTTATGTGTTGCTGAGCGAGAACCGACTGCAACGACTCTTGTAGATTGGGCGGGCTCCAGTTGTACTCGGTAGACTCCCCCGACTGTGGGTAGCATTTGCGTGGAATGCACTGGCAAAGCTGTGGATTTGCCTCCAGGAGTTGAACCAGGATACTTCTCACCAGGCCATCAAAGGACTTTTGGATCTTCGAACCTCGATGGTAGAAGAAGAACCCTGTTTTGACGAATTGAGCGCCACGGGCCCATCTATGAAGAAAACCAGCGGTGTATTCGTGGTGAAACACGTGTTTCATCAGTGTCGATTTTCCGGAACCTGGTTTGCCTTTGATCCAGTATGCTCCTTCGCCTTTGAGCAACCAGGTGGGAAATCCGGCAACTTCGTCTCGAAATATCCAGTCGAAAGTGGATTCGTAAGGGAGGGATACGTCGGTTCTCCTGCGGTCAAGTATGTCCAGTTGAAGCGAAGAAATGATATCTGGAACCTGTGAGCACCCGTGTATTTAGAGCCGACTTTTGAAATTTTACCTTCAGGCGAGGGCGAATTGTTCTCTACCGGCCCATGCGTTGGGGAAGCCATTGGGACCTCAACATTGGCAATGATGTTGAGTTTCCGTTCGCTGGATTCCTCTTCCGGAATAACCATGTTGCCCCTCCCTCCCTCAACGACTGAGGAGACTTTTACCATGCAATCGAGAACGCACTTGTAGTTGGCATCACCCCGAAAGAACTTGACCATTGCTGAATGGTCTTCGTCGATGCTGTAAATATCCTCGGGGTCGCGAGAGCATTGTTGTATGGCAGACTCACGCTCTACCATGCGAACATGTGGGCCAGCTCTCGACCATGTACCGTCCTCTCTTTGCTTCGAGATATATTAGCATGAGATGATGAGCTCTGACCAGGCAGAATGCTGTACCTGAACTGTTGGGGTGGTTTTTGTTTCGTAGAATGAGACAACTCTGAACAGTCTGCCCGTATGCACGCCGTTGAATCGTTCCTCGACATGGTAGAGATATGATGATTCCGGGGAAAGATCGCGCACCATGTTCTCGTTTGGGCAGTCCTTTACCATCGTGGTGAGGCGTGAGATCGACATGCCCTTGTGTGGTACTCCAAAGAAGATGACCAAATTGAGTTTCTCGATGAGAGAGTACTTCCTGTCGGAGATGCCTGCAAGGATAATGAGAGCTTCCTTCACGATGATTCCCCCAAGGCTGTGAGCAAGAAGGATGACCGGCCTTGACTGTGAAGACCCATATCCCACGGATCTGAGGCGGTTGACAAATCTCGCCGCGATATCGTGAGGGCTTTGGAATGAATCGCTGTTGGAAACATGGGAGTCGTAGCCGTATGTGATTGACCGGACGCCGGGTAGATCGCGAGGGATTGCATCTCTTAGCCACATGAAAGGATCGCCACCACGGTGTTGCCAGGAGCCGAACGGATGGCTGCCGAGGCCACTGATTGCAACGCAGCTATCTGTGTCAATACCAGGTAAAACTGATATGCGTGAAAAGATACATACTCCAAGATGTGCTTCTCATCAGGGACTTCGTTGAGGACCGTGAAATCCAGAAAATCAAGATCGATGGTGACGCTGTACTCCTCGCCCCGATAGTCTGTATCGAAAGTCCATCGTTTCCGCCCTTCGAGAACCGGTGGCAGAGGGGCAATGGTGACCGTCGCTACCTTTGTGCGCAAGGTGTGCAAGGACACCAGATCTCGAGCGAGCGAGTACACGCGAACCTCTGGCGGGCTCTCGTCTGTGTGAAGATGCCGTTGGAGTATCGAGATCACTTCAGCCTTGTCAATCTCAAGGGGAAGCTGCCGCACACGGTACGTCAAAGGCTTCTGGCCCTTGTTCATGATGCAAAGCGAATAGTGATACCGACAGGTGCCATGTGGGAGGATAACGACCTTCAGGAACGACCTGCCGTGTTTGATGTGCAGTGGAATGCGAAGGCAACAGCGGCGAAATCAGAATTGACGCTGATCGTCAGCTGCACAGTCCCTAAAAGTGGGCCGATTGTGACACCTGGCGCAGAGGCGTTGACGAACGCAACCGGTTGCAGGCGGTGACAAGTAATTCAAATCGACCGCTTCTGGAAAACGTACCGCCATTCCAGTCCTTTTGATCAATCAAGCTCAATAGTCCCGACATCTTCTTGAGGGACACCGCTGTGTGCCTGTATATAAGTAGAGTGGCGCTTGAGCTGGGGGACTTACCCGACGAAAGAGCCTGACCTGCACTAAACCTAGCCCCCACGACATTCGTGAACGTCAAAAACAACACCGTACTGCCCTATCACGATATCAACACGAAGATCCCATGTCCCCACATTCTGCCTGTGAAATCCACAAGTCCCACGCTGGAAGCATTGTAGAGTTCTCCACACCTCATCGACACCTCAATTTCTTATCGTGAACTCCATTTGCAATCTACCGAAACCATCCCCGTCCCCATCCCATCCCCATATCCCATCCATGCAATCAGACTCCTTCAGTCTCATCTCATGCAGCCGCGCATGCTCAAAGAAAGAGAAAAAGTAATGTAAAGTCCATCTGCACCGCTCCCAATCAGCAAAGTCCAGGCACTGAACCATCCACCCCGCCAGCCCATCAGCTGCCGAATATATACCGTTGGCGGAGCCTCAGACCCCTCTCACCATTCCGTTCAATTGAGAAAAAAAGCAAACATCAGACCCAGCCCCATCACTGAATCACCACCACCACCACTCAAGCCCGCACCACATCCCCCCTCACCACCAATCCTCCGGCAGATCCTGCTTCGTATACTGCTTCGTCGGGCCGGTAAGAGGGTCGACCGCGGCAGCCTCGGAAGAAGAAGAAGCAGGCTGCTGCTGCTGCTGCTGCTGGCCGCTATGCTGGCGCCTGCTGTTCTGCAGGGCACCTGGACGGGCCGTCGGATCCGTGATGCGGACGGGGGCCCCGCCCGATCCGGGGCGGGCGGACACAGGCGGCGTGGCGCTGCGGCTGGACTTTTGGCTGCGACGACCGCCACCACCATCGCTGTGGCCGGCATTGCTCCCGCCGGCACGTCCGCCCTTCTTCTCCCGCACGGGCGCCGCGTCGACGCGGATGGCGCGGCCCCAGAACTCGACGCCTTTGCTCCTCGCCAGCGCGTTCTGCGCCTCGGCGGGCGAACGGTAGCTGACGTAGCCGACGCCCTTTGTGTGGCCGGTGATGTGGTTGATGGGCAGGTGCACGTCGGTGATGGTGCCGTACTTGGCGAAGAAGGCGACGACGTCCTCGGGCGTGGCGCGGTAGGGCAGGTTGCCGACGAAGATGCAGTCGCTGCTCGCATGCTCCGGCTGGTTGTTGTTGCTGTCGGGGCCGGGAGGCGGCGGCGGCGGGACGTTGTGGCCGTTGATGGCTGCTGCTAGGCCGGGAGCGCCGCCATCGTCGCCTTCGCCGTGGCTGCTCCAGCCGTCGGCTTCGTCGCTGATGCGGGAGACGGTCTCGGCGATGGCGTCGGACATGCGCTTATTGTGGTCCTGCCTGCGTTGCTCCTCGGCCTCCTTGGTGCCGCGGGAGGTGGCATCGTGCACGCCGAGGGCGAGGACGGCTTGCAGCGTGTAGACGGCGTCGTTGCCGCCGTTGTGCAGCTTCCAGCCCACGATGTCGAGGTCGGCCAGGATCTTGCCGAGCGAGGTGCCTTGCGGGTCGCGCTTCCAGTGCTGGTGCATGAGCTTGGTGTCCAGGACTTCGATCAGGTTGGACAGGTTCAACGGGTTGTAGCCGAGCTTCTGGAGGTACTTGATGTCCTGGTTGGGATCGTGGCCGACGAAGATGAGATTTCGCTTCCCGTCGGCGTTGACGACCGAAGGGTCGCCCAGCGGGTCGGGGGAGCCGTCGGCGGACCAGAGCCGCTCGGCCTCTGCAGGCGTCAACTCGGCTGAGTATGGAGGCCGGAAGCACGACGCAACGACCGATGGAGCTTCGGCCAGGCGCACGAATTCACTCTTGCCAAACTCAAAGCCACCCGCGCAACCGGCGACGTGGCGGTAGTTCTCCAGATGAGCATGCTCGTCAATGCGGAAGTGTCGGGCCCGGATCTTACTGAACCAGTTCTCGCCGTTTCTGCCGGGAGGCACGTCCACGATGTCCAGCACGTCAAGGGTAGCAACGCCGACCTCGGTGATCTTGTTGTTGTCAAGCTCAAAAGCCTCAATGTCGACGCTGATGAAGATGACATTCTTGTCGAAGTTGAATGGAGCGGGCTTGTCAAACTCGACAGGCGGTATCTTGTGGGCGGCCTGTGCGGCTTGAAGGTCGGCCCAGCTGAGCGTCGGGTCCTCAAGGAGCTCTAGGTTGCACAAGAGTCAGCATTCGTACCCGCCTGAGTCACGGCCTGAACTTACTGTAGCTTTCGGTCCTGTCAGGCCGGAGGCCCAGGTAGCGCTGGGTTCTCTTGAGCAAGCGACCCCAATTCTGCTGAAGACTGACGCGCTGTTCCTTGCGCTTTGCCTTGGCAGCCTTGTTTTTGGCCTTGTTGAGCTGGATTGTCTCCTCGATCATAGCCTTGTAGGCCTCGAGGGTAGGCTTGTCGGCAGAAGGAAGAGGGGGCTCACCCGGGGCCCTCCAGGTGGCGGGAGGCACCCTGCGCTGCTCCATGTCGTTGTACTCGTCACGAGAGTAGGAGTAGCCGAGGAAGCGAGGAGTGAAGGCCGGGTGGGGGATGTCGAGGATGAGACCGCAGTCGCGGTGGTAGTCGGTCAGCTTGAAGTCGAGGTTGCGCTTGTACTGGTTGATTTCGTGGACCAGGAGCTGAAACTGTGTGAGAGTGATGAGAATGAGTGGCTTGGTCGCGACGTCGGCAGGAGGCCAGAGGTAGTAGCTGTCAGCAGGCTCGGATCAGCATTGGACACATGCGATGCAGGGCTTATCACGAGGGTGCACGGCGGCATTTGTTGAGATGTACTCACAGCTCCCAGGCTCTGTCCCAGAACTGGTTGCGGTCAAAGAACTTCTTGGCAACTGGATCGGAGTAGGAGCGATTCAAGAACTTGTAGGGAAACTTGCTGGCGACCAGAACGGAGACGTAGGCCTCGCCCCAGGGTGCCAGATCGCCGCGGAACAGGTGCGAGTCCGGCGAGTCGTCGTGAGGGTCAGGCTCGTGGGAGCTCTCGGAGCCTTCGGGCTCGGGTGAGCGGTCGTCGAGGGAAAGGGCGTCTGCCAGAGCAAGGAGCTTCTGGTCCGCGGCCGAGGTGGAGGTAGCTTCGGCGGGGAGCTTGATGGCCGCGTCGGAGGCGCCGTCGCACTCCGGGGACGCCTGTGCTTCTTGGTTGGCAAAGTGAGGTTCGGGATCGGGGCCAGCGGGCGGCGAGGGCGCCTTGGGCAGAGCGAGAATGTCGTCGTTGAGCAGGCCCAACAGCCGCTCTGCGCGGGACAAGGGCATTGCGAGGAGCTTGGACGCTGCACGGACGAAACGAAAGAAGTCGACTTGTTGTGTTGGGCGCGATGCAGGCAGATGCGTCCCACATGATGGTCTTTATGGCAGCGAGGCGAGCGTGGTGCACGCGATCGACATTGCCAAACGAGGAAGGAACTGAAGGGCAGGCGGACGCAACTCACAGTGGCTGGTGGAAACATGGAGGCACCAATCAATTCGAACTCTACACGGCCAGCTGCAGCGTCAATCCGAGCACATCTACCATTGACATCAGCCGGACTGAGCTGAAATGTGCCTCTCGCCGCGCGGCAGCCTTAAATCGATCTGGAGACGCACGAGGAGAAGGAAAGAGAAGAGAGAGAGACAGAGGGCGGTCAGGCCATTTGCGTGCTAGAGATGCGCGGCCTCGATGCTCGCCACCACCTCACTCCACGCAAAGACCGAGGGGAAAGAGACGGCGCGTGGAGAGAAAATGGACGTGACGCGCGGGCACGTGCTTCGGCCGCCAATTTTCCGCCCCGCGAGGGCTGCGCACGGACCCGGACGCATCGGGAAGGCTGTTCCCGCAACACCCGGACGCCGCCCTGGAGCTGCGCCATCACCACCTCACCCGCCCAACCGCTCTCTGCGCTCGCCACGCGCTGCCCTTCACTCCCTTTGTTTCCCCTCGCTCGCCGACGCGATTTCCAGTCCCGCCGCGCCACCCGCCGACTCGCGCCCCGTAGCATGTAACGCGGCTGCGATGGACGACACGCCGCCCGACATGCCCACCACCCAGGCGCACGCCCATCCCGACGCCCAGGCCACCGTCACCGACTTCCTCGACTACACCGAGTTCTACCCTTCCGATCTGGCCCGCTCCTTGACCCTGATCGAGAAGCTGGACAAGCTGTACTGCGACGCCACCGACCGCGTCCACAAGCTCACCGTCATCTACGGCCATCTCCCCAAGCTGCCCCAGGCCGAGCGCCCCGACCCCCAGCAGCTGCGCAAGGACATCTCCAAAGCCCTCATCGATGCCGAGCGCTTCCGCGAGTCCGCCTACGCCGAGGCTGCCCGTCTCTGCGAGAACACCGAGCGCCATGCCACCCGCCTCGTCACAATCAAGAAGAAGCTGCAGGCCTTGCCCGAGCCGCCTTCGCGCGATCCCACCCCGGTCCCCGCCCCGACCCCGCAAGCCACGCGCAGCCGCAAGGTCGACCTGGAGCGGACGCCGCGCATAACGCTGCATTTCGGCGAAACCACCCCGCGCCCGCGGCCCACGTCCACCGCCCGCGTGCAGAAGCATCGCGAACGGAAGCGGAAGCGCGCTCAGGAGGCTGCCCGCGGCATTGCGCCCGACCAGTCTGTGGACCGCAACTTGGAATCACCCCAGCCCAGCTCGGACTGGGATGACGGTGCGTCTGATCTCGATGGCGACATTGACATCGACACAGTGTCGGGCGTCAAGATCCCCAAGATCAAGGGCCCGAAGCAAAAGGGCAAGGCCGGACGGGCCCCGCGCACGCCCGGCATGGGCACCAACGTCCACAGCTCCGTTGCCGGCATCTCCACCAGCAACGCGCTGGCCCAATTGACTCCGCCGCCTTCCGACGCCCAGCCCGGCAGCAAGTATGCCCCGTGGCACAAGCTGACCGAGTACGAGATGGCTGTGCTCCGCAAGACGATGAAGAAGAATGCCATCTGGCAGCCCAGCGACACCATGATCCGACGCGAATTGTCCAGCAAGGGACGGGGGTGGGAGAACTACAAGAAGGCCCGCGAACGGGCTGAGGAGACGGGCGAGCCGTTCCTTGACGAGTCGCCCATGGACCCAAACAAGGAGGTCCTCGACCCGGGTGAGACGAGCTTCAAACCCCTCGGCAAGGAAGACAACAATCTGATCAACCGGGGCATGAAGCTCAATGAGATGAAGAAGCTCAAGAGAGAGGCGAACATGCGCGAGCAAGCAGCACGTGACGCCCAGGAAATCGAAGACGCCAGCCGCCGAATGGCCGAGGCCAGCGCTGTCATCAAAAACGTCTTCGACGGGCCTGCTCCGACCCCCATCGCCGTCATCAAGGACAAGTCGAAGCCCGCCAAGAAGCGGAAGCGAGACTCGACTCCTGACGCGTCCAGATCCGAACCGAAGGAGGGCTCCTCCCAGCCTCCAGACACCGCACCTCGTCCGTCGGGTCCAAAGAAGCTGAAGCTGGGCCCTCCAGCACCGCCCAAGATCGACAGTGTCGGTTCGCCCTCTCCGACGACTGCCGAGCCTGTGCCTGAGCCTGAGCCAGTGTCTGAGCCAGTGTCTGTGCCTGTGCCTGTGCCCGAGACTGAGCCTCAGGCCTCGCTAAGCGCTGAAGCGTCGACTACGCAGGTTCCTCTTGCGCCGGAGGGGCCGAGCTCCCCTAACGCTCCAAGCGCGCCCCCAACCCGAACCCAGACACCAGTCCTTACCCCTCCCAATGAAGTCCCCAACGCCGTGGTTCCTTCGACCGCGGCTGGAACTCGCTCCCGCCGCACATCAGTCGTACCCAAAGTAGAAGGGGGCAACGCTCTGGAAAACGCGGTCCATCCACGATCGCGGGCCGGGTCGGCCACGAAGGCGCCTTCGGCTGAGCCTGTCATCAAACGCGAACCCCGCGAGTTGCGCGAGTTGCGTCGTGGTAGCAATGTCAGCGTCCCGCCTCCCATGGATCAAGCAAGCTCCGGAACAGGGTCAGGGGGGACGCCAGGGCCCGGAATGCGTCTTTCAGTGCGGCGCAGCAAGCGACCAGCTCCTGGGACAATGACCGAGGACAAGAAGGTTGTCATTGGCAGACGGTCGTCGGCTCCCAAGAAGAAGGGGCGGAACTTGAAGACGGAGGACAAGGCGGATGCGATGCAGCACGAGGCGTGGGAGGACATTGATCCGAACGAGCCCAGATACTGCCTCTGCAAGGACGTGAGCTACGGGGCCATGATTGCTTGTGATAACGAGAACGTAAGCCTTCCATAATCACATTCATTTTCTCACGGACGCTGCAATACTGACTTGGCGCAAACAGTGTGAGAAAGAGTGGTTCCATCTCGAATGTGTCAGCTTGTCCAACACCAAGCACTTCGAGAAGTGGTATTGTCCGGATTGCAGAATCCTTCTCCACGTCGACGCGAGGGGCAATCCCATGGGCATCGGTAGACGCCGGTAGGGTCGACTTTTGCTGAAGGCTAATTTGAAGCTTGCTGTGTTTTTTCTTTTGTCCTTTGCTTCCAAGTGGGCTTCTTCGCAACGTGCGTCCGGCAGCGGTAAGCCAAATTGCAAGGTGCATTTACGGGCCATCGGGTTCTTTGGCTCTGAAATTGCTTGGAGTTTCGGGGTATGTCATTGGTTTGCTTACAGGGGAGCATTGGAATACCCGGGGCGCGATTTTCCCGACGGAGTTCAGTATCGCTGTATTGCTCCACCTTCATCGCAGATACTGAGTTGCAATTTCAATCCATGGTTTGTGTTTTACCTTGACTGTTTCTCACGTAGGTGTTACTTCCTTGTCCGGGATTGACGACGTTGGCCACGCGATACCTTGTCGGAAGGCCCGACAACAGACGGACAAGCCGACCCAATGACCGAGTAATCGACTAAAAGTGCAGCTCGACACGCGGCCGCCCCCAGAGATACCGCCAGACCAGTCGGATGCGGCGCCAGGCTTGCATGTTCGCTTCAACCTTCGACATGGACGGCAGAACACAGGCAAAGACGGAGAATTAATGGATCAACGCCCGGGAATCAACCACGGATGAGCCGAGCGGTCACGTCGATTGGGTGGGAGATGTGCTATCTTGCGTGCTCTGCTGCAACCCCACCAACGAAACAGGCATCGCAGCGTGTCGCTCCAGTGCACATGTGATCCACTTCATGATCACTACATATTGACAACCGCCGCAGTCACTGACACTGACCGCCTCGTCTTTTTTCCACCCCTCTCCATCCCTCATTCTCCAATCACGGCCGGAAGGAGGCACCCCACTTCCTGATACCTCCTACACCATGACTTCGACCACCACCACCACCACCACCACCGCCCCGGCCCCAACCGTCGACAATGAAGCCAAAGTCCTCAAGTAAAGCATCTCCATTCCCCCACCCCACGCCACCACTAACCCCCAACCTGCAGAAACCTCCAAGCGGCCCACGGCGACTGGCGCGACGACCTCGCCCGCGACGGCTACGCCGTCATCAAAGGCGCCATCCCGGCCTCCCGCGCCGCCACCTACCGCGCCCGCGCCCACGACTGGCTAACCTCGTTCGGGACCCCCCTCGACCTCTCCGACCCGTCCACATGGACCGCCGCCAACCTGCCGGTGCAGTCCAAGATCAACACCTTCTCCGCGTACAGCGTGTCGCACGAGGCCTTCATGTGGGACATGCGGCTCGAGCCGGGCGTGCTCGGCGCCTTCGAGAAGCTCTGGGGCACCGACGAGCTGCTCGTCTCCTTCGACGCCCTCAACGTCACGCTCCCGCCGCACCTGCGCGCCGACGCCGCCGCCCACCCCGCCAAGGGCGCCTGGCCGCACGTCGACCAGAGCCCGCTGCGCTCCGGCGCGTGCTGCGTCCAGGGCGTCGTCAACCTCAGCCCGTCGGGCCCCAACGACGGCGGGTTGGTCGTGTATCCCGGCACCCACAACCTCATGGAAGACTTCTTCGCGACCAGCACGGACCCCGCGACGTGGGAGAAGCGGGATCTGTACATGTTCTCCGACCGCCAGCTCGCGTGGTTCGAGGCCCGCGGCTGCAAGCCGCACAAGGTGGAGGCGGAGCCGGGGGATTTGCTCGTCTGGGACTCGCGCACCGTGCACTGGGGCGCCGAGCCGGAGGCGGGCAGCGAGCAGATCCGCACCGTTGTCTATGCCAGCTACGCGCCGGCGCGGTGGGCGAGCGAGCAGCAGTTGGCCGAGAAGGCGAAGATTTTTAAGAAGTGGGCCGGCACCACGCATTGGCCCCACGACAACATCGTGTATCGTGAGGGCAAGGCGGTTTTGCCGGATGGCACCGAGGATCCGAGGAATCGGAGCGAGCCCAGGGAGAGGCCGGTGCTGGGGGACCGCTTGTTGAAGTTGGCGGGCGCGATGCGGTATGATGGGAGTGTGGTTGAGCCGGCGGCTTGAGGTGGGGTTTGTGTGGGTGTGGGGTGGGTTGGGGTGGGTTGGAGCTCTTACTTGGGGGGAAGATGTTGATTTGGGGAGAGACTCGTGGAAGGGACAGGGCGTTCTGTAGTGGCCGTGAATATTACTTTGTTTTTGCTATTGCTTGCACCGGTTGTGCTTATTAACGCCTCTGCCACCTCTTATATGCGGCTGCATAAGATAAGACTAAAGAAGTCTAATTATATAGATAGAATATAGAATATAAGGTATAGAATAGAAGAATAGAAATAGTTTCTATAAATAGAATTTATAATAAGAAATTAAGGTATTAATAAGATATAGTTTCTCTATAATACTTTTAGCGTAGGCGTTATAGATTCTATAGATACTATAGAGTAAAGACTAAGAAGCTTCTTACTAATATCGTAATAGAATAATCTAGTATTATTCTTAACGTTTATAAATATCGCGGGGGCTAAGTTTAGCGTAAGTTTACCTCTTTCGTCGGGTAAGTTTTCCGGCTTAAGTAGCATTATATATACGCACACGATTATACTAGAATGTCTAGGTGCCTTTGTAATGCTTTTAATTCCTTTAACGTCGATCGTAAACCTAGAGGTATTACTGGAAGCGGGATGAAGCATACCAGTTCGAGGACTAAAAGCCAAGTTCCCTGTACATCTTAACGAAACCAGCGATTAGCATGTTTAAGAGCAGAAAGACGTGTTCAAATTGGTACGATTTACCTTCTCGTGATGCTTACATAGGTGAGCTGTCTCTTTTGGGGTGATAATCTTTTGGACCCCACGCGAGCCTCGAGAGGCTTATCAATGCATCCTTGCAGTAGAAGTACAAAAGGGGTGCGTGGTCGGATCATCCCCACAGGGCTAACCTGTTTCCAGACATTGCAAAATGGGCGCGTGCGCCTAAGGCGACAGGGTACGGGAGCAGACACTTGAGCCAAGCAAGGCTTTTGCGCGCAGTAGATCAAGTGTACATTCGAAAGGGAGTGCATGCGATGCCTTGCAAGTAATGGCGAGTGGTGGTTACTTGAAACATGAGAGCAGGTCGGCGACATGGGTGGGTATGCGGACTTGTGATTTTGACGTTGTGGGGTATTCGACGCTGCGGGGATCATTCGACCATGCATCGAGCGAATCAGGCAACTTCCATTCCGGGAAGATGGCTGCCTGAAGATGTCCGTACTGCGGAGATCCGACATGTATAAGTTCCCGTGGAAGCACTCGGTTCTTTACCCGCAATCAGCAACCCCACCATGGCGTCCGAAAAACCGTTGAAGGTCCTTATCGTCGGCGCCTCGATTTCAGGCTTGACCTTGGCCCATTGCCTTGACCGGGTCAACATAGACTACGAAATCTTCGACGGCCACCCGGTCGCTCCTCCCGTCGGCGCCTCCATCTGCCTTCTTCCAAACGGTGTCGCCGTGCTCGACCAGCTCGGTCTGTACAAGAGCCTCGCCGCCATCACAAGGAAGCTCAAGAACGTAGCCATATATGCCTCTAGCGGTCGACTGATCAAGTCCACGAACGATGGCCATCTGCTCGAGCAAAGGTATAAAAGAACCGCCCCCAGTCCTTCTGGTAGGGGAAATTGACCACTGCTGCTTAGTGTCGGCTACACCGGCTGCATGCTCCCCCGACAAGCTCTCGTCCAAATGCTCTACGACCACATCGCCGACAAGTCCAAAATCCACGCAGGAAGCGGCAACAAAGTCCGCCGAGTCGAGCACCGGGACGATTGCATCGAGCTACACACGGCGGATGGCGCCGTCATCCGCGGCGATCTGGTCGTCGGATGCGACGGCGTCCACAGCACCATCCGATCCGAAATGTGGCGCATCGCCCGCGCCGCGCAGCCCGAAGCATTCGCCGAAGACGCATCCGGTACGCCCCCCTGCAATTCGGAGAGACCGGGCTAATCGAAGAAACAGCCTTTGTATCGGAATACCGCTGTCTCTTCGGCATCTCGGGCCCGGTTCCCGCCATGGGGTCCGGCGACAGCCATCTCACCACAGGCAAAGCCGGCTATCTTCTCTTCGACGGGGCGAACGGCGACGTGTTCTGGTTCCTCTACAAGAAGATGGACAGGAAGTACACCTGGCCCGACGTGGCTCGCTTCACCCCTCAGCAAGGCGAGGCGCTGGCGGCCGAACACGTGCACGACGTCATCACCGGCGAGATGACCTTCGGCGACGTGTGGAAGGCGCGGAAGACGTTCGGCCTGCTTCCCATGGAGGAGGGCGTTATGAAAAACTGGCACTGGGGCCGCATTGCCGTCCTCGGAGACGCCGCGCACAAGGTCCGTCTCTCTCTCTCTCTCTCTCTCTCTCTCTCTCTCACTCTCCCCGTCGTCGTCGTCGTCTGCCGGCTTTGCTGCTGACGTGTCCAAGGTATCCGTGAATGCGGGCCAAGGCGGCAACAGCGCAATCGAGGACGCCGCCGCCTGCGCGAACGCGCTGAACGCGGCCGTCAAGGCGTCGTCTCCGTCACGCGGCCCGTCGTCTTTGTCTTTGGCGGAAATCACGACCGCGCTGGGCCGATACCAGGACGCTCGACTGCCGCGCATGTTGAAGATCAACAGCGCGTCCAGGGACCTGTGCCGCATCCAAGGCGCCGAAGGCATCAGACACGCCCTGTTCGTCGCGGTTTCTTGGCTCAAGAGCGCGCCGTGGATGGAGATGCAGGAGGACGTGGTGCGCGGGGCGGTGACGCTGGATTTCTTGCCCGCGTCGACGAGGTATGTCAAGGCGGCGGCACTGCCGACGGAGAAGGGCGGCTTCTTTTCCCTGGCCAGTCTCCTCGTCCTAAGCGTTGGATTGCTTGCGGGAGTTGGCATTGGCATCTTTCTGAACAAGAGTCCTATCGTCGGTTAATGATAGATATGAATGCGATGGGGAAATTAGCAACTAAGCGGAGAGGGGCTCACACAGCCTGTCTTGTCTTCGGTGTTACGACCTTTCTGATAGTCGATGGCCTCATGCAGTCAGGGGTTCGTCGGGTAAGAAGTCAGCGATGCGGTAGACGAGCTTGTACGTACGAGAGAAGATCTACATGCGGAGAAGAAGGCGCGGGAGAGGGTGAAGAGAGCACGCGAGACGAGGAGCGGGGCGAGGTCTGCCTGCGTTTGCCTCACCCTCGTCGCCTCTCCCGACCCGCCTTGCTACTAACTCGCTACATCAGGGCGATACCGGTAGGTGGCTCAGAACATGCTGTTGCCATCGTTCCCCAGCACACTGTTTCTACTCACTCCGTTTTTTCGGCGAACAGCGAGCAATAGTCGCCCTCCTGCGCCTGGCCTCACCAGAATCCGGTCCCGCGATTCCATTCCAAGAACTGAGCGTGCGTTTCCTCTACGAACACCCGCCTCGAGACATGTCAGACTGCGCCCAAAGCACCGCCGCCGCCGACTTCCCGCAGCGCGTAAGGGTCCTCCAGCGAGCACCGCGCCAGGCCCAGAACGCCGAGCCAGCCCATCATGCTCACCGAGAACCGCGCGCAGCACCCTCCTCACTACACGTCACGTGAGCCTTTCTCGCTCTCCCTCTCCAACGCCAACAAAACAAAGAGTGCCCTTTATTTGTCTTCACTTATTGGCCGCCTTAGTTAGGAGACCACAGATATCGAGTATAGAGAGAAGACATTTTACGCCCTACGAAATAACACAGCGACAAGTGGATTAACTCCGGGCCTGGAATCGATTAACACCAGTACCTACTGGCGCGCGCGGTGCTTGATGCAGGCGCATGGATTGGATTGCAGCCTTGTGTCGTTGTGTTGGAATATGTGCTGTTGGTGTGTCAGCCCGGGCGAAATATATTAGAGGGACCTCCAGTGAAGCGCGTGATGGCGGTATTCGCCACTCGCTGCTGGTGGTGCTCGCTCGCTGCTGGTGATGTGATACGTTGTAGAGCTGCTCCCGTATCTTGGACAAGCGGATATGCATTGGTAAGCTAGGCCCGACTGACGCATCTTTATGAACAATAGGGTAGTAGCATGCAGCCGATCCCTGCGCGTCTGACAAACCCATCCAAACTTGCGCGAGGCTGAGGGGTCTAGCCTGTTCTCTACCTGCAGCTTGATATGTTCACGTTCCTTAATGCTGCAATACAATATTCCCACTGCCCCAACTTCGCCAAACAGAGCGAACTGATACGTGTTGTGGGGCGGTTACCTATGGCTATGAAGCCTGATTCAAAGAAGAAAAAAACGCTACAATGCTGTCATACCCTGATCGTTGCATTTCGTATGAACAAACCGGATTGAAGTAGAACGCCCAAAAGAACAGACAAAATCATTCTACTCTTACTGCTATAGCATCTCCACAGGCTGATGGATGTCGTGGTTCGAGACCCTTTGAGATGCGTCCAGTTCAGAAGGCGAAGCAGTTTCCCCGTTCGTTTCAGCACGCGAAGCAACTTTCCCGTCCAGCTCTGGCTTGTCCCAGTCTTTGTGCACTTCGACCGATACCGGGACTGAATTCCTCTTCCTCCTGAGTCTGAAATAGAGCAAGGCTGCACTGAAAAGCAAAAGGGCAAATGCAGTCGCTCCGACAGCAATGCCAGCTTTTGCCCCAGTGGATAGGCCACGTACCTCGGTCGGTGTTGTTGCCGTCGGCTGAGCTGTCGCTGCGGTAGAAGCACTTGAGGTGCTTTGCTCCGGTTCTTTTTGCTCAGTCTCTATCCAGAGTGGTTGGATCTGTAGAGTTTTCATCGAAAGGAGCAACGTGGAGCTATCCGTATAGGTATGACTGGTGAGCGTGTATTGCACGCTCGAAGAGATCCCGACGGTGGTGGTATGGGTGAATGTACTGCGGCTGAGGAAGTCGAAGCTGAATGCAGTGGCTTGTGAGTTAAACGTGCTTTGGCAAACGTTGGGCTCCTTCATGAGGTAGGTAAAGCCACTACGGCCATTTATATCAGCCGTAGACAAGAAGTGCGGGTCTTAGCCTGTTATAATTTACCTCGGACAGCATGCTACAGTAGCAGAGTTCCCCCAGTCACTTGTCCAGCCCTGAGGGCAGATTCCCGGGCTGAAAAAAGGGTATATGCTGAAAAACTGCGAGCACTCCGCGTGATATCCGGGCGGAAAGCAGGTAGTATCGAGCATGTCCCGCGTTAGAGTCTCGAGGGGACTTGTATACGTATAAGTTGAATAGACATCTTCGCTCTGAAGAGGAGTCCATCGGCGTAGACAATCGGTGGGTGCGGTAAACGTTGTGGTGAGCGATGGCTTTGGCAGCGATAGGCAACTCACGGCAGCATCAGCCTGCTGCTGTTCCCCATTTGCGCCGTTTTGCGCTACCATAGAGCCGAAGGATTGACGATTGTGGTGAAATCAGCTTTGCTCCGTAGAGTTGGTTAGTGCGCTATATGAATGTTGCAATAATTAAGGTTCGGGGACAGTAGGATGTAGTGCGAAAAGAAGGGAGGGGCTAAGAAACAACGACGGAGAGGCTACGAGCCTAAGTAGCCTTGCGCTTATTTGTATGACGAGTTCCATGTTTAGTCTTCGGGTTGAACGATATGTAGCAAGGATTTCCCCTATCATCCCGGCGAATCTACGCAGGCTTAGCTGAAGCTGACCGCATATCTATAAAGCCACAATGGCGTGTCTGCCCCGATAATGTAGTACAGAACGCCATTGCCAAGCGATGCCAAGTCATTGCATCCCCGCCGTTACAATGTCTTTTGTTTGATGGGAGGCTTTCCATAATCAATTCTTTCGTACACTTAGAGAATTGATTATAAACTAATTGGCTAGGAAACTACCCATAGGAAAACTAATGTTTTAGGATGTAGATATCTACAGTTAAATACGAGAAAAGATTACCTTCGGGCTGTTCGATGCACGTAAGATGCAACGCGAGGCTAGACATGGTAGTGGTGGCTGTCTAGTGAGGGCGGCCTCCCCGACGAAGTCTTTCAAGGTCATTTAACGTCACACTGTTGGCAGAGCGACCGACTCGGGGGGTGTTCACTGCTTTTTCGGCTCAGCGATACGACGGACACACCACCTTCTTACACCATCGGATCCGCACATTAGCACCTAGCTTGACGAATCTCAGTTCCGAGAGCACCCAGACTTCGAAGCTGGGAAGAAGCAAAATATCCTCCCAATGTCGTCTTATCATAAGCAAGCCACACGTTGCTCTGGCCGAGGGGCCAACTAATTCTAAAGCATCTACTGGGTGGAGATATCATAATCCTGGTGAGAGGCGGATGACGGGCTGCGCTAAGCCGCAGCGATAGAGAATGGTGCCGCGGTGCGTACGATGATTTGGCGGCTGGCTCAAGCCTGAACATAGCCTTGACGTGGACGCGCGTTAGTACTGCAAGACTGCCTTGTCAGCCGGTGCGTGCCAGTAAAGCGCCGCGGTTGGCTTATAAAAAAGACGCAACATGGTGTGGTATTCGCCCATGACATCCTTGTGAAAGAGTTCTTTCGGGCCTTGTGGGCTGCGGTCCGTATTATCGGCGCCTACTGAGATGCTGTCGACGGCCAAGAATGGCCTCAGGGATAAGAGTATACGAATCAAATTCCATCTCTTGTTATCTTACAATCAGGTGTTATCCGAAGGAGGCGTGTATCAAAATAAATAAGGTGTGACTGGGCCGCCGAACGCGCCCGTCCTCGCCCCCTCAGCTCTCCAGATCATACAGATCCGGATTCAACTCCACCGCCATCCAAACATCCACGCCCCCCTCCCCATCCCCACCCTGCCACTTGTGCCACGGATACGCCAGCGCCCGGTCCCGCCCCAGCACCAGCCGCTCGAACGCGTCGTCGGGAAGTGCCCTGATCTCGGCCTCGGGTAGATTGCTGACGTTGTAGGATACGTCGCTCTTGAGCCGCGCCATCCCGCCGTTGCCCGTGCCGGTGGAGAGCGCGACGTGCATCTCGGCGAAGATGTCGTGGCTGTGGTTGTGGATGCCGCGGTTTACGTTCGTGCCTGTTTGTTGTTGTTGTGGAGAAGGGGGATGGGACGTCAGCGTGGATGTGGAAGGGGCGGCGATGGTGGAAAAGAAGGGAAGGGAAAAGAAGGGAAGGGAAAAGAAGGGAAGGGAAAAGAAGGGAAGGGAAAAGAAGGGAAGGGAAGGGAAGGGAAGGGGAAGCTTTCACCTGCGGTCTGGAACTGCACGTGCCCGATGGCCTGCTTCGTCTCCAGGAAGCGGAAGTGGAAGCCGGACAGGTTGCGGAAGTCGACCCCCTTAAAGCCGTCGCCCCAGGCGAGGTCCTCGACCTTAGTGTGGCGCATCAGGTTCTACCCGCACTACAAAGAAGGCCACGAGTTTACAGACTATAATACGTATGCCGCACCTCCATCTTTACTGCACTTGCTACTATGCAACCTAAGCTGATACTATTACAGGCGGACTATCATTAGAGGAAATCTATCGAAAATGATTAGCATCTTGGACAAGGCTGAAGGTATCGCATGGTCTGTTCAATTTGACGACAGCAACCCGCGGTACTACAATCTCAGATCGGTAGACGGCAATGGCAATCCCATGGTCCAGCTTTGGATCCAGCGCGATCCTTTCAGGATCACGGCCACTCGGACCATCAAGACGCCCAGGAAGCTCAAGATGCACCTCCGGGATGACGAGGATAGCCACCTCCCCATCTCTACGCCAGCGGAATCAGGACAGGCAGTCATTTGGAAAACAAAGAAGAGGCCTCTGCAGTACCAAGTGCGCGACACAGAGCAAGAGCCGAGTGCCATCGTCCTGTCCGTTGAGAAGCCAGATCCGGCGAGGTACATGGGCTTCGGCGAGCAGGGAGGCAAGGATCTGTTCAAGGACAACACATACATGAACTACTTCAGTACGCATACCCACTCCCACAAGCTGATCCCCGTGGTGCTCGCTCATCTAGCATACAGACTTTGACAACATGCGGTACAACAACTGTTGTGGTCCGTACGCACCACTAGTCACTCATTTCGGCGAAACTCGTTTTCTTCGCTGCCTGCTCTATAAGAGCAGGCCTCCCCCTTCACCCCTTCTTCTTCTTCATCAAAGACTTCTTGTATATAGAACGTAGCTGAATGTCAATTCACTATCGATTCATAACAACAACGTCTATGGCCGCGGCCCGTTTGAGAATGCCGAACCTTTGTACCACTCAGGCAAGACACCTCAGCCATCCTCGTTCGCTTTGACTAACTGTATGTAGAGCCTTAACCACCTCGCCAGCCGCAAGGGCAAGCGCAATTTCATCATCGGCAGGGGCAGCTACGCGGCGCCCAGCGCTACGCCGGGCTCTGGACCGGCGACAACGCTTCGACCTGGGACTTCTTGCAGATCTCCGTCGCCCAGGTCATCGCGCTCGGCTTGGCTGGAGTGACGATTGCGGGCGCCGACGTGGGCGGATTCGAGCCGCCCGAGGGCAACCTCACCGCGTTCACCGATCCGGAGCTGCTGATCCGCTGGTACTGCGCGTACAGCCTCCTGCCTTGGTTCCGGTGAGTGTGGGATTCCCGGTCCGTGTTGTGTCGCTGACGGGATCGCAGGAACCACTACACCGCCAAGCATACTGACAAGGAGAATGTTGATTGGAAGAAGAAAGACTTCCAGGTGAGTGACGCCGACTGCTGGTGCAACACTCTGAGGCTGAATTCGCACAAAGGAGCCATATCGGTATTTCGAATGGTACCGTGACAATTGGACGAAGGTGGTGGATGGGGAGCGTTATATCTATCAGTCGGTGTTGCCGGTCAGCAGGTACTACATCCGCCTCCGCTACAGCCTCCTTCAACTGCTTTACGATGCCATGTTCGAGAACAGCATCACAGGGCTACCCATTGCGAGATCACTCGTCATCACCGATCCTCTGGACGGCAGTCTCTTCTCAAGGGTGAGGGCATGACAACCTGCTTGCGTGACGCCCATGCTAATCAGCAAGCAGCATGAATGGGCAAACAAGAGCCAGTACATGGTCCGGAACGACATCCTAGCAGAAACAGGCGCGGCGCGAAATCTACTTCCCGTCGACCACCGCGTGGTTCCCCATGAACCTGCGCCCGCACTACGACGACGCCATAGGCGAGGCCTTGCAACCGAGCGTCCCGGGCGGCTCCAACGTCTCCTTCGACTGCCACATCGCCCCCGAGGACGGCCACCTCCCGCACGTCTGCCCCATGTACATCCGCGAAGGTAAAACCCACCCACTCAAACAAGCCCCCCCCCCCCCCCCCCCCCCCCCCCTCTCCAACCGCTAAATGCCCCCCCACCCCCGCCAGGCGCCATCATCCCGCAGATCCAAGTCCGCGACTCCGTCCCCGACCGCACGCGTCCGGAGCTCCCGGCATGTCCCGCGAACCCCCATCACCATCAACATCTACCCGGGGCACTCATCGGTACGTTTTGGCAATCCCCACTTTCCCCGGCTCACACAATGCCTCCTTTTTCCAGCGCGGCCCGAGCAAGTACTCCATATACCTCGACGACGGCGTGTCGCGCAGCAGCGCGCCCGACGACGCGTACCTCTTCCTGCAGCCGGGCCGACGGGCGTCGACGAGGCGGGGGCGCGGCCGAACAACGAGTACGGCGACGGGGGCGGCGCGCAGCAATTTCCGGCGGATGGACGTGGAACAGGTGCGTGCGTGTGCAACAGAATGCTCGGTTTCGCTCGGTTTAATCGAGAGAGAGAGAGTGTGTGTGTGTGTGGATGGTGACGGGTTGTATATGCTGACTTTGGATTTTCAATCGCAGCATGTCGTCGAGGATGCGGACGGCGACAGGGTCACCGGCAGGCGCATCACGCTCTCGACGGGCTGGAAGGGCGTCGGGGAAGGCGTGCGCCGTGGCGATGATGCCCTCCCGGATGCGGAGAGGTACGACGACGAGCAGGTCGAAAGGGATGTCGGCGCCGAGTACCGGCTCGTCGTCTGGCACGAGCCGCAGACGGATATGGCCGGGGTCGCTGTTAATGTGCTGCGTGGTGGTGGTGGCATCCGGGTCGGCGAGGATGATGTCGGGAAGAAGGCGTCCGTGGTGTGGGTGCCGACTAGGAAGGACGTGGAGGCGGTGATTGAGGTTGTTTATCAGTGACGGCCTTGCTTGTCGAGCATGGTTGGGAGCTTATTGTACCCATTCTCATTGATGAATAAAGGGTCGTTGATCATGGCCGTCTCGGAATTTGTGAGTGGTTCGTCAGTCATTTGTGAGTGCTTGGTCATCGAGCTGCAGGCTGTAGTAAGACCAGACGAGCCAATCACAAGTTTCACCGGGCTCGTGCCGAAGGCGTATCAAAGGACGGGAGGGACGGTCGACGAAGCCGAGTGGACTCCGAGCGGGCAGCGTTCGGTGGCCCGGCGTGGCTCACGGTTTCACGTCTTGTGGTGGCTAACGCGATGCGTGCGGTTTATAAGAGGGAGGGTAACCTCGGCGTCAGCGTGAGTGAGGCGGATGGTTTAGGCCCGCGCACCGTCGGTGGCCAGCTACAATTATTAATACCCCATGCCCCCTCCGGCGCATCCGCCGCCCCATCGCTCCTCGCCGCCTCTCTTCCTCTTTCCCTCTTCATTGCTCCCCTCTGCTGGAGAACTCTTGGAAAACATTGGGCGAGACGCACGGCTTGCCGCTCGACTCGACCTCGACCCCGCATGGGCGATAAAGAATTAAGGTTGCCGGCTTCGCCCACTCCACACGTGCCCGGCGGTCGCTCACGTTGCCCAGGGATCCCGCCCGACCAACCCTAAGTAATGCACACGCACCGCGAACATGACTTCGCCGAGCTGACTCTAGCCGATGCGCCGGCTTCTGGAAAGATGCAAGTTCTCTGCTGTCAGACATGACGCGCGACACGCTGCAGATCGCCTGAAAGTTGCTCCTGAAGGCCCGTGGGTGAGTGGCGAAAATAGCGACACGCTCACCACGCCAAAGTCTCCACACCCCGACCGCCTCGAAACGTTCCACGAGCTCGAGCGGGGCTCCGTGCGGCCGCTCCGACTTTAAGTATTCGGGACCGCCATCGTATCGCAAAAGCGTGTCGCATTGTTGCGGCGGAGCTGTGTACTGGCCGCTGCTGTCGAACTGCATTTCCTTGGAAGTCAGCGTCAGAGTCAGGGCGCACCCTGCTCCACCACGCCGCTCCACTATCCACCGAAACTCAAGGCAGAGTCAGGCCGACTCCGTGCGAGGTTTGGTTGCACGCCGCGCAGATCCAAATGTAAGAGCGAGGACATGCATCTATGACGTCCGAGAAGCAGAGTGCGTCGAGGCGCGACATGTTTTGGATGGCCCGGCGTGCTGGCCAGCGATGACGACGCGTAACCAACAACACGCTCTATCTGGGACCATGGCCTCCCTCCTTGCACGAACACAGGCCGGGGCCGATCTCTCGACAGGGTCACAGCAAACGCCGCTTCGTTCCACCTGCCGTCATCACGCCATCGCCGCCGTTTGTACGCTCCTGTCTCTCCGCCGCCGCTGCATCGACGTCCCCTGACTGCAACCAAGGCCGCGCCTGGCAGCTCACCGCTGGCGCTGCCGTTGACGCATGCGCCGTGTGCCTCCGCCGCTGCGGGTGGCCTTCCCGCCGCCGTGTCCGTGTCCGTGTCCATGTCCTTGTCCGTCACCCCGCCGCCCTCAGCCAGTCCGCCTGCCTGCTCCGGCCACGCTCACGCCCACGCTGCCGGTTGGCGAGAGGCAGCTGCGCTGAGGCGGCGAGGGCCGACGGGGGCGGCGGCGGGCGGGCGCACTCCGCGCTGGACGAGGGTAGGCCCGTGGGGCGAGGAGGCTTGGCCGCAGCGGGAGTCGTTCCGCTCGGTGTGGGGCAACGGCAGGCTCGCTCGCTCGAGCGGTGGGCGACTAAGCGGCGCAGGCGACACGGAAGCTGGACGAGGTCGACGCGCCGGAGACGACCAAGGACGAGGCACAGCGTGGGCTAAGTGCCGGTGAGAAGGCGCGGCGGGCAGGAGAGGCAGGAGAGGAAGAAGGCTAAGCGAGATGCGGAAAGCGGCACGTGACTCGTACGGGACGCGTATTCGCAGCGCGTGGGCGTATTCGCGGCGGCGGCCATTGGCTCGCGGGGCGTGTGGCACGCAGCTTGGCCACAAGCAGCCGGTACAACGGCCACCAGATTGCGCGGGGCTTGCCGGCGGCCCCTGATGGCCTAGCAGCCTTTGGACGCTCTTGACGCGGCATAGGGGCGCAGTTTCAGCTCGCACGCTCGGTCGACATATTGGCGCTTGGCAGGCCGCGGCGAAAGGAGAGCAGGCGATCTGGCCAGGCGCGCTGGTGGCCAGGCGATCAGGCCAGGCGATCAGGGTCCAGCAAGTGAGCGCGCAGGTATATAGCGCTTTCCCGGCTGGAACGCAGCGCCCTTTCCCAAATATCCTGCCCGCCGCGCCCTCTCGCACCACCGAACCTGGAACACCCACCACCGCCATGGACCGCAACCGCCTCATCTCGGCCGCCGAGGTCGAGCGCCTCGTCGCCGCCGGCCAGCTCATCGTCATCCACGAGGGCCACGCGCTCAAGCTGGACAGCTGGATCGACCGCCACCCCGGCGGCCGCCTGGCCATCCTGCACATGGTCGGCCGAGACGCGACGGACGAGATCAACGTGTAACTACCCCCCCTCCTCGCCGGGTAAGTATGAGTGCGCGTTGCGCGTGTTGCTTGCGCGGCGGTGCACCGGTGCGGTGCTGACTCTGCGCGCGCAGGTACCATTTCCAGAAGACCCTGGCGATCATGAAGGCCTATCGCATCGGCCGCGTCGCCCAGCCCTGGACGAATCTCGAGCCGCCCATTCGGGCCGCCACCAGCACCGCCCACCGCTCCGCCCCTGACCACCAACCCGCCCCCGCCGACGGCGACGACACGGCCTCCGACTCGGCCAGCTGCAACGACGACGCCGCCTCCATCTTCAGCGCGAAGCTCGACCCGCTGAGCTCCAGCAACTCGAGCGTCGGCCTGTCCGACGCTGAGCCCGACGCGCCCAAGCCATTCTGCGGAGACCGTTCCGACGCGCTGCTGGCCGCGCCCGGAGATTGCAGGCGCAGAAACATCGTCGCCACCACCGCCAAGCCCGCCGCCGCCCTCTTCCCCACGGAGAAACTGTCGCGCACCACGTACACGGCCGCGCTCGAGCAGAAGGAGATCGCCGACGGCATCCGCAACTACCCCTCGCTCGACCCCGAGACGCAGCTGCAAATCCGATCCGAATACGATGCGCTGCACCGCCTCGTCGAGGCCCAGGGCCTGTACAAGTGCCGCTACTCCCAGTACGGCAAGGAGATGCTGCGCTACTCGGCCCTGTTCTGCCTGTTCCTGTTCTTCCTCAGCAAGGCGTGGTACCTGACGTCGGCCGTCTTCCTCGGCTTCTTCTGGCAGCAGATCATGTTCACCGCCCACGACGCCGGCCACCGCGGCATCTCGGGCAACTTCGTCATCGACACCGTCATTGGCGCCTTCATCGCCGACTTCTGCTGCGGCCTGTCGATTGGCTGGTGGAAGAGCTCGCACAACGTGCACCACCTGATCACCAACATGCCCGAGCACGACCCCGACATCCAGAACATCCCGCTCTTCTCCACCTCGCCCACCTACTTCAAGTCGATCCGCAGCACCTTCTACAACTTCACCTTCTACTGGGACAAGGCCGCCGACATCGTCGTGCCCTTCCAGAAGTACACGTACTACCCGGTCATGGCCCTCGCCCGCTTCAACCTGTACCTGCTCTCGTGGCTGCATCTGGTGTCGCCGCGTGCTGCCCAGCTCGGCTCGGCCTGGTGGACGCGCTGGCTGGAGGTGGCCTTCATGGGCTGCTACTGGGCCCTGTTCGGCTACGCCCTCGTGTGGCGCACTCTGCCCGACTGGCCCACCCGCGTCGCCTTCGTGCTTACCTCGCACATGATCACCATGCTGTTGCACGTGCAGATCACGCTGTCCCACTGGGGCATGCCGACGGCCGACCTTGGCCCGACCGAGTCTTTTGCCCAGCGCCAGCTCCGCACCACCATGGACGTCGACTGCCCCGAGTGGCTCGACTTCCTGCACGGCGGCCTGCAGTTCCAGGCCGTGCACCATCTCTTCCCTCGCATGCCCCGCCACAACCTGCGCGCCGCCCAGGTGCTGGTGCGCGAGTTCTGCGCCAAGACGGGTATCAAGTACCAGTGCCAGGGCTTCGTTGAGGGCAACAAGGTGGTGCTGACGAGGCTGGAGGAGGTGGCCAAGATGGTCGAGACGTTGGTGCAGTGCCAGATGCACATGGCCGAGACGGGGGAGAGCGGGCTGCACTGAGCGGAGCTTGCGAGCCTGAACGATTCTGTATGCATTACTGGTCTGGCGTTTTTTTCTTGGGCTGGCTGGATAGCGGGCGCTTCGGTCCACCTACTCCGTGTAACATGTACTCGATGTCTTTCATTCGTCGATAGCCTTTTCATTACTCTTTGATTACCTAGAGAAAAGCGCAATAAGAACGGCCCTGGGCCCACATTCCGACGACCATCCGCGCCGTTGCTCGGCTGTGAAATTAACTATCAACTCGGCTCCGCGTTCGGCTCCACGCGTCCACGTCACCCGGCGCGGGGAACGCAGGCTACCCCGGATTTTCCCCGGATCCGCCCGCTCTTGTTAACTGCTTCAGGCACACAGTCGTAGTCCCCGCGTGCCACTATACTCGGCTCGGCGAGAAGCCAATATGCAGCCACGGCGCACTTTACAGGAACAGGATGTGGGTGACGATTCACTCATTTCCTGGCACGCTTGCGGCATCCGCGTCCCCTTTGCATTCGGCTGCTCCGTGGACAGAAGCAAGTTGATCCAACCTCAAGAGTGGAGGGAGCTGTGTATAAAGGACGTCGGCCTTGCGGAAGCGAGGGCGAGTGCTGCCGACTCAGACTCGGGCAGCAGATCGACAGTGTTCCCGTGCATCACAGCCAGTGACCACTGTTCACCATGCGTCTTCCAGCTTACCTCCTCCCATTCTCGGGCGCGTCATTGGCCGCCGTCTCGGTCGTCGATCCCAGCGCCTACGCCGACCTGGCCGCCGACGCGGCCGACAACGCGATCAAGGCCGTGTACGACATCGAGCCGATCCTGTACCAGACCAACGACATCGTCGGGCCGTACGAGTACGCCGCCGGCAACGACACGAGCGCGGACCACGCCAGCTTCTCGGCCGCGGCCAACGACACCAGCGTCATCATCGTGACGGACGGCACGACGCTCAACCTATCGTACGCGAACGTGGTCAAGCGCGGGTACAGCTCCAACCTGTACCAGGCCAGCTTCTACGGGCTCAACGCGGCGATCAACGTCGCCAACGGCTCGGCCGCGACCATATCGCACTCGAACATCACGGTTCACAACGGCGCCGCCAACGTCTTCGCGTACGGCGCCGACACGGTCGTGCACGTGTCCGACGCGGACCTGTACAGCTCCGGCCCCGTCTCGCACGGCCTGTACGCCGCCGGCAACGGCACCATCGTCGCGACCAACGTGCGGCACTACTCGGGCGGCAACCGCTGCTCGTCCTTCTCGGGCGACAATCCTGCTGGCGTCGTAAACGTGTCCGACAGCGTCGCGCACACGGCCGGCATAGGCTCCGCGCTCTTCTACGCCCTCGGCAGCGTCGCCGGCCGCAACGTCGTCGGCTGGACCGAGCAGGCGCCCGCGCTGTTCTCCGACGGCCCGCAGACGGCCGTGTTCGAGCACGTCGACTTCACGGCTGGGCTGTTGGCTGGGACCGTCATGGTGCGTTTCGTTTTTCAATCTCCCTTCCTCCCTCCATCCCTCTATCCCTCCCTCCCTCACTTCATCGCCATCCAACCCACCCCCGTCCTCGTCCCCGTCCCCGCTAACACCCCGCCCACCCAACCCAAAGTTCTCCTCCTCCACCCGCCTCTCCGGCGCCCGCCTCTCCCTCACCGACTCCCTCCTCACCGTCACCGCCCCCGCCGCGCCCGCGCTGTGGTTCGGCAACGTCATCGCCTCCGCCTCGCTCCTCCGCACGCGCCTCGAAACGGCTTCGGGGATACTACTCGTCGCCAACGCGTCGCAGGTGACGCAGGAGTTCTCGTACTTCGCCGGCGCCGAGCAGAACGCCGCCATCGCGCCGGCGGTCGTGGACGTGAATGTCGCGGAGAGCGAGCTGGCGGGGGATGTGGTGGCGTATAATGGGAGTAGCGTGGTGTGGCGGTTGGTGGAGCATTCGGTTTGGACGGGGAAGGTGGTGTTGCCCGAGGGTGGGGGGGAGGAGGGGAGGGTGAGCGTGGTGTTGGATAAGACGAGTACGTGGGTTGTTACGGGCGATTCGAGGGTGGCGAATTTCACGAGTGCGGATAAGGGGTTGGCGAATGTGGTGGGGGGTGGGTTCACGGTGACGTATGATAAGAGTGCTGAGGCGAATGCGTGGTTGAATGGGAGTGAGTATGGGTTGGCTGGTGGGGGGTCGTTGGTGCCTAGTGCGTGAGCGGTCGTCACTGGGGTCTGCGGACTGAGTGAGTGGTTGTTGGCCCGTTGCTTGGGGTCGTGTTTGCGATACGTGGTGTAGCTGTTGCTAGCTTTATGAAGCCGAGAGAGAGAGGAAAAAATGAGGAATATTCGGTCATGATGCGCTGCCCTTCGGTCTTCCTCTTCACGCTCCTTCGAGGTCGCTGTAGAGCCGCCAGCGGTTTTCCTTGCTGGGGTCGTTGAACCTGATCTTGAGGTCCATCTGGGCGAGCTTGTCCATATCGGCATCGTCAATGTCGAAATCGGACTCCAAGTTCTGCTTGATCTGCCAGTCAATCACGCTCTTCGGAATCACCGAGCGGCCCGAGTTCACACCCCATGCCAGCGCCGTCTGTACGGGACTCTTCTGGTACCTCGCAGCGACCTCTTGCAGCACGGGATGGTCGACGATCCGATCCATGTGCGATATCGTCTTGCTCCACGACACTTCCCTGTAGAACGAATTCAGATTCCCCAACGGGCTGAACTGCGTCACGTGGATGCCCTTGGACCTGAGCCACGCGTTGAACTCCTTCTGCTGGAGGTAGAGATGACCTTCCATCTGGTGCACGGCCGGCGTCTGCTCCAACGATGAGTAACAACAGTCCGACGACGCCTTCAGAGTCGGGCGGAACTCACCACGCTCCCCTCCCGAAGCAACGTGTCTATCTCGCCTTTGCTGAAATTCGACACGCCAATCGACTTCACCTTCCCCGTCTCGAGAAGCCTCTCCATGGCCTTCCACGCATCCACGAACGTCGTCTCGCCCAGCGCCATCTGCCCCGTCACCCCGTCCTTTGGGAACCGGTCCTCCCCGCGGGCGAAGGTGCACGGGTAGTGGATCAGGAACAGGTCCACATACGGCGTGTCCAGGTCCCGGAGAGAGGCGTCGAGCGCGGCTTCCACGTCGTCCGGATGGTGCGAGTTGCACCAGAGCTTGGTGGTGAGGAAGATTTCTTCGCGGGGGACGCCGCTCCGCTTGATGCCTCTGCCCACTTGGACTTCCGTGTCGTATCTGCGGGCACGGTCAGAGATGCGCGCTTCGACTTCTTGCGGCGCTGGGTCGTGGTGCGTCGCTTACACCCTTGCGGTGTCGACGTGGCGGTACCCCGTCCTCAGCGCGGTGCAGACCGCGGCCTCCTGCGCGTCGGCGTCCTGGAAGGTGCCGAAGCCGATGGCCGGGATCTTGAGGCCGTTGTTCAGCGTGTAGGTTCTGGTTGGCGGGGCGGTGGCGATGCCACGGTGCGTCTGCAGCGAGCGGCAATTTGCACGGAGCAGGTTGCTTTCTCGTCTCGCAAAGGGACCGCTGGCAAGGGCCAAGCACTTTGTGGTAGAGAAATGCATTTTTGGTGAAGACCGGGTCTACTTCAGGAGAGCCGTTTCCGGGGACAGGCAACCCGCTTTATACATGCGTCGTCACATGCGCTGTAGCACGAACATTGTTATGACATGGTACCGTGTCGAGGACAGTCTGGCTGCAAAGCGTGCGACACAGAAGCACGGGCAAGTTTCCTATTTGACGTGAGGGGCGAGGCGAGCCCTCGTGTCGAGGGCGTGCGGGGAAGAAGGAGGCTCTCCCCGCTCGATGACTCGGCAGCCGATAGGGCAATAATGCAAGGGTTCCGCGACGGTAGGGCTGTGGAGTAGGAAGCGGCTGCACCCATATCGGATATGTGGTTTGTGGAGAGTATCGGGTCTTGCGTAGACAGTAGTCGCCGATTCAAAGATGGGAAAACAAATAAAGCCGGGCGGTCGGCCAGGGAGCCGCTGCAGCTTGTTTCTCCGCGCTTTTCCCGCGCTTCGTCGCCCATTCAAAATCTTCCGACCCGATTCCACAGCTTCTTCTCGCCTCCGCGTGACACGTCGAGACTTACGAACACTGTGCACTGCATTGCTCTCCCGGCCGTGAGACGCGGTGGCCGTCTACGACATGTCGTCCGACCTTTTCCACACGGTCCTCGAAGAACTAAGATGGGCGATATTATGCTATCTCCCAACAGCCGACCGGATGCGCCTCTTACGCGTCTCTCGGAAACTGCATCACATGCTAGAGCGGACGCTTTACGCCAACGTCGTGCTCGACAGCAGACGCCGGGCCGGGAAATTCAAGCGGTTCTACAAGAAAAACCCCGCCCTGGCCAAGCGCGTCACGTGTCTGACCGTGGACGGAAGCCCTGAGTATTGGCGAATGGATGGGAGGCTGTTGAAGACGTCGAAGATTTGCCACGGGCTCGAATACCTGGACCGTCTGCGGGAACTCACCCTCAAGATGCCCTATCTCCCACCTTTACACCAGGACAGCGACGGCGCCGCCGAAGACAACGACGGGTTCGACGAGCCGTGGCGGAAGCACGAGGAAAAGCTCGAGAGCACCTTCGCGCGGGCGACGGATCTTTTCAGGGCGCCCGCCGAACGGCGCATCCTTCCCAACCTCACACAGCTGACCCTGGAGACCGAGATGGTTGCGGGCCAACGCTGCCCGCTGCCCGGCCTGACAATCTTCTTCATCCCGACACTGCAGAGCATCGACATCGAGAACTACGACATCAGCGACTGCGCCACGTGGGGGAATGGCGGCTGGGACTCGGTGCACGATAGGCAACACACGGCCTTGGAGTCTCTGAGCTTCGAGAATTGTCGGTTGAACGATTTCACGCTCGGTCGGATCCTTGAATGCCCCCGCGCTCTGAGGAATCTCTCCCTTAACAACTTCATCCCTTCGTCTCGTGACCGGGAGCTGTTCTGTTGGAGCACGAAGAAGCTTTCAACCGTTCTGAAGAAATACCAGAAAAAATCACTCAGGAGAGTCGAACTGTACATGGGCCAGACAGCACGTGGCCGCCCCCAACTAGGGGGTACATTGGACCTGAGTGAGATGGAGCGCCTTGAGACCGTCAGATGCTTGCGCTACGGTGCTCGTCTACCAAAAGCGAAAATACTGCTTGGTCCCCACGTACAACTTTCTCATTATGAATGTGGCATAACCGAATGGATGGAGCTGGAGGATAGATTGGGAGACGATTGAGTTCATTTAAATGCGTGTTTTCATCACCCTACGACGATCGATGGGCAAGACGACATACCGAGCACCACAGTATACCACCACGCCTTCTTCCAACATCGACGCCGGACTGTGGAATCTTTGCCTTTCTCAATTTTCTGCAGCGTTTTGACGTTTCAAAGCATGAAAAAGAACGAGTTTGGAAGAGTTGCCCGGGAAGGCCATGCAGCCAATCTTTCGAATTCGCTGGTCGTTGGATTACAAGCCTGCTATGGCCGGTGTATATGCCGTTGTTGAGAGAATATTGATTTCGTCACATTGTGACAGCTCCGTTATATTGTAATAGCCCGGTCATATCCTGCCCGCCCTGTCGTCATTCCCTCTCTCCAGCTGCCAGAGAGAAATGACAAAGTAGTAGAGAATATATAGTTAAATATACAGTTTTCCCTCAATGGGTTCGGTGACAGGAAAGCTCGTCAACGTGACATGTCCGAACTGGTCCGATTCATCGCTCTCCCAAACAACCCCCCACTGAACCGGGAGTAGCGCAGCCTCACCGGCGCTCATAGGTGGGTGGCAAGCGGCGGATATGGCAGCGCTGCAGCTGGACACAAGGCGTACACCGGGTGGATATCGCCTGGCCGCGAGCACCAAGCCGCCAACTGCAATGATACATCCGACGCAAGTAGTAAGGATAATAGCGACGGGCGAGTAGCCGCAGGTAGAGATTCTACCCGCGTTTTGGGTGCGGCGTATGCCCTTCTCATCGTCGTAGTTTTCGAAGACCGTGATGCTGACCATGAACAAGCTCTGTGATGCGAGCCAGTGCAGCAGCGCACTCAGTCCCGTCAGGGGCACTGCGTAGCGATAAGGAAGCTGCAGCCAATAGGTGCTGCGCTGCTGGCCCACTGGCGCTGTCACCCGTAGTGGTTTGCGCGCGCGACTGTACTGCACGAACTCGCGCTGCACGAACATGCAGGTGTAGAGCGCATTGTAGCAGACGTAGAGGTAAGACAGGACTAGCTGCGGAGTGTTCGTTAGGATGATTGCGCCGATAGTGGACATGCTCATGCCAAGTAGGTTGTTGCCTGTATGCGTGTCAGCCTTTTTATTTTTTTCGCGGCATTGCGTGGGTATTTGTACCTTTTAGTCCGCCGAATGCAGTGGTCCAGAGCCCCTTGGCGTCCTTTGGCATTCCTACCGTCGTCCGATGAATGGAAATTCCGGCCACTATAATGGCAGCGCTGTACATGAGGTATGTCATGTGCCAGCGGAGGTTACTCGAGGCTCTGCCCCACGACAACCCCCTTGACTTGTACGTTCCGTCCCTTCTGACGCCCTGAGTCAAAGGACAAGAAAATGAATGTACCTTTTCTTTCCAATCCCAGTCGAGCTGGAAACAGTGCTTCCCGCACAGACAGCGGCGTTCCGTTTCTGGATCTGGTTGCTTCAAAAGAGCTGCAATGGCATCACCAAGCGTAACCAGGAATCTGTCATGGTACCTGAAAAGGACGAAGAGCATGCAAAATGCCTTGATAGCGTTGTATGTTATGACGGCGGTGGCAATCCAGGGGCTGAACTGAAGCTTGCACTGCTCTTTGACGAGCTCGGCAAGACAGTACAAGACAGGGCTTCCATATGGAGCCCAAGAGGTCTTGTTGAAATTCTCTGAGTTGGAGTTGAGGGTGCAGTTCGTGATGTCCCGGGACGGACATACCCAACCATATGACGGAAATACTTTGGCGTCTGCGGTGAAAGGAAGATAGTGCCAATCAATCTTGTCCTGGAATAGGAGCACATCTCCGTATCGCGAAATGTACTGTTTGTTATAGGCATTCAGGCAATCTGAAGTATCGAGCCTTTTTGTCGCGTTTGCGTTGGATTGGAATCTCTCTCGAATTCTGCTTGCGTTGCCTATGACAGCCTGAGTGATGCTATCGCTCGCGCCAGTGAAGCCTGAAGTGTCGTAATCACCACCGGTGTAAAAGGCATCAGTGACTGGCATGACCATGTAGTTGTTGGCTTGCACTTCTGCGAAGATGACAGAGTTGAAGGCGAGGTGCAGAGGCACGGAACTGAAGAAGAGGAGGAAGCAAATAAGCGATCTTTTGCGTCCGATGTACCAGAGATTGCGGGTGTTAGGAACGCCAATGTGTAGCCAGGTTCGCTTGGTGTGGGCTCGTTTGAGTTCTTCCAGAGTTGGAGAACAGAGAACTTGCATGAAGTAGTTACTTCCGGCAAGTAGAAGAGTGCTGAGAGTATTGATTACAAGGTGAACCCATTGGCTGATATCCTTGATGGTGTTGCAGTTTCCTTCTAACATTACTCTCCATCCGTCAGCACCATCGCCGAAGCGACGGTTGCTGATAACCCAAATAGTGACAGACGTGTTGAGGATCAAGACAAAGGCAGCTGTGAATGCTGCTGCGATTGCCCCGCCCCGCCACCCTGACGTTTGGGACCGAAATTTCTGGCGAAAAGTAGAGCATTTGGTAGTCTCGTCGAGTCGGTGCTGAAAGATGAAACTTTGGGAGTTGGTGGCCTCTCTTAACGTGCTTGAGTGTCTGAGAATTCTTAGTTAGTCGAGTCGGATCTCAGTAAGTAAGAGTTTCTATACCTGCGAAGCTCGTAATAGTCTTCTAGTTCGCTAGTGTTACCTGCTTCCCGAAGCCTTACGTATTCCGTGGGCTGGCGGTTTATTGGCATGACTTAGAGGCGTGTAAGGGATGGCGTAGCGAGTTAATTCGTGGGCTATCTCTAGAGGTAGAGGGATATGTGCGAGGCTGATCGCTATGCCCTGGATGGTCACCCAGCTATTAGTAGGCATATGGGAACATTTATGCCATTATAGGAAAGCTGCATTCAGTAGCGATTGGGTTGGATCGAACCGTAGTACTAGCTACACAGCCTTTAGTATCTCTATCTTTAGATGCATTTGACAGCCCCAGGCCGGTGCGCAGTAATACTACCGGAAATTCTACTTGTTTTCCTAAGACAGTAAGGGTTTCCTATAAGCGGTGTTCCAAAATAGAATTTTCCATTCATCCTATAACCGCCCGAAAGGCTAAGAGGTTCTGTTAACCTATCAGCTGCCAAATTAATTACCTAAGAAAGGATCCCGAGTGGTGGATGAGGAGCTGTATTCTCCACAGACTTTACGCTTCCCTTTGCAAGGCTAACGACCGATCTGTACGTGGTGGCTGCAGCTCACCTGCCCGTGCTGACCGGCTGAGAGTGACAACATGCCCGCATATAGCAATTGTTGGATGGCTGATTCTCCTACGACTAGTGGAGGCGCAGCGCAGTTTCTCCCCTCCGAAACCGTTCGGTTTGAATGTGGCAGGCTTTGTAATTTAAGCGCCCGGGTTCACTTCAGCTCCGACTGTTGTGCCACAGTGCTGACAGATGCTAGACATTCCGATGTAACCTCAGCCTGTCAGCTCCATCAGGCAAGCTGAGGCAGCGGCGAAAGGTGGGGCAACACGGGTCAAGTGACCAATCATGGAACCAATGCATAGCTCAGCGATGTGAGCCTCCCGCAAAGCTACTACCTCAGAGTTACACATATACCCACTGGCTTCAATTCAACGACGACAAAAAAGTTTAGAAGCCATATTACATTACTCTCACTCTCACTCCGAAAACGGATGCTTCAAGCAAACCTTCCTAAACCGCGCCTCGGCCTCGCACCTCTCCTCCAGATACCGGACCAGCTCCACCACCGGCCTGCCCTCCACCACCTCCACCGTCGGTATTCTGAACGCCCTCCCCTAATCACCCACCGCCCGCACCCGGCGGCGTGGTGCGCGGGCGACGCGGTGGCGAGGATGTGGCGCGCGCCGGCGGCTCTGGCGAACTGGATGGCCGTGAAGCCGAGGCTGGAGGCGGCGACCCAGACGACGACGGCGGGCGGCGGATCCTTTTCCTTCTCCTTCTCCTGGTTGATCGCGTGACCGGCGGCCGATGACGGGGAGGCCGCATCATCCACGGGAAGCGGATAGCGCAGGAGGTTGAAGACGGCGAGGCACGCCGCGTAGTCGATGGGGAGGCTGTCGTCGTCCGGCAGGCGCCGGGCCATGGCGTCGGGCGCGAGGACGTGGTCCTGGTGGGTGCCGAAATGGGGCGGGCGGCCGATGGAGCACGGGGTGCAGCCGGCGATGTGACGGTGCCGCTGTTACGCACTACACATATACTTTGTACATCCGATGTGGTCCGCCATCACATCTTACCGACCGCTTCTCTCGGCCGAGACACCTCCGCGGTAAAGAATCAAGCTCATGAACTCTACTTCCTCGTCATTTAATCGAGGGATCTTGGAATTTGAGTCCTCAGTAATCATAGGAAGAATTTCTCAGTGCTCATGTTCGGGGAACGGAGCCATCGTGTGGATATTGACTGCTCGCAACTGTCACCGCTCTTCGCATCGCCATCAGCCTACTCAACTGCTTTACCACCACCGGTCGGTGGACGGGTTCGGCATGCTCTGGGTGGGAAAGCAGTCTCAAGTTTCTGAGTATGTGAACCACCGTTGCTGCCCCACTAGAGTGTCGTCAAACATTATAGCGCTTCACCCAATGACGTTGAACGAGGCTGCATATAGAGGTGAAGTGGAGACAAGCAATTTAAACTTCCGCTGTTGAGCTTGGCAATTCTTTGATTGGGGAGGCACGCAAGGGCCGCATCCGCTGTGGAGGCGGAAAGACCCGGCGGCTTAATTGGCAAGTCTCTTGATTCATACTGCGCTAATGGACCTAATATGTATCAGGACTGCTCGAACGAGTTCCGCGGTGAATGGCATAGTCGAGATGGGAAAACATTAAGGGTGGGAGAAGGAAGACGGCAAGACAGAGTACAGTTCGAGGGATCGGTAGGAAGACATGTTCATATCTTTATAGACCTTGTCGCATCTGTTCCTCCGGGCACTGGGAGGTACAAGCACGTTTCCGGTGATAGAAGAACCCAGTCACGAATGCAATTGCATACCGCCAGGGAGGCCTCACTATCCGAGTCAATTCCCCTATCACACACCCCACTCACGAGACATACGCCCAAACCCAGCGCTCGAAGCATCCCCACCCAATCCCCCACCCATCAACCCAGCGCCTGCGCCACCTCATCCACACCCCCCATCAACAGCACCCCCGCGCCTCCAAACACCACGGTCGCGAGCAGATGGCCCCAACTCGCCTCCCTAAGGCCATGTCTCCACGTGATAATCGTGTCGATGAGCCCCGTGACCGTGCCGCACACCAGCACGGTGCCGACGGCGCGCCAGTCGCGGCGCAGGGCGAAGGCGACGACGGACAGCCCGACGGAGACGTTGCGCGCGCCCGCGGCGCCCATGAAGTGGTACCACGAGGCGCGGTCGGGGAGACCGAACCGCCGCGCGAAGCCCGGCCCGGTGGTTTGGGTGAGTGCGGTGCAGCCGGTTGCGATGCTGGTGGCGCCGATGGCGAGGCTGAAGGCGAGGGGGAGGGAAAGGGATAATGAGGTGGTGGAGGACATGGTTGTATCGATGGACGTTGAGACTAAGATGGCCTTGTATTGTTCGTCCTTTCGGATGGAATGCGGCGACGGAGGCGAAGTAGTGGTGGCAAATCTTGCGATGGTAGTTAGGTGTTGAGGTATAAATAGGCGTTGTTCCAGCCCCTTCTCTCCGTGTTTCGGATTCGATCGTGCCTTGCCGCATGCGGAAAGCCGGTCGGTGGTCGGGATTCCCGCATCCGCGAGAGGCGGCAAGCCACTAATCCTCCGGGATAATTGTAACCCGGCTTGTTCTTGATGATGGCTTTGGGTTCTTCGCCTGGAAGTAGCAGGGCCAGCAGCGGAAACTTAGAGTGAGGAATGACTTGACTATCTCGCTTTTTTCTATCGATCTCTGCAGTCCCTTGCGGTATCGCCAATTTGTCTAAGGAACATCAACAAGGTGCCATGAACTCCAAGCTTCGCGTCTACGGCATTAAGTATCCCCGTGTCGTAGATTGCCAATCTACAATGCTGCTTACTTGCTTGTTGAGAAGGGAGCTGACATGATTCAAGCTAGGCACCCCAAGCTACAGGATGAGAAACGGAAGACTTCATTAAATTAGAACCATGAGTATATAAAGCATATGAAAGAGCCTCACATCGTTCTACCGTGAAACATTCACCCTGAGGACCTTATCATGCACTGCCCAGTTACCCTTCAGCGCTTTCTTTCCCTTAGTATGCCGACTCCAACCCCCCATATCTTCTTTCAGATCATCAAGTTGATAATGACTGAGATCATGTGGCTCCCTGGACACGAACAACTTCATCCTATCCTCTATTATGAACGGCTACTTTGATACCGATCGACGCAGGTGAGGCGGCATGAACGTGTCGAAGGCAAAAGGCTCCATTTGCTGACTAGGGCCTACTGATAGCATTCCAGACCCCTCTGGAAGCATTTGACAGATTCCCTAACAAGGATTCAAGTCGAAAAGGGCAATGTAGAGAGTATTTCCTGATGCTTTGCACATGTTTCTGAACAGGAAATTATGCGTTGCTAAACTCCCATTATCGGTCTTTGTTCGTTCGAAACGAAAGTCGTAGTCTTGCCGAAAGCTAGGCGTGACTGAGATGCTCTTTACCACGCTATAAGCTTTCAGGTGCTCGAGAACGTATATGAGGCGTGGAGTCATTGTTTTAGATTTGCTGCTAGCTTCCAACTTTGGCATGTACGATCTATATGGCATTGAGTCAGCTTTGAGGATCTCGAAGGAATTGTCCGTTAACCGAATAAGAAAGTTGTCTGTAGTGGAGCTGTGGTGGAAATGGAGTCGAAGTGGCATATGTGGGTTTACATGCTCTCTCCACTGTTCCTTGAGGCTTTTCATTGCAGCTCGCATTTCGGGCGATGGTCTCCCTTGAGTTGGGCCGAATACGATTGCAACATTGGTGATGTCTGCTCGAGAGACAAGGGAGGCCATCCAGGTACCGTTGATGTCTTTGTAAGAAATGGTCGCGGAACTGTCCAATTCCAACTTCGCTCTCGTCTGTTTAATACTGACGACAGTGACCTCGACGCACCGTGAATCCTCAGTCGCAAGGGCTGTATATGGTAGCAGTCGATATCTGTCGCCAATCTAGGTGCCATTAATGACGCCACGTGGCAGAAATATCTCGTCAGATTCGATTACGATGCCAATCCCACCGGCAAGACCGCTTGCGAACTTCCGATTGGTGGTCAAAGCAAACACGATCTCCTCTAAATCACCGCGAATGAGCGGAGATTGCTTCTCGATAGGCCGAAGCTCCGCAAGCTTTGATTCTAGAATTCTACGAAGGTTTTCATATCGAGTTCGAAAGAGATTCCGATTCTCATGGAGGCTTTCGATTGCGATTCTAAGTGCGTTGGTCAAGATACCATTGTATTTTCCTTCTAAGCCGAGACGTTCTGCAGCAGTCTGTTGTGGGTGACATACGGCGATAAGATGGAACCCAGGCTGTCCGTGGAACCAATTCTAAATGGCGGCCGTATGTCGAGTTCCGCTCTCGGTTTCATCATCTTCGCCCTCGTCGGCTAGCCATTAAGGTAGAAGATCGTCTTGGAACCTAATCGTGTCCTCATCGAGCCTACCCATCCCACCGGCAAAACAGCAGTCGAGGACGGAAATAAGCTTTACGCCCTTCTTTTTCATTCTTTTAAACAAGCGGCCTAGCTTTACGTCTCTAATTATTCCGTCCGTGGTGCAGATGGCCTTATCTCTTAAGCTAGCCTTAAGTTTCGGGTATTTGGTATTCTAGCTCGTACTATAACCGGAAAAGTAGACGTAGACGAAGTTATTACGTTAAGCACGATTTATAAGCTTTTTAATCTCGTTAATAATGTACTATTTAGTTAGTGTAGAATTCTTAAGATGTGCTGTCGTAGCGAGAAGACTATTCGAGGCCTCGGCAGCACTAAATAGAGACGACGTAATAACAGTAATTTATTTCGCTAGTATATCGAGTATTTTCTTTAAAACAGCGTATATATCTTAAACATTATTAACGCAGCCGCGAAGATTGCCTAGATAGAAAGAGTATTTATTAATTCTAATAAGTAATGCCTAACGTTTAGGCGTACGACTTATAATTTACTTATAACCTTTAGAATAGAAGTTTAAACTCGGTCTAAGTGTAGAAGAGAAGCCGTAATAGTAGAGTATAAATTTTATACCCGTAAAACACTACGTTTAACGGTATTAGCTCTTAATAGTAAGCTATCCGCGTAATAATACGCTAGTTTTACTTATATTTAGGCTTTAGCGCAAGGGGTCTATTCTTAGTCTACTACATCGTATACCCTAAGTAGCCTTTCGAGCTAACGGCCCGGGCTTTTCTAACGTGTTACCGTTAATTAGAAATTATAGCTTTTACTATAAGACGTCTATAGATTTACGTTATACGGTAAAAAGTTCTAATTAGAAAGCTAAACTAAATAAAATACTAGCCGGCTTTTTCCGCCTATTAGCGTTACGTAGATATAGGTGTAGCCTTACTTAGCTCGCGCCTACTAGCCCGATCTATAATGCTTACGCATAGATAATTCTCTAATCGATCGGCATATAATTAGAATAAACCGTATAAGTTCGAAATACTAAGTATCTCTATATTAAGAAGTATTAGCACGGTCGTGCTTCTTATCGATTTATAAAATATACCTTAACTTAGATATTTATCGGCCTATAGAAAATTTAACGTAATAATATTAGATAATGTTAACTAGAAAACTAAAGCGAGATAATAGTCGCCTAAGAATTTAATTAAACTAGTTAAATAACTATAACGCTCGATTACTACGAAAGATCTAAAAAAAAGAGATTTAGCGGAAGACGCGAAGAACTATAAAGAAATCTTTAGAGTTATAACGAAGTAAAGAGGCTAGCTATACTAGCTCTAAATCTATCTTTACGAAAGCGTAGGTGAGCTAGAATACTTAGATAAGATAATTAGAATTAAAAAAGCGGTAGTAGTAGAGTAGCTAATAAATAAGTATATTTATAACGCTTTAATTATTTTAATTAATTAACTAAATAAAGATCGTAGTTCTAGCTAAACTAATTAACTAAAGATTATAAGGCGTAGTTATTTACGAAATACTTATTTAATTGCTTAAAGGGAGGGAGAGAAAGAGGTATAGATAAATAGCTACGGCTATAGCTATCGATATATATGCTACCTAGGCCGTGTATCTAGCATTTAGGGGAAAGAAGAGGGGGGGAGGAAGAAGAAGAAGAGAGAAAAGAAGAAGAGAGAAAGAAGAGAGAAGAATATTATTTAATTAGAGTAAAACACTATAAGAATCTTACGATAGTAGCCCGTGTACTTATAATAGTAGCCCGTATACTTACGATAGAGGCCCATAATATATACTAAGTAAATAGATAAAGATCTTTACTTATTTATAAAGAATTCATAATTAACTAAAGATTTCGACCCTCCGCCTACTAATTAATTAAAGATTAAACTCTATCTTTATTTATCTTTATTTATTAGCTACTCTAGATGGCAGAAGTAACACTTATAAAGCCGAAACTATTTAAACACCTTAAAATCTACTACTAGTATAAGTTTAATAGAATAAGTAAGGTTTAAGATGCGGAACTTTATCTCGATATACGTTAGCGAGTAATAGAAATTATCGGCTTAAAAAGCAACTACTAGTAGATAATTTAATAATATAGAGATAAATTACTCTATAGTAAGTATCTAAAGTTTCCGAACGCGCGAGATCTTAATAAGGCTATTTTATTCGAACGTAACTTTTTTAAAGAGATAATCGACTATCTATTTCGTGCGTTAGCTATAGAGCTTCTCGCGAGGCTTCTATACAATCGATAGAAACGAACCGATTTTATATTAGATCTTTAAAAGGCGATTAAAAATACATCTAATATAGTTAAATCTAGGTTATCGAATGTGTCTACTATTACTAGACGAGTACGAAGAAACTATAGTACTATACTATTCTATTATTATAACCGAACTTGCGAGGCCGAAAGTCTTAAAGAAGCCCGTAGATATATCGTATAAGTATTAAAATATAAGAATAGACCTAATATTCTTACCGAAGTTTACTTACTTTATAGCCTAATACTTATAGCGATGTACGAGCGAGAACGCTAGAAAGATTCTTTAGATTTAAGAAAGTCTTCTTAGTACTTAAACGAGGGCCTTAAGCTTATCTAGAAGAGAATTAGCATCTATAAATAATATAAATTAAGTCTTAGATTAGATAACGTCGCATTCTAAGCCAGCCTATATAACTAAGTAGGCTCTTAGACTAGAATAAAATCTAGAGAGACTAGAGATATTAATATAGAAAAAGAAGCGATCCGATTTTTGTTAGCTACTACTAAGATAATTTCTAACCCTTATCTCTTTCGTCTATTTCTTTTAAGTAACTAGGCGGTTAATTATATATCTCTCTTTAAAATCTAGAAATAATCTAACCTTTAATCGGCGCTATAAACGCTTAGTATAGTAATACGCACTAGAGAAGCAGCTATTAATATAACCGAGGCTAAAGATTCTAACATCGCATAGAGGCTTAATAATCTTAGTATTATAAAGATAATATTATTTAGCAGTACTAAGAAAGTAGATAAGAAATATACTAGAAAAGCGAAATTATATTTTTTACGGGCTTTAGAAGTATCTTACGCTCTACTACTCTCTCGAACGCTTACTAGCATTAAGGCTAAATAGATTCGGCTTTAGAACGATTATCTAGTTAAAGTAAATAAAATACTTTAAAAGATAATAAACCTTATTTCGTTAATTAGTTCGCGCTCTATCTTAGTAGAGAATCTCTAGAATATCTTATTAAAGATCTCGAGACTATTCGTTCTAGTAGCTACTATCGTTCTTAGTATAGTAGACCTAGCACTAAGAAAAAATTACGATAAAGTAATTACGTATAAGATAATTTAGACACTCGAGTCGGCTCGCTATATAATATCGACCCTTAGTATAAATTATAAAAGTAATATTACTAAGCTTAGAAACTAGTATTCTATACTCTATAAGAAGTACGAGAAGCTTCGCGCTTAAGTCTCTTATATCTTAAAAGACATTCGAATTATAACTAATAACGTTCTATACTAAGCTAACGCCTACTATTAGGTCGTAGAGTCTCTCTTAGAGATAGAAACTATAATACGACAACTTCTAGGCTTTAAGAACTTTTAATAACTCGCTATAGCTACGAATCTTAAACGACTTACTAAATACAAGCCTTTAGTAACTTTTAACGTAGAAAGATTTCGAAGTAACGTAATTATTATCGATAGTACGTCTATTAAGGCCTTTAAGCTACTAAACTTAAAGTATAATAAGCTACTAAAGGGCGTACGATTATATGCTTCGAGCGGACGGTCGATAAGATCCCGTAAGAATAACCTCTTACTAGAAAGTTATCTTTTACGTACTATAGGGGCAGATATTAGAAGCATTATAGACTAGAATTCTAGGCGCTATATAAAGCCCTTAAAGAGAAATAAGGCCGCGAACGACTTTCGAACTATTTAAAAGTTTATATAGTAGCTTTAGACCGTTATAGTTAAGTTAGTACTCGACTAACTATAGCTTACATCCTCGCGCCGCGTATAGTAGGTTATAAGTAGCCTTATAGGCACTATTTCTATTTACGCTATAGATAACTATAGACCTAATTTTATAGATAATACGATAAGTAGTATTATATTCTTCTATATCTTCTTCTTTAAGGCGCTCGTATACGCGCGCTAAGCCGGCCGAGGCATCTAAGCCTCTAGCACTAGAATACTACTAGTAACGACGCTAGAATATAAAAGAAAGCTCGATACTAGCTATAAGACGCGAGCGATTAGCTAGACGCTCGACCTAGCGAGTATTATAGCGCTATCGCGGCCGACGCCGATAGAAGTACTTTTATAGCTACTCTCGTATATCTTCGTATACTTCGCGTGCTACGGCTTCGCGCTAGCGCGCGACTTAACGCGCGGCGGGCTACTACTCGTTAACGATAACGACGGGCGTACGATTCTAATAATTAAGAACCTAAATAAAACGAAGCTCGAACGCGCGTAAATAGTATATCTAGTCGCGTACTCGATAGTCGAGACGTCGAGCGAGCGGCTACTAAACGAGGCGATTAGTCTAGCGAACGTATTCTAGACGGCGGGGTTTCGACATATAGTAGAAACGCTATAAAATGCGAATAACTACGCGGCGAGAAAGATTACTAAAAAGTTTTATAGCCGGTTATTTAAGGCTACTACTATCGCTACTACTACTAGCGATAGGGATAGAAATAGAGATACGAAGCTAGGTGCGGCGAAGACTTTATATAAGTTAGTTTTAGAGTATAAAGAGAGCGATAGAAGAAGAGATATTCGAAAATAGAACTCGTTCGTTTATATTAAGGTATAGATAGTAATATAGTCTACTTATACGTTATATCTCGTCGCTCTTATTTCGTTTAGAATTTATCTCTTTATATGTATAGCCGTCGTAAAATACTAAGTCTAGAATAAGTAATAAAAGCTTTAGACTATTTTAATATAACGCTATTTAGGGTTCGCCCTTAACTACTTATTTTTATAAAGATGTTTAACTATAACTTATTTTCTAATACTATTCTTACTCTACCGCACTAGTATAGTATTTATAGTAACCTACTAACCCTCGCCTATACTCTATTTTTCTAGTACCCGGTTTCTTAGATTATTATTATTAAGCGGCTAGGTAGGTGTTAAAGAAAATTATTTTAGACTTAATAGTAATACTAATTCGAGGTTAACGTCGCCGACTATATTCGTAGCGAGATAGTTATAGTATTTCTACGGCATAATCTATCGTAATATACTATTAGGCCCAATTAGATCGCGAATATAGTGTTAGAAGTTCCGAAACGGCATTATAGAGAGTTAGTTATTAATAGCGAATCTACTATACGTATAAACGAGCTTTTCTCTAGTAGCTTTAAAGTCTTTTAAATAAGCTACTTAAGCCTAGAGATAGAGGACTACCGTGGCTAATAGAGGGTATAAAGGTTCTATCGGTAGAGAAATTAATAGTTACCCTATAGTAGGCGACTATAGAATCGAAGATTATAGAATCGTATATAATTAGCTATCTTCTTCTACCGTAATCTATTCGATTTCGCTTCTAAGAGCATTAAGCATGCTAAGAAATAACTATCGTAATAGAAAGTCTATACTACCCGAGCATTTTATCTATAACTAGCTTAAAAACTTATTAGTAACACCTACTACTTTTACCGCTATATTTAAACTACAGTTCGTAATCTATATTAGCGCAAAGTCGAGATAGTATTTAGGCATACTAAATACGAATTTAGAATAGATTAGCCGAGAAAGAACTAGAATAGTAACGGTAAAAGCGTTTAGAGCGTCGTAAGAGTTAGTTAAGCTTCGTAAAGTATAGTTCTCTACGAGAATCTTATATATATAATAGAACGCGATAAACTAAGCCTACGGCCTAGTATAGGCGATGCTATCTTCTAAGCGCTTTTTAGATATTTTTAATAGATCTCTTAAAAGCCTTAAAAAAGATATTATATCTTTAAAAAGATTAGAGATAAATCTTTTTATTATTACTAGACTATAGATAACTTAGACTTCGTTAACTATACGATTCTTAAACGAGAATCGAGTTAGACTACTTTTAGCTTAAAAGTCTAATATATTATTTACGTTTACTTTTATAAAGATCTAGATTATAGATATAATATCTTTAAGAAGAGAAAGTCTATTACGTTAAATAAGAATATTATATTTCTCTTCTATACTTTTCTATAGAAGTAATTCTTAATAATAAAAATATACTTTTTAATTAGTAAATACTAAATATTATTTAAAAAGTAGTCTTTTTTAAAGTATCTATACTTAATCTTTAATAAATAGTATATTTTATATACTTTTTAGGCCGAATAATTTAAATAAGTACTTAACGCCTAGTTTATTCTTAATATACGAAATAAAGCCGCGAGTTAAATAATCTAGTTTTAAAAGTAGTTTATATACTAATTATTTCGTTATAGTAATAATCGTTATAGATACTTAGCTATAAATTACGTCTATTCTTATAATTTAATTTATTTTATTATTTTTATCGTCTTATTTATTTATTTATTTATTTATTTAGTTTTACGTCTCTCTAGAGTTTTAGACTATTAAAGATAAAATCTCTTTAAAGAAATTTACTTTTATATATATATTACGAACCCTAGAGTATAAGGGCTTTATAATTCTAAGGGCTAAAAGCCCGTACGGAAGAAAGTATCGTAAGGGCTAATAAGCCTTATAAACGGTAAAGCCGTATAGATAAGAATCCCGCATAAAAAGAACGGGCGTAGAGAAACTTAGCGCCTACGAGATTAAGCTTAGATAGTAGCTAAAGCCCGTACGAAAAGAACGCCTATAGAAGATCTAAGAAGAATAGAAGACTATACGTAACGAAAAGACCGCGTAAAAAGTAAAGCCGTAGAAACTTAATAATCTAGTCGAATTATAGTCCCGTAAGAAATACGAAAACTAAAAAGTAGAAAACGAACACGAGAATACGAACGTAAGTAAGATAGTTATTACGACCGCTTAGTAGCGATAGAAGTCGAAAGTCGAAATTTTAGAAACTATTCGAAGCGCCGAGGTTATATACGACCTACTAGTACCCTCTACTAAGGGCACACCTTATAATGCCCTTAATAAATAGTATTAAATAATAATACCCTTAAAAAAGGGCATATTAAATTATAACTAGCTTTTCTATAGTATATAGATATACTTTTTTAGCTAGTATCTTAACCCTTCGTAGTTAACTTAAAGTTCTAATTTAAACCCTATTAATTTAGAGATAATCGGCTTACTATATATCGTATATTTACGTAATACTTTTTTATCTAATTATTATCGTTCTCTCTTATCTCTTTAAGATAAACCCTTCGGTTTAATCTACCTACTAAGCGACTTAGAAGCTTAGTAAAAGAAGCCTACCGTTATAATATATTTAACTATATACGTGCCGAGAAAGTTTTCTAAAAAAGTATTAAAAATAATATACTTAAAAGCGTTTTCTCTCTTTTTTCTTCTTTCTTCTTTTAAGTTAATCTTAGATTCTTTTAGATAGGCGTTACTTAGATATTATAAACCTTAAAATATAAGGGCTTTATAATCTTAAAAGCTAAAAGCCCGTACGAAAGAAAGTATTATAAGAGCTAATAAGTTTTATAAATAGTAAAGCCGTATAAATAGAAATTTTATACGAAAAAAACGGGCGTAAAGAAACTTAGCGCCTATAAAACTAAGCTTAAATAGTAGCTAAAGCCCGTATAAAAAGAACGTCTATAAGAAGATTTAAGAAGACTAAAAGATTATATATAATAAAAAGACCGCGCGAAAAGTAGAATCGTAGAAACTTAATAATCTAATTAGATTATAGTCTTATAAGAAATACGAAAACTAGAAGATAAAAAATAGACGCGAGAATATAAACGTAAGTAAGACGGTTATTACGTTCGCTTAGTAGTAATAAAGACTAAAAGTTAAAATCTTAAAAGCTACTATAATAATAGACTTCTTCTACTAAGCTTTAAAGTTACTTAGTAGATAAATTAAATCGAAGAATTTATTTTAAAGAAATAAAAGAGAAATAATAATAATTAAATAAGAGAGTATTACGTAATTATATAATATATAGTAAGCCGATTATCTCTAAATTAATAGAGTTTAAATTAGAACTTTAAGTTAACTATAAAGGGTTAAGATACTAGCTATAACGATAGACTTCTTCTACTAAGCTTCGAAGTCGCTTAGTAGGTAGATTAAACCGAAGAGTTTATCTTAAAGAGATAAGAGGGGGATAATAATAATTAAATAAGAAAATATTATATAATTATACGATATATAGTAAGCCGATTACCTCTAAATTAATAAGGTTTAAATTAGAACTTTAAGTTAACTACGAAGGGTTAAGATACTAGCTAAGAAAGTATATCTATATACTATAAAAAAGCTAGTTATAATCTAGTATACTCTTTCTTAAGGGCATTATTATTTAATACTATTTATTAAGAGCATTATAAGGCGTACCCTTAGTAGAGGGCACTAGTAGGTCGTACGTAACCTCGGCGCTTTAAATAGTTTTCGGTATTTCGACTTTTAGCTTCTATTACTACTAAGCGGTCGTAATAACTATCTTACTTACGTTCGTACCCTCGCGCCCGTTTTCTACTTTCTAGTTCTCGTATTTCTTATAGAACTATAATCTAACTAGATTATTAAGTCTTTACGGCTTTACTTTCTACGCGGTTTTTTCGTTACGTATAATCTTCTATTCTTCTTAGATCTTCTATAGGCGTTCTTTTCGTGCGGGCTTTAGCTACTATCTAAGCTTAATTTTATAGGCGCTAAGTTTTTCTACGCCCGTTCTTTTCGTATAGAATTCTTATTTATACGGCTTTGCCGTTCGTAAGACTTATTAGCTCTTACGATACTTTCTTTCGTATAGGCTTTTAGCCCTTAGAGTTATAAAGCCCTTATACTTTAAAGTTCGTAATACTACCTTCTATCTTAAGAATCTTCGACTTAAAGATTTACTAGTCGTATATATCTTTCGTCGTCTTAGTAGTTTCTTTTCTTTTCGTAAGTCTTCGTTATATCTTCTAAGAAACGTTTTACTTCTAATTTCGCTACTAACTTACGGCCTCGTAAGGTAAATTATATTATTTTTCGCCGTTAGAAGTTATTAGACGAGATTTTTCTTCGTAGAGTCGAGATAATTTCTTATACGAATTACTTATTATACGAGTCTAAGTACGTAGTATTATAGAAGAATTCTTTTATCTATACTATATATCTAGATACTCGTCGTACTAGTTATAATATAGCTACGCGGGGTATTTTTCGTTATAAGTATTTCTTTAGATTTCTTTACGTTACTAACTAGTTATAGTAGATTTTCTAAATCGCGAGCAGGCTCGCCTTACTATAGAGAAGAATATTATTCTAGAGAAGCTTCTTCGTTTACGAAAATAGTAGCGTTTTCTTTAGTCTCGTCGTTTCTAGATAATCCGCGAGGGTTTTAAGTCTTTAGAGAAACTAAAGCGTATCGAGGCTATCGTATCTTTAAGAGATTTAATTAACTCTAAGAATACTAAGAAGAAGCGATCGCTAAAGCGTTTATATAGCGATTTCTTAGCTAATATCGATATAGATTCTACTAGCTCTTTAGGTTCTACTACGTCGCCGAAGTCGTCCGAGTCGGTTAACTAGGCGCGGGCTATATCTTCGTTCGATTTTAAGGCCTTTCTCTTAAGCGAGATACTAATATAGAACGTTTAAAGTTTCGACGATAGAATTCTATAATAAGTTCTTTATAGCCGTCGTAGTTTTTTAATAGTTTCTAGATATTATTCTAGTTTTCTTTCTATTATAGAAGGTATCTAAACTAACTATTAACGTAGCCGCTATTAAGAATCTTTTCTACGATCTAGTCTTTATTTTTATCGGCGTTCGGGCTTTCTAATACTATTTCTTTCGTTTATTAAACTATTATAGCGTTTTCTAGTGCGGGTTTAAGAAGAGTAATATGGAAAACCGGGTATATCCGTATTATTTCTAGTAATTTAAGGCGGAAATTAATCTTTTCTATTTATTTATTAATTTTAAATGGCCCTATCTTCTTAAAGTCTAGGTTATTATTTAGACGCCTTATTCTAATATTTTTTCTAAGAAGGTAGACTTTATTTCTCTCTTTTAGCTTCGATGCCTTCTAGTGCCGTCTATTATAATAGCGGGATATTAAGAATCCGTTATATTTAATATTAAGACTAAGCTATTTATAGAGTGTCTTTAGCTAGTCTACTTTAAGAATTTCTTTTTAAGTAAGAGATTCGCTTAGTATTAGTTTCTAGTAAGCTATTAGTTCGTACCCGTAGTTAGCGTAGAACGATAATTCTTAAGTCGTAAACGCCTTAGAGCTATTATACGCGAATTAGATAAGGGGTAGTAGTTTAATCTAGTTATTCTATGCGTAGTTAAGATAATAGCAAAGATACTATTTAAGTGTCTAGTTAGTTTATTTCGTTTATCCGTTCGTTTACGGGTATGCTATAGTTAATAGCTTATATTTTAAATTAAGCTAACGGGTAAGGGTCTACTAGAATTAAAAGATAAATAGCCGATCTCTATCTAATACGAGCTCTTCTAGTAACCCGTAATTGCCGAGAATTATTCTAAGAAACGTATAGGTAAGTTCTTTCGCGTTTATCGCTTTAAGATATAGTAGATAGTACGCGTATTTAGTAAGCCTATCGACGATAACTAGAATTAAATTATATAGAACGCTAGTTAAAGATTTCTTTAATTAGGGTAGATTCGTAATAAAGTCTAGTAAGATAGATTACTAGGGTCTTTTTAAGGCTAGTAATAGCTAAAGTAAGCCGTATAGGGCGTGTCTTAAGGCCTTACTTCGAATATAGAGGTCGCACTACGAAACTACCCGTTAAACGATTCTTCGTAGGCTCGAAAAGTAGTAATTTCTAGTAATTCTTTTAATTATTTTATCTATTTCTTAATAACCGTATACTAGTACTTCGTAGATATTCTTAATAATTTCTTTTCGAAGCCTTATCGAAACGTAAACTAATTCTAAATATAGAATAGTACCGTTTACGTCTTTAGTTAGACGAGAGTTATTCTTTACGTTTTTAAGTTTCTAGACTATTACGTTATATTCGTAGACCTCTCGAATCTTCTTTATCTAGACGTTATCTTCTAAGCGATACGCCGAAGCTAGTAGCCTAATTAAGATAAGCGAGGTATTAGATACCTTCTTAAACTATAATTAGATAACTCTAAAAATAGATGCGTACGTTCTAGCGGGTATAAGGCTACCGTATTTCTATCTATTTAGAACTACTAGTTATAATTCGAGCTTTTCTTTTACGTAGTCGGCTCTTCTACTTAGCGCGTCTGCGTAAGCGTTCTTAAATCTCTTTCTATAGATAATCTTTATATTATATAATGCTAATTCTTTAGTCTATTTAACTTATCGGCGAGTTAGTTTCTTCGTAGTAGTAAAGTACGTAAGGTTCTTATAATCGTAGTAAACTATTATCTAATATTTAGCTTCTTCGAGGTAGTATCTCTATTCTTTAAAAGCCGTAATAATAGCTAATAGTTTCTTATCGTAGATATTATAGTTAAGCTCTAAGGGCGTTATTTTTCTAGAATAGTATACGATCGAATAGAGCTTACCTTACTCGTCTAGTTAGCTAATATAAGCGTCGATAGCGTAGTTTAATACGTCCGTCTCTATAATAACGGGTAGCTTTAGATTATAAATACTTAGAATAGGCGCTTTATAGAATATTTATTTAAGAGACTTAAATGCCCTCTACTACGCTTCTTTCTATTAAAACCCGTGCTCTTTACAAGTAAGTCTAGTAAGAGGCTCCGTAACTTTTACGTAGTTTAGAATAAACTTACGATAGAAGTTAGTAAATTTAAGAAAGAACTATACTTTCTTAATAGTTTATAGTTCGGGCTATTTTTTAATTACGTCTAGCTTTTTCTTGTCTATACTAATATGTCTAAATATAATAACGAATTCTAGAAATTTTATTTTCTACGTAATCTATTTATACTTCTCGGGTACTATTCGTAGGTCTTTTTCTCTAAGTACGAGTAGTATCTTTCGAATATATTTTCGATGTTTTTTTAAGATATTTAAGTAGATAATAATATTATTTAGATACGCGGTATAGAATACGTCTAAATACGGGCGTAGGGTATTATTTACTAGGCTCTAGAATAACGCAGAGGCGTTAGTTAGTCTAAAGAATATTATCGTATACTCGAAGTATTCTAGCCGCGTTCGAAAGACGGTCTTTTATTTTTCGCCTTCTTTAATACGGACTAAGTAATATTCTTCGCGAAGGTTAAACTTAGTAAAGTACTTTACGGTCTAAAACTTATCTTATAGTTTATCGATTCTTAATAATAGGTAACGGTTCTTAATCGTAATATCGTTTAGTTAACGATAGTCTATATAGAGGCGAAGCTTATCGTTCTTCTTTAGAACGAATAAAATAGAATAGCCGGCTAATAAAGACGAAGGCCGTATATATTCGCGTTTTAGATTCTATTCGATATATTTTTTTAAAGCCTTTAACTCGATACGAGATAACGAGTATATTAGCTTAAACGCGGGCTACGTTTCTAGAATAAGAGGTATTTCGTAATTCTAAGATTAGTATTTCGGTAAGAATTCTTTTTCTCGTTTTTCGTAGAGGTCCGTAAATTTCTAGAATTCTTTTAGTATAGATACTATTTTAAGTAGCGGTAGTCGTTTCTTTAGAGTTATTATCTTCTCTTTAGACCTTATTTCTTCGCTAAGTTTCCCGTATATTTTCTCGCTTACTAGATTACCTATAGGTATCGGCTTTCTTTTAGTTAGATAATCGTATAACGCTCTTTTTCTTTTTACGCTATTATATATAGAGCTAATATTCTAACGTAGTATCGTAGATACGCCCGCTACGTTTATATAACGCGCGTAGATTCTCTAAGAATAGTCTTCTTCGACTAACTTTAGACTATTATTCTCTACTATAGGCCTCGTAGGTCGTTATATACGTACGATAATTCGTTATTCTATTTCTGCGCTAGGTTATAAGTATAGATAGTATATCTTATTACCTCTACGCTTTATACGTCTAATTACCGCTAAAGAGATTTCTTAGATTCTAGCGAAGCGGTCTACTTTTACGCCGGGTCGTTACTCTACGCTCTAGACTTCTAGCTTTTAGCTCTCGCTCTAGCTTTTCTAGCTCTAGCTTTTAGCTCTAGCTCTAGTCTCCGGCGTTTAGCTTATTCGTTTTGCGATAGTAAGGTATTTAGTATACTATTCGTTCGAAAAGATAATTTTCTTAGTTCTCTAGTTAATATATAGTGCATGCGTTTTTAGCTATAGTATTTCTAGAATAATATCGTATTCTAGTATCTTTATAACGTCTAGATTAATTTTTTCTTTATAGTTAGCGATAGTTATTAATGCTAGCCCTATTTCGATTCTTATCTAATCTTTTTCGTACTATGCGGGTAATTCGTTTATAGTTTAAAGAGAGTAAGGCTTATCTTTTTCTTACTAATATAGCTAGTACTTAACGACGAAGGCTAGGTCGATATACGTACTTTATACGCTACTATCGATTATAGCCTATATCTTTTTACTATAAAAGATTATCTATAGATATAGTAGTTTAAAGAGTTCTATTTTAATAGGTATAATTTCGTTCGATATACGTGTAATCTAGTTAAGAAATCTTTCTAACGGCCCCTTCTAAAGTCTTTAACTAGAGAGGCCGTCTAGTTTCTCGATTAGACGAGATCTTCGATAGTTATATTATTTAGCTACTTTATTTAAAGAATAGAGTTCTTCTAGTAGGTTTATTATTCGCGACTAATTTATCTTTACTAATATAAAGTCTCTACTCTTATCTAGTAGTAGTAGAATAAGATATCGTCTCTATAGTAGGGTCGCTAATATAAAGTATTCTTTCTAAAGAATATAGTGCCTCGTTAGAAGAGTAGTTAGACGAGACGTAGAAGGTTTCTATAGTTTTATTTTTACTAAGTATTTCGTGCCTCGTCGCGAAGCTATCTACTAATCTTATCTACTATTTAGTAGAGGGATTTCTTCTAGAGTCGCTACTACTAGTCGTTCTATAGCCGTTCTTCTAGCTTTTCTTTTCGGGTGCGGAATTACTAGGTATTAAAACCTAGCCCTATAGTAAATATCTAAGTTACTATAGAGGTTATATCGTCGGTTCGACGTATATTCTCGTATTATCTAAGATACTTAATAACTTAAGTAAGTATAGCCGTGTTACGTTCGCTTTTAGTATTACTAGATTTAAAGATACTATCGTAGAGTTCTTCGATATCGCTATTTACTAAATCGTCGTTTCGAAGCAGCGCCTCGATAAATTTATTAATCTTTTACTACGCCTAATAACGTACTATAGCTTAAATACGTCGAGGTTTTAAATATTATCTCGTAGCGTCTTTATCGCTTTAGTAGATAGTATAATTATCGTCGTAACACGCGGTCTAACTAAGCCTAGCGTATTTAAGTATATTAAGCGCTTTACGTCGTCTATCGATCTTTTTAAATAGGTCGACTTCTTTTAGCTAGAGCGTTAAGAAGAGTTCTCGATAAGCTTCTTAGTTACTTTTAGTAGTAGCCGCGGTATCGCGTGCCTTCTTCTTAGAGTTATATAAGTAGCGGTACGTTCTTTTCTATTTATCGCCGTAGTAGATATATAGCCTCTTTTTAAATCGTAACTTTTATTAGAGTATTTATTTCTTACGTTACGTACGTCTATCTTTTCTCTTATTTTATTCTCTACTCTTATTATTATTTAGCGGGGTATCTCTTTAAATATTATCTAACTCTATAGCGTCGTTCTCTTTCTAAGTATAGCGAGGTCGTCGTAGTTAGATACTATTAGCTTCGTAAGGCTTCTTATTAAACTATTATTCGTTACGTCGTTAATCTATAAGCTACGCTAGCTTAATAAGCTTAAATAGGTTCTTAGACCTATCGTAATAAACTATAGCGTCTTTAATTTTCTCTCTTAGTTCTTAGTAGTAGAAAGTCTATAGGGTAGCGTTAGAGTACTATCCGATAGTAAAATAGACTATATTCTAGAACCGAGTAGTATAGTCTTAGATAGATTTCTTCTATTTAAGGTTTATTAGAGTATAGGTAGCTAAGCGAGCTTCGTCGAGACTAATAAATACTTTCTTAAGAGCCCGCGTAAAGACTAAGTAACTACTAAAGAGCTTAACCGTCGCTTTATTTCGTTACTTAAATAGCTTCTCTCGTTACTCTTATTTATAAAAATAGAACTATTACTCCGCGAAGTTACGTAGAAAGATACTAGCGTAGAGTATCTTTTCTACTTCGTTAGTAAATTGCCCGTAAGAGAAGTAGATATAGTTATTAAGCTAGATAATAAAGTTTTATATTTTCTTACGATCTCTTCGATATAGATTAGATTTCGAGACCTTAATCTTAGTAGTAGATACTACTATAGGTTCCGCGGTCGCCGTATACGCCGGTATAGTTAGTGGCGTAGGTCGACGTTATAGCGCCTCGAGCTTCTTTTTAAGTTAGGCGTTTTTCTCGCTTTAGTCGCGGAATTAGCTCTAAAGCTACCCGAGCCTACTTTAGATATTATTAATTATTTAGAATAGGTCTATTATCGTAGGCTATTGCGGGTTATTACTTATAGAGACGTCTATATTACTACTTTATTAGTAATTTCTATACTAGAGTATACTTTTCTATATAGAAGTTAACTATCTTTCTTCTCTTATAAAAATAGTGGTTAAAGTATAATAGTAGGCTTCTTTTACTAAGCTTTAAAGTCGCTTAGTAGGTAGATTAAACTAAAGAGTTTATCTTAAAGAGATAAGAGAGGGATAATAATAATTAGATAAGAAGATATTACGTAATTATACGATATATAGTAAGTCGGTTACCTCTAAATTAATAAGGTTTAAATTAGAACTTTAAGTTAACTACGAAGGGTTAAGATACTAGCTAAGAAAGTATATCTATATACTATAAAAAAGCTAGTTATAATCTAGTATGCCCTTTCTTAAGGGTATTATTATTTAATACTATTTATTAAGGGCATTATAAGGCGTGCCCTTAGTAGAGAGTACTAATAGATCGTACGTAACCTCGGCGCTTCGAATAGTTTTCGGTATTTTAACTTTCGACTTCTATCGCTACTAAGCGGTCGTAATAACTATCTTACTTACGTTCGTACCCTCGCGCCCGTTTTCTACTTTTTAGTTCCCGCATTTCTTACGGAACTATAATCTAACTAGATTATTAAGTTTCTACGGCTTTACTTTCTACGCAGTCTTTTCGTTACGTATAGTCTTCTATTCTTCTTAAATCTTCTATAGGCGTTCTTTTCGTACGGGCTTTAGCTACTATTTAAGCTTAGTCTCGTAGGCGCTAAGTTTTTCTACGTCCGTTTTTTTCGTATAGAATTCTTATCTATACGACTCTATCGTTTATAAGACTTATTAGCCCTTACGATACTTTCTTCCGTGCGGGCTTTTAGCTCTTAAAGTTATAAAGCCCTTATACCCTAGAGTTTATAACACTAGCTAAAAGAGTATATCTATATATTATAAGAAAGCTAGTTATAATCTAGTATACTTTTTTTAAGAATATTATTATTTAATACTATTTATTAAGAATATTATAAGATATACTCTTAATAAAGAGTACTAGTAGATTACACGTAATATTAGCGCTTTAAATAGCTTTTAAGATTTCGACTTTTAGCCTCTATTACTACTAAGTAAACGTAATAATTATCTTACTTACGTCTATACTTTTACGTCTTTTTTCTATCTTCTAGTTTTCGTATTTCTTACGAGACTATAATTTAACTAAATTATTAAGTCTTTATAATTTTACTTTTCGCGCGATTTTTTCGTTACGTATAGTTTTTTAGTCTTTTTAAATTTTCTTATAGACGTTTTTTTCGTACGGGCTTTAACTACTATTTAAACTTAGTTTTATAGACGCTAAGTTTCTCTACGCTCGTTCTTTTTATATAAAATTTCTATCTATACGACTTTATCGTTCGTAAGACTTATTAGCTCTTATAATACTTTCTTTTATACGGGCTTTTAGCTTTTAAAGTTATAAAGCCCTTATACTTTAAGATTCGTAATATAATAGACCGTAAGTAATTTCGTTAAAAATAGTATAAAATTAGTATATACTAGTAAAGACGAAGATATAAAGCTATATTTTAATAACGACTAAAGCGATATAGCGCGCTTAATAGTAAACTAGTAACTTACTACTACTAAACTATATAATAAAAGGTCTTAACGTAACGATATTTCTACTATCGCTTAGTATTTTTATATATTTATTAACGTTATTTATACTCTTAATAAATATTATACGAGTAGCCGGCTTTAACTTTAACGACGTAGACCTCTATCGTTTTAGTTATAGTCTTTAAATCTTATAAAAGTCTAGAATACTTAATAAAGCTAAAAGACTTTATATATTAACTCGTATATACTAGATTAAAAGAGCTAACGGCGACGTTTATTAATAACTACTACTACTAATATTACTAGTTATATCTACCGCTAATATTTATATAATATTCTTATACTATATAGCGTTATAAGGCCTCGTCGTAGTCTTTATATATTTAGTACGATAAAAATCTAGCTAGCGAGAAAACGATATCTATAAGTACTCTTATATAAATAATTTAAACGGCTTAATCTAGTTCGATAACTTATTTAAAGCGCGCTTATATATTAATAGCTCTTATACTTTCGCGCTCGATAACTCTTATAAACGTATATATAAAACTATTTAAAGATATTTTAACTTTTTTACTCTACTAGACCTTTTCGCTATCTTTAATAAAGCTTCGTTAACGCTATTACTTTATCTAGTACTAGTATATTTACGACGGCGTTCTCTTCTTCTCTATAAAACGGCCCTTTTAATAAGACTAAGTAGTAGCGCTAATTTATCTAGCGTGGCTCTTATATTAATTCTAGCTATTATATTCGTTAATAGCTCTTTATTAATTCTAAACCCGCTAGTCGCCGTACTTAACGCCGCTCTTCCGCTTAAAAACGTAAAAATATTATTTTATATTAAACTCTATAACTTTTTAACGAAAAGCTTTAAAAGTAAGATAAAGCTACGATTAATAGTTTTAACGTCTCGCGCGACGTACGACGAATTTAAAGCTTTTATAAGCTAAACGTATTTTATTTTCTAGTTTTAGACTAGATACGCGCCCTATAGAAAGACGCGGCTAAGAATTATAAACGAGTATTCGTTATAAAATAATACGTATAGGCGGTAGAGAAAGTACTAGACGTTAGCGTTAACGATAGAATATATAAGCGTAAGAGTAAGTAGCGCGAACGAAATATTAATAAACTAAATCGCGCCGAAGTTACTAAAGATATAAAAGTAAAAGAATAGAAAGTAAAGTAAGCTAATAATATTCTTATAAAAGAAATCTTTAATATTTTAAACGTATAGTTTAAGTTAGAACTTATAGATTATAGAAAGATAGATAGCAACGACGTTATACGTTTTTTAAGAAAGATATAAATAAAAAACGTCTAGATTTAACTACGTTAATAGTAAAAGAAAGCTCGCTAAGATACTTTTTTTAAGAAGTAGGCCGTTAATATTTATAGTAGTAAAGCTATTATTTCGAAACGTAGATTTACCCTTAATAATACTAAGCGATATATCGGCGAGAATAAAAATAGTATTAGATACTATAGTAATCGAATTAATAATATATCGCGAATAATTATATTCGTCTAGATATAATCTACTCTCTATATTATATAGTACGAATTCTACGTATAGACCGTAGCTTAATAAAGAGTAAGCGCCTATAGTAAAGCTATTATATAAAGTAAGATTAAGTATCTAATCTATTTCGTTAAGTAGATTATACGTAAATATTAAGCGGCCGTATAGTAAAATCTACTAAGATTAGCTTAGTATAACTAACTATAAAGTAGAGTATAAATATATTTAATTTCTAGCGTATAGAATTTACTATTTAGAAACCCGACCGTTATATTATTTATAATAGTAGTTATAGTTTTATTAAGAAAGTTTATATCTACTAGAGTAAATCGCTAGAAGATATAGTATAAATCGCCTTAGAGATCTATAAGTTACGTTATATAACTAGCGTTTAAGTTAACTAGTTCGCTTAAGCTTTATTATATACTATTTTTATTACTAAAACGGTTATAAGCGCTAGATTCTATCTATATTATAAGCTAAGAAAGATAATATTTTACTATCTAAAGCGAGTAAGCTAAGGTATTAATAATAAGTAACGTTTTTAAAAGAGATAAAAATATAGTAAAAAACTATCTTAAAAAATTCGTAGAAACGTTAAGATACGTCTATAAACTATTAAGACCGGCTTTAAACTTATTAGTTTAAATACTATCTTAAAGATTAATTTAAACTTACTACTAATATTATTAAACGAGATATCGACTAGCTTAAGAAATACTTTAATTAATATAAAACTAAAGATTAGAATTAAGACTAAGTAATAAGTCGTATACGAAAGAAGAACTCTTAACTATAAAGTTTTTAAAAGATCTTAACGTTTTTATAAGCGCTATTTATTATATACTTATTAGTAATTTTATATAAATATACAATATTAATAATTAGCTCTTAGTATTTAATATACTTAGCTATTAAGACTAGACTATAAAGTTTTATCTACTTTATATTATCGAAATTTAGAGTTTTAATAAGAGTACTTTTAAAGTATTTATATTAAAAGATTTATAGTTAATATTCGTTAGTATCTACTCGAAGAGAAAAGTTAGTAAGGCTATAAGTATTATTTAAATACTTTCTTATAATTTTTTATATCGTGCTAACTTTTATAAATAAAAGAGATAAAACTAGACTTTTTAATCTTAATCGCTTTTAGTATAAGAATAAAAATATATTTATAAGGCTTTTAACTTATTTAATATACTACGTAAGTTTTAGTAGTTATAAATAGTACTTATTTATTAAAAGCGTATATTTAATATCTTATATTTTAAGAGACTAAGTCTTAGCGTTATACTCTTTACTCGTTATACGTTAGCGAATTAGTTATTAGCGTAAATAGTATTTATTTAAAGAATACGAGCTTTAAGAAAGACTTATAAGATCTAGCTATATTAAAGTTAAAAGTTTTATTAAGCCTATATTTATATATTTATATATTAATAGCGTTTATCGTAAGGTGTATAAGATTTTTTATTTTAATAGATATAATATCTTTAAAGTAATAAATAAAAAACGATTATAAAATATCTTTAAAATTAGACTAATTAAATCTAGTAAGATTCTACTATAGTTTTTATATTTATTAGACTTTTAAAAAAGTATTAGTAGATATTAAAATCTTATAAAACTTATAATATAGTTCGTAAACGTCTCTTACTTACTAGCGCGCTATATTAAAAATAAAGTTCTTAATATAATTTAGTTAAGAAGTATCTTATATATATTAACTAATTTCTTAATACGCGAAAGTATTACTAATAAGAGAAGAATTTTACTATAGAAACTATCGTTAAAAATTAATTATTAAGTAGTATTTAAGCGTTATATTAGTTACTTAAACTTTTTTTTATTTATTATTTATAAAGAAAAAATTAATTAAAGATAACTTAAACCTTTTAAAAGATATTAAAACATCTAATCGCCGTTTTAAAAGTTATTAAAGCGAGAAAAACGACTTTTATTTCTTAAGTAATTAAAAGAAATAATCTAGTTATTAGCTACTTTCTTAAGTTATATAAATAGCGTATTTAAGAATAAGTATTAGTATTAATTTCTTATTTTAGATACGAAAGATATAGCTTTCTATAAGACGTATCTAAATAATAAACTTATTTAGTTAATTAATATATTAAAGTTTAATAATATCTATTAAAGCGATATAAAAATTCTAGAGCTTTTAGCGAGCTAGCTATATAAAAACTACTACGAGAATATTATATTAATTAAGGCTATTTTTCTATAGTCTATTAACGCTAATCGTATTTAAAAAAGTAAGAGGCGGCGGCTATAGCTTTTTAAAAAGATTTATAATTTTAATTTCTTCTTTAAAATCGTTATTATAACGACTATATAGAATAAGATTAACTATAATACGAGACTTTTTTAAAGAATATAAAATTAAGTAGTATTAGTAGATTATTAAAGTAAAATAACTATAGAAGATACGCGTATAAAGCGCTATAATAACTATATAGATTTAATACGCTAAATCGTTTTAATACTATATCGACGATTTAAGCCGATATAGTTACTAATATAAAAAGAGCTTATATATAATAATAGCACGCCAGCTAATACTTTTATAAGCTATTAATTATATAGCGAGCTTAATAATAGATATAAGCGCTTACTTACGGCTTTAAAAGAAATACGTTAAGAGTAGAAGATAAAGAATAAAATAATAATAGAGCTTATTAATAAAAAGAAGACTTTAAGTTCGAAGCTTAAACGTATTTAAGATAAGAAAAAACGGCTAAAAAAGTAATAAATAAGTATATTTATACGTCTTATACGTCTATTTAGCTTTTCTTTCTAATACTTTTATTCTTTAATATTTAATATTACGATTAGAATACGTTTATACTTTCTTCTTCTAGTACTTTCTAGCTGCTGCTAACATTATAAAGTAGTAAAGCTATATAATACTTTAAAATATTTAGGCTACTTATATAGAAGAAAGAAGGCTCTTTATTTCGATTAATTTCGCGTTGTTTTTTTTTTAATCGCTAGCTGTACTTTTACTATTATTTCTATTCTTGCAATGTAAGTTTCCTCTTCTCCGCTCTTTCTACTCCCCATTCCTCGTTCTACCGCCCTTCTCCTGACAACTCATCCAGCACCGCTGCCTATATCTCCCCCAACCTCTTCGACCCTACCCACAACCCTGGCTCTGCCATCACCCCGCAGCCCTCGTCCGCGATCCTCGAATCCTAGCGTCTAGTCACCGCCGATGGTGAACCTCTGTCAATCAACCACACGGCCTCCCCACCTCTCCGTACATGGCCGCTCCTCGTCAGCCTCGAAACCAAGGCGCCCAAGTGGAACCTCAGCCACGACAAGCCCCAGTTTGCCGCGTGAGGAACTGCGCACCTGGCGCGGCTTTCGCATCTTCAGGGAGTGGTCGCTGGAGAGATGGCAAAAACTAAACTCCTTGCTTAGATAGCCTTTCGCGCCAATTGAATGGGTATCGTGCCTCCTTGCTGCGTTTGGAGAAGTATGAGTTAGGGTACATACTCTCAATGCATTCATCCGCCATCCAACGCCCAACTCTGCAGCCCACGCGATGGAGACCGGCCAGCCGCTGTGCTCGTCATGCTGCGCCCGCTTGCCGACACCATCCGCTTTTTCCATCGATGGGTCCCCAAATATAGTCTAGGACGAGCACAATACGTTTCTACGCGCCGTGGAAAAACTGATCGAACGATCTCAAACAATTGCATACTTCCGCTAGTCGGATTCGAGGTGACACTGGCTATCAACCTCGGCCACTGATGAAGTGAGCATGCAGATAGTCGCTTCCAGGCCATTATATGCGTATACTCAATGGAAAATATCTCCATGGAATACTGTTAGGATGACATCAAGAACCCTGGGCTCTTCCCGACTCCGCCATCTTCCCACATGCCTGGATGAATCTGGGCTTTCTGGCGTATTTGCTGCAGCTGCCACGCGGTAGAACGTATCAGACTCTTATTGGGAAGCACCACCCTGCAGCCGTGTCCGATCATCGATTGGCAACGTACATTAGTCCCTACGCACATGCACTCCCAACAATCTTTCACGTCCCGCCAAAACCCCAACTGTTATGCTCTGTGCCACAAAGCTTTTCCCAACCGACTTTGAACAGGCATTGGTGTGGGAGTTGTATGGTCTTGCTAGGCTACAGCCTGCTCGCTGTGCGCAGCGCTGCAGCGGAATGAGAGGACTGCACACAGTTGAACTACATCTGAAAACATGCGACAATAGAGTGTCATGCCACATGAAAAGGAAATGGTCGATGAGCATTCTCATAGCGCATTTCGAAACGTTCCTCCCCCACTCACAAGGTCGGCGTGAGCAAGATGGCTGCACAGGCCGCCTGGCACGTCCCGTACGCCGTGTTGCATGCGAGTATGGAAGCCGGCGCCGTCGCTCCCAATGTTGCTCCCCACGTGAACCCCGCCGCTGAATAGCAGGCCATCACGACGACCGAGCATCCCGCTTGACAAGCGCCGTACGCACATGGGCCTGCGTTCACGGCGCTGCGGAGCATGAAAGCTCCACAAAGTATGCTGCCTTTCGAGAGTCGCATTTTGGCTTGCAGAGCACGTCAGATCATGTAGTGGAGCTTTGGATGGTCTATTGTTTGTATGCACTCACCTTCTGTCTCTCCTTTGGGCAGCTTAGCTTGGAAATCTGAAGATGTCCTTCAAGAACACAATCGTGCATTGAACTGAATGCGAAGAAGATTGATTATTTTTACGAGGATGCGAGCGATTTTTATCCAGCGGCGGAGCCGAATCCGAGCAGGGCATACGGCCAGTTCTGGGTTTCTAACCCCGCCTGTGGCAAAACCGTCGCTCTGGAGAGACTGACACTGGGTCGTTCATGCAGGAGGCAGTGCATCGGCCATCGAGCCTATCGGTGTAACGAGAAATCTGCCTCTCGAGACGCGGAGGCAAGGGACGCATGCCGCTTCGCATTGGAGACTACCGGCTGGAGGCGCCTTGCATCTGAGAGAAGTGGAATGCAAGTGTCGCGAAATAAATCTTGGAAAACGCAGAGCTGGCTCATGATAGGCAGTGTGGTTGATTAACTACCTTTGCTGACGGAATTGACGCAGCAGTGAAACGAGTGAACTGGGGAAACAAGTGTACGTTTTCAAAATGACCATGCGGTAATCAATGATGGGGTTCCAGCCTCACAATCTTAGACATTTCCTCTCCACATTTGTCTGATCTTCCTCCTGATCAGACTCTTGGCGCTAAAAAATCATGCGCTCCTTTCGCCCCCGCTTGGGTCGTTGCTTTCTGGGAGGGACCTTCGGAATTGTGTCGGCGAGCTCGTGGTTGGAGAAGCTTGCGGACCGGAGGCGTCGAAGCAACCTTTTGGACCTCTTGAGTAGCCTTCTCTACCTGACTCTCGGTGATGACGGTGCCACGAGATAAAGGATAGGGATCTTCATCCTCTACGAGACAGATACGGGGAAACACAAGGAGCACAGCCTCGTCGTCTTTTCGCCCAGCCTTTGAGGCGCGGTTGCCGCTCTGCCGCTCATTACTGATACCTTTCAGCTGTATCGTCTCCCACTCGAAGTTTTCGAACTGGACAAGCTCAAAGCTCGGCTCGAGCCGTTCTTTGAGCCGTTGGATCGATACCCACACATCTCGACCGACGCGAATTAGTGTTCGGAGTTCCTCCTGACACTTGTTCATCTCCTCTGGTGGGAGCAGATTGCGGACGTACGGCCCTATCTTCTGAAGGACCACGGCCACCATCCTCTCAGCTCTGGTCTCTTGTTCTTCGGGGAACATGTTCAGTAGAAGTGCACGAGTGAACGATTCCCTCGACTTGTGTAGCGCGGCCTGACGAAGAAGTATGTCGCGTATTCCACTCTCATCTTCGAGGAGATATGTCGGGTGAAAGATGTGTTTGTCGATCAGCCGAGCTAGGATTGCGAGAATCACCACAGTACGCGTAGATTTGGCTGCAGAAGAATTTGACGCCGGAAGAGGGATCCGATGCTGGAAGCCGACTGGCGCTCGAAGCATGGCCCAAGTATCTGATGCCTTGATTACACAAGTCAGCTAAAGTCCATCCAATAAACCCAAAACGACATACTTGCAAAGCACGTTCCTCAAGGTCCTTGCCGAAGTAAGACTCGACCAAACGGTGAAGTGATCTCCACACCTCCTCGATGCTTGCCACACTGCTGTAGATTTAACTCAAGGTCTTCCACAGGTGCTGAAGATAACTTACGGTTCCTCCCAGCACTCTTCTCTCAGAGTAGCTCCTAGCCCTTCAATCTCTTTCAAGCTCTCGCTTCTGGAATGAAGTTCTCGCTCGAGTACCAAGACTCTGTCCTCGGCTTTCTGGAGAGATTTCTTCGCTCCAGAAAGCTCAGCCTGAGTGTGGCTAAGCGTGTTGTTCAACCGCGAGTTCTCCAGCGAAGCTTTCCGGACCTCCCCTTCCAAGCTCTCAATGTTCTTGCTCGCTTGGGACAAATTTTCCTTTTCTGTCATCCACATGCCCTTAACCTGCCGACCTTTCTCCTTCAGCTCGCCCTCACTTGCCAGGAGTCGCTTCACATCCTCCCCCTGACTTTTACTCAACTTCTCCAAGTCGACTATCCTGCCACGCAGAGCTGACTTCTCATCCTTGAATTCGTCGTACTCTCTCTCGTAAGTCCTGATCAACTGGCTGCTTACCTTGTCGCTGCCCTCCACAAGCTCTAGATTTTTCCTCTTCAGGCTTTCGATCTCCCCATCTTTCGACCGCACTAACTGTTCGAGACGAGGGATCTGATCAATGAGCTCGGCTACATGGCGATACTCTGAATCTGACGCCAGTGCCTTAACGATGGTGGTGAATTGTCGAGCAAGCTCGATCGAGTCGGATAGAGAATTGAGGTCTGTCTTGTAGCTACCATTGTCTAAGGACTTGGATGGCGCAAGACCTGTCTTGAGAGACATGACAAAGAAGGCTTTTTGCGTGATGATAAGATTATGGAAGGATAAACCAGTAGCTTAGTGGAAGCTTCAAAGACTTTAACTTTCCGCGCTATTAAATCATATTTTGGCTAATATGAGAACAGCTTTTCGATGCGCCAGAGCAGTCTTACTAGCCGAGATAAGCTTGTCATTCTATCCCGGGCTTATCTTTAGAGTGTGACGTGTCTATATTCTATTCGATCTTGCGAGAAACTGGACGCAGTGAAGGCGGTGTAGCATTCACAGATGTCGGTAACATGATATTATGATCCAACCGAGCACTGGTGAGGTAGGCTGTGTTACAGCATCACAAAAGTGTAAGCTGTGGCCTCAACACTTTTCTAAGTCATACGAGAAAGTAGCAGTAACCGTGGTAATTATGCCCTCCTTACGCATACTGCATGCAAGAATCCCAACGAGACGTCATGCGCATTCCACCCGGTCGAACTGCATCGTGCCATCATGCCACCCTTTAAAGTTCTGGTATACGTAGCTTTGGTATTTAAAATATACTAGCAGTCCCGCTTACAGTAGAAGTCTAACTGGTTCATTACTTCGCATATTCAACTAGTCATCACCAAAGAGTCCAATGATCGCCGGACCGCTGCTGCGAAACAGTGATGACTTACTGTGTAGCAGATCATTACGCGACCTTGGGGCTTTCCCCATCAGCCTCATCAGCAGAGATTAAGCGCGCATACCACCTTCAAGCACTTCTCCATCACCCAGATAGAAATCAAGGCCAGCGAAGTGCCACTGCGAAGTTCCAACAGGCCAGCCAACCTCTTTCCTTTCCCGTATGGAAGATGCTGACTTGTGCACCTCGCCATGTAGGTAGCGGCAGCATGGGAAACCCTCTCAGATGCATCGAAGCGACGTGAATACGATGCCAGCCGCAGAAACCGCCAGCCGGCAGCGAATACCCGCGAGCAGCAGACACCTGGTCGGAACACAAAACCAGGGCCGGACGGCAATGGCAGGAAGAATGCGGGCGAGGGAGAGGCAAGCGCTGAGAAACGACGCGTCTGGTTGAGCTGGATGGAGACGATGAATCGGAAGATGGCCGATGCCAGCAGGAAGATCGACAAGCTGAGGTCAGAACTTGAGACGCTTGACAAGCTTGACCGCGAGCAGGAGGAAAAACTTCAATCTGCCAGTTCCTGGTGGGCCTGGAGAGTGCGCCCTGTGGTCACGGATGAGGAGGTACTAGTGATGGAAATCGAAAAACTCCAGAGACTTGCTGCAAGACGGATCAAACAGTCAAGGCTTGAAGAGGCAACGGGATTACTCGAAAAAATGGAGAATCAGAAGAGGGAAAAGGAAGCTGCAGAGAATGCGCGCTTGATGTCCGAAGAGGCTCGACGAAGGAGAAAAGAGAGAGAAACAAAAGAGAAAGAGGAAGCAGAGAAGCGTAAAGTGTATGAGGAAACCTTAAAGCGGCACAAGGAACAAGAAGAATCGAGAGCCAAAGAGCGAGAAGCACGAGAAAGAGAGGAGAGGGACAGAGCAGCTGCGCAGGAAGCACAGAGGCGCAGATTCTATGAAGAAATGTCGAAGCGGCACAGGGAACAAGAAGAAAAAAAGGCCAAGCAGAAAGAAGCACGAGAAAGAGAGGAGAGGGATAGAGCAGCTGCGTGGCAAGCTGAAAAGACGAAAAAGCCCAAGAAGACCAAATACCGGCCAGACGGAAACCGAGATGCGTCACTTTGCACGCACAAATCGTTCTGGCTGAAGATTACGGGCCGACATCAATGCCGCCATTGCAGTCGTGTTTACCACAAATTTGCTTTCGAGTGTCCAATGTGTACAGAAAGAGCCTGTGGCGAGTGTATGCGCACACTTAAGCAGACCGAACCCTCAAGCACGTTCCAGACCCGCAATCGCAGGGGCCTCGGAGGATCTTACGAGGAGCCATATCGGGATTATGACGAGTAGTACGAGGAGGAAAGGAGTTTTTTCTATGATTTCTATGGCTAGGACTGAAGCGTTACTGGAATTCGAGCCTTATGGTCCCCCCGCTCTCAGTCGGTCTATACTTTCAGCATGACTAGTTTGATTCCTTGAGGTTCTCCCATCACCGCTGACCTACGTTACCATCGGAGATTGCGTGTAACGTGCCTGTCGAGACCCCGCCCACAACGTCACCTAAGTGGTGGCGAGAGGGAAGCGAGGGCGCCGCATAATCCGCTCCGACAACAGCATCCTCCATCAGCTCGACTGCCACACCTCCCTTACAGAGCCCTGCAAGCCGTCGCTCCTTACTGTCCTCGCCTACGCTCCCATCGGATCGGTCGCCGATCCGCAACGCACTAAGTATCCGCGCGTGAGCCCGGGGGAGGGGAGAGGGATGGTTACGCTCGCTCGACGCCGGGGAAGGCACACTTTTTTTTTTTGAGTCATGTCTCCCTGGACAGTGGCGTGCCACGGTTTGTATGTTTCTGCCGGACCGGTGTCGCTTGGGATAAGGATGGCTTGACGCACCGGGAAAGGGGGTTTTACGATAACGGATAGCCGTGGCGCAACAAGGCAGCACAATCACAGTCGGAATCTAGCGGCGACGCCGGCGGCAGAAGTGGAAGCAGTGAAAAAAAAAGTTGTATTAATGAACGGAAAACAGAGGGACGAACGAGGAAAGTGACATGCCGACGGAGGTTAGTAGAGTTGGCGATAACAGCGCACCCGATCTCTCGATTGTCCTGCCGTGAGCTTGCATTAGTTGCGCCTATACTTCCCTCTTAGGAATGATAGTGCTACTTATCCTCGCGTTAGTTGTAGTCTGCCAAAACGCTACACCGTACGGGTTAAACCCACGGAATGTTAATGCAAGCGAGAAATTATTAACGTTCGGCAGGTCGACGAGGGTGTTTTGAATTTAAAACATGCCGAACGCTGAAGCTGATGTGGCGATACGGTAAGGGCGCCTTCCCCCCTAAATAATTTGTTATAAGCCACTTTGGGCGTTGCTTTAATCTGGAGTCTAGAACCTCGAGGACTTCCAAGTTGACTCGTGGCATCTTCTACTGTGTGGAAAAGAAGTCCCTTGGATTATTGCTTATAGCTATTATGACTTCTTCGTTATATTTGATTTAATAGCCGTATTTTTTTAGAAAAGGAAAAGAAAAAAGAAGAGAAAAACGGGAAAGAAAAGATGCAAGGAAGAAACACTATTCGGCAGAAAAAACTATCCTAAATCTCTCGGACAGCTAGAGCACTCCTTCCACCATCATCGGTAAGTCTTGGTCGTGTCTTGAATCTTAAAACTTCCATGCCCAGTCTTTTCGCGACACGTCCATCGTCAACGCCGACTATAGCTGACGGCGAAAACAGCAAGGATTCTCCCACTTTCAATGTGACGATCTCCTCGAATATTTCACGCAGCTCGCCGTCGGTGTTGGCTGCCATGCTGCATATGCCGGAGAGATGTGAGCGCAGCATAGCCAGCCAAGCCGGCGACGTAAAGCGATGCACGATCGTGATGGAACAGAGATCGAGAAGCTTTGGAGACACCGTAGGCTCTTGCGTCGCGATGATGATGCGGCAGGCGGCGTGACGTTGCATGCGAATGCAAGTGAGAAGTGAGTCCGAGAAGCGTTCAGCAGCCGAAGAGGAGGTCATGTACTGCATTCGATCAGTAGTGAATTCGCCATGAGAAAGCTGTCAATTAAGCGCTGTGCAATACCTTGTGGGCCTCGTCGAGAGCTATTACCCGTCCGACTGAGCTGGTATCCTCCAGAAAGAGAGAAAGACAGATGTCGAATAATGTGCACGCAGTCGATGTGTCCACGAAGGGGTCTGTCAAGTCAACGATAGTGAGGGATCCCGGCGCTGGCTTGAAGTCATCAAAACTGGTGTTTTTAGTATCCATGAAGCTCTCGAGCAGTTGAAGCCGTAGGTTCATGGGCCCTTTCTGGTCGGGGGACAGTTTCTCCTCGTTGAGGAGGCGGATGAAGTGCCGATAATCAAATGCCTGACGATGTTTTCCCGCGATCGCCATGCTGCGGAGGATTTTGTTGATAACCTATACCTTTCAGCATCTTTTTGGATCACAGGGAAACAACCCGTATAGCCTACCTCCATATAGAGAGGCACTTTTCCAGTGCTCTCGTTGAATGCCATCAGGGCAAGCATGCGCTCGACATTCAAGTGCTTTGGCTGTAACCTCAGCTTCCGTACTTGCACGCGCTCTTCCGATCGCTCGATCCTCTCGTACGCATCTTTGAGTCTCCAATAGTTGCTCGGCGAGACCAAGACATTGACTTTGATCCCGGCCGAACACAGGTATGCCGCTTCGCACACCGATCCCGCACCCCACGCGTCGTAGTGGAACACGATGCTCTGCAACGGCTTTGGGAGACGTCCGAGGCTCTTGCTTGGCAGGAGGCAGCCCTCAAGCATGCATGCCAGCGTATAGCTCTTCCCGCTTCCCTGGCTTCCGCAGAGGAAAGCCGACCAGGGAGCATTTGTGTTGAGAAACAGTGGATCCGTATCGTTCGTTGTGTCCGTGGGTAACGCTTCGCAAGCCGCTCTTCGTCTTCCTCTTCCAAGCAGCGCGAATTGTTCGAAATGCGCGTCGACATGGTCATCTTCGCAAAGTTCAGCGAGCGCAAGCTTCGCTGACCAGGAGAACAGTGGAGTCGTGAGGACTTCCTCCGAGCTCAGGCCATGCAAAGGGTACGTATCGGTAGACTCTTCCCCAATTCGTAAAAGATCTAGATAGTCGTCCAGCTCGGAAGTCGCGCGATGTCCTGTCTGTTCCTTTTTCCCATCTTGTGCAGATTCAGGAGGGGTGTATTGAGTGGTGGGGGACGTCCCTGTGCTCGTATCGGGTACAGACGATGCTTGCTGTTGGCAAAACCATGTCATATTGGATGAATTGGATGTTTGTCGGAGTGTGAGAGGTTCAGAGAGTGGATGACTGCCTTTAATAAGCTTTCAAATATCGGAATTAATCCGAGTCCCCAAGTAAGATAAGTGATCGGCTTAAATATTCAATCGACTAACGTTAGGTTTTAACAGTTCTACGTTCCCAAGCCCGAGAGTTGCAAGGGAAGATCCGGCTATTATTAGTCCTCTGGATTCCAGATTTTCCGCCATCACATAGCCGCCCTTAGTAGAACTACCGATATCGACCATCTGCTCCTTTAACAAATAGAATTACGGCTAGCACTCAAGAAAAACCTTGTCAGCCATAAAGTCGGATTTCAAACGGGCTTCTCGTATGCGTATAATGAGGTATCAACTGGTACTGTAATAAAGTAAGGCTCACAGTATAATTACAGCTAAGAAACGCTGACACGGCTAGACGTGCCAGTAGGTCGACTAAAAGGAAAACGGGCCAAGAGGCGAATGCAAACTACCTCAACCGTTCTAAACCAGAATAAGCTGTCTACATAGAATCGAGTCACGCTGCAATATCAAGTGCATGGTTTGAGATCCGGATATTACAAGTCCCGTAGTTCAAAGAACAAATTGAATTTAAATTGGAAAGAACAGAGATCGTAAGATGAGAACTTCACTAGCCGACGATGCTGCTACCGTATTGTCGAACATGAAAATCTCCAAAGCCTTTCATCCATAGACAAACTCCAATCATTATCCGTATGAAGTTTTAGACATCTTCTGGTGCTTCTTCTGAGCCATGCTAAGGACGAAGTTACGGCAATCACTGCACGACTCCCACCCAGCCGTAAGATGTTCCAATCTGAGTCTGCACCTATCACTTTCCGGGGTGACTGCAGCAGAGCGTCCCTTCTTCTTTTTCTTCTTTTGTTTAACAGGCCTTACGGAATCTTCATCATGGCACTCGGCTATGCATGGCGGTGACTCCTCTGTGGTAGGCTCCAGCTCGTGGCATGGTAATGCTGCTTGATCTTGCACGATCGCCGGTTGCGAAGCGCAGACACAGTCATCCGCTGGCGCTTCGACTGCCGCTGGACAGGGTTCGCCGAGTTCCTCTCCAGCAGCTGAACCCGAAGGCTCTACATCTTCGGCGCATGGTCCCGACTCTACGTCGTAACCTAATACAATTGAGTCAGGGCCGTGTGTGTAATGACTACAGATCAGCCGCATCCAAGGAGCACTTACAGGAGACATCAGCGGACGCAAAATCGGCATCATCCTTGCCGCAATCCAATCCAGCTTCGTCTTCTCCACCGTTACAGGAAATGACTGAAAACGAATCGTGCGTGAGCCCATCAGACCCGGCCGTGTCCGGCGACGCAGGACATGCCACCTCTTCTGCAGGTTCCTCTGGAGGTGCCGGCATATGGTAAGACTCTTCCATATGGTTAGTCCTGTTTTGACCGCAGGTTCTCTTTTGCAAATTGGCGAATATGGCTGCTGCGCTGATCAAAATCTCTCGTGCAAAACGCGATCCAAGTTTTGTGCAGGGTATCTCATACGAGGGGTCTCCGGATGCCGGAAAGGCATTCGTAAGGGTGTCCGTTAGACGGGATGCGAGGAACTGATCCTCATCGGAAATCTTGGAGAACACTGCCTCCAGCTGTCTCAAGATCTCTTCCGTTGGTACGCTGGACGCGACTGAAAGGACTTTCTCCCTCGCCAGGGCCTGCAGATCAACCATGCCGTATTCTCTTGCCACGTCGTAAAGGCCCAGAGCACGTTCATGCTCCCTGACCTGAATCTCTGCCAATGTTGCCTCTCCACATCCTAGAGTCTCATATTTGCCTGTGTAGAGGAAGTGCACAAGCGGGTGAGCAATGTCCGGATCGACATTGGAGAGGTATTGACGGAACCCGTAGACAGGGGCGAGAGAAGAAGGGAGAAGAGCAATAGGAACATTGTACTCAACCGCTTCTTCCCCGAAGCGCAGTGCCACAGTCGGACTGGCGTAGGGACTAAAGTAGGTCAGAATCTTCCAAGAGCCATTTTGCACCAATCTGGAGAGGTAAGGACATCTTACGAAGTAGTCGGCCGATAGTCGCAAGCAGCTTCCTGTGGAGAATCCATTGCTAGCGACTGGGCGTCCTGTAGTGGTAGAAGATCTGGTGCTTGCCCAAGCTCTTCTGGTGGGGATATCGTGGGTGCTTCTGTCAGCTTCGTCTTTCTCACCGCCTTCTTCTTCATTGAAAGGGCTGGAGCAAGCTCAATTCTGGGCGTTCAATCCAAAAAGAGGTAAAGATTGTCGGATTCTCTGTTGGGCGGAGGGAAAACGGTGGGAGAGAGGGGGAGCTTTAAGTTGCACTTAACTCCAGTTCCACGGCACTCGGCTCCTCCAGGCCCAATCCGAGCATAGACATTGCACAATCGCGTAGATTACGATGTTTGGTCGGAATGGGTTTTTGGTTGGCTACTGCCCGGCATCCACAGCTGCGGTGGGAGCAGCGTAGCTGCGGTCGGCGATTAGCGCAACGCTTGCCAAGCCAACCTAACAACTATTGGTTGAGGTAGTACAACTGGCCGTGCTACTGTTGGGAGCCGAAGCTGTCAGATCTCATCGCATCCGTAGGATTCCGTCCGACTGGTCGCGGGTCTGCCGGTACCGTTTTTCTTTGGTGTGGAACTCGTCCAGTCAGCAGTCAGCGAGAGCAACGTAAGCCTTGGAGAATTACAGCGCGTAAACGAGGCCATCAAACACGGGCTAATTATCCGTTGTTCCAGTTATCACCACCAAGGACATCAAACAACACCGTGGATGTATCGCACGGCAGGAAACTCCTGAGCAGCTTGCATGGCTTGGGACTGTTATCGAGGTTCCAGACCGTGTAAGGGATCATCGTTACCTCGCGAAGGAGAAGCAAATTGATAAGGCTGACGTGGCATTTGCGTCGGGCAGCATCCAGAAGCAACTTTCATGGCAAAAGAGGCCACAGCCAGCGCAGCTTGCCACGAACGCGCTTGGGAGCGATAAGGTCGACTCCCGAATCTTTGGTGGGGCCGAAACGTGCGGCGGGTTCATGTACGTTTACACGCAAGGGGGACTCGAAGTCGACAGCAAGAAAAGGCGATTGGAAGGCAGGACGAGGGAAATGCCCGCACTTTTGGGGCTATCGGGCGCTATTCTCTTTTCGGGGGGTTCTGTCTGGCCTAATTCGCAACGTCTCATTTCGAGCTAGCGTTCACGTTAGTAGACTGCCGACAAATGATCAGCATCATCGCCACCGCGCGTGTCAGCCTTGCCCTGCCGTCTTGCCGCATACATCTGACTCTCGAATCATCTCTGCAAGGCATCTCGAATGTGCCGTCCGGAGCCCAGGACAGAGATGCGCAGCTTGTAGCGTTTCACCGTGCGGCAACTGGGCTGTGCATCCAATCCTGCCACTACACCCCAGGGCAAAGGCGACGATGTCTCTGTCGTCACCCAGGGCGGGCAGTTAGTATAAGGCAGGATTGAGATTTAAGTAACATTCAAGATCTAAATTCCTCGAATCCGTAATCCTCGTCATGGCGGCGGAACATGTCCAAGCAAAGATTGGCTACGAATTCATGGACACTGGGCTACTCAAGTTCGCTCTCCAGGCAGCCCACAGGGAAGATGAGCAAAGTTTATCTTATGACGGGAACAGGGGTCTGGCCAGTTTGGGGAGATGTGTGATAGAGATGGTGCATACGCTCTACATCGTCGTCGTGGAGAACGGTACCAAGAGTAAGTCTTACCGCTCGCTTCTTGACTGGCAGGCTCCTCAGAGAAATGTAGGGGACGTGAACACGCGTGATCACTGGTTTAGAACCAAGACAGGACGAGCAAGTGTCTGCGCGAACCTGGGGATCGATAGTTTCGTAAGCCAGAGTACTCGACAGCTGCACGAAAGGCCATCTTCGACCGTTCTCTCCAACGCCTTGACTGCCATTATTGGTGCGATCTGGCTCGATCTCGGCGCAGTCAACGAGAGTACTTCGAACGCATGTGAGAAGATTTTCAGCATCTTGAGTCAGATGAGCAACGTCATCGTAGATATGGTACCAACGGTTCAAGAGAGCGACTCCACGGCCACCAGGGAGGATGATGGCACCCAGCAAAGTATCCCTAGCGATATGTCAAATTCCGCAACACTAAGCCAAAATTCGGATCGATGGGATGCCTCGATGATTCATTGCTCTGGCGAAAACCAGCACGAGTCACTTTCCCGTTTCAATTCGAGTTTACATTTCCCCCACGACCTGGAACCTGACTTTGGTTCTGCCTGGACCGTTGAAACTGAGGGTATGTTATATGCGCTAAAGATTTGAACTATCGCTGACGTGCTCGAAGTCTATGCACAGAATACAAACGTTCCATGCTTTGATCCATGTACGATCGGAGACATGTCGGACAGCTTTGGGCTACCTGTACTTCCCCCAGTTGCCTCACAATCGAATCAGAGACCCCAGATTGACAATGGGGAGATGGCTCGTTCTCCCAGCCCGTCAGACGTCATTGAGGTTTCACAGCCAGTGGTGGAATCGGGAAGCAGGGAGCACTCACATGTTCATCGCGGAAGACCGCATAACAGCTCCCTGCACCAGAGGCTTGTCGATGAAGAATTGGAGAAATTGAAAAGCTTCCCCGGCTCGAGGCGCGGCGATCTAGAAGCTCTCCTGGACCATCCGCGGATTGCCGAATTGAGCGCCAACCCCTTGCACGTAGGACAGCTGCAGCTACTTTACTTCGGCATCTGTAGTCGTCAATCACTTCTCCAGTACAGAGAAATCCTCCGAACTGCCAGGACTCGATCAAATGCCTCTGCCTACGCCATTGGACCCGTCCCACTTCTCACGGAAAGGTTCAGAGCAATCCGTTTGTATGACGGCCAAGAAGCTCTATCTGTGATGATGAGGCGTTATCACGTCGTCAAGCTGTTCGAGACAGAGCTCGAAGCACTGCGTCAGGACAACGCGATGATCGTCGAAACCCCGTCGAGCTTTGGCACGAGCTACACACCTCAGCCAGGAAACCCTACCCTGATGCAGGAAGCCGCATTGACGGACAGGTTGCTAAAAAGGGTTGAGCCGGATTTGATCGAAGGGACAACGGAGTTCAGGAAGGTCCGTGAACAGCTGACGCAGTTGCGCAGACTTTTCAAAAAGTTGCGAATATGGACTAAACGATATGGGTTTGGGGTTCTCGCATTAATTCCGTGCAGTCCGTCTTACTCGGACTTTGCAATCACCGACAAAACGTCAGTATTGGATGCCATCTTTTTCAAAGAGAAGAGCTAACCCATATAGCCTGATATCGATTCCCGAGGGGGTGTTTGCACAGTTTTCGGAGCTACTGTATCAACATCAGGGAGACGTTCTCGCCAAGTTCAGCAAAGCGATTGAGCCGGCGCTCTCGGCACTCGCTGATGGGCAGTTGGGATCAGCGAGATTGTTTCCTATCGAGTCTACGGAAATAAGTGATTTCGAGGGCCTACTGATGGGTTCTCAGGAGCTCTTAGATCTTTGCTTGCATGGTTCCCCAGCGAGCCTGCGAGACCTGTAATTCAAATCAGTAGCTATTACAGTACTACCGTTTGCGACCATATAGTTAGCTTACTTGTCTAGAAGGGCTGTTATACGACCCTAGGGTTCCCTTTCCCTTTGCTCCTCATGCCACTCTTAACTATCAGTCTAGTACGATCGATTCCAGTGCGGAGTTATTCTTAGTTCTTTGTTCTTTAGTTTTCCTGCCTGCGTAGAGGATGGCTATGTGGCAGCCTTACAAGTTTGTCCTGCCGCAAGACGGTATCGTTCGAGTAAGCCTGTTGTGGCACATAAGGTAAGCCTAGAATCCTACTACTTCTTTTACGTAGCATGACTTGGCTTGGAGCCGTAAAGTTGATACTGTCAAAGGGAATTCTTTTTTTGGCGTGACTAAAAAGCGGCAATTTGAAATAAATGCAACCAATAGCACTGATCAAGGTAGTAAAAATCGAAATGGAAATTGTTCAACCGAAATACATCATGCTATAGGGGTTTAAACATCCAACTACTCCACAGGAACAACAGACAGCGCCATAAACTCCTTCTCCCTCTCGGCAAGTATTTCTCGAAGGCGTATGAGGACTCTCTTAGAGATCTCGTCCTTTGCCCTCTGCTTTCCAAAGGTCATCTTGACTTCGCCTACTGGTTGGCTTGGTGGCGCGACTGCCGGGTTGTTGACGAAATAGGCAGCGCCAGACCACATGCTCGGGAAACGTGGGTCGGAGACAAGTCTGTAAGAGGGCTGAGTGAAGCCAAGTTTCTGACAGAGAGCTAACATAAATATACGACTGTTAAAATGGTAGATCATAGCATGAGAGTGGTCCTGAAGATGTCTCGGAGCATTTTGTAAGTGTACGTACCTGTAATTTGCTGTCCAAGACTGTATTCCTTCTGCCCAGATGGGGTTGGGAAATCACCATAACCGTCTACCCTTGCTTCCGACGTCGATCCAGCTTCAGTGGCATTTTCCAAGGTATAGGGCCGAATCGCAAGTGGGGAACCACTGGGCCCGAGAGCGGATGCTCCAATGTGTCCCACGGCTGAAGCCATGTACTTTGATGCGTAGCTGTATCGTGGCATGCGCCCATTCTCGCGAAGCCAGACGACCGCCTCGTGCGCTGCATTGGCTTTGGCAGCTTTCTTGTTCGTGAACACTATGGCGCGCCCGCCAAAAGGTTCGTTTGGGCGGTCTGATATCGTAACTTCCACCGAGTGGCTCAAGCCCAATCCGAACTCCTGGAAACGGGGCATGGGCTTCCGACTCTTCTGGCAGTGCTCTACGCAGAGGGTGCCGTGGTGACATGATTAGTGAAATTTGTATGGCTGTGATACAAGATCTTACCTCCAAGCAGGCCAATCCAATTCTGGTTTTCAGCGCCAACGCCGTTCCCGTCTAAAGTGTTTTCCATGCTGTCTCTGTTTCTGTTTTCCACGGCTTCAGTCAAGATGGGCAGTGCCTCACTCGATGCTGCAGCTTTGGCTTCTTTCTTGCTGCCAAAAGACCGCGGCAAGGAGACGGCGAATTCCTCGCCATCGCCACTCTGCGTGTCGAACCCGAATTGGAGCGAAACCGTCCAGCCTGGAGGCATCTCTCGTACTTGATTGAAGCTGAAAGTCTTCGAGACTGCGTTCTGGATGCAGAGGTTATTGAAGGCAGAGATGGGCTCACTAGACCAAGTGCCGCCGACTTGAAATGGAGGTACGATGTGGGCCGGCATCGACATCTTTGCTGTTTCGATGACGATTTGATCGAAGCTGAGTTTCGTGGGTTGTGCAGAAATGGTTTATAAATACCCAAAATGAGCTGGCGTTCCAACACAGCTGCTCGGTCAGTGCTAGTGAATGGCATCCGTCCTTGCCTCCAATGTGTGAGCAAGTGTTGCGCCATCAATAAAGCACAAAGACCCTTGCTTGCGCCTTACCAATGTTTGATCGGTAGGTACGGTTGTACGAGTCACCCGAGTGCTTGCGTGACTGATCTGGTGGGAAGAATGACAAGGGATCAGAAAATCTAGTGGCACAGAGACAATGTTTGGCAGAAAGCGGGGTGATGTAGACCCTCCTTGCATCGAGCATTCTGGGCGGGGTAACTACACTCCTGGTTTGAACATTGATGCATGGTCTTGGAGCGTGTAGCGCCGAGCTTGACAGTCGCATCCCAATTGGCGGGATTGATGGGCGGTAGTCACTCAAGACGAGGATGAAACGGTGTAACAACTCTTAAAAGGACTGACGACGTCGTACCACCTCGGCCAGGATCATGATGCTATGTCTCCTCCTCACTCCAAGGCAGCAGTAGAAAGCCCATTCAATGTACAAACCTCAACGGTGATTGAATACGCGCCAGACCGGTCGAAATCGAGGATGGATCACTTCGTTTCCTGAGTCCAAGACGTCTCAAAATGAACGACTAAGCTTATACACTTATCCAATAAAAGATAAAGGACGTGATTGGGCTCATGAGTACTGTTGAGAGGGGAGATACCATGTATGTAGAAGAGACCAGTCGCTGCAGTGGCGGTGGTCAGCGGTGGCGTATAAAATACTCGGCATGCCGTCGCCGCGTACGGTTGGGGTACCTGGCTCTTAATGAATGGCAGCGGCTTGGCAGTCAAAGCCCGCCAAGCCGCTGCCACGCTTAACTAAGATTGTCGTACGTAGCTCCGTGGCACACAGGCTCCAATCGCGCCGCGTTGCAACAAGGCGTCAAAAGGTGGGGCTGCCCTCAACTTCTAGAACAGAGGCGCATGTTTCTTTGACCACCATGGCTCGTCGACAATCTGCACCTAGGAAAACTGTCCTATCCTCAATACTCTCCCAAGTGGAGGCAGCAAGGACAGACCTCAGCGTGCGTGCATCTTCCTCGCCAGCTCGCCTGCGCGCAGAACTGATGGTCGGACAGGCAGCTTCAACAGCGACCGACTGGCCTATCGAGCTCCTGAAGGCGTGCATCGACGACGCTGTTCAGATGAAGCGTTGTATCAACCAGCTACTCACGCAGGTGGAAAACTTGATCAAAAACCTTGAGAAGCAGGCAAAGCTTCCATCGCAACGAAGAGGTGAAGGCCTATTGTCACGGCAGCTGCCCGAGTCGGATGGCTGCTACACCAGGACAATCAAACTTGAGTTGGCGCAGCTCAATGCTCAGACTGTTCCGACCATTCGCAAAATTGTCGAGGGATTCCCGCGGTGCAAAGAGCTTGGATACTGCAAGGTGGCGGTCGGCGGGGACGTCGTTCGCAACACGAACCTCCACAAAATCAGCGGATCGAGAATCAACGAGCTGCATGGCTTGCAGTCTACGACGTTACACCTTGTGCCACGCAAAAAGGGCGACCCGCTCTACGGACTTGCGTGCAGCTCTCTCATCGATGGAAACGACCAAGCTAGCTCCTTTCGCGTTCCAGACCTACTCCAGCCAGGCGAAGCTCTGGATGCTCGAGAGTTGCTTCTCTCTACCGTAAGAGATGCCCGTAGAGGCGAGGGACAGTCGTACCTGGTTATGCCCGCAGAATCTTGTCCACGCTGGTTATATTCTTTAGGCCTCATCCCCGAGCTGTTGGACTGTGGCGAGCAGCTCAAGAGAACGGTCAGTTGGATCCCTGGAATACACACTGCATACCTGTACATTAGCGCATGTCGGGGATCGAACTCACCTTTGCACGTAGAGGATGGGTTTCTTGGATCTGTGAACATTGTGCTTGCCGGGGCTCCCAAAGTATGGCTTATGATAGAGCCATGCTACCGCAGAGAGCTTGAACACAAGGCCAAATGTTATCTAGTCAAGGACAAGAGGAAAAGAGAAGAGGAGGAGCATGAGGGCCAGGGCCAAGATCAGAGCAAGGAATGCTCGCAATTCGTCCGTCATTTGAGCACCCTGCTTTCTCCTAAACTTCTTGACGCTTGGGACATACCATATCGAATCGTCTCTTGCGCAGCTGGGGAGATGGTGGTAACGTTCTCTGAAACGTACCACCAGGTCGTGAACGCCGGTCCCAACCTTGCCGTGGCCATAAACTTTGCGGAATCCGAATGGACCGGGCCGCCTGAAGGATACCGATTTTGCAGGAGAGAAGAGGGGAAATGCGGTGCACACTCGATCATGCCCGCTCAGCTCCAAGTTCGGCAGCCAAGCTGTGATTCTGACCACGGAACAACGGAGGAGAGCCAGGCGCGGACACCGTCGCAAGCGCTTAACGCCCCTGGCGGACCGGATGAGCACCCATCGAGCGCATTTCTTTCAGTAGAGTCATTCGGAGCCTTCGGTCAGGCGCCATCGGAAGGGCCCGAAACCCCGGGAGCGCTGGGTGACCACCCCACCAACACGCAGACGACACCAGAGCCGCCTGAAACTCTTAGCGCGCTGCCTGGCTGCTCTCCAGACACGCGCATACCATCCGAAGCGTCCGAAACCCCCGAAAGCTCCTCTGGCCAGTCGCGTGGGATCTCAACGCCGCCAACTACCCTGACAGAAGAAGAAGTCCACCAAGACGGCAAAGCCGGTCACGAGCGCGCCTATGATCGTAACGCCATTGATGTCATCGTTATATCTTCGGATGACGAAGACGACATGACAGACGACGTGGAACTGCCGCTAGATGGGCCAAGTACAGAAACAACTGTGGGAGAGACTGTGGCAACAAGATTAAACCATCGGATTGAACAAGTCCTTCGGTTCGTCAACGGACTGGGCACCTCGAGGAAGACTATTGAGTGTTTTCGTCTGAACAGCGAGCTGAACGATGATGCCATCGTCTTGACGCTACAAAAGCTTCTTCCGGAGAGGGTGGAGATCCTGATAGCTTCTCATGCGATCAGGCATGTTCCCGCCCCAGGCATCTCTTGCCAGAATGCCACAGCCGGTGTCCAAATTGCACTGCCAACCTTGGTACACAAACCGAGCTCATCCCACTTATGTATTGCCTGCAATGTCGAGTCTGATTCTCTCGAGTGCGTTTGGGAAGGCTCCGGAAATCACTGGATCCTTGTCATCGTGGACTTTGTGGGCAAGAGAGTGCACGTCTTCGGTAACGAAGGGGGGCACCATGAAAAAGCCAAAGCATTGGCTTGCAACATCGGCAATTTCGTGAACAATCACAGGATCGCCAACGGGCTTTCCGCGGTTTGCTGGTCGGCCCCTGAGACATACCCCGTAACGTTCCAAGGCCTGTTGTTACTATTGTATTGCTAATTGGTGTATAGTTGTATCCCACCGGCAGTTTCCCAGACTGCTATAACTGTGGCATTGCCGTGATATCACGAGCTGAGGGCTTCCTGTACCCAGAGAAAGCCCTAAAGATATCTAGCAACGCCAGCGCTGCTGAACTGAGTAACGAGCTAAACAAGCTTCGGGCGGTTTATCTCGAGGCAATCCTTTGGCGATGTCAACGCGTGGTGGATGATGAAAATGAGAAACTTTTTCTTACCCCGGTCTCGAAGAGCAAAAAACGACCATCTCAATTCCCGGACAGAATGGCGACCAAAGTGACCGTTAAGCTGGATCATCTCAGACAGAGGGCTACGTCTTCCCCTCCTCCACTAGTCGCACAGTTTCCGCAACCAGAATCACAACGCTGGGAGGCTTGTCTCCACCGTTCCGCCGAGCGTGGGGGTTTCAACAGCCAAGACGTTCTCATGGCCTTTAGAAGTGCGCCAGCGAGCCAACCAGTACTTAAGACAGTCAGGATCTTGCAGTATAGTTGCGAAGTGGCCAACGCAGAAGTACGCTCGAAGATCAAGGACATCGTCCACGAGCCGATGATGCTTGAAGATCCCACGAATCACACTGATCAAGATCCTACCATCCTCCACCTCCATATTAGGAAGTACGACAAGGTTTCCTACCTAGCGCAGTTCACTAAACTCAAGTGTGAGCTGTTCTACTACGAAAAGTTTGAAGGGGAGAGAAAATCGAAGCAGGCGATGATGATGGCTGAAAAAAGGAAGCATGATACTCAAAGAAAGTCCAACCAAAGGAAAGGCTTGCCACTACCACTTCGGGGCGACGGAAGCGGGAAAAGTGGTCAAAGTGCCGATGCGTGGGTAAGAAATGAGTACACGCACAGAATCGTCTCCCGGACGAATCTGGACGAGGTCACCGTACGCACCGAAGTCAACCAGAACCTAAAGGAAGGTAGGACACTGCAACATCTTCTCGGTCCGCGGTGTGGGCGGGGTGATCGACGCAAAACGAGGTTTCTGCTCCTGCTTTCTTTGTACGGAACGGGGAACCGGCCACCGGCCCTTAATGTCATGGCTCACGATCCGCCCGAACGCGTTGGAGACTTATCCAGAAGTATTTCAGCTAGAGATTACGTCTCCCTAGGCCTTAATCTCGAAATACACTAACAGCTCTATAGAATATTGGGTCTTAACGAAGAGGCTGCACGATGGTTTGGGGGTTCACTTCTCATTGCACGCCCTGAGCTTGAAGGAATCGAGTCGTACCTCCCGGGAGCGGATTCTACGTATAATCGACTCCAGCAGACCATCTTAGATGACTCTGGTGACTTGACTCGGCCAGTCTACAGCTACATAACGGTAGCAAGCGATGAGGAAATCAGAGAGACAAAGCCAAAAGACGTCGGGAGGCTCTTTAAGCCAGTCCGCCACGGGCAGCTACAGTTGGAATTTAGAGAAAGAGAGTGCTTATAGGTCCATGTTCGTTTCCTTGCACGAAACGAAGAGCAAATGGAGTACCACAAACCTTCTTTTCGCCTCGTGCTGGCCCGAAGCACGAATTCTGCAATTTAAAACCAGTGAAAATCTTGGCTCCTTCCTCAATCACTCCTGTTCTCACCACAATCAGCATCTGTTCTCCCTCACCCCCACCGCGATAATAATTGTGGCAATAGAGGTGTGCGAACCATGCGAAGGTTAAAAAATATTCAATGCAAGATCTATTTAAAGTGAATATATCTGTTTTTTTCTCCCATACAAATTTTTAAAATGCGACAATACTAAGCAGTATAATTACTGTGTAGGAAACAATTTTTCCTTCCGTCTAAAGGTCCCATTATTATTTCCCTTAGGCTTTCTTGTCTTTGTCGTCGTCACCGCTTTTTGCACCGAAGAAGTAGTTCCAGAGAGCCATAGTGACGAGTCCGGCAGCAGCAACCGCCTGCACGGAACAAAGCACAATCGAGACACCGTAGCCACCTATTGCGGCACTCTGCAGGATGGCGAAGGTACCGCCGGCGACCACGGGAGAGATTACTGACTGCACAGCTGCAGCAATAGTGCCTGCGATCCCCAGTCAATAACAAGGCCTTCCAAGCTCTGCTTCTCACTTGGGGAATTTAGCTGATATGACTCACTAGCAGTAGTACCGACGGTTGTGAGCCCCGCAGCTGTCAGAACGGGAGGAACAATGGTGGGAGTGAAGGTGATGGTAAGGATGCATAAAACGATGAATCCCGCCTGGTATGGATGAGCCTGGACCCAGTCCCAGATCTCCGTGGCCAAGTTTTTGATGCAGTTCTTGATCTGCTGAAGTAAGGCTTTCCAATCCGTTGCCGCGAGTAGGTCCTTGATCTCAGTAGAAGCTTCCTTAAAGAAGTGCGCTGCGGCTGCCGAGAGATCCTCCCACTTGTTGCGGATGGTAGAGGCGAGGGACTTCGCGATGCGCTTCGTAGCGCGTATGGTGCGCCTTGCCGTACTCATCTTGCGTACTGTTATTTATATATCAGCTTCGAGCTTTATGCTAGACTCGTCTTTTTTGAGACTTATCATGTACCTAGGGCAAGCTTCAGGTTCGTTGCGCTTGGCACTGGCGTCACAGAGAAGGTGTTGCGCTATTATTGGCGTGTGTTGAGTCAGTATTGTCGGACCTGGAAGGCTTATGGAGGAGCGTCTGTGAGGGAGTGGGATTCAGAATAAATAGACAGGTTATTAGTAGCTTTCTCCTGGGTTCCGCTAGCCTGCCGGCCACCCGGAGGCATTGAGGTTCGCAGCCTGATACAGTTCCACGCATTCCAGTTTGAGTTGTACCGAGCCACTAGGTGGATTCTTCCTTCTCCCGAAGAATGTGCGTATGACATTATTGTGTCGCGGCGTAGCCTGTATTTTGGGAACGAAAGGTTTGCGTACAGAAGATAGTCGCTTGACAACATGCCGAGTAACTCTACCAGCGTACCACATTGGCCGCTAAGATGGTGGCTAAAATTTGTGCGACTTTGCCATGTACCTGTTCTTTCAACAAGCATCTCGCATGGGTAAGCAAGGGCCTAGACCAAGCAATTCCGTTTGTTGACGCCAGGTGATCATCCGGGCACTCCGAAATTTTAACACCTTCCATGCTATGTAGTGCAGGCCCTTTCATCCCCAACCTTCCAGCTTCGATGTAATAAGATTGGCAGGCAATTCGCAGCTACATTAGCCTCGCTTTGGCAAAAGCTGTGAATAAGGAAATGAATATAGACTCTAAACAGTAATAGAATGAGATACCTCGAAGATTAAGCAAGTAAATTATGAGTTTGCCTCGACGGGTAGGCAATGCAAGGTCGAACCATTCGAAGCCCGTAGCTTGGCAGTTACCTTACATCACATAGTTCTTGCATTAACAACCGTACACGTGTCTACTTAGACCTTTAGTATATCTAGCTGAATCTTTCCTTCGTTTTATAGGATTGCTCTTTAACTTGTTGTCATACTCACAAGACGTTCAACTCTTCAACCGATTACATCACAAACCAAGCACACGCAACAAGGCTAAACAAAAGCCAATTGTAGCAATGTCCTCTAAAGATCTTTCTGGACCTATGAGAGGCGGAATGAGCAAGTAAGGATTTCTCTATTCGCCTTTGCTTTAAAATATATTCTTATTGTCCGGAGAAATAACATTTTAATTCAAGGTGTTTCGATAGTGGACAATATTCGGATCTCAGAGTACAGTGCAAAAACGGAGATACATACAAGGTCCACAAGTTTGTTCTCTGCAACCAAAGCCACGTATTCAAGACTGCCTGTGATCCAGAACGTGGCTTCAAGGTAGGTTCAATGAAATTATATCAACCGCAGGCTGCTTTAAATGTCGTTTTACCGATATTGACTGACGGCAAACAAATAGGAAGCGAACGAAGGCATCATTCACCTTAAAGAAGATGATCCAGAGACTGTTAGAGCGCTGCTCGAGTTCCTCTACCGCTTCCAGTATGCCATCCCAGAAGGTTCGGGGCTGCTCTTCTATGTTCGAGTGTATGCCATCGGCGAGATCTACGGTGTGGATGGAATCAAGAATCTTGCAAAGCGGCACTTTCAGAAGCTCGCTTGGACCTCCTAGGGGTGCCTAACATTTCCTCTTGCTATACAAGCAATCTACAATACGACGCCGGACTCGAACCGCGGCCTGAGGGACCTTGCGGTCGAGGTCGCAGCAGCTTATATCGAGGAGCTTCTTGACAGTGAAAGCTACCGCACCATGATGGATGAAGTAGGATCTTTTGGCAAAGACCTTACGCGAGCTATCTATCAATCACCCTCTGTTAAGGAAAAGGAGATTGACGCCATCACCTCTCGCTACGGTAAGTATCGATGTCCTGGGGGGTGCGGGTTCGAGGTGGAGATGGTTTTGCCAACGAACACTTCGTACATTTACTGCATGAGATGCGGGGGTTAGTTCTCTAGCTGGAGCAATAATCGCAGGTAGCAAATAGGTGTGTCTGCAGGTGTTTTGCTCATCGCTACGGGGAGATGTTTGACGAAAGCTACTATGTGGTTGTTAATTCAAACGAATGAATTCATAGTGTGTGTAGGTTGTTGTAATTCTCACTGTTTAAAAGATGCTTTGTTAAGTGACTGAGAACATCTAAGACAGATGAGGCAATGTATTTGCGAAGATACGAAACATGACGTCGAAGACTACCGTAGCTGAGAGAAACGCGAGAGGAAGGCATTAGATGGACCGGATGGACGCTCAAATATTGACGCACTTGCCCACGTGAGAAGAAAAAGCCGCACTCCGTGTAGCAGTCGACAGCTGCATAGTCATCAATGCCCTCAGACGGTCACCATTCTTTACTGGCTCGGTTCTTTCCCGAGAGTTTTGTCTTAACTTTTGTGATCCGGCCTGGTGTCCATCCTCATCGGTCTGAGGTGCCTCCTCCCTTGGGTGTGGTTCCGGGTCTGTCTTCTCTGAAGTCCGTCGGGGCGCATGTGAGTTGGTCTACGAGTGGGTTTAAAGGCTACTAGAAGTCGCTCTGTATACTTGTCGTTCCATCCACAATCTAGCCGTGGCATTGCATCGGCTTGCTTCTTCGTTGGAACCTCCCCCACTCACACTTGATGGAGCATTTACAGCACGGTGAGGTCGTAGTAGCAGTGGGAGATGCACGAAGCGTGAGACTTCAAGGCCAAGGTTGCGGAAATTCTACTTGCTGTCTTTTTTGTTTTATGATGCATAGCGTCAGGCGAATGCCCTGTAAACGGATGGGGCGTAAGCAAGGGTCAGACATACCTCCTCGTGTTGACACATATCAGTTCTTCTCCGTTGGCCATGGTGGAGTCTGCCTTTTTGTGTGGCTGTGGTGGAGTTGGCACTGGCTGGCATTGTGGCTGGCATGGTCTGCAGTTCGATGGGCAACCGCATCAGTGCAGGTCGCATGAGCCTCATGACTCTCACTCTCGCACGAAATTCGCGAGACGGGGAGTGGCCAACGATGAGGAAAGCGGTGGGGAGTGAATCGAAAGCCTGTCGAGGGTGATGTTGTCATGAAGAGAGAGCAGCGAGCTGATGATGTGGAGTAAGAGTGGACGGCGGTGGCCATCCGCGAACGGGAGGAATGGGGTACTCGTGACGTGCTCGAAATCGACGCTTGACCTGTGTGGAAAACTGCGAACTTTCGTACCAATAGCGATCAAGTACTTATACACCCTGTGGAAACACACGGTCGCATTTCCCATCCCGTCTCCCAGTACCAACATCATCCAAACCACGTACTGCTACTCCCCAGCCCTTGTTGCCCCCCGTCCCTTGCCAGTCCAGTCCATCCTCAGGAGGGGCAAGAGTTTCATACCTACCTGCCTGCTCCCCGATCCCAATTATCAGGCAAATCAATCGCCGATCGGCGGTAAATCTGTAGCGAAACACTTCTAGGCGGACTCAAAAAGTCCATGATCGGCATAAGAGCTACGCTTTTTCGGGTGTCGCCCGCATTTGTTATCGCTTCTAGCTGCCGCAGCGGCCTTTCGCTTACTGCACGCCGACTAAACCGGCACAGGACGCTTACTCTCGACGCCCAAACCGGATTTTCTCGCGGCTAACCCGGTGGCTTTCGTTATAGGCGAGAATGCCTCGAGAGGGGTCGCTTAGAGCGCATTTAAACAGTGGAAATGCGCTTAGCACGACGGAACAGCGGAACGCGTCAGCGGCAGAAATCTCCTTTCCCTTCCACCCGCCCGCCCACGGTGTAGGTGATGCTTACATCATCTTTGATACCGATCCTGTCTCACGAAGCTGGATTGAAATTCTCTTGGCGTCGAACCCTCAGTCAGAAGCACACGCGACTGGATCGAGAAACTAGCGCACGTAAGCTGCTTAGATCGCTTTCGATCTCTACCGTACCACAACCCCTAAGCTACTGTCGTATACCCTTATCTAACAGTCCTGAGTGCAGACCCCGAACATGGATCAACTCTGTTCTGTCTGCCAGAAAGTGGACTTTGAGAACCTCTTTCGATTTCCCAATTGCGTAAGGGACAAAGACACCACCGGCAATCTTCCATACCGATGGATGAAAACCGATGTGTATTCGAATTCTTCCTGTCCATTCTGTCGAATCCTGGTCCGTGGAATTGAGCTGCACAAAGATGAACCTTCATCCAGACCGAAGACCGAGCGCGCTCCTCCTTCGTTACCTCACCGCCCCATAATGTCTGCGAGTGAGACGCGAGAGCTTGAGGCGATGTTTCGAGATGATTCAATTATTCATCTCGGACAAGAAGTCTACATTCTGGTTAGTCGGGAACATGCCTCCGCCAGGTCGATCCGCTTGAATCTCGGATTCGGTTCACAATGGCAAGATTGGACTTGCAAGTATTCGATATACAGTTGCGCTCCAGCAGTAACATGCGAGGAAAGATTCGGGACAGGTGGGGGTAGGGTCATCGATCCCCAAAGCCTAGATGTGGATCTGGCGAGGTCATGGATTCGAACTTGTATTGACGGCCACTGGAGATGTCGCCAGGAGAAGCGGCAGTTAATGGGAGTCCGCCTTATCGATACAACACGCGGCTGCATCCTCGATGCGCCGGACGATTGCGAGTACGCTGCTCTCAGTTACGTATGGGGGAAATCGGCACACCGCAAACTCGAGCTGAATAGCTTCAACCATAAACTTCTGCAAAGAAAAGGCTACCTGGCTGAAAATTCTCACTTCCTCCCACGGACCGTTAGGGACGCTATCGCTCTTTGCCGAAAATTGGACATCCGTTATCTCTGGGTCGACAGCCTCTGCATCAATCAGGACTGTGACGATGATAAGCAACATCAGATTGGAATCATGGGGGACATATACAGCATGGCCGTTGTGACGCTTGTCGGAGCTGCTGGAGACAATGCAGATGCTGGCCTGCCTCGGGTCACGGAAAAGCCACACAACACAACTCCCTTCCATAGTAGCGCGTTGAGCGAGGAAGTTGACGGGACACGCATGACAGTTATACGAGATGACCTGGAGCCATTGCTCAATTCAACTTGGAACGAAAGAGGCTGGACCTTCCAAGAGAGATGTCTTTCGCGAAGACTCTTGATTTTTACTCCCAGCCTGATGCTCTTCTCTTGCAGCGAGGCTATTTGGAGAGAAGACATCGCCACCGAATCGTCTCTAATCACAGATGTGCCGTTCAGACCGTATTCTCCGGACGACCAGTTAAGGAGAAAGACAACCCCTTCGACCGGGCAGGACTGCCTCGCAAACCATCTGGAGCTGTTGCGCCAATACGTACCACGGAAGCTTACATGCGAAAAAGACCGCATCGATGCCTTTTCCGGGGTGCTCTCGGAGTTCAGCCCTGGGATGGGCAATCACATCTGGGGAATCCCGGAAGGACTACTCTGGGCCGTGCTGTCGTGGTCAACACGAAGGATATTCGGCCATAATCAGCCGTTGAAACGAAACAACGCATGTGATGAGACCGGCAAGAACATTGAACTCTTTCCGAGCTGGACGTGGGCTGCGTGGAAATTTCCAACTCGTGGCATCAGCATTAAACTGAACTACCGTAGGCCTTCCCGTGAGAAGCCCGAAAATTCCATCAGCAAAAGCCTCCAGATCTTCGCTCTACATGGGGACGGAAACTACAGAGCCCTTTTCAGGCCAGAGTGGAAGCTAAGCGAATATTGGTCAAGCCCGCTCGAAGAGCACACGCCGAAAGATGCGGTGGATGTGATAGATGCTCAGTATGGCCACCACAAGACTTCCGTGCTAAAGCGGCTGCTGTTCTTCTGGACTAAATGCGTTAGGCTCCGCGTTGACCGCCATGTAATGGAAGGATGGCAAGGGTACAGGATTGATAGTTGCTACGGTTCTGACGTTCTTTTTATGTCCGAGGAAAGGCGGTGCGAATTGCCCGATGAAATCGAGTTTGTGCAGTTGGGAGATGACTTATGGGCACCGGTGTATTCCACCGAAGGCATATAGTACCGGCTAGAACCAACGGTGTGTTTTTCGGTATGGTCTTCAGTAGAGGTCGAGATTCCATCATACAACAGACGTGTGGCTCTGGGTTAACGAACATTTTCGCCGGAAGCTGATTGATTCCCATATTCTATCTAGTAATCATTGACTGTCAATGCCGTTGAATTTGTACATTCTGCTAAGCTGTGCAAATGACTGCGGTTATTAGTACCGCCCAACAAATGCTCTTCACCGCAAAGAGTCCAAACCTTTTCCCAATCACGAGTTGAGGACCTTTATGTACTATTCGTTTCTTGCCGTCAACGGAATATACACTTATAGTAATAACTTTTAAAATGAACATGTTATTTTTAAGATGTCGCGTAACGTCTTCTGTAAACACCCGGTCGCATTTCACGTTCCGTCTCCCAGTAACAACATCATTACAACCACATACTGTTTCTGTCCTTCTTATGGTACATGGCCGGCAAATCCCAGAGATTTGATCGTGGGTGTGTACGGCGACGGGGTCCACTCCAGAGCTGAGGGAGGCCTCTGAAGCGAGGCATCTCTATAATTGCCGGTTGCATGGAACGGAAGGGAGGCAGCCGCTCCGGCACCAATCCACCATATCCGCGGGAGTACCTCACCCGACTGTCTGGGAGGGCAGTAGATGTCCAGCCTTGCAAGTACCGACTGCACGTATGGCACTCACAGCCACAACAATCCGTCCATCTTTTGCCTGTGGCTGTCTTGTAGCACAAAGTCCCTGGGCTGTAGAAGCTAGTACTGCAAGTCTAGGGACCGCTGTCCGCATACTTATTGGCTTACAGTCTCGGGCTGGCCGACGTTCATACCGGGAAGTGAAGTATGGTTAATTCCGGACCGGGAGACTGTGATAGAATCGGCACGCATACTCGTGACCTTTTACAACCACGATATGCTCGTCGGGCACATAGCTCGTTAGCTAGTCTAACGGCGGCGTCTGAAGAATAAAGCCGTGATCATCGACTACGCCGGACATAGAGGGCTGGTCGAGTCCGAAAGACGCCTGAAAGCGGCATCGACCGAAGACTCTCTAGAATGGCGTACCAGTCCACCTACCCCATGGAATTTGATAAGTCCTTAGAGGAAGACTTCCTGGATAACAAACTGTCTCATGAGTTGAGCAATATGACCGAAAAATCTCGGCATATTAATTGCAATAATTGATGTGAAAGAGAGGAAGAAGGTTAAAAACACCTGCTTAGTCTGTGAGGCGCTGTGCCCTTCTCGCAAATGACAACGCTACAGTAAATAAAGGGCAATGCCGTATGAATACATACTTTCCGGCGCGACCCTGACTGACTTCCATCGCGTTGTGTCTACCGGGTCACCCCACAACAAGAATACCACCACCACCACCACCACGAACAACCGCCAACCGCCATGTCCAGCGTCGACATGTGGCTCGATGATCAACCAGACGATCCCGTCGACCACGACTACCGTTTCAGCCTCCGCAAGCACCGTCGCCTTGCCGACATGTCGCTCAACATGGCCCACCTCCTCCGCCGACGCCATACCAAGTAAGTGATGACCGGATACCGCAACCGCCAGCAACTCACATTCCCGCCTGGCTGACCTCCACCTCTCGGACATGCGCGTAGAGTCCGTAGCGCTGGAGAGACCGGGCCAGACGCCGGCCGACGTGCGGCAGCTGTGCCGTGCCATCCGCGACGTGGGCGGGGGCGTTGGAATCATCCCGGCGGCTGCCAAGTGGCACGCTGCCGAGCTGCTCGACGACGACATGCATTCCCTCGAGCGAGCACGACGACGGCGATGACGACGGCCGCATCCAGCTGCACCGCCATCTCCACCTGGGCTCCATCGCGTCCTTTCTCGGCATCTACCAGGTCGTGCCGGCGTCGCTGCGGCTGCTGGCCGCCTGGGCCCGGGACACGTACGTACAGGCCTTGGTTCGAGATGGGAATTTCGACTACGACGTGAAACCGTCTCCCCGGCGTTGGCCCTCGGACTTTGCGCCTGGCATGCCACAATCAGTGTTCTTCCCCGTGCCTTTGCCCTCACCTGGCATAGAGCTTCTTCCCACGACGCCGACTTGGTCGCCTGCACTGCCCTCCAAACAGCGCTCCCGCAAGGAAACCCCGTCTCTTGCCCACCCCTCCGCCGCCGCCGCCTTCTTCTCGATGCCCTACGACTTCAACCTGCTCATTGTCCTGCACGCGCTGCCGCCGCACCTTCGTCTGCTACGCGTCATGTCGTGAATCATGACGCTGTGGTATTGCGGGTGAGACTGAACCCGAGGTTGAGGAAGTGAGGACGGTGGCGACCCACGCGTCTACCCGCCTACCTTGCAACCAAAGCTTCACCGCCGGCGAGGAACTCACCCAGCACGTCAGCGCCTTGCACGACCACGATCCCGAACCCAGGAGCGCTCCAGCAAAGGAACCCTAATCCACCCCACACTTCAGGATCACGGTGGAAGGGAATTCAATAGTCACTATCTCGTTCAGCGCAAGGAAGTGCCATATAAGTGAACATAGTAGTTGAATTCATTGAAGTCTGCCAAGCAAGTACTAGTCTACAGCTGTTCAGAGTTAAGGGGGGTTGGAAAGAAGATGGCGTGTAAACGAGCGACTTGAGTTTGCCCCGTTTGTGATGTGGTGGGTAACTTGACCCCTCGGAGTGGTCGGCACCCAACCGTCGTCCATAACAGCCCCAGCACTCCCTGCGTCGTTTTCTCAAATGCAGAGAACCTGATTGGGATACGACTTGCAGGCTAAGAGGCTTTGTAAGCGTGCGAAATTGCCGTGGGTCTTTGCGGTGATCGATGGATACATACTTCCACTGAATTTGTTGCCAGCACCGTCAATCCAGTACGCACAAGCTCCGTAGTGAATGGTCTCCGTGTTCGCATAGGTGCATGCTTCATGCACAGTGACTTCACAGCATGTTAGTTTCGATCTTGGTTGAACGTTGACATTATTCAGGCTACTACTTACTGCCCCTGATGACGTAGAAGCGGTTGTTCGCAACGCCGTTAGTCCAAGCGTGAGAGCCACTCGCGAGGAAGAGGGCGGTAGAGATGACGAGGGTGGAAAACTGCATCTTAGTAACAAGTCGAGTGGGAAAGGGGATAGATGTGTCGTATTCTGATGCGTTGACCGGATGGTTGTAGAATGTGAAGGGTGGGACGGATCTGGAGCGGCGACGAAGTCCGTTAAATACTCTTCCTGGCCCATCACAACTCTTGGGGATTATTGTCGGCAAAGTGGACTGGGCTGCACCTGTCGTCTACCGTATCCCAATAGGGTGTGCTTGGCGAAGGATGTCTAAGGGACCTCACGTTGCCGTGCCAGTTGCGGTGTGAAGTTCCCCCATTGAAGAAATCGCAGTAGCACTATCCTGCTCTCGCATTAGCTGATGACAGGGAATTCGTCAGTGGAGGAGTTTCGGTGAAAGTGTGTCCCACGTACAGAGGGGTTGCACGTCCGACAGTCAGCGCGAAGGATGCGAATCCGAAAAACAAGGGGTTCTGGTCGTGTTTAGGTAGTATGATAGGTCAAGATGGTGTTCTTGCCTAAAAAGCACCTCACACTAACCATCGAACATGCAACCCCCCCGTCCACGCTTCGTGCAGATACGATTCGTACAAATATCCCAGCATTTGCCACCTGCGGGTCGAGGCGGATGGGAACCAAGTCCTGCATGTTACTAGTTAGCAAAGGCATTCGCGTAGCTGTCGGCATAGTCATGCTCCGATTACCGAGAGGAGCTGAGAGTCGCATACTGCTTGGCCACTGCACGCATTCAGAGGAGCCCGGGAGGCAACAAACCGATCCAGCTCAGAGGCCCAACAGAGGATTGAGACCACTATCGGGCAGAGTATTGAGGACGGGCGAGGTCGGTATGCACCCACGAGTTAGCTTTGACCTGCCTTCGACCTACGCTCGTGATTTCTGCAACAAAGTTCTTCGGCCCAGCTCTGGCGCGGCTGAATCTCTCTGATGGAAGTAAGAGCACGCGCCTTCTCCATCTGATCGCATGAAAAATGCGCCATCCTGATCAGGCAGCATGGGGGAAAGTCCTCGTTGCAGCTCCTACGCGGACAAACGACGAGCTCCCAGCCAGCCAAAAGGCCAAGCCGCAAAACCCGCTCCCCAAACAGCACACCAAGGCGCCTGCGTCAGCCACGGCAATAACGGCAGCCATCTCAAGCGCCGCAGTAGCACAACGGAAAGCCAAGACCGCCCCCACAAAGGCGCAGCATAAAGTAGCCGAGAAAGCCAAGCAGGTCGGCCGCCTCTAGCCGCAACACCCTTGGCGCGGCCTCGTTGCACTAGCAGAAGTCGCCGGCATTGCGGTAGAAGAAACAAAGACTGGTCAAGCAGTTTGAGTTCGTCCAGCGAAGGAAGGGACAAAGGCAAGGCTTTCGAGCCAGCTGAGGAATGGCACTCGTACGCGGTGGGACAAAGCCCGACCCCGAGGCGCCACAGAACAGAAACCCGGTGTCTCGAAGATCCTTACACACCGAATCGGACAAGGCAGGCACCAAGGAATGGGCAATCTCGTTCCGGGCCGACTCCCGCATCCTCGAGTCGAACCCGTCCGGAAGAGGATCTGCCGATGCGCGCGCTGCCACGCACAGCCGCTCAAAGCGGGATGATCCACCCGAACGCTCATCGGCTATGAGCGGCGACCCCACTGCGGCCCAACCAACGGCCCCCGTGGCCCAGTAGCGTCAATCCTGCAGGAACGTGCCTGCAGCGGGCCGTCCCCTAACGCGAGGCGTCTTTCGCTCTGGCCCCAAGTAAAAAAAAAAAAGGGCCCATCCTGCACGTCATCTACTAGGTGACCTACCCCGCACCCCTGAACCGCCATTCCGTTTGGAGAAGGTCGCTGTTCATCCCCCACTAAAATAATACCGCACAACTCCACCACATCCGAGGCGATTCGTTCCAGATTCACTAATCCAAACACGCTCGACGCTAGGGAAAGTCTCGTATCATGCCCACCCCGTAGCTGGTGCACGATCATCAGCCGGCCAAGGCGTGTAGTGTCGGCTGGAAGCCAAATGGAGGTGTGGCGGGCTATGCGGCGGAAACACGACTCCTGCTCGAACCCCTCCCCCCCTTTGCGCCTGCTACGCCAAACCTGCCTCCGCCGCGGGGCGAAGCGGAAACTGCCAAGAGTTGCTCGTGGACAGGGACTAAAGGCGAGGGGCAACGTCCGACGTGAGAACCAAAAGCAAAAATACTTCTCCCCGGAAGCGGCATTGGCGGCGCAGCCCCTCCCTGCACGGCGGTCCAGATGGTCCCGGTGGACTGACTCCATCGGACCGGCTGGTGCCTTGTCGGCTTCGGACGCAGTCCGCATCGCGTGCTTCCGTGGCCTGCACGCGAAGCTGGCCGCTGTCCTCGTCGTCGGGCTAACGTGATTGGGTGGTCGCTGTGGGCATGTTTCGGTCGGGGACGCTCGGGATGTACCACTCTTTACTCTACTTCTGATTCAGCTTTACGGCATCGCGAGGATGTCGGCGGTGGGCGAGGTGGTGAGCTTTGGGGAGATCTGAGCGCTGTCGAGGGGATTGATGGGCGCGGTATTCGAAGCTGGGGTGGAGCTGGTGGTGGTGTAAGGGCGAAGAGGAGAAGGAGACGAAAGATGGCAAAGGAAAGGTTGTGGTCGGGTAGCGGGGAGACGGTCGCTGTGGTGCGTTTCCGTTCCCGAGGCCAAGGTGTGGGACTGGTGGATACTGTCGCCTTACAGCGCCACGTCGAGCTCCGCAGCGGCTGGATCGTGGTTGACGTCGAGGCTACGCAGCGCGCCCGCGCGGCCGACAATGGTGGCCAGCCTGACGAACCGCCCGTCGACCGCGGGGAGGAGAAAGCTCAGGGTCGTGTAGGTTGCCGTCTCTAGAGTCGCTGCCGCTGTCGCCGTGGCCGTCGCCGTGGCCGTCCGTGGGACGTTTGGAAAGACGAGGCTGTGGGCGGGTCGGAAGAGGAGGGAGAAGAGGGCGAAAATAGTGGTGGTGGGATGTTTATTGGTTGCGGTTGTTTGTTGCTGATCTTGAGGCCTGTTGGTAAAGATCTGTTCTGCTCTTGCTGGCAGATCATTACATAGAGTCTGCACCTCATGACTGTCCCAGCGGCCCATACCTCCTTGACAAGATCTCCCCAGGTGATGCTTCGATCCGAATATCTGTCGGCAGTGCTATTGCCGTATTTGGCTCCCTCGTCTCCCTGACGGCCCGATCGATACTGAATCCGGATCGGCGATAAACAAGGCAAGGTTGACTTTGTTTTGAGTAGGGGAAGTGAAGCTTCGCCGCCGCTCTGGCTCTCCGCGCTTTGATACTACCTCGGTCTTGTTCAGTCCACCAGGATTCTAGCAGGGCAACCGCTGACGCCTCGTTTACTCAATTAGGAAAACCCCCGCAGAGGCAGGGACGGGACGGGACGGGACGGGACGAGCCGCACCGCCAAAGAACTTAAGCCTTTTAGAAACTAACCCCTTGCTATCCAGCTCTTAAACTCCGCGTACTTAACCAGTAGTAATGGAACATTGCTTCAAGCCTCTCGCTTTACAGATTTATAAAGCTACCGCACAAGCAGCGTTTACGAGCTTGTATGCATCCGTTTTAGTGTCGGGCACACAGCCAACCGAACAGTCGCCTCGCTGTCTGCCCTTACACTGGCTGATCTTGTGCTCCAGCCCTTGCAGCTGTGGCTCATTGCCACACACCTGATTCTGGGAGTACCAATAGATTGAGTCTTTCGCCTGCCGCTGTTACTGGCCGCTTTCGAGCTCACGTCGCGTCACTCTTGCATCGAAGCCAGGCTGCAAGACTTGGCTACTACCTCCTATACACATGATATCGACGCCAAAAGCGCACTGCTGGCTTGCAACGCCGACACTCACGCGAATTGTCCCCCGTCCGCTCCAGCCGATTTCTGCTACATTTCGCCGTGCACGAGAAGGAGCAGAAACTCGTTGCAGATGCTTTTGCTCTCTATAAAAAGCTCCGCGGTGCCGAATAGGTTGTTGGCCTTATTCGCATGGGAGCTCAGCGAGCTTTCGAAGGCCTCGCCTTCCCAAGGACGAGAGATGCAAGACTCGTCCGCAAAACTTTGCTTCTGCTTCCATCTACTTCGCGAGGCTTCGTGATGGGGAGGTGGTCATGATGGGGGACCATGATCTGGACCAGACGAAGACACTGGCACGTACCAGCTGCTGCACGGCTTTCGGGCGCTGGCGGGCTGGTCTCTGGCGCTGGCCGAGTGGTGGTTGGCGTTGGTGGGTGCTTTTGAAGGCATGAAAACCCAGTGAAGGGTGTAGAAATTCAACTGCCGATCTATTGTGGCCTGTGATGTGCACTGAAAGTACTCTATGCTGCCTCCTTTCCTATCAAAAGGCAGTGCGGTACTTCTGTCAGTCAATAAGTACACACAGTGGTTGTGGATGAGTGCAGAATTGCCCCGGCGGGAGACGTAGCAAGACGTGAATTATATCACAGTGCATACTACTAAGATTTGTGGCCTCGCGTTATCTAAGTGGATACATGGCTTGCACAAGTACATAATAACGGAAGAAGTCTCTCGTGCCTGATATCTCCAACTCCAGGTGCTTTGCGAATAAGTCCTTGCCCACAGGAACTCGTTACATTGCTTTGTTAGCAGTATGTACGTTCTCGATAGCAATTACGCTACTGCGGAGATGCCGCTAGTCGTGCACGCACGAGTCAAGTTTCTGGTCTGAGCATGGTAAGAGGGGCGATTGCTGAGCCGCCATAACACGGCCTGTTCAACATGCATATCTCTAGTCCACGACTCTTCACTCTCCATTCGGTAGTAATAGCTTAAACGCCATCGGATAAAGATTGCTATTTGATTACAGGATGTATACGAAGGCAGTCCATGCATAATTGCTTACGTCCTGGATCAAAGGTACATGGATTTTTCTAAAGTGGGGGCAAGATTGCAGCCCCGCAACTTGATGATTGACACGATCGTCACACAGATTATCATGTGCCTTTCGGTTGACGCCAACTTAAGCCGAAGCCGGACCATCCGATCTCTGGGGAATGAATGACTTGTAATGTCCTCGCGCGGGCTGAGACGCGCTACCCAAACTTGCTTCTCCACGTCCTTCTCCCCTAGCCATCGCCATGGCGAATCCCAACCAAGTTTTCACGATCAGTGACATCCGCACGGCAGCAACGGAGAAGCTGGATCCAAAATGGGCCCAGTACCTTAACGAAGGCTCGATGGACCTCATCACTGTCAAGGCAAACGAGGCAGCCTATGATCGGTACCGAATCATGCCTCGAATCCTCCGGGATGTCGCCCAAGTGGACACCAGCACCACCATCTTCGGCGCCAAGGTGTCTTTTCCCTTCGGCTTCTCCCCCGCGGCCATGCACTGCCTTGCGCACCCCGACGGCGAAGTGGCAACTTCTCGAGCAGCCGCCAAGGCTGGCATCGCCATGGGTCTATCCAACTGGGCCACCAAGTCCCTCGAAGACGTGATGGCGGCCGGCAAGGAAATCAACCCCGAAGCCCCGTACGCCCTTCAAACCTCGAGTGCAAACCTCCAAAAAGCCAACTATAAAGCCCTGCTGGTGACCGTCGACGCCCCCACCCTCGGCCGCCGCCTGAACGAGTAACGCGCCACTTCGCACCCCACCCCTCCATCCCCACCGCAACCCCTCCCGGCTGACACCACGCGCCAGATACCGCAACGGCATCGACCTACCCCCACCCTCGCCTTCCCCAACCTGTCCCACGACCCCCGCAGCTTCCGCGCGGCCGTCCGCGACGCCTCCACCTCCGCCGCCACCTTCCTCCCCTGGCTCTCCGCCGCCGTGCCCGCCGCCATGGAGATCTGGCTGAAGGGCATCTGCACGCCCGAGGACGTGCTCCTTGCCGCCGCCCACCCGCGCGTCCGCGGCGTCGTCGTGTCCAACCACGGCGGGCGGCAGCTCGACGGGGCGCCCGCGACGCTGGAGGCCCTGCCCGGGTGCGCGGCCGCGGCGGGGGCGCCCGCGTTGCTGGTCGGCGTCGACGGCGGCGTCAGGCGGGGCAGCGACATCTTCAAGGCGCTGGCGCTGGGCGCCGACGTGTGCTTTGCCGGCAGGGTGCCCATCTGGGGGCTGGCGTACGCCGGGCAGCAGGGCGTCGAGCGCGCCGTCGGGATCCTGCGGGACGAGTTTGAAACGTGCATGCGGCTGGCGGGGTGCAAGAGCCTGGCGGATATTGGGCCCGAGTGTCTGGCGGTGGTGGAGGGGGGCGTGCCGGGGTTGATCAGGAGGTTGCCGTCGAAGCTCTGAGGGGCCTTGGACCGGAGGCACGTCTTGAGAGTCAGCAGTGCGGAGAAGTGAAGAGGTTGGCGGGGCTCGAAGACAACAGGCGCGCGTGGGGTTGTTCATCGCTTGCTCCACGTTATGCCGATACCTATCACCTTATCGCAATAGAGAGCCCACTGGCAGATCAGCTAGAAGATACGTTGTTCTGTTGATGGTGCACTGTTTCTACTCATTTCAAAGCCTTAGGACGCCGAAGCCTTGAACTTTGCGAGCATCTCGCCTGCACCATAGTCGTTGGCCGGTGGCATCTCAACCATCCCCCTGTTCTGCTTCGTCCTCGTCCGAATTGCCTTGAGAAGTGAATAAATAAACGTCAGAGTCGGAGCCGGGACGCCCAGCCGCTGTGCCTCTCTCAGCGGTTCCCCAACAATTATCTCCATCTCCATGAAGCTCCCCTACCAGCCGCGGGTGGTCAGCTCGACGGTAACAGAATGAACAAGTTTCCAGGTACGTTACCTTCTCGATGTCCTGTTTCATGCTGGGCCGAAAGGACGTGTCCTCCTGGTCTGCTGACAGTCTCACGCCAGCAGCTCTCGCGATGTTCTTGATTTCCAGCATCACTGGCAGCAACAGCTCTGTAATCGGAGATCTGGCCAGCTTGATCCTCAACGTATCCATACCAGTGATTGCGCAGAGGGAATTGGAGGACGCATTGTAAACGAGCTTACGCCATCGTGCGAACGCAACATCCGCCTCGTACTGGCCGGAAGCCTTTCCGCTCGCGTTATACAAGTCGGTGAATTGCTTGGCCACCGCAACTTCTTTCTCCGATTCCAGCTTGGGGTTTCTGAAAGCGCCAAGGATCAAACTGTCGTGGTCCTGTTGGAAAACCTGACCAGGACTCAGCTCAGTCGAACCCATTCGAGAGATGCCCGAGATTACAATGTTCGACGGGAATGCTGATATGATGGGCTTCTCAATGTTCAAGCCATTTTGGACCAGGACGATGGCCGTGTGGCCAGACGTCACCGCTGGAGCAATGACCTCGGCATGGAGCCCATTGCTCGAAGTTGGGAGAGGAGACAGAACGATCACGGTGTAGCAGTTCTGAGGCAGGAGTAACAGTACCTTGCCTTGTTTTACCAGGATCTATTGATTGCCTGGTCCCTTCGCAGATCGACTATGCAAGGCTTTGGCAACAAAGCTAAAAAGCTTTCAGCGCGTCTGGTACTACTATATCAAGCATAGCTCTCTGCATGAAACCTACTAGGGGACTCTGGTCCTTCGCGCTGTTGTCGGTTGCCAAGCCCGTTGACCCGAAGATAAGAGCGAAGCGGGTATTTCGACGGAGATGCCCCTCACCCGAAGATAAGGGAGCGGATCGCTCCGTCGGTCCTGCTGCGACCCCGCAGAAGTTTCTTGATAGCTTGTTTTGCTTTGCGACCACGAAGATCTCCGTGCCAGCAACGCAAAACAGATAAGGAAACTACGAGGGAAACAGCTGGGAATTGATCCCTGCATCTTCGGAAAGGAATAGACCGAGACACTCGAGGGCCATTCTACGCGCTCGCGAGTCGACTTTCCGTTACGGGCAGCACCATGGACAGCACCTCGTCGGAAATGATTCCTGATGGAAGAATGTTGGTGGCCCAGTAACCGTCTCATGCCTATGTGCTTGACCCTTCGTATCATTGAGGCACTTCTCGGCGGACGCCTGGTTTAAGCAGTTAGCCAATTCCACGCCTTCATCTTGTTAGTTGTGTCCTCTAAAGAACTGTTGAATTAAGAGTAGTCAAGGCTTTATAAAAGATTCTTTTGTCGCGCACGGATCATCTTACACTTAACCAACACATCTGCTTGTAACCGCCAACTGTCTACACTTCTACCATGACTGCAGTCACTCTATGCTCGAGGAAAGCTGTGCGAGATGACCGGTTTCGACAAGGTTGCTGCAATGAACGGGGGTGCGGAGGCGGTCGACATGGCCATCAAGTTCGCGCGGTCGTGGGCATACAAGGTCAAGGGCGTTGAGCAGAACAAGGCGCTTGTGCTGACCGCGGAGTCGGAGTACCATGGCAGGACGCTGAGCGTCCCCTCTGCATCGTCTAAAGAGAGATACAGGAAGATTAGGCTGCCCCGGATTCAAAGCTCGGCCTCGGCCTGCAGGGCACAGAACAATTGCGTCAGGAGTGCTGACTTGGTTTACAGACTGTGGTCCTTGGATGCCCAACATCGGTCCCTACTGCACCGGTGACGCCGTGCGCTTCGTCGTCATCGAAGACCTCGAACAAGCATTTCAGAAGGCTGGAGAACGGATCGCAGCATTCCTCATCGAGCCAGTTCAGGGCCATACCGGCTTTCTTGCCTATCTAGGCGAGTATCTCGTTCAAGTGAGAGGATTACGCACCACACACAATTGACTCTTCATCGCCGACGAGATTCAAGCCGGAATTGGCCGAACCGGGCGCCTTCTGTCATATCAGTCTGCTGTAATCAAGCCCGACATGGTGATTCTTGGAAATTCGTTGTCGGGAGGCCTGTATCCGATTTCAGCTGCGTTGGCCACAAGAGAAGTCATGGATAGTCTTGAACCAGGGCAGTAAGTCTCCCCCGTTGGCTCCGCTCGGCCATGGTAGAATGGATACCTGGAATTTTCTGAAACTGACGCACCACGCAAGATATGGTTCCACTTTTTCCGGAAATCCACTGGCCAGCACTGCCACACTGACTGCTCTCGACGTCATTCTTAGCGAATCACTCCCTGCCCGAGCTGCTGCCCTCGGCGAGAAGTATGAGGCGAGACTTCGTGTCATCATGTCCCCCTACTTCGACAAGATTACCGGTAAGGGCTCGTTCAGAAGCGTTTACATCCATGAGACACACCCGCAGGAACTAGTCACGGGGAAGCGCTTAGCAGACTTGTGTTTAAAGCGGGGTTTGCTTCTAAACGCAGCAGGAAGAAGATTGAGGATTTATCCGGCTCTAATTATCGATAAGAATGTCATGCTTGGGGGTGTAGATATTCTCGAAAGGCATCTACACGATCTGCCAGCCACGGGGGAGATTTGAGCACAGAGTAGCACGAGTAGCAGGGAAGGCTAAAGTCTTATGTTAGATAAATAGAACACAACAGGTAGCCGTGGACGGTCTGAGATCATCACTTCCGTGCCAGAGAAGTAAGGGGGATTCTTGATTTCCTCACCGCTGAAGAGTGCTGTGAGGTCGGAAAGGAAATCAGGAACTGTCCAAGCATTGTAGGTGGTGTAGTGGCAGATTTGAAAGATTGCGTCTTTTCCGGATTCTTCGATTTGTACCAGATACAGTCAGACCATTAGGCTAAGCAGGTTCCGGTACTTTACAGCAGTTACTTTCAACTCTTTACCCACGCTTTGCGAAGTCTCTCGACGGGCTTCCCTGTGTCAAAGACCGGCACGTCGCATTACGGTCTCGGGTTTCAGAGAAAAACGCATCAGACAAATGCACCAGACATTCACTCGGCGCAGAAACGAGGAATGCGAGGATGATGGAGCCCCTCTAACGTAGTTCTCACCAAGCATCCTCCAGGCGTTCTGTGCCCACTCTCTATTTGCAAGGGAAGGCCTAGGTAGATTCGAAAAGCGTGCGTCCATTGTTCTACTGGCCAGCTAAGAAAAATCTCTGCCCACTCAAGCGTGATAACACACATTTTATCTCCCGGTTCCACTCCTAGTAGGTAAAAAAAATTGAAGTTATCATCCTCTATTTTTATTTCAGAACATCTAAGAGGATATAGCAGAATTGATTCTCTATCAAATTTTGTACGAGACCTCTACTCAAATTGCTTCTTTCTCGAATCCACTACTTTAACCCTGAGGCCTTTCGAGTCCTCGGGCATGGTGGGAAGGACAGTGTCACTCGTAATAACCAAGTCGGCAGCGGTCGTCTCGAACAACTCCAAATGGCCGACGTCGTCCTTGCCCTGGACCTCGACCGATCCATACACCCTGAACAGAGCGGCGAGGGTGAGGTAGAGCTCGGCGTAGGCCAGGTTGATTCCGAGACAGGCCCTGCCGCCCTTGCCGAACGAGACGAGGTAGCGGTCGAGGCGGGGATCGGCCGCCCAGCGCTCGGGCCGGAAGGCGTGCGAGTCCGGGAAGACGCGCTCGTCGTGGTGGACGAGGTTGCTGGTCATGCTCATGGGGGTGCCCGGCGGGATGCGCCACTCGCGCTCGCCGTCGGCGTAGACGAGCGTCTCGTCCGGGCAGATGCGGTGCAGGCGGTGCGAGATGGCGTGGCTGAGGCGGACGCCCTCTTGCACGACGCCGGTCAGGAAGGGCAGCTGCTCCAGCGCGACGAGGTTGAGCGGCCGGCCCGGGTCGGGGATGGCGGCCTCCAGCTCGGCCTTCAGCCGCGACAGGATCGAGGGCGTGGCCAGGGCGAAGTACGTCGACACGCCCAGCGCCCAGGCGGTGGTGATGGTGCCGGCGGCGACGACGACCTCGCCCTCCTGCCACAGGCGGTCGGTCGACTTGTCGTAGTCGGACAGCTTGCTGTTCAGGATCTCGTGGAAGATGGTGCGGCGCGTCTTGTCGTAGTTGTGGGTGTGGTGGGCGTGCTGGATCTGGCCGACCTGGTGCTTCACGCTGGCCTGCAACTGCGAATACGCACCCATTGCCGGGCTCAGCCGGAGCAGCAGCGAGTCGGGCAGCTTGCGCAGCACGTCCATGAGCCACGGGAAGTGCTTCATCACGTGCCCCGCCTTGCCGCCCTGCAGCATCGCGTCTCTGAACGAGGGATCGAAGTCGGGCGCCTGCAGCCGATGGTCACTTCTCCCAAAGGCGTAGTCCTCGACAATGTCTGCGCCAGACGTCAGCCGGAAAGGTGCAGGCGGGAGAGAAACGGCCGGAGCTTACCGTTGGCCAAGGCCGCGAATGCATCGTCCAGCTTCAGCGGCTCCCCCGACCCGGCAAACTCGCCCAAGCGGCCGAGAAGGATGGCCATGTTGCGGTCGATCAGTGGCTGCAGCGCTCGCACGCTCTGCTTGGAGAAATACGGGGACAATGCGGCCCTGCGAATGCGGTGCTGGTCATGGCCAAGTGTGCCGATGAGACTCTCATCGACGCCAAACGACCTGGTGATCCAGTCCCATTTGTCTCGCTTACGGCCGCTGCCAGCGTAGACGGTGTCGTAGAAGTCCGGGTCTGCAATGTGGATCTCGTCGGGGTTAATGCGGATAATGGGTCCTTGGAAGAGTTAGTACCGATTGTCGAGCCTTAAGGCATGCACATTACCGTATTCCTTGTGTAGACGGCTAATCTTAAAGGTGTACTCGGGCTCTGCAACAACATCGTACCAGAATTCATACCTGCGGCTATGTCAGGCCCCCCTGTCTCCTCCGGCAGCTGTTCGTCCCACGTACCAATATGTCCATGCCGCTAGTTTGGGGCCGGGGAAGCGAGCGATTGGGCTCAGGAAAAGGCGGTATACTGTGAGGTAGAGCGAGTAGAACACGCCAAGGCCAATCAGGGACGGTAGTATCGCTGATGGCCCCAGAATCTCCGCGAGCTTGCCACCAACGAGCATCTTGTCGATGGGGAAGGTGGTTGAGGGGAGAAGTGCTGTCCCCTCGGTTACTGATAGAAGCAGCGACTCGGTGTGGAATTCGAAATCGCCGCCAATGGCGCGCTATTCAGATGCCATTCCGCAGCATAAGTAGGTCAGCCCCGGCTCCCTCAGAGAAGCCCAACGGTATCTGATGTCATGACAAGCGCGAAGATGTCACTCCGTCTCTACGTGTTGGTGCCGCGTGATTCGTGCCCACGCACTCTTCTTACTGGTGGCACCCTAGGCTCCGCCCCTCTTCTTATCTAACGCCACAGACGGCAGAGGAAGTGCCGCAGGCCGTAGAGGCAATCGTGCTGCAGACTGTAACGGCAATGCTGCAGGCCGGGGGGGGGCAGAAGTCAAATCGCCAACTCAATGCCCCGCACATCAGCCCCCACCTTCCAGCCCCCACCTTCCTTATTTGTAATCTGGTCCGTACCCAAGCTTCATGCTAGTGGGCTTCCACGACCCGTATTTCCTCTTCTGACCTCATGCTGCAGGTCCTCAGCGCGAAAGTCAGCATCACTAAGCGGATGACGCGCAGATGCTGGCCCCCACCTTCCGCGAAGAACACATTCCGTGATGCGGGGCCAGACAGGCTGCAGCTGCGCAACAGCTTGGATGCCCCGCATTAGCCGCCCGCCCCTGGTAGGGCACTTTACTATGCGGCTTCCTGTGACGCAAAAAGTAAAAGCGAGGGCGAGAAAAAAGAGGAACCAACATCGGCCAAACCTGTATCTCGTCATCAACTCGGACATCCCGAAGGCGACAGAGCGAGGTCCGGGCTCATACTTGTTGTTACTTCCGGCTCAACCCGCACCAGTTCAGACCAGAACACCGTCCAATCTCAATAATGGCTCTGGAGCGCGCCGACTTTGTCGGTGCCGTGTGGCTTACTACCCCACTTCTTCTACTGCTGGGATCCCGTGTTCCGAAGGAGCACCGCTGGTATCTGTTGGTCCCTTTTCTTTTTCTGTGCGCGGGCATTGCTCTTGGGCTTCGGTTCGGGCCCGACGTTGCGAAAAATTACACTTTTGGGACAGGTCAGAATGCGTAATTTCCATCTCCCATATGCCTCTCTGCTGACGTGCTGTGTCGAACAGTCCTCTACGTCGGCCTCCTCAACTTCAACCTGCTTGTGCTTGAGGATCCCTACCTGGAGCACGTATGGACCGCCGAGGACGGCGGTGCCGACAAGAGACAGGGCACGTACCACTCCCTCTCCAGGAGAGGAAAGATCCGATGGTGTTTCGACAATGCATTCTCCACCCGTGGCATTGGTTGGAACTGGGGCATGCGTAGGGCGCGGCTTTCGCCTGCTCCTCGGCCGCAAACATTCTGGCGCACGTGCGGCTCCAGGATTTTGCAGCAGTACCTCGTCCACGACATTGCGGCCGGACTTCTGCTGTGGCTGACTCATGGGGGGCACGAAGCGATATGCGAGCTGAGCCTGCTGCGTCGTAGCCTCAGCACCGCGTGCTGGGGGGCGTCGTCGAGCGCAGCCATGGACATTGCATATCACGTGGCATGCATGGCTGGAGTGGCTACCGGTCTGTTCTGGACCCGCATCGAAGACATGCATCCGGCCATTGGGGCGTGGACGGAAAGCTACACGCTGGCGAGGTTCTGGGGACGCACCTGGCACCAAAACTTCCGCAGAGCTCTGCAAACACCAAGCCGGTATTTTGCAAGGGCGGTAGCGGGTGCGCCGCCGGGCTCGGCCGTCTCCCGCTACGTCCAATGGTATGTCGCCTTCACCCTCTCCGGGCTCTACCACTACGCTGCCGCCCGGCTGGTGGTTCCATCCGAATCCTTTTCAAACACTCTGGGGTTCTTTGCACTCATGCCAAACCTGCTTCTGCTCGAGGATCGGGTCATTTCATTTGCTCAACATGGGCTTGGCTGGGCAGGACCGAAGTGGCGGTTGTTCGGGCTCGCGTGGACCTTTGTAATCATGACAGTCACTGCGGCGGGGTTCGTGGACGATCTGGTTTCTCACGGGCTAGTCACTGGGCGACCATTCCTCTCATTTTCTCCCACATGTAAAGCTCTTGGCATTGGGTTCTAAGGGCCATTACCAGGCTTTAGACAAATTTGAACCCTCCCGGAACCAGCGTTGTGAACACGCCATCCGCATCGTATGCTTTTCTGACCCTTCTCAAGAACTCAACGTTTTCCTCGCCATAACTCGCGAGAGGATCCTGATCTTCAGCGGCATAGTTCAGGTACTTGAACGGGTGATACAGACCCCCTTCCTTGGCCGTGGCCACTGCCTTTTCGAGGACGGCTTTGATTCCCTGGATAGCCGCCGCATCGTCTGATTCATGTGACCATTTCCATCCGAAAGAGCAAACTTTGCAATGTCAGCCGCACAGAAACACGACCGGAGGGCAATACCAACCAACAAGGGGCCCGTCGCTCTCGTCAAGGCCCATGACGTTCCCACCACGCTTTTTCTGTGCTTCCAGAATGCTTCGCGACAAGGGTTGGATGCCTAACATGGGCGCGAAGAGCTCGTCGTCCCCGAGGCCGCTTCGCAGCGCCGTGGCCACCTCTTGCTTGAAAACGTCAACCAGCCGCCTCAGCAGCTCCGCGTCGGCTCGGAAGGTGGCCGTCGTGAACCTGCTGCGCATGCCTGCGGGCTCGGAACGGTCCAGCTCGTCGGCAAAGTCGGACAGCGCGGCCACCCTGGCAGTGTTCATGACCTTTGGCGCGCCGTACTGCTCCATGTCGCCGTTGAAGTCGTCGAAGATGGACGGCGCCTCCCTCCCGAGCGCGTCGTACTGGCCCGCGGCCCAGGCGAAGTGGCCGCCGCGGTAGCCCAGGCCGGCAAAGAGCGAGACGTGCGGGTCGGACGGCGCGTTGTACGCAAACCTCACAAAGGCAGCAGTGACGGCACGCGTCACCGAGTCGAGCAGCGGCCAGACATGCAAGCCGCCCCACAAGGGTCCCTGGGCGAACGTGTCCAGGTCGAAGCGCGTCACCACCCCGAAGCTGTTCCCGCCGCCGCGCAAGGCGCGGTAGAGGTCCGAGTGGGCGGAGGCGGAGACGTCGATGACGCTGCCGTTGGCGAGGACGAGCTCGTAGCTGCGGACGTTGTCGCAAGCCCAGCCGTGCAGGCCGGAGAAGTGGCTCAGCCCTCCGCCGAGGAGAAGGCCGCCGACGCCCACGCTGGTCAGCCGGCCGCCCACGACCGTCTTGTTGGTCTTTTCGAGCTCGGCGTAGACCGCTCCCCATCGGGCGCCCGCGCCAACCCTGGCGACACCGGCGTCGTCGTCCACCTCGACGGTGCTCAGGCCGGCCATGTTGACGGTGATGCCACCGTCGCTGTTGCTGGCGCCGCGCATGTCCGAGTGCCCGCCGCCTCGGACGGCGAATGGACAGCCGGTCGAGCGCGAGATGGATATCACGGCTGCAATGTCGGCAGCGGACTGCGGGTGCACGAAGCAGGCCGGCCGCCCGGACTGCTGCTGCTGCGCCCAGAATAGCGACTGGGATTGGGATTCATCCCCGGCCGAGACGAAAGCCTGCTGCTGCCCATGCTGGAAGCTGGCCATGCGGCCGTCGGAGTCCACGGGAGAGCGGCCGGCAATGGCATTGCACTGGGCATGTTAGCGTTCGGTTGGAGCGTTGGATGGCATTGCCACATACCGCATCCTGGCACGAGTCGTAGTCGATTGCTTCACCCCTGGCGCCGCATGCGCACAGTGTGCAAAGCCAGAGAGCGCTGAGTCCCTGCCGCATTATTGTTTGCTGTCGATCTCGGGCACAAGGCCCACGCGCAGAGCTGTTATATCGCCCGATCACTTCCCCGTTGCTCGCTTAGATATCGGCAGCGCATCATCTCACGCAGGGATCTCGATCCTGCCCGCTGCGGGGCACATGCACGGGCAACGAGATGCTAAGAATCATGTCGATTTGGCTAATCTAATCTCTTGCTTTGCTTTCACTTTGCCCCCACCGGAACGAATCCTTTGGCGCTTAGACGCACGACGCATAAACGCAGCATTGGGTTTCTCTCTTGCGTCAGTTGCTCCACCTTTTCAATCTCCGCTTCCAACTCCATCTCCACTTCCCGCAAGCAGTCCAGCGTCTTCTCAAACGACCCGGCTTTCTCCAGGCAGCCAATGAGATGCTGCTTGCTTTCCCTGGACAGCGGCGACGCCGAGCTGGTGGCGACCGTCGGACGCTGCCTGAAGACGCCGAGGATGTGGCTCCGGTACTCGGCGTGGTGCTCCAGGCAGTGGACGACGGGGAAGGAGAACTTGCCCTCGTCCAGGTCCTCGCAGAAGCCCTTTTGCGCGGCGTAGTCGCCAAAGTTCATGTAGTCGTCGCGGATCTGGAAGAAGCGGCCGAACAGCAGCGTCAGCCGCTGGAAGTCGGGCAGGGCCGACCGCGCCGCCGGCGGCAGGCGGCTCTCGGCCTCCATCAGCCGCAGCAGCATGCGGAACATGCCGCCCGTCTTGTGGTCCACCATGTTGATGTACTCGGCCTCGCTCGGGCACACCAGGCTGTGCTTCCAGTACAGGTCCCAGCTCTGCCCGAGGTAGAGGCCCTCGAGCTCCTCCAGCACGACGGCCAGGGCCGCGGGGCTCAGCTTGCGCGCCACTTCCTGCATCGCCCGGACGAACAGGAAGTTGGCGCTGTTGATTGACTGGGCCTGGCCGAAGATTGTGTGCGCTGCCGGGAGGCCGCGACGCAGGGGGGAATTGTCCTCCAAATCGTCCAGGATGAGCGATGCGTTGTGCAGCATGTCGACGATCGAGGTGATGGTGCTGAGTGCCGCGGGCGGCACGTGGAGCCACGTGTTCAAGGCCTCGATGAGGACGCTGCGCACCCCCTTGGACGGCATGCTTGTGATGTACTTGGCCGGCGCTTCCATGACGAGGCTTGAGGGCTTGTACAGCGGATACCAGGGCACCTGAGTGAGCCTGGGCTCACCGGCGCTGGACTCGGACTGCGGTGTGTCGGGCAAATTGGCTCCGGAATCTCTTCTCTTCGTCTTCTTCGCTGTCGACGGCTGTTCCGTGCTGGACGTACTGTCATGGTCCAGGTGCCGTTTGGTTCCGCTGGCCGGGGACGACAACATGTCCGTCGGCTGCTCGTTCTTCCACGCATTCTGCCTCGGGCACGCCGAGCACCAGTAGTGGTTGCCGGAAACCGCCAGGCCGGCGCAGTCAATCCATCGCTTCAGCTTCAACGAGACGTCTGGCTGTTCCCTGTAGAGCTTATCACGCCGAAGACAGAAATCGCCCTCCGCACGGATGATCATGGCTTTGACCGCATCCTTGGCGGCTGGGACCGACAGGCCCTTTGTTCTGATGAGAAGCTCGACGGCGCTTACAATCCTCTTGGACTTGCCCGTCTCGAGCTCGATGCACTCGCGCTCCCAGCTAAAGTAGTCGTTGGCCAGCAGCAAGCCTTGCGTGGCGGCGTCGATGATGGGCTGCACAAGCTCGTGCTCCGCTCCTGACATGTGCATGCCGAGGCTGAACTGCAACATGGGCCAGAAAACACTGCCGGTCGGATCAGCCTCAATCTCTCGAACAGTGAAGACGGGGTGGATGGGTCTCTTACAGCATACCGCCGTTGTCGCTGCGCATCCGCAGATACTCCTCCATCGTTTGAGGCTCCTTGTCGCTGTCTTTCTCGCCGATGGCAAGCCAAAGATCCCGGAACGCAGCGAGCATGTTGAGCCCGAGTTCGCGGTCAAGGCCGACGCACTCGAGCATGCACTGCGAGACGAGTCTCTTGGTCTTCATGGCCTTGGAGTCCATTGCCAGGCTGCGTCTATCATCCGGATCCAGCGCTGCATAGAGGTCATCATGTTCTGCCTGCGCTTCCGCAATGCTCAGCTCCTCGCCGGTATCTACGAACAGGATCAGTCTTGTTGTCGGGAACGCGGGTCGGGGCGACTCTACCGTCGTGGATCAAGCCCAGATCCGAGAGGTAGGCCAGCACTCCCAGTCGTGCTGGGATTGCCTCTGGATATATCAGAGAAGACCAATTTCCGACCGGGGAAAACGAGAAATGGGTCTTGGTCTCTCGACCATCTCCAATCTGTGCCGCCCAATCCTTGATGAAGCTGTGGCTTGCCGCGTTGGCCAAATCATCGCGGGGATTGATGCGGATTGGGAGTGTCGTGAAGCAGCCAGACTGGCGAGCCTCGTCGGCGGCAATAAGTCTGGATTGGTACGGTAACTCCATGCTTTCTTCTGATGACACGAAATGGCGTTGAACAAACTGCACCCGTTCGAAAACGCAGAAGATCATTTAACGTTTTTTTCCATTTGCCAATATTGTCCCTCGTGCTAGCGGCGCGTCATGGGCCCGCACGAATGGAGATAGTAGGCACATCGGTGTTGGTGCGATGGGATACTTTCTAGTAAGGATACCGCGACCTGATCTCTATACCCTGCGTGGGGGCCGCAGGTAGCTCCACACTCCTTCCTCCAATCACTACGGATTACTGCGGACCCCTGCACAGTTTTGACTGCCCTTCGGCCACTCCAGGCTGCCACGACACCAGCTCATCTTCAGCCCAAATCAGCCGAGAGCGCTTCATTACTGCCTGACGCGAGCTTGTATCAAGGTGGCGTGAGATCGCGGAAGGAGCGCCTACCAGGCCCGCACAAGGGACCCACAAAGGATCTCGTTCCCGGGCCGGTGACGCACTCACGCGGCTGATCCCGCTCAGATTTCCCGCCCCCAAAATTCACCGCAGCAGGGAAGGGCACCTCGGTCTCTCCGTGATGGAGACGGTCTTGCCTACAATACCGGGCGGGAAAAACGGCTGAAAACCCACGGCACGCTGTTTGGCCTGGATACTCTGGCCCTGGCAACGGCATTCGACATCGCGCTCGTCGACCATGTTAGACTTTTTTTCACCTCAAGAATGGGACCTGCGTCAGCCCTATGCCGTGGCTGGAATTACGGTATGTGGCGCAAACGAACGTCATTCGATTCTGCTTCTTCTCACGCACTCCGTCGGTAGGGGCTACTAATAGTCGCTTCCATTGTGGTGTACGACTGCTTCTTCCATCCGATTTCCCACATCCCCGGGCCGCTGCTGGCCAAGTTTTCTCCGGTAAGTATCGGAAGAGCAACCGGCAGGTGGGAGAGTTACTAACGGGCAGAAGCTATGGACAATGAGGGCGCTGCACCACATGAAATTCAACACCGAGTTGGAGAAACTGCACCAAAAATACGGCAAGCTCCATCCAACCCGGAGGCCGGAGTATCGTTTTCTCTGACTGCCTGGCAGGTCCCGCGGTACGGATCGGCCCCAACGAGGTTTCCTTTGCGACGCTGGAGGCGCAGACGGCGATATACGCCAAACAGGAGGACGGGCGCTTCTCGAAAGCCGGTACCTTCCTGTCGCTCTTCTCCGACCTCGTGCTGAATGCTCCCACGCTCATCACGATACCGGATCCCGGGCTGCACAAGAGGCTGCATCGTGTCATTGAACAGGCCTTTACCCCGCATGCGCTCGCCAAGCAGGAACCCATCCAGAAGCTCCACATTGACAAGGCCACCTCCGAGCTTGACAGGCATGCAGAGAGCGGCACCAAGGTAGATCTTGCCGATGCGCTTGAGACCATGTTCTGGGAGACCATTGGTGACCTTGCATTTGGAGAGCCATTGATGGCTGGTAAACGGCGTGAGTCACACGAAAAAAAGCCCAGTGGAGAGAGCGAGAAAGTACTGAGCATGTGCATTTAGCGACGTACGAGGCCTTGAAACGGTTTGGCAAAACATCAATGCCAATGGTTGAAGCGCTGAGCTTTCTGCTCACCATGCCCGGAGTGGCGCAAGCGCTCGAGGCCGTGAGGAGTCTCGTCTCGATGATGCCATTCCCATCGCAGTTGTCGAAGCTCGTGCCGTCGACGAGCCTACGCGAGTAAGGAAATCGAATCGGTTCCCGGTGCGCGGTCTTCTAACGACTTTTCAGTTGCATAGACCGGCAAGACGGCAGAGAAGACTTCCTTACAGCCATTATGAACGGCGAGAAGCAAGGCTTGACCCTCAGTTCCGACGCCCTCTTCAGCAACGCAATGGGCTTGACGTCTGTGCTACCTCGTTCCGCGAAATGAAACTGTACTGACGACCGTAAAGGCTGGCGGGTTACCAGACTACAGCTACCACGCTGACGTCCACCCTTTACCACATCCTACGCCATCCCGAGGCCTACAACAAGCTTTGTGCCGAAGTGCGAAGCAGCTTCGGCGACGAAGACGAAATCACCGGGGCACGGCTTGCTCGGCTGCCATTCCTCGACGCATGCATCCGTGAGACGCTGCGCCTGCTTCCGCCGGCGAACGGCAAGACGGCCCAACGCACCGCTCCCGCCTGTACGATAGCAGGCACTCATGTCCCGGCTGGCACGATTGTTTCGGCCGACCTGTACACCATCCAAAGGTCTGCCGAGTACTTTTTCGATCCCGCTTCCTTCCGCCCGGAGAGGTGGCTTGGGGGCGCCGAAGATGGCAGTTTCGAAGCGGACAATCGAACCGCCTACCGTCCGTTCCTCATCGGAAGCAGGAAGTGCATTGGCAGGCACATGGCACAGCAGAGCATTCGGCTCACGGTGGCGAGGCTGCTCTGGCGGTATGATATGAAGCTGCTTGACCGGGAAGGGTTTATTTGGGAGCGAGATGCTGGAAGTAGCCTTATTTATACGGACTATAGGCTTATTATTTCGGTTAAAATGCGCAGCTAAGAAGACTTGTTACTCTAGCTTATTATCTACTAAATAGATATACCTCGTTCTACTTAAAGTTAACTTTACTATAATAGTACTTTTTAAATATTATATTTATCTTTATATCGTCTCTATTAAAATACTAAAGTCTCTATTTAATACTATTAAGAGTCTTACTTTATCTTTTTTCCTTGCGTTATCTTTTTTTAAGCATGCTACGAAGCGCTTTAATAACGTATATAAAAGCTATAAACTCTTCGCTAAGTAAATAATATTTACTAACTTTTATACTAAGCCGAGCTAGTTATAGTATATATAATTAAAGAGGTTTTAATTAGCTTAAATACTCTCTATCTATTTACGAGACGATAAAGTAAATCTTTTATATATAGTAAGTTCTTTATACGCTAGCTTTTAAAGCTATTAGAGAAGGCGAGTTCTATTACTTTAAATATTAGCGTAGGGCTAGTTAGAAAGATTAGATTTTATCGAATAATACTATTTAATATACTATTTAAGTATATTTTTAGCTACTTATCTTTATATATATTAGGGTTAGGCGTTCTTGCATTTGCTATACTCTTAGCTATATCTAAGGATTCGATACGCGCGCTAGTAGCCGGCTGGTAGTTAGGGTTAGGGTTAGGGTTTAGGGTTAGGGTTAGGGTTAGGGTTAGGGTTAGGGTTAGGGTTAGGGTTAGGGTTAGGGTTAGGGTTAGGGTTAGGGTTAGGGTTAGGGTTAGGGTTAGGGTTAGGGTTAGG